>NC_091472.1:73811082-74421707 GCF_036971445.1 Narcine bancroftii | reverse complement strand
CGCTAATTAAAGAACTCACAGATGTTGCATCCTAAAGGACAAATATTTATATCATGTTCTCATGAACAACAGTTGACATGCAGAGTTGACAACTGTGAGCTTCCTCAGATACAGGATGACCGAGTTTGCATTCATGATCATGAACTGTCAGCATTCATGAACAGCATGGGACTTTATTTGCTGAAGGTAAAGGATGTGCAGATGTTGATGTGTTCCCATTCTCTAGTGAGGTCCTGTGCTATGGTAAAGCAGAAAGGCAGGACCAGTCTGTCTGCTTTGTTGTTCATTGACAAACAGCTTGCTTGATGTTGCTCTAACGGCATTTTAAAATCCCCATTGAAGCATTTCTTCAAGCAGAACATTAGGATTCTGAAAGAGGGTGCCGACAACCCACTTCATTTCCACAGCAGTGGGCTATAATGCTGTGCAAACTCAGCATTCAACATAATAATTACTTAGACAAGCAGCTAGAAACCTGGGAAGGCAACAAAACAGAGAGGGATTAAGGTGAAGATGCAATTATTGCAGATCACATTAAACCAGCGATTTCCTTAATTACTGGAAGAGCTCCTCTAAGAGAACTGCAAACCACTGACATGCCAATATTTCCTCACAGGGTCAACATTGCAGGTCATTTGCAGCCAATAAAGGACAAGTTTTTCATGAATGAATTCGACAAGTACTTCAAAACAACATATCCATGAAACATAAAAGCTGCACGTGCTGAAATCTTGAGCAAGTAAAGGATTGCTGGAAGAACTCACCAGGTCAGACAGTATTTATGTGTAAAAATTGACAAATGTTACAGCTCTGAATCCTTTATCAAGACATATCAAGTTTCTATACCCATGCTGCCTGACCTGCTGAGCTCCTCCAGCAAATCTTTATCTTATCCTTTAAAGTGCTTCCTTTACACCATCTTTAAAAAAAACACTTCTGCTTATTGAAATATTACTACAAGATAGTGGTTTTGTGGCTTCAATATTGCTGAAAGAAGGCAGCTCCAATTCAAAAGAAGGCATATGGATTTTCACAGATGTCCTTTTGGTGAAAAAATGTGGACTGAAACATCTCAGGTGCTGGAGGAATTGATTGACTTTCCCTCCCTGCCCCCCCCCCCCCCCACAGAAGACAGGAGAACGGCAACTGCACTTCCTGCGAAGACTGAAGCGACAAGGCTACGATTACCATCATGTCAGCTCTATCGAGAGGGTCCTGCTGGCTACATCACAGAGTACTACTGTTTCTGTAAAGAATTAGATCAGAGGTCACTCCACAGGATCACGGAGGTCTCCCCCACCACCCCCCCCCCCAACCCCCCTCAACATAATCTACCAGGATTATTGTCTGAAGAGGACACACAAAATTGCTGAGGAACCCTTCCACCCTGCATCCTTCAGGTACTCACACTGGAAAAGAGACTCAGGAGTATCAGACCCAGTACTTTCAGGCCGAGAAACAGCAATTTCCCACAGCCGGTGAGACTGCTGAACGACTAAATGAACTCTTCTCACTAACCTCTGAGAATCCTATTAAATAATATTTATTCTTATAGATTATATGTATATTTGTTCTGCATTCGTATCACTTGTATATGGGTCATGTCTGGTTGCAGGTTTTGCACCAAGGACTGGAGAATGGGTTGTACTTCTGCAATCAGATTTAAAATAAACTTGAACTTTAAGAGGCAGCTCCCATTGTTTCAGATCCACATTCATCAGGGGTTGCATGAGTTCTCCTGATGTTTTCCATAACTGACTGCAAAGGCTATGATCAGTCAAAACTCCTGTTCAATCATTCCCAGGTCTCTTCATGCTGCCACTCAGACTTTCCAGGCTGGAGGAGATCAGAGTCCTGAATACACTGTCACCCACAATTACAAAGGCTGACTCAAGTTAGTTTAAGGACACAATTCAGTCCATGGAAATGTCATGCTTTGGATCAGGAATGTGCTCGTCATAGATCTGTTCATCACCATGGTGAGCCATCCAGTTTCAAGATTCTTTCCTTAAAACGTAGTACTGAGTCTTTTGATCACGTAATATGAATTTCATCCTGCACAGATTCTGGACCCCACCATCTATACCACTTGGGGGTTTAATCTCCATGTGACAGTATTAGCTGCCAGGGTTGAATCTACAGAGAAACAATGACTAGAAATGAGAGGATTAAAGAGTTTTGAAGATGTGAAGGGTGAGGCATCTTCAGTGGGTCTGCTCCTTGAAGGACCTGTGCACTAAAAAATACAGAACAGGATGAACATTAAAACAGCATGGATCCTTATGCTCCAATCCCCCTTTTCACTCCATCCATCATGCTTAAAGGCTGGCTTCCAACTTAATATAAAATAGAATCCTAGATGGTAGCTGAATCTCCTTTCAGTTAAATCTGGACTTGTAGCATTTTGTCTTCCAGAAAGTGTCTTAACTATACGGGACTCAAGCAGACTCTTGTGAACTTGGGAGACTGGCGCATGTCTGCATAAATCTAAGACTTGCAGCACGCATTTCAGCAATTGCCACAAGGGGGCGAAATACACTAATATTCATTGCTGTCTCTGTGACACCAACACAATGTGCTGCTTCAGGTTTTAATTCTGGCATACCAATATGAAAAAAATAGTTAAGGCCTAAGATTCACCAGAACAATATCATAAATGAGGAAATGTAGTTGTTCAGAGGGTATCTGTTGCAAGAACACTAAAGCGGAGAGCTTCAAGTTTTTAGGCACCAATAATTTGTCCTGGTTCATCCACTTTTGACACTGCGGCCGAGAAAGCACAACAATGCTTCGCGTTCCCAAGAAAATTTTGCAGGTTCCCAATGTCTTTCACCAATTTTTATAGATGGACCATATAAGGTATTCTGGCTGGATGCATTACAGTTTGATATGGGAACTCTGCCTGAGACCGCAAGAAACTGCAGAGTTGTGAGTGCCTCTCAGGCCACCACATTAGCCAACTTCCACTCCATCAACCTCTTCTCTTCCCGCTGCCTCCAGAAAGCAGCCGATGTGTTAAAGGACACATCCCACCCCAGTCACACTTTTTTCTCTCCCCTCTCGCCGGTAGAAAATATATGTCCTTGGAAACTGTCCAAGGACAGTTTCTTTCCTGTTGCTATCAGATACTTAAATGGATCTCACACTGGCAAAAGGTGATACCTTGATCTCAAAAACAATACCTCATTATGGCCATGACACTGTTTTAACCAAACCTTTCTCTGAAATGTGAAACGCCACATTTTTGTTTCATTTTTACATAACCTGTTGTACTTTAATATCGGATGACTTGCATTGATACCACACAAAGTATTTCATTGTATCTCAGTACACATGGCATTAACTAAGTAAGAAGAATTGCTCTCCCTGCAGCTAAGAAATTTAAGCAAAGATCTGATAGAGATATTCAAAATAATGAATCCCAGACTTGAGTATCACCTCACAAGTTATCATGTTTTTATAATCTAAAAAAAATTCTTTCTAAAGAGGAGGTCTACTCTTCTAAGGCTTTCTTAACTTCTTCAGGAAATACATTTCATTACTTCCACCAATTTCTCCAAAGCCCTTTAAATTTTTTAAAAATTCAAAATTTTCTATTTGTTCATATACCATAATTGTACAAAAGTAATCAATTGCTGAGGTTTCAAGTGTTTTATTTCTCCCCATTTTTGAATAGTAATCTGCAGTGTACTCAAGGTACACAACTGGTTCCCTCCAATTGCTTGAGAATTAGATGCATCCTTACCAGTGTGCAGACAACTTGGTTGCTGCTATAAAGGAAAAAGAAGAAAAAAAAATGTGCTGACTAAATAAGGCCATTTTACACTTAAATCAAAGGAAATTACGTTTGGCACCAAATGGTTAAATATACCCTCCTATTTAGAGTTGGCCTATTTCGAATTTGAATGGAATATGGCACACAGCATTCACAGAAACAGATCATCTTTCAAAGCTTAGTAAATGGAAAATTATATTGAAGGGTAGTTAAAAATATATCATAGAAACCAATTCAATCTTCCAATTCTTGGACTGATTTTATTTTTATTTTTCAAGTTGTTTTAAAATATAGGATACTGTAACATTTATTCAAAATGGGAAAAGCATACAGATAATGAAAGAAAAGAACTAAGAATGTGTACAGGTGAATATAAATCAACTCAAGTCAGATACAAGGAAAATGAGAAGAAGCAAGTATATAAATGGAATTATGAAGTTGACACAAAAGAGCAAATTACTGAATGGATAATATACAGGAGAGGAGACTGAGAATGAGAGACAAACAATGAAAGATGGGTTGAAATCAAGGACGAATGGGTGAGTGAATACAGGATTTTTGGGATGGGGGGGTGGGTGTGGGTACATCAGAGTGTAACCCAGATCGTTGGACCATTAAATACTTGAATATGACATGTATAAAAAGTCACTTGTTAACTTTTATTGCACAGTAAACTTGAATTTATCAATATTAGTCACTCTCTTTGTGAAATTAAGTATATTTTTAAAACATACAGCACAGTAACAGGCTATTTCAGTCCTTGAGCCTGTGCCACCCAATTAACCTACAACCCCCCGGTACGTTTCAAATAGAGGGAGGAAACCGGGGCCCCCAGGGAAAACCAACGCAGTCACAGGGAGAAAGTACGAACTCCTTATAAACTGTGGGGGGATTCAAACCCTGGTCCTGATCGCTGGCCCTGTTACAGCGTTATGCAAATTGCTAAGCTAACCACGTTGCCCAAATTGCAAGCATGTTACGGAAGCACAAAAACAAAATGGCACTGTTCCTTGACACCCCAAAAGTTCTATTAAAATCATTTAAGTAATTGAAAATAAATTGATCTTATGTGAGCCAAACTAGACTCAATGCATAAATTAGCCACCTTCTTTGCTGTAAGAATTCTACAATGACCTTTCGCCAGACTTTTTACAAAGCCATATTGTTTTGCTATGAATTTATATCTGTATTTGTCAGGACAGCACAGCACTGCTGTTGAAAAGATGAAAACAAGCCATGCAAATAATACATAACAACATGAATTTATCATGCATATTTATTGCGAGAAAATACATGCAACTTTCATGCAAACGTTTACAGCTTGTTAAACACTGCATACATAGCAAAATAATTCGCTGATTGTAGAAAATCTGCAGGAGCACTACTCACAGGCTCAAAGAAAGTGTGGGTTTATCTTCAAACTTTTATTTTCATAACTTGAATGTTACTTCCTACCCAGATGTTGGTTTTTCTCAAAAAGGCCAGAACTTTGCTTAAATGGAAACATTTGAAATGTGACAATCCAACAATGAACATTGGTAGGCTGGTGAGATCAATATAGATACTGTTATTTGAATCTCCATAAAACAGGGTAATGATGCATTTTAGTTCCCAGGCAAACATCAGCAAATCAAACAGATTTGGGATTGCATTTGATGCCTTGCTGATCTCCTATTAGCTACTGAATATATAAACTTGGCAGGTAATAGTTTAACATTTATCCTCCAAATTTCAGCCATTTTCAGATGCAACTACTCTTTCTTCCTGCTCAATATAAAATTACAATTTTATTACATTCTATTTAAGTTAATAAAACGTAATAGCTAAGTAAAATCTTGAATAGGCGTGAAATAATATTGCCAGCATTGAAAATAAAATGACATTCTCCATGGCTGTTTATTGCAGATAACACAACATTTGGCACAAAGTAGGATAATAATGAAAATAGTCCTCGGATTCAGTGACAGAATGCCAGATGGTACTCAATGTGAACAAGTGGAAGGACTAATGTAGATAGCTGGTACATTACAATGATGACTTAGAAAATTTAAAAAGTTGCTGTGTATATGTGTAAATCCTTAAATGTGGCATGCCTAGTTAATAGAGAGTACCAAATTTAAGAAATGATGCAAAGATCATGGCAAAAGAAAAAGAGACATCAGGATCTTAGCAGCGATATGAAACTTTAGTTATGAGAAAAGGGTGAAAATATTTGAGGTAGAGATGCATGAGAAGTGACTTAATAAAGGGATGAAATGGCGAGACCTCTTGATAGAAAAATAATAAGTTGGGAAGGAGCAAAAATGAGGAATGTGAAACTAATTACAAATTCTCTTTCAAGAAGGAAGCAACAATAGGCAGTGCATAATTTAAAACAGCACAAATTTAAATAATTTGATTATGATCTAATTCTAAACAAAATAATCCAGAAAAATTTACATTGATAAGAGGACACCAACCATAACTATCTCAATTATGCTCAAGTACTAAATTTATGCATAACACTGGGCATGTCCAACTTTGGGTATCTGAAGATAACCGATGAATAATCTGATATCACATTCAAAAGTGAAATAATACCTCCGACATTAGTGGACATACATTCCCTGAAGAGAGTTACAGTCAATAAAAAGGCACATCAATCGCCACATGCTTAAGAGTTCAGGGTCAAAATACAGAACAAGGGACTGCCTCAGTTTCTCAGACCTTCATCATTGTTCTTCAGTGATGCCCATTTCTAAAAGCTACAAATACTAACCCCAAAATTAATTGCTCTCATTCTTGCCCTTTTTGGATTAGTGACTGGAAACTCATTTGGCCAGGATATAACTTCAGCACAATTTAGGAAGTGAAAGTGGAATCACTTGACATCAGTCAGCATTAACTAATATTACCAGCAGTGAAATTAAAGTAATTTCAAGTATTACATTGTAAGATAATAGTTAGGCCATGAAAGTTTTATTGAGTAGAATTTCTGTACTGAAGTACTATATGTCCAGCAGTAAAAATGCCAGGAAGGTGGGGGGGGAGGGGGGTGGGTGGGATGGGAGATGGTTTTCTTAAACCTACTATGGATTTTTTTAAATCCATGAAAATTCAAAAAGTATTTACCAGAATATTGCAAAGAAGGGTTTAAAACAAAGCAATGTTTTCAGTGATAAAAATGCTAGATGAGTTTTGTCCACATTATAATGAAATCTAAAGTCAACATGCATAAATTAATACTGTATTTTCTGGGAAGGAGGAAAATACAACATTCATTCTATAAGTAATTGTTCCAAGTTATCATATAGAAATTGCATTATCAAATACAATGACTTAAATATACCATGACAAAGGCAATCAAAAGTTGAAAAACTACTTAAAAAAATTACTTCCTTATTTTCTCTTTGTCTTTCTTGTTTAAATGGATAACTTTTAACTGGTTTCCATGGTGACAATCTTAAAGTTTAAATTACTAATGAGTAAACAAAAGATCCATCCATGTCAATGTTTGAGAATATTATTCACTTGAGTTTTAATTCCTTTGTTGAATCCCAAAGAACACATTTCTTTTAATGGAGGAGTGAAATTCAGTAATGTATTTAATCTTAAAATCTAAAGCAAAATTATGAATGGATGTGAAATTAATTTCCACATTGGGCAAGGCAGTACTATTGAAAGAACCATGCAGTGGAAGTGTTCAAGTATTTGATCAGATACATCCTCTAAAAGACAAAAAGACTTTGTTCATGCAAACACAATCAGCATATGAGGCAAGAGACAGGATCAAATGAAAAGGGAAAATAATAATTAGCTACAAAATGGAAATTGAGGAAATTTATTGAGAGATGAGGTGTATTAAAGGGAATGTGGATTAATTAAATGCAGGTACAACCACATCTATAATGGATAATACAAAAATGGCAGACTTGACTAAATATCAGTCGTATAACAGAGCCATTTGATAATGCAAGAATGATATGCAGGCTGCCTTCAAGAGAGTGTATCTGAGGAAAGCATCCAATCCAGACGGAGTACCTGGCTGAGTATCAAAACTTTGTGCTGACCAACTTACAAATGTATTCACAGATACCTTCAACATCTCACTCTGGCAGGTTGTGGTACCCACCTGTTTCAAACAGGCATCAATCGTACTGGTGCCCAACAAGAGTGTGGTAACCTGCCTAAATGACTATTGACCAGTGGCACTCACATCAACAGCGATGAACTGTTTTGAAAGGCTGATGCTGATGCATTTCAGCTCCTGTCTGATCAACGTCATGGATCTGTTCCAATTTGCCTATTGTAGCAACAGGTCTATGGTGGATGCCATCTCACTGGCTCGACATAAAATCCTGGAACACCAGGTGGCAAAGATGCATACATCAGGATGCTCTTTATTGACTAAAGTTCAGCATTTAACACCATCATCCACTCAAAACTGATCAGCAAAGACCAAGACCTGGGATTCAATAGCCCACTGTGTAATTGGATCCTTGATTTCCTCACCTATAGACCACAATCAGTAGGGATCTATAAGAACATCTCCTCCACAATCTTCATCAGTACTGGAGCACCACCACAGGGCTGAGTTCTTAGCCCCCCTGCTCTACTTGCTGTACACCTATGACTGTGTGGCTCCGTACAACAACAACACAATCTACAAATTCACTGATGATGCCACAGTAGTGGGTTGTACAAAAAGAGGTGATGAGTCAGCATATAGTTTGAAAACTTGATTTCACAACAATAACCTCACACTCAATGTCACCATAACCAAGGAGCTGATCGTTGATTCCGAGAAGGGAAAACCAGATGTATACGATCCAATTTTCATTGGGGGAATCCTTTCCTTGAGCCAACACACTAAGGACATTGTGAAGAAAGCACATCAGAGCTTCAATTTCCTCAGGAGTTTGCAGAGGTTTGGTATGACATCGGAAACCCTGACAATTTCTACAGGTATTTGGTGGAAAGTGTGCTGACTGGCTGCAGCACAGTTTTGGGATACCAAAGCCCCCGACCCAGTGAAAGACCCAAGACATCACAGGCAAACCCCTTCTCACCATCAAGAACATCTACAGAGAACGCTGCCATTAGAGAGCAGCAGCAATCGTTAAGGATCCACACCACACATGCTCTGTTCTCTTGGCTACTATCAGAAAAGAAGTACAGGTGCCACAAGACTTGCACCAACAGGTTCAGGAACAGCTACTACCCCTCCACCATCAGACTCCTCAACAACAAACTCAATCAGGGACTCATTTAAGGACTCTTACATTTGCACTTTATTGACTCTTTTTCTCCTTTGTGTATTGCATAGTTGTTTATTTGTTTAAATGTCACATTGTGTACATTTTTTTTGCACTACTAATAAGTAGCAATTCTACCTTGCCCTCAGGGAAAAGAATCTTAGGGTTGTATGTGATATAATGTACTGGTTGTACTCTGGAGGGTTATGGGCGGAGAATAGGCGGGGGGGATCTAGCAGAGTTGTTTGAGTGAACCGGCGTGGACTTGAAGGGCCGAGGTGGCCTGTTTCCATGCCATAAACTGTTATATGGTTAAATATTGGAAAAAAAAACACCATTTTGCAACACCAGTCAAAAACTCAGAATTTAAGTCACCGCTCCATCTGTCTTGTTTGAATCAGAAGAAAGCTGTTCTCCACCTGTGTCATATCTCAATCTGAAATGAGCTTCAGGCATTCTACATTTCTTTTCTACTCAAAACTTCTTTGACCAAGTCTTAGTGTCTCTCGTTTGACCCTGCATCAGATATTATTTGATATTCAATTAGAAAATATTACAGCTTTTCTCTAAATGAATAAAGCCTGGATTGAGAGTGCAGATGTCATGGTCTTGAGTTTCCTATCATGTTGCACTAACATATATGGCAGAGATTAACACAATGAACATGTTTTCTTAACGTTGTTGGAGGAGACCTGGCCTCCACTTTCACACCTTTCTATATCATTATGTAAAGAGAGGGAACAAAATGTAAGATTCAGACCTCTGCCTTTCTGCTCTGAGGCTCCTGATGTTAGTGTTGCCCATTTTTTTAAAAATTCTGTAATTGAAAGAATTACCCCATTCCCACCTGGCCAACTCAATTTAAAATCAGACTGCAAACGACTTTCTCATAATACACTACAGTTACATAAGGTGAACAGGAGCATTCAAGACAGAGGGTATCACAATTGACATCAAAATAAAATATTGAGAATTGAGATAAATTGTCCTGTGACTGACTGTAGATTGAATTCCAATGTTAATTGAAAATTCAGTGCTGTCATTTTGTTTTTATTTTTACACAACTAAAAAACATTTAGAATTATTTTGAATCAATATATAAATTGATATCAATCAAAAATCAAAGATTAAAATGTAGGCACAGCCTCTTGGGCCGAAATGGCCTGAAACCGTGCTGGATGTCTAAATTTAAATATTTCATAAGGACACAAGCTCAGAATTTCAGGTTTAGTGGAAAACAACAGTATTGACCACTTATCTCAAAGAAAGTTCCATTTGCTGTTTTTATTTGAGTCTTCTTAAAAGTCATCTTTGTCTTTGGCATAAGGATGATTGCTTCAGAGTACAAAAATTGTGCTATATATTTACACCAGAGAAACTGTCAATGGACAGCTATCTCTGGTGTAAATATATTAGTGCATTTTATGCAATCATCCCAGCACAAACCGGAAGAATTGAGTCAGAAATGCTTCAAATTTCCAGTTTCTCTCAGAAGTTGGTGGCTGATTATACCTGAAGCAACTACCAATTCAATTAATTTTATGTACAAGCAGAACTTCTGTACATGCTTAGATATACAGTACCTCATTGTTAGCTGTTAATCTGCCCTTTGATTTTGGTAAATATAATTCACCTTAGACAAAAGTGGATTTGTTGGACTGATTTAAAATCTGACCACTGCAAATTACACCTAGGTTAAGTAGGTGGTAGGTTATCAGGGTATGTAAATGAGGATGGAAGAGAGAAAAGGTAACACAGAGAAGGGGCAGAATGATGACTGAGTGAGCAATATTCCATGGCCTTCGTTCATGTCATAGTGAAGCAAGTGAAAATATCAAAACTGAAATGTTAAAAGGGAGGCGATTGGTAAATTGGAGACAGGTAGATCTGAATAAAGTGCTTAGCTCATAATGTTAACCTTTCTTTTTCTCCCACTCATACTGCTTGACCCACTGAGCTCTTCCAGCAGCATTTGTTTTTCAAGTGGTAAAAGTTTAGTTTTGGGAACTTAGATCTATTTATTTGATCAAATTCTATAATTACTCAAAACAAATGTAAGCAAGTGTCCCCAACACCTGAACAGACTTGCTGCAGAATTTGAGTAGAACATTTTCCCTGAGTTCTGTTGAATCCTCATGTCTTCTAATGGAATTGGATTTAAGCCCACATGATAAGGTGGTACATGCCAACACCAGAGACTGTTTATGATTCTTCAAGAACGTCGACAAGCTTTAATATCTCCATCTCAGTAAAGCCCCAGATTTTAAAAAAAACTATGAGACTCCCAAGACTGTCCACATGGACTGTTCATTTTCAGATCTTTGCTTGGTATGTTCACTTATGAATGGGAGAATCACTCATTGGTTGTGATCAAGTTCCTTAAACCACCTGGAAATCCATGAAATTGTGCAGTCTGCTGCACAATCCTATCCAGAATGAGGATGGGAAGGATATGGCCCAAATGCAGGCAAATGGGACTAGCCCAGAATGCCTACTTGGTTGTCATGGATGGATTGGACTGAAGCGCCTGCTTTACACATGTTTGACTTTAACAGCAAATAAATTGAAGGCTTTGTCCCCATAATGCTTAGCATTAACTGAACAGTTCAATCCTTATTCTTGTTTTGGTTGTGTGAGCAAGTGGAACAGAGGTAACCCAATCTTTTTCTTAAATGTATGGTAATAAATTGATGTACATGATGATCTCCCATCTGTTTCAAGAGTATGATCTTGTGGATAAGCTTTAGCAATAAATCCAGGTATTTCTGTTGCTATACGTTAAAACAGAGGAAATATCAAAATGAAGGCTGTCATCCAAATATTCGCAACAAAATAATAAATTCAATAGTAAAACACAGACAAGTTTTCTTGGAAAAGAACAAATTGAATTTGTGTTAAATAAATATGGTTTTAAGTTGTGAAAACACAAATAACAAAATTACCAACAATAACAATATCAACAAATAAATTTGAAAAAAAGTTGTTTCTATGCCTATTTAAAAACTGATTGGAAAAAAGTATTTGCAACCCGACAGCTTAAGGCAACATTCTGAGCTGCCCTGGATGCTATCCAGTTTTCTTTTCTGAAAATTATCCAAGTGAATTTGTATTGTTTAGTTTCTAAAATTTTTATCATTTCTTCCACATGTAGTTTAAATAATCTCAAAGTATGGTGACTATTAATCTTTTCTAAAACATAAGAAAACTTTGGTGAAGTCTATTGTCCCTATTGTACCTATTGTACCAGCCTCCATCACCATCCCTGGAAATGCATTCTAGGCACCCACTAAAGGTTAAAGGTTCCATCATTGTCAGGTAATACTACATTTAGAATGTAACATACAGAAAATTCTTTAACTTTGTCCACCATAAGGAAGACAGAGTCACCACTTTGTCAAGCACCTCTTACAGAAATGAGGCCCCAGCAAGGAACAAACTTGCGACCCCTGGTTTACATGACCAGTGCTATAACCACTGAGCTATTGGAGCCTCTGCAAAATATTTACCCCTGATGTTTCCCCTAAACTTTCCTCCCCTCACCTTGTACAGATGTTCTCTGCTGTTTGCTAATCTTGCCCTGGGAAAAAGGTGCTGGCTGTCCACCCTATCCATCTCTTTTGTAATCTTGTAGACCTCTATTAAGTCACCTCTCATCCTTCACCTGGCTTCATAAGACACGTTTTCCAATTCAGGTAACATCCTGGTAAATCTTCTCTGCATTCTCTCCATAGCTTCCACATAGTTTTTGTAATGAGTGACCGCAACTGAACACAATCTTCCAAATGTTCTTTAACCAGAGTTTTATAGAGCTGCAACATTACCTGAATTCAACCCCCCGACAAATGGCGCTCAGCATATCATAGGCCTTCTTAGGTATTCTATCAACTTGCATGGTAGCCTTGAGAGATCTATGGATTTGAACCCCAAGGTCCCTCTGTTCTTTCACACTGTTAAGAGTCTAACCATTAACCATGTACTCTGTCTTCAAGCTTCACCTTCCAATATGATAGCAAAAAAATGTATAATGTCAACCTGGAAATCAGAAGAGAGCCTGAGAGTACAGCAATGGTACATAGAAATTAATAAAAGTATTCCATTTGAAAAAAAAACATATAATTTAAGAAATAACGTTACAGTATTCGAACAAATTTGGGAACCGTACATGGAACACAACAGAGAGGACCTACCGCGGACCTCCACCCCCTAAAATGATAGAAAGAGAAGAAGTCAAAATGAACTGACCCAGTGTGTAAAAGTAGATGACACAATTTTCTTGCTTATTTTCATTGTGTGATGATATTGTTTAATGGGTTTATTGTATTGTATATGTTGAATGTTTAGTGGGTAGGGAGGGGGGTGGGAAGGAGGGAGGGAAGGGAGGGGGGAAAAAGGGGAGAAAATGACACTGTGTATATTCAAGAGGGAAATGTTTGTGTGTATTTTAGTTAATATGGTTCATAGTGTGAAAAATAAAAAAAAATTTAAAAAAAGCTTCACCTTCCAAAATGCATCACCTCACTCTTATCCGGATTGAACTCCATCTGCCACATCCACCCAACTCTCCATTCTGTTGTAACCTACGCCAAATTTCAAAACTATCCATAATACCTCTAACCTTCGTATCATCTGCAAACTTACTGACCCATCCCTCTACTTCTTCGTCCTTGTCATTTATAAAAATCATGAAGAGCCAGGTCCCAGAACACCAGAATTCTACTTGTCACCGACCTCCAGGCAGAATACTTTCTGTCTACTACTGCTCTCTGGTTTCTACAGGCAAACTGATTCTGAATCCTCACATCCAAGGTTCTATGCCTCATGACTTTTTGAATGAGTCTTCCACAGGGAACATTGTCAAATGCTTTACCAAAATCCATATACACCACATCTGCTGCCCTATGTTCATCAATTTCTTTTGTTATCTCCTAAAATTCAATTAGGCTCATGAGGCACTACCTTCTTCTCACAAACACATGCCAACTATCCCTGAGAAGACTTGTCTAAATGCTCGTAAATCCTGTCCTTGAGAATCCTCTCCAATAGTTTGCCCAACACTGATCGACAATTCCCAGGCATAGGGAACCTTGGTTTTCGAGGGATATTGGGAATCTGGTTTGGAAGAAGAGAGAGGTGTATAGCAGGTACAGGCAAATGAGGTACTTGAGTACATAAAATGCAAGAAAAACCTCAAGAAAGAAACGAGGAAGGCTAAAAGAAGACATGAGGTTGATTTGGCAGACAATGTGAAGGGAAATCCTATGGATTTCTAAAGGCAAATAAGTGTTTGATAAATCCTCTATGTCTAACAAGATATTCCCTCAGGCCTTGAGGGAGGCTAGTGTATAAATTGCAGGGACTCTGGCAGAAATATTTAAAATGTCCTTAGTCAAGGGTGTGTTGCCAGAGGATTGGAGGGTAGCTCAGGTTCCATTTTTAAAAAAAGGCTCCAGAAGTATAGTCCAGTGAGCCTGACGTCAATAGTAGGTAAATTATTGTAAGGTGTTCTAAGAGATTGGATAAAAAATTATTTGGATAGCCAGAAACCAGGGTGGCCATTCCAAATGAAGACATGGTTATATATTGGGACCATTGTTGTTTGTCATCTCTATCGATGATCTGGATGATAATGTGGTAAATTGGATCAGCAAGGATGTTTGTTGATTAGGGATTGTCAACATAGTTTTATTCGTGGCAGGTAGTGAAATGAAACTTATAGAGTTTCTCGAGATGTTACCAAGAAAACTGATGAAGGAAAGGCTGTGGATGTTGTCTACATGGGCTTTAGTAAGGCCTTTTACAAGGTCCCACATGGGAGGTTGGTCATTAAGATTCAGACCCTATTCATTGAGAAGTAGTGAAATGGATTCGACAATGGCTGGACCGGAGAAGCCAGAGAGTAGTGGTGGATGATTGAACTATATTTAATGTCCCATCGCTATTCACCAGGCTACTAAGCAATTGACCCCTTCCTGTTCACCTTGCTTCAGTTTTTCATGATTTCATACATCACATTTAAACATCCCCATTGCTTCCTTTGTTCTAAAGACAACTCCAGCCCCTGGCAACATTCTTGTAAATTTCTTATGCATCCTCTTTATCACCATTTAGCCCTTCCTTTACTGTGGTAACCAAAACACTCTACAGAGGAATTGCAGACTGTCTAGCACTTTATAGAATTCTACTATGACTTCCTTTGTAGTCTACAATCTTAGCATTCTTGGCCACTCTTTTATATCCTCTACACTTCTCAGAATTCCATGGCATGTTTTCCATCTCCAACAACACTCCTGCACAGTTCCTTTGGAATGAATTATATTCATCACTTTCTGCTCCTCCAGTTTCCTCATCAATTATTAAGCCAATTTTGATTTCATACAAGCTTCTTAAATGTATCTTCTATATTTATACCCAATTCATAAAAAAAACAAGAAAGCTAGCACTGAGCCCTAAGGAACCTCTGGTCACAGTCATCTAGCTTCATTAAAGTTCCCTTACATTTAATTTAATCCTCTAAGCCAATTTAAAAAAAAACCCAAATTACTACTTTCCTTTGCACTCCAAATTTTATCGTGTTTCTCTTGAGCATTGGAAATATTTTATCCAAGCCTGGTAATTAACCATCTAAAAAGAATGTACCAGCACAAAAATAGACATGATTGAAATTGGTAAACACCAAGGAATTAATTTCAGGACTGAAGTGTCAACAGCAGTTTGCTTCCTCTGGATGCTGCATGACCTGCTGGGTTTCTCACTTTTGGGTGGTGCACTAGATCCCAGCATCTGCAAATTTCATGGTTAGCTGCACTTTGTTGGTTCTAGTTTGTGCCATAGTTTTCACCAGATTTAGGAATAAGATTCTAGCTTGTTTCATGCTGGAACAGATGAGTTTTAGGAAGAACCCGATTACTGACCCCACACCACAAACCACAGTCTGTGAATGGTTGCAGCAGCTTCAGATACTTCTATAAGTATAGAAATGAGAGATATGATATTCATGATAGTCTTGAATAAACCTAACGAAAATTCAGGAGAAATGTCTCTTCCCTTAAAGAAGGGTTAGACTCTGAATCAACCACTGAAGGGACAGCAGAGTCAAACAGCTGGCTACCCTTAAGGGTAATCCAGATAAGTAGAAGAAAGAAAAACCTACAGGAAAAATTAGGTGAACTTGTGTGTGAGGAAACCTGCATAACGCATAAATACAAGTACACACCCATTTGCTGGTTTCTGTGCTGTCAATTTGATGCAATTTATGGATATGTTTTCCACATCAATATCCTAGAGATATTTTTGAAAAGTCAGGTTTTATCTTGGTACTACTGCAATCTGTATTTAAAATGTAGTTTTGCCATTTGTGAAAAGAACAAATGGAATTTCATATTCCTTTCCTTCCTTAGTTATTGCATTCAGCCTCAGATGCAAATATTCTTCCTTCTGAACAGGAAAAATAAAATTTTCAAGCAGCTGAAAGCTGACCTCACACACGTTCCTGTGAAGTAATCAGGTTGTTCGAGTGTTCAGGACACCTCTTTAATTACAGTAACTTGCATCAGCTGCTTTTAGGAGACTTTGTTTTGCTGGAGTCGCTGAAATTGAATTACTGAAAGAGATGGAAGGAGGATGATGGAACTAAACAATGACAGGGTCTTGGTGAGCAACACTATGGTATGGATCCTACCATGTTGCTCTGAGTTTGTGTGGCCCCATATGTGGTGATTCCATTTGGTGGCACAACTGGCTGTGGTGTATCTGACTGGATCGTTCCTCTTCGATCAATTAAGCTATTAAAAAAGAACAAAAGCAATGTTGCAATAAACTGGAATGACATTAATGTAAGCGTCTTCATATTTATGATAGAACATTAGAAATATTTGAAAGCAACAGTTATAATTTAATAACATTTCTATGTTCCCTTCAGTTATCCCCCACCTTTGCAAGGATAAGAGGTAAACCAAGTACTGAATGTCACTATCAGACTTGCTTCAATGAACAATTTAGCATGACAGCTTCAGGTAAATTAAGTTGAAGCACACTGGATTTAATTGAATCTCGGTTCTGGTTTAAGTTATCTAATGTGGCAGACTGAAAAAAAACTAGACCAAGGAACAATGCTGATAACACCACTGGCATTTATTTGAATTAAATATTTCCAACAGTGAGAATACTGAGTTACTGCTATCCATCAGAATAGACAGAGTTGGCAAAATAAAGAACAGCGAAGAAATAAGGCATTTCAAGTGTCTCATGCATTTCCTACCAGCTGTTCTTTTAATGGCAGTGACACAGATTAATAGTCCATTTGCTTTATTAAAATTATAAAAGTTCTTGAACAGTAACTAAATTCATAGCTCTAGTAATATTTCTTTCAACAATGCCTTAAAAATGTAATTGATACTTGTTCCTCATGTGAATTCAAAAATCCATAATCTTTTATTGAAATAGTTAGGATCCAAACTCGTATTGGGTCAATAAATCATTTGATCTTTTTATGTCAAATGGAAGATCTAAAGTGGAAGAAATAGCTGAACAATGATTGATTCTCCATTGCAATTATTTCCTACCTTGGAGGCAATGGACCACAGAGAGCTGCACAACAATTTGTGAAGATGTTCCCATAGCTATAAGGATTGTAATTGTCTTTGCTTCTTTTGTTTGACCAGGATCCTTTTATCTGCAAGACCATAATTAAAATCATTAACATGGATTTTTCAACAATGGGACTTGCAATACTGAAAGAAGCTATAAACATTTAAAATGTGGTTTCAAAACTTAACATGTGAGAAGGACCATGATAGATTAATTTATTACTCATACTCAAAGCTGCTTAATGGAATATAAAAATTGAACCAGTATTTACCATATTTTGTGGTTTATATCCAAAGAACAAAAATTGACATTAGTATTTTAAAACATACAAAATAGCACCTATAATCATTATAGTCAATAAATGTGTAAGTACTTCAACCGCCCATCTGAAAATTAAATTTCAAGTTGTATGTGACTTATTCTTTCAACTTACAAAAAATGAATTCATACTTAAAAGACCATTCATGGTCTAGTGTCAACTGTATGTGTGCATGTAGCAAACTTTCAGTTCTCCAACATAGCAGAATTAATGCATGATCACAATAAAGCCCCCAAGTCCTGCTCATTCTCATCAATTACAACATTTGCAGAAAGGAAATCCGATGAGTAATGTTCAAGGCAACTATTTCAGTATAGTGTGCTTATTTTGTTATACGCTTCTACACTTTATTGCTTGCAATTGATTTATGCAAAGCAATGCATGATGTTGTCTTTGTCTAAAAAAATTGTTGTAATGATTGTATCCAGATAGGCCACATATGCTACCTCTACAAGACTGATCAATTCAAGCCACAGAAAAGTCTGCCTTCATGTTGCACTTCAACCATCTAGTATCAGTCCTTTCATTCCCAAATCTTGGTTAAATATTCTAATTTTTAAACTTAGAGTCAACTTTCTTTTATTTTAGTTTTGTAAGCATTAAAACAATGCAATCTAATTTAATCTATTTATTCTTGGTTTGAGCTTGCAATTGTTGCTGATGGCTGGGTAACCGAGTTCTGTTTCACCCAGCCCAGTCTAGATATTTGGCGTTGCCCCTTCCCGTATCACCAGAAACTATGTTCAGTACAAAATATTACATGGGTCCACTTGGACAGATTCCATTTTAAAATGCTTATCAGATTAATGGCTGTGCATTCAAAATGATTAAACTGAGAAAACTAAATGGTTTATATACTTTCTCAGTCTTGATTCTAACCCCCATGGGTATCCTTCGTTGATTTTTAGTCTTGTAGCCCACTGTTTCACTGTTGATAACAGAGACATTCTCATTGATAACACTTACTTACTGTATGTTCTGACCAAGAATTCATGAAATAACTATATAATTGTTTAAAAAAGGAACCCTAATCGATTTCACTTTTCCTTGTCCCCCAAACAACCTCCTAGGCTACCAACTAACAAACGGGGAACCTCTTCTTTACAATTTGACTTTCACCCCAACGGAGTAAAGTGCTCCCTTAAATTCACTGCCTACACGACAAATGAACTTGTTTGTTTGGAACCCAAATCTTCATTCTCAACTACAGTGTAGGTCTTTATTTTATAATGATTGCCATGAATGAGGTTGGTAACTACATTAGTTGAGCCTAACTTTCAGGTTATAGATGGTGAAGCGAACTGTGCTTGATATTACGATTTGCAAACGGCTTTCTTGTTTTGCTTATCAGAATGTGATAGAAATTAATAACTGGCAACAAGAACTAACAATGAGAATCATGTTATTTATGTGAAATAATTTAAAATACTTACATCTTCATTTGTGGTCTGATTTGAGCTAATCAGATACGTATGAAATCCTGAAAGCCCAAGGATTGACCATACAGAGAAGAAACAAACAATTGCCTCCAGCACAGTAATAATGGAGTCAAGGATTAACAATGAAATCAAACTGAGTAAAGACAGCAATAAAAAGATCTGCATTGTTGAATTCATACCTATATTTATGGAGTTTGTCATTCTGAAAAACAATGGTAGAAGTGACTATACAGAGAGTTTAATTATGCAACATGTTATATTGTCAATATGTTTCAAATAAATGTTATGCACTTGACCACTGTACTATTTTATGATAACATTTTGTTATAATGTCATTTTGTGAATCAGGATTGGCAGCAAAATCTCAAGTCCCATCACACTGAGAAATGGCACACCTCGGTTCAGAGCTGACTCAAAACTGCACTACAGGTACACGATCCTTTATCTGGAACCCTTGGGGGGACAGTGTGTTCCGAATTTCAGATTTTTCTGGATTTCGGAAAGCCCACCCGAATTGTGCTGCCGTATTCACCCCCACCCCCTTCCAGTCGCCCGGCCGTATCCCCCGACTGCCGGTCCCTCGCCACCCGGCCGTCTCCCCCGACCGCAGTACCTCGGCCGTCTCCCACGACCGCGGTCCCTTGGCCATCTCCCCTGACCACCGGTCCCTCGGCTGCCCGGCAGTCTCCCCCAACCGCGTTCCTTGGCCACCCAGCAGTCTCCCCCGGCCGCCGGTCCCCACTTGCCAGATTTTGGAGCTTTCCAGATTTTAAATGTCTGGATAAAGGATCGTGTACCTGTACCAGATTTAGTTTAAACGAATGATCAAGTTTTCAGACAATACAACAGTAGTTAGTCTCATTGGTAACAATAATGAGTCAGCTTTCTGAGAGGAAGCTGGACGACTCTAAAATGGGGTAAGAACAACAACATGAGAGTCAATGTGGACATGATAAAGTACATTACACTTTGATGGTTCTGCTGTGGAGAGCATAAACTTCCTTGGCGTGCATATAAAAGGTAACCTATCCTGGACCCATAACACCTCAATAGTCAGAAAGGCACAGCAGTGGCTATACTTCCTAAGGAGGTTGAGGAGAGCAAAGCACCATGCTGTAAGTTAAGATCATAAAAATGGCAAATAAGGCCACCCAAGTCTTCCTTTCTTCTATTGCTGACATTTATGGGGAGCATTACTAAAACAGTGTTCAAAGAATTATAGAAGGTCCTTTCCATCCATGACCATAAAGAATGTACAAGAGCATCAAAATTAGAACTGCCAGTCTGAGAAACAGCTTCTTCTTCAAGCTGTAACATTGATGAACAGTATCCTGTATCTAAGTAAAATATTGATAAAAAAAGTATTTTAAATTCTATCTTTATGTGAATATGTGATTATTATGTACTGTGTGTATGTGTACCATGGTCTGGAGAAACGCTATTTTAACGGGTTGTACATATACTGTCAGATGATAAACTTAAACTTGAACACACTATTTACTATACTTTCAGAATTAACTTCACTAAAAATAAAAAACTTCCAGCTTTATAAGTAAGGCAACTAATGTTCAACTTCATAGGTAGTCATTTATAAATAATGCAAAAGTTGGGAACAAACTCAATTTCTCCAATTTGAATTGAATAGAGTACTTCTTTCAAATCCAAATGTTCTTTGCGCCCAGAAATTCATCGCACAGAACCAAATGAACTGGACAATTAGCAAGAAGAGGAGTTTCAATTGTTGCAAGCGAGTTACCGGTTAGTGTCAGATGCTATCCATCTATCCAGCTTTCAGAATCTAATAATGAACAGCTTAGGTTTAATGTAAGGGAGAGAGTTTAGAGGTGATCTGAGAAATAACCTTGTGTACTCAGGCTGAAAGCACTGCCTAAGATGAGGGTGGAGTTATTCACACAACATCTGATTTGTCAAGGTATGAAGGGCTCCAGTTCAAGTGCTGGTAAACATGATTAGTATAAATTTGTACTTGATGGTTAGCATAGAGATGGTGGGCCAAAGGACTGGTTTTTGTTCTATGTGACACTATGACTGTCTTCAATATAATATTCAGCAAACAAAATATTGAAAAATTCATTGAAGAATATCAATAAAAAAGTGCAACCTGGCAGCAAACATCACTGCATTCTCTGAAAGAACAGTAAATCATCTTTGGGATTTTACCCCCATATGTAACAATAAAGGATATCTTGCAGGACTGTCTTTTAGTGCATTTAGAAATCCTGTCTTCTGAGATCCTATGTAAAATTGATCAAATGTGAGGTTAAAAGAAAATCAAAGTTTAATTAAAAATAATCAAGTGCTAGAGTTTATGATTATTTTTTCCAAGTACATTAAAATCCCCATTATCCGGAACTCAAACAACTGGAAACTGGCAAAAAAAAGACATGAGGAAACAAATAAAATTAAAATAAGAATAAATAAAGTTTTAAATAAAAGTTTAAATTTGTAAAAGTAAATGTTTTCTGAAGCAACATACAACCCCTTAATGAAGATGGGAGCAAACATTCAGCCAGCAATGTGCCCTGGTTGTTAGAATAAAGTTTCAATAAAGTTGTGTTTGAATAAAATGGCAACACCCAGGATGAAGAGCTGGGCAATGCCACTCACATTTATGGTTTTATTTTCTTGGTGGATTAACATCATGTATCTATAATAATTTATTGGATTTAAATTCAGTTCCCATGGCTGGCATCAAGAGTGATTGGGAACGAGATTTGAACTTTTACATTTTCAGATGAAGATTGATACTCTACTCTCAGCTTGATTAATGATTCCTCATTTTGTGCAAGACACTGCTTATTACAATTTAAGGTGGTACATAGAACTCTTATGTCCAAACTTCAATTATCTCGTTTTTTTTTTTTTGCAAATGTTGATCCATTATGTGAGAAATGTAACCTTTCTGAATCTTCTCTGATCCAGATGTTTTGGGAGTACCCAAATTTAGAGAGATTCTGGAATGACATTTCCAAACTTTATCAACGATTCTTAAGATTAATTTGTAACCTTGTATGTTAATTGCTTGGTTTGGTTTTTCTCATTATTCAGATAAACTTATATCGGTACCTCAGGAAAAGGTTTTAGCTTTTACCATATTGATAGTCAGACGAGCAATTTTATTGAAATGGAAAGATGATTCATCCTCTACTTATACACAGAGGTTATAAGATGTAATGTCCTATTTAAGTTTAGAGGAAATGAGATATAATATTAAAGATAGAAAGTTTCAATTTATGAAATTGTGGGGCCCATTTTAGAATTTTTTTTATAATTGGAAGAATTAACAATTACTGTATGTTTTGGTGGTTCATTGCCTGTTCTCCGGGGGGGTGCCAGTGGTTCCACATTATTGAATTTTTAAAAATTCATTTATAAGCTAATCTTGATTAGAGGGAGGGGATAGATTAGATCTAGTTTTACTTTTTATTGGTTTTATTTCCCTTTATTTTGTACAAGTTATTTCTACAAATGAGTTTAACATTGTTGCCTAGATCATTTCTATTAAACGTTTTTGAGGTATAACAGGCAATTATTGATGCAGTTTTATTGACTTTTTTTCTTTCATTGGCTTTTTTTGTGTGCGTGCTTACTTGTATACAAATGAATTATTATGTAATTGTCATTATTAATAATTACATTATTATGTAATTCTGTATTTATACTTGTATGTTAAACTCAATAAACATATTTTAAAAATAAAGAATAAAATGGCAGCGTCAAGGATGAAGAGCCGGGCAATGCCACTGGCCTCTGGGGTGACTCCCTATTGCTGCCTGGTAAGAGTCTTTAGCTTTATTAGTAATATTATTAAGTTTATTAGTAAAGCTTTATCTATAAACTTGGGGTTGGAGGGGGCTTAATTATGACAGCAGCATTGCAAGTATAGTGCAGGGGTGGCCAACCTTTCAATTTTTACTTTAGATATACAGCATGGTAACAGGCCATTTTGGCCCACAAGTACATACTGGGGGCAGCATGAACTCATGGGCCACAATGACCTGTTACCATCCTGCATGTTTAAATTAAAAATTAAAAGGTTGGCCACTCCTGGTATCGTGGTTAGTGCAATGCTGCGGCAGCGCCAACAAATGGGGTTCAAATTTAAAGGAAGATGGTTGAGCTGAGGGTCTGACCGAGACACCAGAATGAAGAGCTGGTCAATGCCGATTCTCCCAAAGTGGCTCCCTATCTCTACTTACTAAGAGTCTACATCTTTATTAGTATTAGGTATCTTAATAAGGTCTTATCTGTAAACTTGGTGGCAGGGGGAGGTTAATTATGATGGCAGCACAGTTAGTGTAGCGGCTAGCGCAACATGGTTAAAGAACCAGCGACTGGGGTTTGAACTTAAATTTTGTAAATTATGGAAATTACTTGATTGAAGTGAACTTTACATGAGTAAAGAGTACAATAGTGATATTTTTTCAAATTACTTTACATTTTGCTCTGTCTTTTGTCTTTTAAACAGTGTGTTCTTAATGCAGGTATATTAGTTAGGCATTGTAAGGGTGAGCCTCAGTCAACCGGAAAATTCTCATTTCTGGCACCCACGATCCCCCATAGGTACCGTATAATGGAAATTTTGCAGTACAGACATTGCATTCAAATACTGTTAATAAGATAGCTTAAACATTGCTTTCTGTATTCAGTTCTATAAAATAATTTCCTTTCAAACCACAACTTACTGCACAACCTTTTGTTTGCATGGGAATGACATTCAAATCAATATCACATTAATCTACATGTATCTCAATATGTTAGCATGAATACACAAGATGTATCCACCAAATAGTCTTAAAAATGTTCTTCATAAAACAGGACAATCAACAACACTGGACAACAAAACTTTTCCTTCCTGATCACTTTTGGGCATATTTTATGGATTTTGGGATGCTGAACATGAAAAAAATAATCACCTTAAAATTTTCCTATCACATGCCGTTTTTTTAAGATATAACCTATTTTTGTGATTTCCTGTCCTATTTTAAGTCTACTTCATGGATACAAAACCATGAAAAGCAACATTTCTCTGAAAATTTATTTTCTGCATCTGCACTTTAACTTCTTCCCTGCTGCCCTTGATGCAGTCAGTGCCAAGCATGGTGAAAAGTTTCACCAGGACATGGCGACCATGGAAAAGTGGTATCAGGGAATCCATCAATACTGGTTGACTATTGTTGGACACTGACATCAGATGCGGAGTACAAACAAAAATCAGTGGTAAAACAATTTTGTCAGTTGAACTAATGTAATGTGTCAGCATTATTATGCAATGTTTCTCCAACTTCCTACATGATACAGAAAATCTGAAATTATCTTTGTGTTCAGCTTGAAGTTGTCTATCATAATTCCCAATTGTTTTCCAGGAAGCAAACCCTTTGAAAAAAATTGTTGTCCAGCTTGTTGTTGAGGGCACAAGCACATGTTGAACAAGTTGCCAGCTTTTAAACTGACAAGGTTTAGGGTTCACTTGTTACTTTAAAGCCTTCTCAGTCTCAAAGTTCACAGAATTAAGTTACAGAATTACATTTGAAATAACCTATTCAGCATTAAAGAATGAAATTAAACCAGATTTTTCACGCATAATGAAACATAGTGATGAAACTAACATAATGGACTATTGTATAAATGGTGAAAATTATAGCAGGTAATCAAGGAAGCAAATTGGATGTTGACCTTCACTACTAGAGGGATTGATATTTAAGAACAGGGAGGTCCTGCTGCAATTGTACAATATACTGGTGATGCTGTACCTGGAGATCTGTGTGCAGTTCTTGTCTCCTAACAAGAAAGGAATTTGAAAGCAGTGCAGAGGTGGTTCACCAGGTTGATTCCAGAAGTGAAAAGGGATCTTATGAGGAGAGATTGAGTAGCTTGAAAACACTGGAGTTTTAGACAAGGAGGAACTACTTTTCCCAGAGATCAAAGAATCTGTGGAATTCTCTGCCAAGGAAGCAGCTAAGGCTGCCTCATTGAATGTATTTAAAACATAGTTTAATTTATGAAAAATAGGGGGGATGGACTAATGGGGAACTAAGTCCAAAGCTAGATCAGTCAAGATCTTATGGAATGGCTGACCAGGCTTGACAGGTCAGATACCCCAGCTCCTATTTCTTATGATTTTATGCTCTTATGTTAGCCAGATAATTTGGGTAACAAGTTCAGCAAATACTACAGTATTTATTTTAAATGCTGCATATTTAATTGATCAGGATGGAGGAAAATAAAAATTTCTGTTAATTTTCAGGCAGATCAGAAGAAATCTTTGAGCAGCAGAGTTAGGGTTGCACCAGGAATCAGGACCAGGGTTTGATTCCCACGCTGTAAGGAGTTTGCATGTTCTCCCCATGTCCGCGTGGGATTCCTCTGGGTGCTTCGGTTTCCTCCCATCATTCAAAACGTACAATTGGGCGGCATGGACTAGTGGGCCAAAAGGACCGGTTACTGTGCTATATATCTAAATTAAAATTAAATAAATACATGAATCCTTTAATATTATTTCATTAATTAGGGAAAAAACAATTAGCACGTCCCATTGAAGGAGATTCCAGTCTGATTAGAGCACAATTAAAATACAGGTACTCCCTGAACGTACGTCCATACTGAGTGACCGGTCATATCTCAGAATGGATACATGTCAGAATTGTGTACTTACCTTGCTAGTCAGCGTCTCGTGGTCTGTAGGGTAGGTGCGGCCATCTTGGTTCCTGTGCGCGAGTCTTCAGTAGGTGTCTGCGCAGTGGGTTCGTGTATTAGAGTTTGGTTGGCACACGTGCAAGAGTTAAGCATCTTAATTATATTGAATTTGCACCCTTAACTCTCACACATGTGCCAACCAAACTCAAGCACATTAACTCACTGCGCAGGCGCCAACCAAGGACTCGCGCATGCGCACAGGAATCAAGATGGTGCACCCAGCCTACGGATCCTGGGACGCTGACTTACAAAGTAAGTATGCACATCTTGGCTCTTACATGCTCTGTATCCCTGTTGTAGATTGTCAAATACAACATAAACTGCGTAAAATGTTATATTTTTTCTTTTTTTTAAAAATTCAGTCGTATATGCAGATGGACACAAATTGCATAGGTCGCAAGTTGGGGAGTAACTGAGTACTTATTCGAAGATGTGACTTAAAGTCAGTACTACATTTAAATGTTACCATAACCTATGGGCAACAATATCTGTAAACTACTTGTATATGATCTGTTATAAATTAATTTTAAATGGTATTAATACTGTTTTAATACATTATATTTTGAGTAATTCGTCTAACTTACTCAAGGCCATTGGATAGGTTGATAGGGGAAATAAAAACATCCTCCAATGAGTAAAGAATAGTCTTTTACTCAATGAGTACAAACATTTAAAAATAAAATTAAAATATTTTCTCATATTCAGTTCAAAAATCTTGTGACAGAAAACTAAGCATATTTTTATCTAAATAAGAAACATTCAACTTTCTTAATTTAATTTTGATTGTTTTCTCCATAAAACAAATATTAAATCAACATTTGCTCATTTTCTTGTTGATTTGGGTTGAAAATTATTTAATTAGATAATAATACTTGGTGGTGGGTAAATTAATGGCAAGTGTTCTTAGAGATGGTATATACAACTACAGTGAAACCTCATTAGAACGTTATTTGTTAATCCGCGGAATCACTTATAGTGCGGGTGTCTGTGGACCCCAAACCTTGATTTTAGGATGCTAGGCTAACAGTGGCCAACAGTCACAAACTCAAAAATGGGCTCTTACGATGGGCGGGTGAGGGGGGGGTGGGGGGGAGACCAGAAGCATGAGTTGGGCGGGCGGGGAGAAGGCAGCACAACTGGAAATGGGTGGGGGTGGATACGGCAGCACAATTTGGGTGGGCATAAATCTGGCTTTCCGAAATTCTGAACACACTGTCCCCCAAGGGTTCCGGATAAAGGATTGTGTACTTGTATGTGGAGTTTAAAGGTCTTAAAGGTCTTATTATAGGGTTTGAGTCACAGTATTCTGTTTTCCTGCTTCCTGAATCATGACACATATGCATTTGTTCCGTGACTCGACTGTAACGCGGAATGAAATCTTGGACCCCAACTACCACGTTCTAACGAGGTTTTACTGTATTTGGAAAGACAAGGATTGATTTGGAGTAATCAGCATGGTTTTGTACATGGTAGATCATGTCTAACAAATTTTATAGAGTTCTTTGAGGAAGTTACTAAAAAGGTTGAAGGCAGTGGATGTTGTCTATTTGAAAACTTTAGTAAGGCTTTTGACAAGGTTCCCCATAAGAGGTGGAAACATTAGGTATTAATGATGAAGTAGTGAAATGGATTCAACAATGGTTGGATGGGAGATGCCAGAGTGGTCGAAAATTGTCGAATTGGAGGCCAGTGACGAATGGAGTGGCTCAGAGATCGGTACTGGATCCACTGCTGTTTGTCATGTATATTAACAATCTGGATGATAGGGTGGCAAATTGGATTAGTAAATTTGCAGATGAAGCAAAGGTTGGCAGTGTTGTGGACAATGAAGAAGATTATCAAAGCTTACAGGGTGATATTAGGACAGTTAGAAGAGTGAGTTGAAAGATGGCAGATGACATTTAATACTGATAAATGTGAGATGCTACATTTTGGTAGGACTAATCAAAATAGATCTTAAGCATTAAATGGTAGACAATTGAGGAGTGCAGTGGAACAAAGGGATTTAGGAGTCAAGGTACATAATTCTCTGAAAGTTGAATCACATGTGGATAGGGTGGTGAAGAAGGCATTTAGTATGTTGGCTTTCATAAATCAGAGCATAGATCACAGAGGTTGGGATGTTATGTTGAAATTGTATAAGGCATTGGTGAGGCCAAATTTGGAATATTTTGTGCAGTTTTGGTTATGGAATTCTTTCTTTCTTCTTTTTCTTTCTTTTTTCTTTTCTTTGGCTTGGCTTCGCGGATGAAGATTTATGGAGGGGTATGTCCACATCTGCTGCAGGCTCGTTGGTGACTGACAAGTCCGATGCGGGACAGGCAGGCACGGTTGCAGCGGTTGCAAGGGAAAATTGGTTGGTTGGGGTTGGGTGTTGAGTTTTTCCTCCTTTGCCTGTTGTCAGTGAGGTGGGCTCTGTGGTCTTCTTCAAAGGAGGTTGCAGCCTGCCGAACTGTGAGGCGCCAAGATGCACGGTTGGAGGCGATATCAGCCCACTGGCAGTGGTCAATGTGGCAGGCACCAAGAGATTTCTTTAAGCAGTCCTTGTACCTCTTCTTTGGTGCACCTCTGTTCCGGTGGCCAGTGGAGAGCACGCCATATAACACGATCTTGGGAAGGCGATGGTCCTCCATTCTGGAGACGTGACCCACCCAGCACAGTTGGATCTTCAGCAGCCATCTCTCCAGCGCATGACGTCCTGTTTTGCGGAAACTGCCAAAATGTTACGGAATTACAGGAAGGATATAAACAGAATCGAGAGAGTGAAGAGGAGGCTTACGAGAATGTTGCTGGGGTTTCAGGGTTTGAGTTACAAGGAACGGTTGAGCAGGCTGGGACTTTATTCTCTGGAGCATAGAAGGTTGAGGGATTATTTGATAGATGTATTCAAAATTATAAGGGAGAGTCAAGGTGGAAAGGGTTTTTCCACTGAGAGTGGTGGAGATTCAATCAAGAGGGCATGGATTGAGAGTAAAAGGGGGAAAGTTTAAAGGAAATATAAGGGGGAATTTCTTCATGCAGAGGGTGGTGGGAGTATGGAATTAGTTTCTGACAGTGGTGGGAGAAGCAAGATCGATGTTAATATTCAAGGAAAGGTTGGATAGGTATATGGACAGGAGAGGTGTGGAGGGTTATGGGCCAAATGCAGGTCAGTGGAACTAGGTGGGAGAAGATGTTTGTCATGGACAAGTAGAGCCAAACTGGCCTGTTTCTGTGCTGTAAATGGTTATATGGTTTAATTACTTTTTAAAAACATTTCTAATTAGAGTCACAGCTCCACAACAGGCCCTTCCGGTTCACGAGCCCTCGCCACCAAAATACACTCATGTGATCAATAGCCCTACTAACTCCATACGTCTTTGGAATGTGGGAGCACCCAGAGGAAACCCACGTGGAAACAGGGAGAATTTACAGTGCTGGATTCAAACCCCGATTTTTGTTGTGCTGTGATAGTGGTGTGCTGTGATAGTGGTGTGCTGTGATAGTGGTGTGCTGTGATAGTGGTGTGCTGTGATAGTGGTGTGCTGTAATAATGGTGTGCTGTGATAGTGGTGTGCTGTAATAGTGGTGTGCTGTGATAGTGGTGTGCTGTGATACTGGTGTGCTGTGATAGTGGTGTGCTGTAATAATGGTGTGCTGTAATAATGGTGTGCTGTAATAGTGGTGTGCTGTAATAGTGGTGTGCTGTGATAGTGGTGTGCTGTGATAGTGGTGTGCTGTAATAGTGGTGTGCTGTAATAATGGTGTGCTGTGATAGTGGTGTGCTGTAATAGTGGTGTGCTGTGATAGTGGTGTGCTGTGATAGTGGTGTGCTGTGATACTGGTGTGCTGTGATAGTGGTGTGCTGTAATAATGGTGTGCTGTAATAGTGGTGTGCTGTAATAGTGGTGTGCTGTGATAGTGGTGTGCTGTGATAGTGGTGTGCTGTGATACTGGTGTGCTGTGATAGTGGTGTGCTGTAATAGTGGTGTGCTGTAATAGTGGTGTGCTGTAATAGTGGTGTGCTGTAATAGTGGTGTGCTGTAATAATGGTGTGCTGTAATAGTGGTGTACTAACCATGTAGCATTTATATTTAGTCTTGATTTTAAGCATTTTTAAACTGATCCCACATCCAAGGTAGTTTCACTAAATCAAAACCTGTAATTTGTTTCATATCAGAAGGGAAATGAGCTAGAAAAGCCACTGCACCATACTTACGGAGAATGACATGAGTGATGACGAAAGCGAAGATGAATACTGTCAAAAATGACAGTGACAAAATAAACATATAAAAAAATCTGTAGTTCCTTTTTCCTACGCAGTTGCCTACCCATGGGCAATGGTGATCAAATCGTTCTAAAGGAAGAAGAGTAAACAAATTGGAACATCAGATTATGAGCAGGAATTTGCTTGTTTGGTTATTTTAACCCACTTTAACATCTACCAATACTTAAAGATCTTGAATCTCACATTTTCACTTCATCAAAAAATGCATTATATTCCATATGCTATTCCCACACAGGAATAAAGAGAACTGATCTAACACTATAACATTTAATCTTCATTAAATGTACTTTTCATCATTAAAAGAATGAGAAAAACAAACTTGCAAGGAAAGATCACAAATCCTAAATAAACTTGCTTTAAAATCTATAATGTCAAAAATACCTCAACCTACGACATGCAGGATAAAGTTTTAAGTACCTTATTCAACCCAACAAGAAAGGACTTTGAAGGATAAAATGAAAATACATGAAAAACTGCTATATTGCTTGCATGGATCACTTGCTTTTCTTTTTGAATAATTAAGTACACAGTTCAATTACTCCCCAGGTGTAGAAATCCTTCACGTTTACAAGGAAAGGTTAACAATTTCAATTTTGACAAAAAGAAATGCCAAGTATTCACATCCTCACTTCAACAAAATCGTGATATTATTTTTAATGTTGCAGCTCCATAAAATTCTGGTTAGACCACGGTACGATTATTGTACTCATTTCTGGTCGCCTTGGTTACTGGAAGGATGTGGAAGATATGGAAACAATGCAGGGAAGATATACCAGGATGTTGCCTGGATTGGAGAATGTGTCTGATGAGAAAAGGATGACAGAGTTATAGGCCTTTTCTCTTTGGGGTGGAAGAGGATGAAAAGTAACTCAATAGAGATCTACAAGATTATAAGAGGCATACATCCAGCACTTTTTTCTGGGATGAGACTAGCAAACACTCAAGGACACATAAAAGGTGAGGGGTGGAAATTTCAGGTGAGACATCAGGGTTGTTTTTTTTTAAAAAACAGAGAGTAGTGGATGCCTGGAATGCATTGACAGGGGTGGTGATGGAGGCTGATACAATAGGGACATTTAAGCCTGCCTCTTAGACAGCCACATGGATTCAAGAAAAAATAAAGGGTTATTGGTGTGAGGGAGGGAAGGTTTAATTTGTTGAGTAGATTTATATAGGTCAGCTCAACATCCTAGGCCGAAGGGCCTGCACTGTGTTGTAAAGTTCTACAGTATGTTCATGTTCCATTATGCTTGAGGGGAAGGATCCATTTTCACTTCAGAATGAATGTAAAATTAAGAAAGGAATTGTATAACTGTCTCTGCACTAGCCTAGAAAATTTCCTTAATGCATAACCATCCATTTTCCTCAGTCCCATGCACCTATCTAATAATATCTTTAAAAATCCTATTGCATCTGTTTCCACCACCATTCATGGCACCATGCACCACCCACCACTCTGTGTGAAAAACATCTCTTATATCCCCCCATACTTACTCTCAAGCAACTTAAAATGATGCCCCCTCATGTTAGTCATTTTAGGCCTGGGAAAAAGCCTCTGGCTATCATATAGTTAATACCTCACATCATCTTATATACCTCTATCAGGTCACTCCTCATTCTCAGTCACTCCAAGGAGAAAAGACCAAGATCATTCAGCCATGTTCTCCACTTGAGGCAACATAAATCTCCTCTGCACTCTCTCTCTACAGCATCCACATTATTTCTGTAGTGAGGTAACCAGAATTGAACAAAATATTCCATGTGGGACCTAACTAAGGTCTTATGTAACTGCAACATTACCTCATAGCTTTTTAACTCAATCCCACAGTTAATGAAGGCCAACACACTATCAACCTGTGCAGCAGCTTTGAGTGGCCTGTGGACATGGACCCCGACCCTAAAATCTCTCAGTTCATCCACTCTGCTCAGAGTCCTCCCATTGACATATTCTGCTTTAAAATTTGACCTACGGAAATGAACCGCCACACTTTTCTTGGTTAAGCTTCATCTGCCATTTCTCAGCCCAGTTCTGCATCCGACCAATGTACCTCTGACAACCCTCCAGATTATCCACAACCCCATCTACTTTCATGTCATCTGTGAAATTTATGAACCCACTTCCTCATCCAGAACACTGATAAAAATCACAAAGAGGGTCCCAGAACAGATCCCTGTGGAACAAAATTCAAAGTTCATATTTATTATCTGAGTACATCCATAACATCACATGAGATTAAATTTCCTGCAGGCCAGGCAGAATTTCTACTTCTCAGTAGTGCAAAATACTATCACTCAAGAAAAGATACGTATACAAAAGAGAAAAATGTAAAGAAAGAAATATAAATAAACCAAATGTGCAATACAGAAAATATATACTCAGTGATAAATAATGTGCAAAGTAAAAGTCCTTAAATGAGTCTCTGATGGCATTTATTGTTGAGGAGTCTGATGGTGGTGGGGCAGCACTGTTCCTGAATCTGGTGGTTCAAGTCTTGTAGTACCTACACCTCTTTCCTGATGGCATCTGCAAGAACAGAGCATGCCCCAGATGGTGTGAATCTTTGATGATTCCTGCTGCCCTCCTACAGTAGCATTCTATGAAGATCTTCTCAATGGTGGGAAGTTTTGTCTCTGATGTTCTATGCTGTGTTGACCATCTTTTGCAAGGCTTTCCAACAAGAGGTACTGGTGACCCATAACAGTCAGCATACTTTCCACTACACGTCTGTAGAAATTTTCCGAAGGTTTCAGTTGACATTCTGAACCTCCACAAACTCTTGAGGAGGTGGAGAAGCTGATGTGCTCTCTTCACAATGACATTAGTATGTTGCGTCCTGGAAAGTTCCTCTCAGATATTTAAATTTGCTCACCTGTATCACCCCTGATCACCAAATGATCACTGGATTGTGCACCTCTAGTTTTCCCTTCCTAAAATCCACCATCAATTCCTTATTTTGGTGACATCAAGTGCAACGCTGTTTTTAGTACACCATTCAGCCAAGTTTAAAGTCTCACCCTGTGTGGTGACTCATCACCTCTCTTTATACAGCCCACTATCGTAGAATCATCAGCAAATTTGTAGATGGTGTTATCGTATAAAGCCACACTGTCATAGGTGTAACGCAAGTAGATCGGGGGATAAGAACCCAGCCCTGTGGGGTTCTGGTGCTGATGGAGATTGTGGAAGACCAGTGTCACTCTTGAGGACTGATCATGAGCTCTTCAAAGAGATTACAGTACCCATGTGCTGTTCCTCCAGCAGAGAAGATGATGGTCTGAACAATAAAGGCATTTCAATAGACTGGGAAAAGCTCGTGAATGCTTCTGAACGAAGAAAAGGTACGGATGAGCTGAAGAAGAGTTCAATATCATGATGAGTTGAGAATTTGTTAACATGAGAATGCAGAGGAACAAAATTAAGGCCTCTGCTAAGGACTGCTTGTACCAGATCAGATATAGGATGATCTGAAAGGGTAGTGAAAATATGGCAAGAAACTGAGGAAAAGAAAGGTCACAACGGAATAAATTCACAAGATGTTGGAATAAAATTCACAAGATGTTGGAATTTGTGATCCTTGATGTCTGAAAAAAAGGAAAAAGGATCTCTTCCTCTTTGAGGTAGAATCAGTTGCAGATGAGAAAATACCAATATGTGTCCATCATTCATCATTGGATATTAAAAAATGTCTCAGAAAAGGGTAGATTATACTCTGGAGATGAGGAACAGATATGGAAAGAATGTTGCTGATGGCCAATGGCTTTTCATCAGAATTGAAAAAAGTAAACATGCATGTTTACATATGTGGAAGTGGGAGAGGAGGAAAAGCAAAGCAAGAGGATCGAGGATAAAAGATATCACGGTGAATGATAGAACGAGTGATCAGGAGACACAAGGAATCAAAATTTGTGGAGAAGGAATGTTCAAATGAATATAGCAGAGGCATTATCTGAAATAATTGAGCTGATTGAGTTTGGAAGGCTGTCATAGAATTTGTTAAAAGATGGGATATGTGACATTCCAGATTTCTGGATCATGTATTCATCAATATTTGAATAATAGGGTTGACAAAAAGCTTTTCTGCATTGCCCAGTTTGTTTACACTTCTCTCTTTTGTACACATATCTTTTTCTTGAGCCCAGTTTGCACTACCAATAAATAGAAATTCTGCTAGACCCGCAGGATAAAGAATCTCAGGGCTGTAGGTGATGTCATTTATGTATTCTGACAATAAATTTAAATTTAATGTTGCCACTAAATTGTGCATACCACTCTCACAGCTATAACTTTCCAGAGTCCATAACTATTTTTCCACTTTAGCCGTATTCTTAGTGTCTTTTGCTGCTCCAAATCATTCATCCATGACATTGGCGCAGTTTTTCTCTCTTCATTATTAGTTTGCCCTAATGGACATATGCCACAACCCTGCCATTGGGAAAACAAATGTTTCTAGGTCTGTCACCCTCTAATTGCTCCATTATCCCATTTGATAGGATGATCCTTGAATCTTATCCCCATGGCAACCTTGCTTCACATTATCACAGATTATTATTCCATCTATTTTATCAATCTCTTCTGCCACCTTCTTTGAAACTAACCTTTTTTTATTCTCTCTTTTATAGTTCCACAGAACAGTTCTTGATCTGAAATATTAAAACTGTTTCTCTTTCTACAGATGCTGCCTGACATTCTGAGTACTTCCAGCATTTTCAGGTTTTACTCCATAAGTTCAGCAGCTTCTTTTGGATTTTACAACCTGAAACTCTTTGATCTGCCTTGTAAGCATTTTTTTTATGACTTGCACAGTCAGTTCAGAAAAAAAATCAAAAAAGAAACTTCAACTTTTTAAAAATTCAATTAAAAAAAAGAAAATAGCTGTATGCAAAAACTTGAATTCATAAGTCCATTCTTGAATGATGATGTTCTCGTCAAGAACCTTATGATATGGTTTAATATTGAAGTACAATTTGTTACATGGCGACTGGTTAGGTAGTCTCTTGGGAAAATTGGGCTAAAGCAATTTTTGATAGACAAAAAAAATACTGCAGTGTACCTTTTCTACTGTGAATGTGGAAGTATTTGAAAATTGTACGTACAAGTGCCTAATCTTTTATTCAGGATTCTGAAAAATGGCAATCTCAAAAAACCAGCACTTTTTTCAGTACATACCATCCGCTCCATCAAAGATGAAGTCTGGCGCCAAACATAACCCAACATGACCATCGATCAAGTCCTGTGTATCCAGTCTTGTTCCGTATCGCTAACTAGTGGGGTATTACTTTATAAGTACCCTACCCTTCAAGCATGACCCTTTCTCAATTCATGTTGGAATATCCTGTGTCATTTCACTACTTTATAAGTGCCTCCGTATAACCGTATACTGATACCCGTCTAGAGTCGTGGCACATTCAGTCGGCCCAGCGGCAGTTCAATGCAGATTCAATGGCCGCTGTCATTACCCATAATCCCTCACACAACTTAAACCGCTGTACCAGCTTCAAGACAAGGGAACTGAGAAGGGGGCTGGGGAAGAGAGAGAGAAGGCAGCACGACTCGGGCGGGCGAGGGGGGAGAGACAGCAGCGTGACTCGGGCGGGCGAGGGGGAGAGACAGCAGTGCGACTCGGGCAGATGAGGGATGGGAGAGATGGCAGCACGACTCAGGCGGGAGGACAAGAAGAGAGACGGCAGCATGACTCGGGCGAGTGAGTGGGCAGCGGGGGGAGTAGATGGCAATGCGACTTGGGCAGGCTGGCCAAGAGACCGCCATTTTAAAACAATTCCGAAACCCAGAAGATTCTAAACAGCAGCAGATATGCGGACCTGACAATCCCGGATAAAAGGTTAGCCACCTGTATATTAAATAATTATAAATAATCGACTTAAATAGTTTATTTTACTTCATGTATTAAAGAATAGTGTATTATTTGTTACCAATTTCTAAATTCTACATAAATTACATCTCTTTTGACAGCAACAATACAATTATGAACCAGAAATGCATTCATGAAAAATATCCTTGTTAATTTTTGAATCACATTCCAGGGAAGTTACTTATCCACCTAACTATCACAAAGATCTCACTGAGAGGCATTTAATTCTAGAAAAGATTCACAAGAATGCTAGTGGGACTGGAAGGCTTCAGTTACAAAGAGAGACTGGGTAGGCTTGGGCAACTTTCCCTTGAGCTTTGGAGGCCATGTCGTGACCTTTCAGATGTATACAAAGCAATGAGGGTCATGAATAAGCTGAAAGGTCAAAATCTTTTTCACATGAGAAGGGAATCTTAAACTAGAAAGCACGTGTAAGATAAGAGGAGAAAGTCTTTTAAAAGGGACCTGAGGGACACCATTATCACACAGAGGGTAGTAGGTATAAGGAATGAGCTGCCTGAAGAAATAGTGGAGGTACAATTACAATGTTTAAAAAAAAAACAGGGTTGGAAAGATTTAGAGGGATATGGGCCAAATGCAATGAAATGGGAAAAGCAACTTTGCCAGAATGAACAAGTTGTGCTGTATGGGCTGATTCTGCATTGTACAACTATGATTCTATGGTTTCACAATTAAAACACCCATAATACGCAAACATTCTGGAGAAACTCAGCAGGTCAGGGCACATCCACCGAAGGCAAAAGGTAGTCAACGTTTTGGGCCTGGGCTGTTTTTTGAATTTCTTGTTGAATCACCTTTAATTTCCCAAAGATCTGCTCCAAAGAGGCAGGACTAATTGGTGTCAGGTAAAATTATAAATTACATTCTTATGTGAAGTGTGTCATATAGTTAAGCCACAGTTATGGGCTTTGTGGCTCTTGCCCACATCCTTTCATTAGTACCACAAGGCTTCTGAATGATTCTTTGTACCTTTTTTTCAAATCAACCTTGAAGTACCATCCTTGTTGCAGCTGCTGTTGTAGAAGCATTAGAATGTACAAATTCTACTTTCTACATGGTCAAGCCTGCAGAGCTAAGCTAAAGTACAGTACAATTCCAATAATCCAAAATGGTCGGGACTGGGCCTATTTCAGATAAACTTTTTTTTCCAGAGAACTGGTCATTTAAAAAAAAAAACAGCCCAGTAGCAACAGCAAATCACTTGTAACAGTGTTTAAACAACAACAAAGAGCAAAGGAGGGCTTTCTAAGCATAAAAATGTTTAATTCTCACCAAAAAAAATATGCTGGCCAAAATGAACCCACCAAGGCCCCAGCTCCTGCTGGGAGCTCGAGGTCCATGCTGTTGCTGGGAGTTGACATCCCTGTTGCCACCGGCGCCCAAGGTTTGCTGCCGCCGCTGTATAAACTTGTATAAATTAGGATTTCTGATTTGTTTCATTTATCCAATTTTTAAAAATATAAATCAGATAATTGAGGATTTTGGAAAATCTGATTTCAAATAAATCAGAGTTGTATTGTAAGTATTAGTTCAATACCAGATATTTTATACACCTCAAGAATAAGTGTTTGGAATTGTCCTGGCAAAGTATGTGTGCTATTCTTCCAAAGGAGTAGAGTTTTGTAATGTGACAGCAATGAATAGTCCAAGTCTCACACCTTGCAAACAACAGTCAGTTGAAAAAGAAACGATCTACTTGAGGAACTCAGAGGATCGAGAGGCATCAGTGGGAGAAAGAGAATAGTCAACAATTGACAATACTTTTTCTTCTGCTGATGAAGCTTCGCCCGCTTAATTCTTCCAGCTGCAGATTCCAGCATCTGTAGTCTTTTGTGTGTCACTAGTCAGTACAGGTTTAAAGAGTTACTAAATCGAAGTTTCACAATTTCAAAACTTTGCAATAAAATGCATCTGTTTTCATAGCAACTCAATGCAATAAACTATTTCTTAGTCTTTGTTATGAAAATTTTTGAATTGCTTACCAACACAATTATCACAAAGGCTACAGTGAGAGGCACGTGGTGGCCGGAAGATTTTACAGGTAAAGCAGTACTTCAACTTAACCGTCTGCCCATTAATTGTGACTTCTTTTGTTCTGGGAGGAGGTCTATAGCCACCCCCTGAATTTGAACCATTGGCAATATCTAGAAGAAGGGAAAAGGAAAGCAAAATCTTAAAACATGTATAATTACAGAGTGACTGACTTTATTTCATAGGTTTATTTTTAAATATTTGCACAGTACACTCGAAAGGGAAAGGCAAATATTTATTGATAAACTCTGGTTCAATTATGGCAGATTTGTTTTGGCTAATTTTTCTACAAACACCAAAAACAGAATGCTGATTGTTTTAAATCAAAACCAAAATCGGAAAGTGCTACACCATGTGCACAGTTTTTAACCTTGCAATAGTTGACAGCATGGCACTAGGTTGCCATCAGGTGTAAGAGGTGCACTGGAATTGCTATTAACTGATACACCATTCTTGTTAGTGTCTAGTTAAATCACTGAATGAAACACAGCACTATTGAAAACAAACTACAAAATCTGACAAAAACATTGATGTGAACCAGTCAATATTTCCTGGTTACAGAATAGACAAGTTTGCTCATTCTTATCTGGTTATTCATGGAGCTTGGCAATTGTGTGATAGTACATTAGTCATATGATGTCTGATCAACTGATCAAATTATTTCTTCAACTATATACAATATCCCGTCACCAAAACGCTTGGGACCAGACATTTTCTAGTTACTGGGGTTTTTTTTGGTTTTCAAAACAATGGAACTAAGCAGCATAGTAGTATCAGCATGATACCTGTATCAGTGGTCCAAACACCTCCCCACTGCCTCTGCCCGACATCTCCTCACCACCACCAGTCCCGACTATCGTCCTTGCTCCTGCCTGGGAGCCTATGCACCCCGCTCCTGTCTGGGAGCCTAAGGTCCCCATTCCAATGGATTTTTCCAACCACTTGAGGGCTGGGAGACAGTGGCACGCAGTTTGTAAACCAAGTATAGCAGCGGGCACAACATCGCCTCAACTGTTGGCCGTGGTCGGGTTAAAATCCCCTCCTATCATATATTCCCTTGCGTATCTACAATCTTCAAAAAAATATCTTGCATAAACTTTTGATCGTCTTCATTAGGTGCATATATATATTGATCAAATTCCAGAATTCTGAATATATCTGACATTTTATCATTACATACCTCCCTGCTGGATCTATTATTTCCTCCTCTATTTTGATTGGTACATTTTTATTAATTAATATAGCTACACCTCTAGCTTTTGAATTATATGATGCTGCCGCTACCCAGTCTCCTTTTAATTTATTATGCTCCACTTCAGTTAGATGTGTTTCCTGCACAAATGCTATGTCTATTTTTTCAAAAAAATTAATAGCCTCTTTCATTTAATTTGGTTATGTATTCCATTAATATTTATAGTCATATAATTCAACATGGCCATCTCATACCCTGTTTATACCTCATTTCCACTTCCTCCCCACCACCATCCCCCTTTTCCCCATTTTCATCTCTCAGTTTTCCTTTTTAAACTCAATGTATGACAACACATTTAAAACATAAAATACTTCAACAACTCCCACATCCAATATTCCCTTAGCCCCAAATGTCCCCCCCACCCTCTCTGAGTGGCCCCTTGTCCTTTGCTGGGCAACCACAACTCCATTTGGATTGCGAACCCGCTTGCAAACGACAACTGATTTCGTAGTGACGGTTATTCTCTCCCACCCATCCCCACCAGAAGACATTTTTCTTCACATATAACAAAGCTCACCCTCTTTTTTCCCCCTTACTTTTTTTCTTCCCTTCTCTTTCCCTTCTTTAGTTCTTACATATACATTATTTTTACATTTTTTATATGTATTTTATTGCCATTCTTCATTCTTGTTACATCTCTTCATCTCTCCTTCTGTCCTGCAGGCGTTCTGCAAATTCTCGTGCTTCCTCCAGATCCGAGAACAGTCTGTTTTGCTCCCCATGGATAAATATTTTAAGACCAGCTGGATATCTTAACATAAATTTATAACCTTTTTCCCCATAGAATCGATTTTGCTGTATTAAACACCTTCTTTAAGAGTTCAAAACGTATGTCTGGATAAAAAAAATATTTTTTGACCCTTGTATTCCAATGGTTTTTTGTCTTTTCTAATTTTATTCTTTGTCCGCTCCAGTATATTTTCTCTTGTTGTATATCTCAAAACTTTTACTAAAACGGATCTTGGTTTTTGATGTGTCTGTGGTTTTGGAGCTAGTGTTTTGTGTGTCCTTTCTATTTCCATTCCTTCCTGTATTTCTGTCATTCCCAGGACCTTTGGGATACATTCTTTTATAAATTCCTTCATATCTGTGTCTTCTTCATCTTCCTTTAAGCCCATTATTTTTATGTTGTTTCGCCTACTATAATTTTCCAACAATTTTCTGAGCTAACAACTCTTGTGACTAACTTTTTTATCACTTTCTTCCAATTTTCTTTTTGAGTCATTCACTTCCATTTCTACAGCCATTTCTCATTCTTCCACATTTTCTAATCTTTTCCCTATTTCTGTCATGACCAGCTCTATTCTACTCACTTTTTCTTCTGTACTTTTCATTTCACTAAATTCTAATGTCAACCACTCTTTTAATGTTCTCATTTGTTCTTGAAAATTTTTTAAAATCTATATTCTGTCCATCTGTTTTACCTTCTATTTCTCTGTGCAGATCTTGGTCTTCTTCTTCCTCTTCTTCTGTGTCTGTTCCTGTGTTTGTGTCTTCTTCTTCTCTTCCTTGTATCTGTGTCTCTTCTGACTTTCCTGATGAATTGATTGTCTCACTTTGCTGGGCTTCCTCTTGCTTGGCTTCTGGCTGTTGGTCCTCTTCTTCTGGGCTACTCATCTGTTGGGCCTCCTGCTGCTGCTCTTCTTTCCTTTCACTCCCTCTCCTGTCGCTTTCCTCTTCTTCCAGCTGAGAGCCCTGGTGTCGGGCATCCCTCAGCTGGTCGTGTTGTGTTTGCCCGCTCCTCGGCTGAGCCCCCCTCCCGTTGGAGTTCTCCTTTTCCTTAGTAAGCGCGTATGCGCAGTTGAGCACTTTTGTTTGGCTCAAAGAGCCATTTTTGCAGTCCAACGGTCGGTGGGTCATGACTCTGCGAGGTCATCACCAGCCTTGGAGAACGGGCTCTCTTCTCCACAACGGCTCCCTGCTTATTCATGCAGGTAAGGGCTTCTCCTTTCTCTTCCGACATCTTTTCTTCCTCTTTTTTTCTCCTGTTGCTTTTACTTTTTCCTTCTTGGGTACCATTTTCTTTCTTTTCTCTACAACTTTATCTTTTATTTGTTATGTTTTGTATTTTCTTCACTTTATTTCTTCTTTTCTGGAGAGGGCTGGTATTCCCCTGCCGGCCACTACTCCATCACATGCCGTGGTTGGGTTGAAGGCAGATCTGGTTCCCTGTGCCACAGCAGAGAGGTTGGATAGATGCCACATGCTCCCTTTAACATTTATTCTTGGAATCCACAGTGAACCTGAGAGTGGAGTGGGGTCCAACTTGTCAGCTTTAACTGGGAGAATGCAGCTCATTCCCCAGGCTGACATCAATGAGGGACTCTGCGGGCTAGGCAGTGTCCATGGGCAGAAATGGGCAGAGCAGGAGGCAGTATCAAGTCTAAAGGGGATGGACGATATTGCCTATATGTAAGGGGAAAGAAGGTGCTGAGGGCCATGAGGTGGAAGAGGTAGGGATACAGGGAGAGGGAGAGAAAAGTCAATAGGAGTAGATAAAGAAGAAATGGAAAGAAAGAAGGAAAGGAGTAACTGAAACAAGTACAATCGCGTTCATGCCCTTTGGTTTAAGGGCTGATCCTCATATCTAATTTCTCACCGTGCGCTGCCTGACCTGTCGACTTCCTCCAGGTGCTCAGCGATGACTCGAGATTCCCTCCTGCTTCGCGGCTGGATCTGAGCTCTGTTGATACTAAACTGGCACCAACAGAGTCTCAGAGCCCCACATGGGCAAGTCAGGTGACGATTTTTTTTCCAACTTGTGATGTCATGTCAGTGCTATAAAGTTTGGATTCTTTTTTGGCTCCATGCAAAGCTGACCACTCTGATCTTCAAGAGGACCAATTTTGTCCCTTACTATCCTTTTGCTCTTAATAGACCTGCAGAAACACTTCACATTGTCTGCAAAAGCAGCCTCATGTCTTCTTTTAACCTTCCTCATTTCTTTCTTGAGGTTTTTCTTGCATTTTTTAATACTCCTCAAGTACCTCATTTGCTCCATGTTGCCGATAACTGCTATCACCCCTCTCTTCTTCCAAACCAGATCCCCAATAACCCTTGAAAACCAAGGTTCCCTATGCCTGCTAACCTTACTTTTAATCCCAACGTGAACATAGAACCTCTTTGCTCTCAACATTTTACCTTTGAAGGATATCCACTTAATTCCCAGAAACAACTTATCCCAATCCACACATTCTAGATCCTTTCTCATTTCCTAAATGAGAAATCTCCAATTTAGAATCTCAATCTGAGGCCCAGACCTATTCTTCTTCATAATTAACTTGAAGTTAAAGGCATTATGATTATTGGACCCAAAATGTTCATCTACACATAGTTTTGTCACATTTCTCATTCCCTAATAGAATATCCAGTATTACACCTTCTCTAGATGGTACCTCTAGATATTGATTTAGAAAACTTTCCTGAACACATTTGAGAAACTCCAAGCCATGCAGTCCTTTTACAGTCTGGGACTCCCAGTCAATATGTGGAAAATTTAAATCTCTGACTATCACAACCTTACATTTCCTGCAGCTGTCTGCTATCTCTACAGATTTGCTCCTCCAATTCTTGTTGACTGTTGAGCAGTCTATAATATAACTCCATGAGTTTGATCATACATTGCCCATTCCTTAGCTCCACCCATATAGCCTCAGTAGATGAGCCCTTTGGTCTGAACTGCCTGTGCATAGCTATGATATTTTCCCTGATGAGCAATGCCACTCCTCCCCCTTTTATTCCCCCTGTTCTAGCACATCTACAGCAACGGAAGCCCAGAACATTGAGCCAGTCCTGCCGCTCCTACAACCAAGCTTCACTAATGGCTACAGTGTCATAATTCTAAGCTCATCTGCCTTTCCTTCAATACTCCTTGTATTCAAATTTATGCACCTGAGAACGTTTCCACCACGTACAACCCATCGACTTCTGATGGCGCATGCAATTTTCACATCATCTTTTCCCTCCTCCACTCCTCTATCTTTTAATTGAAAAATTTATTTATTTTTTAATCATAATAAATCATACAATAAAAGTACAAATTACTACTACCAAAGCCCAGCCTTGGTGTTTCCCAGGTATGTGCAGGGGGTGGGGGGGGGGGGGGGGGTGGGGTGGGGTGGGGTGGTAGACTGCAGCTCCCACTTTTGGTGATAATAGCACCATTGCTCTCTCCCGGTGTCTCTCACAACCAGATCTGACCCCACACCTCCATTAGGGGTAGGTATAGCTCTGCCCTTGGCGTGGCACTATCACACAACCAACAGTCACTTCCCTGTGCTGTTTGGCATGCCATAGCTCATCCGCGTGGGCAGCCAATCAACAGAGATCACTGAAATTGTTGTCTGCAAGGAGCAGGCGGATGTCCTCTGGCATCTGTTCCTGGAAAATCTACTCAAAAAGAAAAGCAGCCTATGCCTGTCCATGAGTGCCAGCATCTGATTCATCAGTGCAGAAGGTGTGTGGTCTCCTAGGCCTTCCATAGGAAGGAGCTTGCCGCCCTGTTGCTGCAGGAAAATCAGAAAGTACGAGTAAGAAGAGCTTTGATAGCTTCACACTCATCATTGGATGGAGGCTGGCGCAAGAATTCAGTGATGCGTACGTACCACTGTGTCCTGATCTAGTGATGTGACAACATCTGCTACCTTAGAAAAAGAGGCATTTGAGTAAAAGACTCAAGCCATCCTGGCCACACTTTCTTCACCTCCCCCCGCCCCCCATAAGAAAGAAGATTCACGAGTGTGAGAACACACAACAACAGATTGAAGAACAGTTCAATTATCAGATTCCTCAATGAACCTTATACTAGTAAAATTATGTTGCATTCCTTCTGTACCGTCTGATCTCTGTAACTCTGCATTGGGGAGTTGTAGGTTAATTGGGGTATTGGTCTAAATTCAATTTAATTTTTAAAAATCTGTGTTGCATCCTAACTTTGCATGAGATGTCCAAATTGACTGCTTGCAAAACAAATTTTAATCGCTGCATCTCAGCACATGGAACAATAAACAAATCCTGGACACTTGAACCAACATTGCTCATTGTGCTGAGCTGGAACTACACCAGAGCCAATGATTTGGATGGTTCTCTTAAGTCAAGACTGATCATATATATAGAACAATGTAAAAAATAATTGAACTTTAAAAGACATAATATTAAATTTATTTCATAGCAATCTTCAAGTGCATAACAAATATAAGAGTAACTAATATAACTTTACGCCATTGAGCATCATAACAAAACATTGCTCTGTTGCTGTTTCCCTTTCTAAATGAAGTAAGGATTCAGTGATATAGTGATACATCGAAGTATCCATACACTGTTTAACAGCAGATTGCTAAGATTTGTGTAGTGTTGATTTTATCAAAGACAAATGACTAAATTCACTTGCAACTTGCTGGGAAACAGGTATACTTTTATCCCTAGAATTTCCTGATTAAAGGGTGAGGCGAACTGTGCCACTCCATTATTGAACTGGCATCTATAGTTGTGGGCCCCCACAGGATTGGGAGTTCCCAGGGACTGGGGAGCGCAGAGGACACTTGGGGGGTGCGTGATTTCCGGGGTAAGGTAATGGCGATAGTGCGCCAACTGTATTTATTTAAACTCCTGCTAAGGTTCTATTAAACAATTCTGTTGGTTCAGCTCACAGATGACTTCTGTTTTGCTTTGTTCACTGCACCACTTGCTACAGTGGTGACCCCAATGGTCCAAAACAATTTATTGGACCTAACTATGGATACAGAGAACACTGTTGCGCTCAAACTACCACTTTTTTGGACTTCGCAATCACTGGTGTAGTTCGAACAGGCTGAAGCCCAATTTCACCTTCGTCAGATTGCCACTGATGCTACTAAGTATTGCTGTCGTCACATCACTAGATCAGGACACAGTGGTACGTACGCATCACTGAATTCTTACGCCAGCCTCCATCCAATGATGAGTGTGAAGCTATCAAAGCTCTTCTTACTCGTACTTTCTGATTTTCCTGCAGCAACGGGGCGGCAAGCTCCTTCCTATGGAAGGCCTAGGAGACCGCACACCTTCTGCACTGATGAATCAGATGCTGGCACTCATGGACAGGCATAGGCTGCTTTTCTTTTTGAGTAGATTTTCCAGGAACAGATGCCAGAGGACATCCGCCTGCTCCTTGCAGACAACGATTTCAGTGATCCACGTTGACGGCTGCCCGCACGGATGAGCTATGGCATGCCAAACAGCACAGGGAAGCGACTGTTGGCCGTGTGATATTGCCACGCCAAGGGCAGAGCTATACCTACCCCTAATGGAGGTGTGGGGTCAGATCCAGTTGTGAGAGACACTGGGAGAGGGCAATGGTGCTATTATCACCAAAGGTGGGAGCTGCGGTCTACCAGCCCCCCCGCACATACCTGGGAAACACCAAGGCTGGGCTTTGGTAGTAGTAATTATGGTCAGCTACAAGGACAACTTCATCTACCTGTGGGATCGGCATTCAGCTTAGCATTTTCTTGTCGACACAAGAGCAGAGGTCAGTGTAGTGCTCCCCCACCACCCTGGATACGTGTTCTGGAAAGAAGGTGCCTTCCCTGACAGCCGCCAACAACAGCAGCATCAGAGTGTACAGGGTAAGAACAATACCACTCAATTTCAGCTCTTCCCAATTCAGAGGGTTCTTCACCAACACTGACGTGTATCATCTGCTGCTAGGTGCCGACTTTCTTCAAGCACATTGCCTCCTAGTAGATTTAAAAGGTCATCGTCTGGTTAACTGCAAGATTTTTGAGTCACTCGCTTTACGACCTACTGCATTACCCATGCCACACCTCGTGACCCTCTTGAAGAATGAGTATACCAAAATCCTGGCCGACTTTCTGAGCATTGTCACTCCACAGTTCCCAGTGGTGGCCGACTTTCCGAGCATTGTCACTCCACAGTTCCCGGTGGCCCAGCCCAAGCATGAAGTACAGCACCATATCCCTATGAATGGACAGCCTCTTCATGGATGAGTGCACAGGCTACCTCCAGACAACTACAGTTGGCCAAGGAAGAATTCAGGAGAATGGAGGAGATGGGCATAGTTCGGCGCTCTAATAGTCCATGGGCAACCCCACCTCTTATGGTTCCCAAAGCATCTGGTGGCTGGAGACATCGTGGGGACTATCATTGCCTTGACAAGATTGCAATGGCAGATCGATACCCAGTTCCCACATACAGGACTTTACAGCAACCCTACACGGTGCTAAGATCTTTTCCAAGATTGATCAGGTATGCAGTTACCATCAAATCCCAGTTCATCCAGACGACATTCCAACAACACCCTTCATTACCCCATTTGGGCTTCGAGTTTCTCTATATGCCACTCGGTTTGAAGAACGCAGCCAAGACCTTTCAATGACTCACGGGCATGGTAAGCTGGGGCTTGGACTTTGTGTTTATATATTTGGACGACATCCTAATCACCAGCCACTCCCGTCAGGAACACCGGGCACCTCTTCATCAGCTCTGTCAGTGACTTGACGAGCATAGTTTAGTAATTAATATTGCCAAATTCCAGTTCTGCCTAACGTCCATTGACTTCCTTGGTCATCATATTCATCAACATGGGGCGGTCCCACTATCATCTAAGGTCGAGGTCATTTATAAATTCCCCAAACCGTCTACTATTAAGGGGTTGCATGAGTTTATAAGCATGATAAATTTCTACCATCTTTTCACACTGGCAGCCGCCAGAATAATGCAGCCATTTTTCAAGCATGGTTGCGTTTAGAAAAGCCAAAGTAGCACTGGCAAAAGCAACTATGCTGGTGCACCCACAGATTGACATGCCAACAGCTCTCACAATCGATGCATCAAGTATGGCTGTAGATGGGGTACTGGAACACCAGGTCAATGGCACCTGGAAACCCCTGGCCTTTTTCACTCACCACCCTGTGGCTGCGTGAACAAAAGTACAGTGCTTTTGACAGAGAACTCCTCACTCTCTACCTTGTCATACAACAGAGTTCACAGTTTTTACAGACCACAAGCTGCTCATGTTCACTTTCACCAAGGTGTTGGATCCATGGTCAGCCCAACAGTAACGACATCTCTCATACATCTCGGAGTTCACAACTTCTATATGGCGCCACGCGGGGAAAGGCAATCCGGTAGCTGACACGTTGCCAATCCATTCTACAGTTCCGGGAATAGACTATACAGCTTTGGCAGCAGCTCAGTAAGAAGCCAATGAGATGGCCACATATTGTACTGCCATCTCGGGCCTGAAATTAGAGAACATAAAGTTTGAACCAGCAAATTCCACACTGCTTTGTGATGTGTCCCCTGGACAATCACAACCAATCATCCCCACTACCTGGCAATGTCGGGTATTCAATGCCATACACAGTTTGGTTCACCCTTCTATTCGGGTGACAAGGCTCATGGCAGACAAATTCATGTGGCACAGATTGCGTAAGGAAGTTGGCATTTGGGCAAGAACATGTATCCCATGTCAAACCTCTATAGTTCAGTGCCACATCAACACTCCACTGCAGACTTTTTCCCCAATGCAGAGGCGGTTCAATCATATCCACATCGACATCGTCAGGCCATTATCCCCCGTTCAGAGGCACTACTCACCTTTTTACTGTGGTGGACAGATTTAAGAGATGGCCAGAGGTTGTTCCACTCTTGGACACTTCCACTACAGCTTGTGCACAAGCCCTCATCACTCATTGGGTAGCCCGTTTCAGTTTACCTATGGACATCTTCTCTGACAGAGGGGCATAGTTCACATCCAGGCTATGGACTGCAATCGCACAGTTACTCAGCTGCACCGTACTAAGGCCAATCATTCCCAGTCTAACAGTATAGTGAAGCTTTTTAAATGACACATGAAGACAGCCCTCATGGCAAGCCTCAAGGGTCTGGACTGGATGGACGAATTACCCTGGGTACTGTTAGGTATACGTACCGTGCCAAAAGAATATCTATCTATTTCCTTGGCCAAAATGGGTCATATGGCGAACCGCACTGCTCCATTATCGAACCGGCATCCGTAGCTGATTGGGAGTTCCCGATGGTTGGGGGCACAAAGGACTCTGGGAGGTGGGTGACTTCCTGGATCAGATGATGGTGATAGCATGCCAAATATATTTATTTTGTAATGGACCTTGGACAATTTTATTTTTGACTGAGGTCATGTCTGAACCTACTATAGGGGATTTGACAGCTGCTCGGTGCTGTAGTAGCGCTGGGGACCGCGAGGGAATTTTGACAGCTGTTAAAGTATGGGAACCACGCACTGGAAGTCCGTGGGCTTACAGGAGAGTGAGCCTGCAGCTGCTAACCTCTTTACCAATGGAGAGAGCAGGAGGCAGTGCTGGGCAATTAAAAAACCCCAGTATGCTGGTTTTGAAGAGGTTGGTCGGTGGATTGGACTGCAGGCAGTCAGTCAGTCTGATGGTGAGTGCTCACCCAGCAGCTTCAGCATGCCATATGCTGCATTGCTTTGCTTACACATGCTAGCACTGCTGTCTGGAGCTGTATGTCAGTGTGCTCACCCAGTAATTTCAGTGGGAAAAAGAAGCCTGAGCTACTTTGTCCACAGGTGCTAACTTTGTTGTTCTGACAGCAGTTTGGGAAACTAATACGCAGTGTATGCAAGGCTGACCAGTGCCTCTCCCATTCCCTTTCAAGAGGAGAACTTCATGTGACAGGACCACTCAAGCCAAAGCATTCAAAGAAGTGGACTTGTGTGACAGAAGGTCACTTGTTAATCCTAAAGAGAGCTTCGGAGGTGTGAACTTCATGTGGTGACCAGGAGGTCAGTGTGAAAATTCCTGGGTAAAGGAAGTAAGGGGTGGCTGTTGCCACATTTGAACCTAAAGGCAGTCTAAACCCTGACTGGGTTGAAAGTCTATAGCAGTGGTTCCCAACCTTTTACTTTCCACTCACTCATACTCACATAGGAAGGGAAAGTTGAGAATCACTGCTCTAGACCCAATTATTACTGAAATATTTTTCTTGAGAAAAATTGTCATTGGCCCATTTCCTTTGGAGTTATGAAACTGTGCACATAACGAGTCAATTAGGTACGATTAAAACAGTGGTTTTCAAACATTTTCTTTCCATCCACATACCACCTTAAGCAATCCCTTACTAATCACAGAACACTTATGGCATAGGGAATATTTAAAGTGGTAAGTGAGTGGAAAGTAAAAGATTGGGAACTACTAGTCGATAGGGACCACGGTCATCTGGACACAGCCTCAAACTAAAAGACTAGTAGGCAAGGAAACAAATAATCCCAAGCCTGGAGACCAGATCCATGAGGTGTTCCTTCTTGATTGACGGGCTTGAAGTGACTGACATGGGGGTTTTGTTTTGGGAAATTTGGTGATTTTGGGGGCATTTCGGCCTGGACTGTAATGGTCTGGGTTTTTTCCCCACATATGCTGCATAATCTGTTGTTTATAGAGTTGCCATTAAGGCTGGTGTTCGGCTGTTAAGTTTATTGTGTTAATTCTATTATTGTTAGTTTGTTAATAAATTTTGTGTTAAACTTAACCCATTCGCTTGTGTGCCTCCCAATTGCTGCTGGGGAGTGTAACTATTTAAACTCCTGCGAAGGTTCTATTAAACAATTCTGTTGGTTCAGTACACAGATGACTTCTGTTGTGCTTTGTTCACTGCACCACTCACTACAAGGGTTTCAATTCTCTAAACCAGTTGGGCAAATGAAAGATTAACATTGTAAACATCATTTTGTAATGGTGGAAACAGAAAATCAATCAGCTAACACAACATATGGAAACAAGAGAACAATCACAAAGACCAAGGACAGATTGTCATCAAATCACAAATCCACGAGATGCTTGAAGTCAGTAGGTCAAGCAGCATCCATGGAGAGAAATAGCCAGACAACATTTCAGATCAGGACCCTTTTTAATATTCAAAAAAAGGGATCAGGTCTGAAAAGTTGGCTGAGCTTTTCTACCCACGGATGCTCAATAATTCAGCATCTGCAGTTCTCGTCTCTCTCAATGACGTATCTAGTTCAGTTAAAGTAATCAATTGCATGCTTGTGGTATTCACTGCCACTGCCCTTTCAGGCTTGGACTACAGCACATACAATTTTCTGATTTTCCATTACTATTGAATGTACCACATCTCTCTTCCAATGACGAGCTTGATGAAGCCCTTCTTCTCTTTGTCAGATTTTCTGATTGGTTGATTTGCCTTCCTTAATGGTTTCCTTTCATTTCTATTCTCCAAAACTCACTTCCCAGCCACATTTCTTTCCTCACCAAATGTCTTTAGCTCCAACTCACCCATGAATTCCAAGCCAAATTTCATCCTTTACAATTTAATTCACACATGATCACAAATACTTTCAAACTACCCAGTATTTCTTTTTTTAAAAAAAAATTATTTAATAAATCACAAAATATAATGACATTTTCCATTTTCTCCCCATCCCTCCTCCCTCTCCTCCCCCCAAAATTAAACCCAAAAGAAAGAAAAGGAAAGAAAGAGAAAGAAAGTGTCATCTAATTATTATCGAACTGTTATTAACTCATTGAATCATGTAATATATATTATATTTGATAGCATATGATACTATCCCTTTAAGAGTTGGAGGTTTGAATTTGTTGAAATTGTCTAAAATTATCTCTTATTTTTTTCTAATGGAATATAGCTATCCATTTCTATTTACCAGCACTGTATTTTCAAAGGTGTTACCATTTTCCAAGTGGTTGCTATACATTTTTTTGCTGCTGCTAAAGCAATCATAATAAATTGTTTTTGAGATATATTCAATTTTAATTGTAAATCTTTTTATTTTTCAATCTCTAGGTATTTTATTTTTTATTATTTGATTTAATATTAAATTCAATTAATCACAGAAAATTTTAACTTTCTCACATGTCCAAATTAAATGCAGTAATGACCCAATTTCTTGTTTGCAATGGAAACATTTATCTAATAATGTAGGATTCCATTTCTTTACTTTTTGAGGTGTAATATAAAATCTATGTAACAAATTGTATCATATGATACTGAATATTTATTGTATTTGTCGTAATCATTACATAATTCAGACCAAATTTCATTTTTTAACTGTATATTTAAATCCTCTTCCCAACGTTGTTTAGATTTGTATATTTCTTTATCATTTTTATTTATTTTGTAATATACATATATATATATATATATATATACACATGTATATCTTTGGCTTGGCTTCGCGGACGAAGATTTATGGAGGGGGTAAAAGTTCACGTCAGCTGCAGGCTCGTTTGTGGCTGACAAGTCCGATGCGGGACAGGCAGACACGGTTGCAGCGGCTGCAGGGGAAAATTGGTTGGTTGGGGTTGGGTGTTGGGTTTTTCCTCCTTTGCCTTTTGTCAGTGAGGTGGGCTCTGCGGTCTTCTTCAAAGGAGGTTGCTGCCCGCCAAACTGTGAGGCGCCAAGATGCACGGTTTGAGGCGATATCAGCCCACTGGCGGTGGTCAATGTGGCAGGCACCAAGAGATTTCTTTAGGCAGTCCTTGTACCTTTTCTTTGGTGCACCTCTGTCACGGTGGCCAGTGGAGAGCTCGCCATATAACACGATCTTGGGAAGGCGATGGTCCTCCATTCTGGAGACGTGACCCATCCAGCGCAGCTGGATCTTCAGCAGCGTGGACTCGATGCTGTCGACCTCTGCCATCTCGAGTACTTCGACGTTAGGGATGAAAGCGCTCTAATGGATGTTGAGGATGGAGCGGAGACAACGCTGGTGGAAGCGTTCTAGGAGCCGTAGGTGATGCCGGTAGAGGACCCATGATTCGGAGCCGAACAGGAGTGTGGCTCTGTATACGCTTATCTTTGTGAGGTTTTTCAGTTGGTTGTTTTTCCAGACTCTTTTGTGTAGTCTTCCAAAGGCACTATTTGCCTTGGCGAGTCTGTTGTCTATCTCATTGTCGATCCTTGCATCTGATGAAATGGTGCAGCCGAGATAGGTAAACTGGTTGACCGTTTTGAGTTTTGTGTGCCCGATGGAGATGTGGGGGGGCTGGTAGTCATGGTGGGGAGCTGGCTGATGGAGGACCTCAGTTTTCTTCATTGTATATATATTGTATATATATCTCTTTTAACTATCAATGTATCTGTAACTATATATTCAAAATAACTTGATTCAGGTAGCCTTAAATTTGATCCTATCTTTTCATTTAAATATGCTTTTAATTTTATATTAAGAAATTATTGTCATTCAATAATTCATATTTATCTTTTCATTGTTGAAATGTCATTAAAATATTACCCAAAAAACAAACTTTTAATCTCTTTTCTTGTCCATTCATTAAAAAGAAGTATTATTCATTGCAAAAGGAATTAACTGATTTTGCTTTAACAACATATTTGGCAATTGATAGTTTACCATCTTCTTTCTAAATGTATATTACTCCATTTTTTCAACATATGATATAATATTGGTATATTTTTATTCCTTACCAATTTCTCATTCCACTTATAAATTAAATGTTCAGAAACATTCTCTTCTAATTTATATAACTCTCTCTTGAGCTTAGTCAGTTTTTCTCCTAATTGATAAAATTTTTATTGAGCTGTCTTATAGTAGTTTTTAAAATTTGGTAGTTGCAAACCACCTTGATTATGACCATGTTAACTTGTCCAAAGCCACTCTTGAATTCTTACCCTTGCATAAAAATTATCTTATTTAATGTGACAGATTATGTTATATTTTATATAGTATATATGTTTTAATAGGAGATAAATTGTGGCAGTTTTTTTTAAAGTGTAGGTCACGCACAAACACTTCGAAACAGATCTCACTTAAAATGCCAGAGCTCTGTTCAAGCCAGACAGTCCAGGCTCCAGGTGCCTTTGAAAAAACTTTGAAGAGTGCCTATAAGGACTTCACAAGTAGGTGTTAACTGGACATGCTGTGGAGGAAAGTATTATTGTTTAACAAACTCGGAAGGTAAGGTCCAGAGCCGCAGTCTGTCTGAGTGCAGTTGCCTGTCTAAGAGAGTCATGTCGTTTTCTCTGAGAGAGCGAGAGCAAGAAAATTCAGTTCAACAGTTCAGCAGCAGCTGGGACTGGAACATGACAAGCTGGCAAACTTGAGGACAAATCCCATTTTGAAGACAGGTTGTGAGATCTTAGTTCAGTCTGGTGAAAACCCTTGTGGTCCATACAAGAGGAGAGGGCTGGCTGTATAATATTTCACTTGAAATAAGGGAAACAAAAAGGAAGTCTGTGAAAACCTGAAAGAAAGAAGTTATCATCTGGAAAACCCTGATGGGGCAAGTTTCTTCAGCAAGACACTGAAGTGGCTGATTTAAAGGAATCAGATGTGGGTGTCCAACAAGCAACAAATCTCTCTCTGAAAACTGACAAGAACCTTCCTGAGAAGTAACCATTTACTTTTCAAGCACCAAAGCCTGGTGAACTTCATAAATGTTAAATTCTGTCCACAGTTTAAAAATTGCCTGCAACCAGTGTACTTGGAGGAGTGAGAAGTGAGATTGGACTGTGAATCAAAGAACTTTTCTGAATTTACACACACGTGTGCTTAGAATTAGAAGGGGATTAAGTTAGGTTAAGTTAAAAGTAATAAGTTAAAGTTTGATCCTGTTTTCATGTTTAAAGATAATTAAAAGTAACTTTTGTTTAACTAACCATTTGTCTTGGTGAATTTCTATTGCTGCTGGGTTTTGGGGTCCTCTGGACTCATAACATTAATTTATCAGGAAATTATTCAAAAATTGAATAAGGGAATAGGTAACGATTGAAAAAAATATATTGTAATCTCACAAATATATTCATTTACCCTCCCTATCAGAGCTTTAGGTAAGTCCTTCCAGTTTTCTAAATAATCTTGTATCTTTTTTAATAAAATGGCTGATAATTTAATTTGAACAATGATTTAAATTATTGTCTATCCTAATACCCAAATAATGTATTGCCCGCAAATGCCATTTAAAAGGAGATTCCTGTTTACAGTGTATATAATCAGCTGTATTCATTGGCATTACTTCACTTTTATCAGTATTAACTTTATACCCTGATATTGCACCATATTCTTTCAGTTTAGTATGTAACATCTTTATTAACTTTTCAGGTTGTGTTAAATACACAATAATATCATCCGCAAATTATAAATTCTTCATCATTTATTTTTATTCTCTTTATAATCTGATATTATCAATTCTGTTAATGGTTCTATAGCTAAAAGAAAAAGGGAAGGTGATACTAGACATCTTTGTCTAGTTGACTTACTCAAGCTAACAGACATTTAATATCCAGTGTCTATTACATTGTAGATTGCTTCAACTGTGCTTATGGTCTAGTTTTTAAAAAATCAATTACTGTATTGTTGCATTGTTTTTTTATTCATCTATGTAGCTTTGTCTTGCGTAAAAAATTGTAGTATTTTGTGTTGTCTAATGCTGTTTTGTGTAGTCTCGTGTCGTTTAAATGTAGCACTATGATTTTTGGTGGAACGTAGTCTTTTTTTTTAATTACGGTTTTAAAATGACAAATAAAGGCAAACTTGAACTTGGGAAATGTTTTCGCCTTCTCTGGCCTTCCAAAACTTGGTTCTTCCTCCCAGACACCCTCCACACCTTGTCAAGTCTTCTCTCATTTATATCCATGAATACTCTGATGCTCTCTGCCACTTTGACAGCATCCTGGTCCCAACCATTTCATCTTTATCACGCAAGTATAATTGCTCTGCATCTCCATCCCATATGTGGATATTCAGAGGACCACCTGCTTCTTTCTTGAACTCCACTAACATTTCATTCACCTGGCTGAACTTACTTTCACATTAAACAATTTTTTATTTCCCAAATTAAAGGCATAGCTGTGGAATCTCACACAAGCCCAACTATTTATGTCTCATTGAAAGAAGCATGAAACAATCTTTTCAAGCTTTCTTGGCATCCACCTTCAATTCTTCTCCTGAAGACTACGCTGGAATTGCATCCTGCACTCAAAAATAACTCAAATTTCTTAACTTTATTGCTCATTTCCACCCTACTTCCATTCTGTACTGATGTATAGAAATGAATATTGAGAGACTTAGGAGCTTGCTGGGATTCAGTGTAAGGGGGTGAAAGGTTAAAGCAGTGCTCTGTGTTTGTGCCATTCTCACACTGGCGGTGACTGGAATAAGCTTGGGGTGCCTGGGGATTGAACAAAAACAGATGGTGTAAGAATATAAGACAAGATAAGGGTGTCATGATGTTTTTGCTGAGCCTGAGAATTATAAACTGCCCTTTGTTTTAACAGCATGTTTAACCTTGATGTATATTCACGGCAACTGCAAGCTTGGGGGATGGGATTTGCTGCTTGTCCAACATGTAATTCTTGTTCTCCTCTTAAGGGGTCAGTCCAGCTGATCTTCTCTTCCTACAGTACGACTCTGACAGGCTCCAGACAAACTGAGAGTGTCGCATCCCAAGCACACAGAAGGTAGGGCTTGAGGATTCGCTTAAAGAAGGCCAGTTTGGGAATTCGCTGATGGAAAACAAGGTAGGGTTTGAGGATTCGCCCAAGGAAGGGATAAAAGTGTTGTCCTAGTTCTGACGCCCTGCCTTAAACTGGTTGTTAAGAGGGGAAATCCCCCACACGAAGGTCAGGACCCTGAAATGGGAGCAAAGGAACAAAAGGACAATGTTGGACTAGTGTGTGATAAATTGGGAGTAAACACTTCTTTTGGTAAAAATGTGTAAGAAAAATCCAATGAAAAAACAAAAATCGGGAGATGAAAAGGATTTAAGAATGTTAAATGTGACCCCAACAAATGAAGCATGGCCAGCAGGAGGAAGAACTTAGAATATTAGTACTACAGCTGAGGCAGAATAACTAATGTGGGGGAAAAATTATGCATCAAATAAATGGAAAAAGAGAATTAGAGAGTGGAAAGAGGAGGTCCACAAGAAGTGGGAGGAAAAAAAGTATAAGAGCTGGAGAGATAATATGAGCCCCTGACCTTGCTTAGTACTCCTGTGTATTTTCCATTTCCTCCATTAGCCTCTCTAAGAATTGGACTTTCCATACAGATGTCTTTATTTTCCCTCAACCATGCCTCCCTCTACCAATTATTTCCCACACCTGCTCTTCTCCTATCTTCTCTTGGCCAGAGTTCCCATGGTTCTCACCTTCTACACCACCTACATTCATACTCAGCAGATTTTCCTTTGCACTTGCTGCCACCTTTAATATGACTTTTTGTCCCTCCCTTACCAATACTCCGAAGGGACTCTCAGGTATGCAACTTCTAGGTCTCCTGTTTTATTTCCCCAACTAAACCAGCATTTGTTATATTCGCCCTTTGCTTTCTGGTTTCAAAAATACCATTAAAATTTTCTCTTGTTTACTCTCTCTCTTTTCATTTCATTAATTTACAAACCAGACATCATTACAAACAATGAAATCACCTGGGCAAACCTGGCTTCATCTGATCAGAGACATTCTCTTTGACCCATCCATCCTCCGCCTTCACAGTTCTGGTGAAGGGGTTTTGATCAGAAATATTAGTAATGTTTCTTTCAACATAGATTGAGCTGTCTGCTGAATGCATCAAACATTTTCTATGATTTTAAATTTTCAATAACTGCAATTCTTTTTTAAACTTACATCAAATCACAGCCAAATGTTGGAAAGATTGAAAGTATAAAATCCTGAAAGCGAGGAAGCTATTTGCCCTGTTCCGACAATTGATCCTGAAGTTTTCAATGAGTTTCATATCTTTGTTCTTTACCCAGCCAAATTTTTTTCTTTTTATGAGCATATTCAATTTTCTCATGAAAGTTGTTAAAAATCGGTTTTTACTATTCTTTCATGTGGCATTTCAGATCATAGCAACTTGACAAATGAGAAGAAAACATCAACTATTTTTTCCACCAATTATTCAAAATCTAAGTCTTCTGATTATTGGCCATTGGGCTGGTGGGATTAAATATCTCATGTTCATCAAATTATATCTCTATCCAGCTCCAAATTACCAGCACCTTCTCAACCTCTGCTCTTCATGAGATTTATAATGCTGCTTGTTCATGCACATTAGATTCTGCCAATTAAATGCCTATGGCCTCATGCACTGCCAGACTGAGACCACCCGCAAACTGGAGGAAAAACACCTCATATTCTATCTGAGCACTCTTCAACCAGATGGCATTAACATCATTGCTCTGGTTTCTGTTAGCCCCCCACCCCAGTCTCTACCTTCCCCATCTCTATTTCTCCTTTACTCTAGACCTGTTTCTATCTTTCCCTCTGACTCCTTTCTTCCACGTCTGCATTCACAGAGCTAACCCCTCCCCCGATCAATTCTCATTTTTCCTATCCTCTTATTCATGTCCAGTTGTCACCTTTTATCTGTTAGTGTATGTTCTTCCCCTTGCCCTTCCTTCCCTTCTCCCCAGCCCTTTTATTTTGCTCATACCTTGAAGATGGGCTCTGACCAGAAACATTGGTTATAATTTTTACCTTCTATGGATGTTACTAGACCTGCTGAGTTCCTCCAGCATATTTGTATTTTTACTACAATCACCACTTATGCAGACTTTCGTGTTTCATTTCATCATTGCATCTCATGCTTTTCGCATTCACAGGTTTTTCTTCACAATTCACCTGTAAAATTCAGATTTGGATTTGCTGCTTCCAATTTACACCTTCCCAAGATGTACCTTGTTATTTAATTGTCTTCACAACTCATTTTCAGCTGGTGCTACTACCATGTGTCATGGAGTCATACAGCATGGAACAAGCCCTTTGGTCCAAAGTGTGTATGCTGACCAAGACAGCATTCTGGCTGCATTTGTCCCATATCATTCTAAATCCTTCTTATCCATATATTTGTACAAATGCATTTTGAATTTTGTAAATTTCCACACCTCTGCAGTTTCCTCTGCATCTCTGAATGGAAAAGGTTGCATCTCACATCCTTCTGAAATCTCTTCCCTCTCACCTTAAACCTTTGCCCTCGAGATCTAAAATTGTCTACCTGGGGGTTAAAAAAAAACGAGCATTCACTTTATCCATGCCCCTCATGATTTTATACTCTCTATAAATCCATTCCTCATTCTCCTGTACTCCAAGGTATAAAAACCCTGCCATTCAGCCTTTTCCTGTAATTCAAGCCCTCCAATCTTGGCAACGCAAAGGTGAATGTCTTCCCAAAGCCAAGCAACCAGAACTGCACTCAGAACCCTATCTACCAGAGATGCCACATTCAGGGAGCCATGCATCTATACCCCCAGGTCTCTATCTTCTACAACATTCTCCAGGGCCCTGAGCAACATCTCATACTTATCAGCATTAAATCCATTTGTCAATCCTTGACCCAACTTCCCAACTAATCTAGATCCTGTTGAAAACATAACTATCCTTCCTTGCAGTCCAATACACATGAATTTTGGAGTAATCTGCAAATTTACTAATTTCAATCAATTCCTCTTGCCTTCCCGCATACCAAAAAGCTTATTTTTTTAATCCTCTCACTTCTCCTTCCTTTACAGCATAAACTCTTCTTCAAGTTCAAGTTTACCATTATCTGAGTCTTCCAGACTCCCGGATGTCCATATCTGCACTAGGTGTGTTGAGCTGCAGATTCTTAGGGACCGTGTTAGGGAACTAGAGCTGCAGCTCAATGACCTCAGGCTGGTTACGGAAACAGAGGAAGTCATAGACAGGAGTTACAGCCAGGTGGTCACGCCAGGGCCACGGGAGGAGGAAAGGTGGGTAACAGTTAGCAGAGGGACAGAAAAACATAAGGTGCCAGAGAGGAGCCCTATGACTGTAACCCTCAGCAATAAGTACGCCTCTTTGAGTACTGTTGAGGAAGACATCAAAGTTGGGGGGGGGGGGGGGCAGCAGTGGCTGTGCCTCTGGCACGGGGTCAGCCCCTGTAGCTCAGAAAGGTAGGGAAAGGAAGAGGAGGGCAATAGTGGTAGGGGACTCCATAGTTAAGAGGACAGATAGGGGATTCTGTGGACGCAGCAAGGAGAACCGGATGGTGGTTTGCCTCCCTGGTGTCAGGGTCCGGGATGTTGCTGCTCGTGTCCCAGATATCCTAAAGTGGGAGGGACAGGAGCCAGAGGTCGTGGTACATGTAGGTACCAATGACATAGGGAGGAAGAGAGAAGAGGTCCTAAAAAGTGAGTACAGGCAATTAGGTAGGGAGTTAAAAAGAAGGACCGCAAAGGGGGTAATCTCTGGATTACTCCCTGTGCCACATGACAGTGAGAATAGAAATAGAATGAGGTGGAGGATTAACACGTGGCTGAAGGGGTGGAGTAAGGGGCAGGGTTTCAAGTTTCTGGATCACTGGGACCTTTTTTGGGGAAGATGTGACCTGTACAGTAAGAACAGGTTACACTTAAATCCCAGGGGGACCAGAATCCTGGCAGGGGTATTTGCTAGGGCTACTCAGGATCCTTTAAACTAGAATGGTTTGGGGGAGTGAGCAAAATAGTACAGAGCAGTAAGGTTAGAATGCAAACAAAGAAAGTTTATAGTAAGTATTTGAATATGGATGGGCAGGTGATAGAGAAAGGAAATGCTCTGGAAGAAGATGAAGGGCAATTGGCAGGAAAAGGAAATAATGTTGTTATTAAAGATGAGGGAAAACAGGGATTAAGAATTGGGAAATCTCTGAAATTCATATATTTTAATGCCAGGAGTATTGTAAAAAAGGTGGATGAGCTGAAGGTGTGGATTGATACTTGGAAGTATGATGTGGTAGCGATTAGTGAGACATGGTTGCAGGAGGGATGTGATTGGCAGCTGAATATCCCTGGGTTTCGTTGCTTTAGGTGTGATAGAGTCAGAGGGGCAAGAGGAGGTGGTGTTGCATTGCTTGTCAGGGAGAATATTACAGTGGTGCTTAGGCAGGATAGATTAGAGGGCTCGTCCACGGAAGTTATTTGGGTGGAACTGAGGAGTGGGAAAGGAGAGGTTACACTTGTAGGGGTGTATTATAGACCACCCGGAGGGGACCGAGACCTAGAGGATCAAATCTGTAGAGAGATAGTGGATATTTGTGATAAGCACAGGGTTGTAATTATGGGAGATTTTAATTTTCCACATATAGATTGGGAAACACATTCTGTGAAAGGGCTGGATGGGTTAGAGTTTGTGAAATGTGTGCAAGATAGTTTTTTACAACAATATGTAGAGGTGCCGACCAGAGAAGGAGCAGTGTTAGATCTACTGTTGGCAAATGGGATGGGTCAAGTGACGGAGGTTAGTGTTGGCGAGCACTTCGGGTCCAGTGATCATAATGCCATCAGCTTTAATGTCATTATGGAAAGAGATAAGTCAGGGACAAGGGTTGAGGTTTTTGATTGGGGAAAAGCTAGATTTGAGGAGATGCGAAAGGACTTACAGGGTGTGCATGGGGACAATTTGTTTTATAGGCAGGATGTAGTAGAGAGATGGAAGTCTTTTAAAGATCAGATTTTGAGAGTGCAAAAGCTTTATGTTCCTGTTAGGTTAAAAGGGGGCAAAAGATTTGAGAGAGCCGTGGTTTTCAAGGAATATTGGAAACTTGGTTCGAAGAAAAAGGGAGGCGTACATTAGGTATAAGAAGCATGGAATTAAGGAGATGTTTGAAAAATACATTGAATGTAAGAGGAATCTTAAGAGAGGAATTAGGAAAGCTAAAAGAAGGTACGAGGAGACTATAGCAAGCAGGGTGAAAATTAATCCAAAAGGGTTCTACAAATATGTTAATGGTAAAAGGAAAGCGAGAGACAAAATTGGTCCCTTAGAGAATCAGAGCGGAAAACTGTGTGTGGAGCCTAGAGAACTGGGGGAGATATTGAACAGTTTCTTTTCTTCGGTATTCACCAAGGAGAAGAATATTGGGATATGTGAGATAAAAAAAGCAAATTGGGTAAATATGGAGAATATAGTGATTACGAAAGATGTAGTGTTAGGGCTTTTGAGGAATATAAAGGTGGATAAGTCTCTGGGACCAGACGGGATCTTCCCCAGGACATTGAGAGAAGTAAAGGAGGAAATCGCAGAGGCTCTGACGGTAATTTTCCAAATGTCATTAGAGATGGGGATAGTACCGGAGGATTGGCGAATTGCGCATGTGGTTCCGTTATTTAAAAAGGGTTCAAGGAGGAAGCCTGGCAATTATCGGCCTGTAAGTTTGACATCTGTGGTAGGTAAATTAATGGAGAAAGTTCTTAGAGATAGTACTTATAAATATCTGGATAGACAGGGTCTGATCAGGAGCACTCAACACGGATTTGTGAGCGGAAGGTCCTGTTTGACCAATCTGATTGAATTTTTTGAAGAGGTGACTAGGAATGTGGATGAGGGTAGCGCGGTGGATGTTGTCTATATGGACTTCAGTAAGGCCTTCGATAAGGTACCACATAGAAGGTTAGTTAGGAAGGTGCAGTCTTTAGGTATAAATTTTGAGATAGTCAAATGGATTGAACATTGGCTGAAAGGGAGAGGCCAGAGAGTGGTAATGGAAAATTGTCTGTCAGGTTGGAGGCCGGTGACCAGTGGTGTGCCTCAGGGATCTGTATTGGGCCCATCGTTGTTCGTTATATACATTAATGATCTAGATCACACATGTCAAACTCTGGCCCGCGGACCAAATTTGGCCCGCGATATAATTATATTTGGCCCGCAAGATCATTTCAAAAATGTATTAGAGGTGGCCCGCCCTGCAGCGAGAGCCGATGCTGTTTTTTTGGTAATGTCACCCCCACCATCCTCCCTCTTCATTGCACATCCTTCCCCATTGTAACACGAGAAATTGTAACACGAGAAGTCTGTCCATGTCATCAGCCGGCAAGCCAGTTGGAAGGCTCCCCGCACAATCACTCACTTCTCCCACCTGTCGAGCGGTGCGGCGGATGGGCGAGCGCCTGTGATTTCCTGTCGGCGCAACGGACATGGCAGGCTGTGCACGGCCCCCGGGCAGCGCGAGCCCCACGTGACTGGCACCGGACGGCCCTTCCACAGCGCGAGCGCACTTCTCCCGGTCGCCACGGCCTTCAGCGCTTGCACCCGCGCAGATCCCAGTGACGGTTGGTTCGGCCCTGCACGTGAAGAGAGTTGGTGGCTGTCCGCAAAGGCTGATCGGCAGCGCGCTGGGCCTGAGTGGGTGGGTAAGCAGGGGTGGGCAGAGGGTGCAGGTGAGGAGTAATGGGCAGGGGAAGTTATGGTGGTGCGAGGGACAGTTAGAGGGAGGGATGAGTAGAAGGAGGGGTGGATAGGGAAGAGGTAAAAGGGGAGGGGCAGGGCGAGTAGGGGAGGGGTGATTAGAGGGTGAGAGACGGGTAGAGGGAGGAACAGTTTGAGGGGAGAGGCAGTAGAGGGGCGTGTATAGGATGGGGTGGGTAGAGGCAGAGCGAGTGGAGTGAGGGGTGAGTAGAGGTTGGGTAAAGGACTGGTCAGGTAGAGGGATAGTGGGTCGAGGGTGAATAGAGGCCTAGAGCCTGAGGAGTGAGCAGGAAATGCTGAGTCCTGATGCAGGCCAAAATGGACACAGCCTGTGAATGCTGACTACATCTCCACAGGGACCAAATATGTTTCCCTCAGGTCAAGCAAAGGGTGAACTTGAGCTATCTACTCCTGACCTGTAACATTATCCTCCTAAAGTTATATCCTGAAGTTTAACATTACATATGTTGAAAGAAGAGAAAACATGCAGATGTTGTTGAAAATTTTCAATAAATATTTAGTTCGGCCCTCAACTTAGTCCAAGTTTTTAATTTTGGCCCTCCGTGAATTTGAGTTTGACACCCCTGATCTAGATGATGGGGTGGTAAATTGGATTAGTAAATATGCAGACGATACTAAGATAGGTGGAATAGTGGATAATGAAGAAGGTTTTCAAGGATTGCAGAGGGATTTGGGCTGCTTAGAAAAGTGGGCTGAAAAATGGCAGATGGAATTTAATGCTGATAAGTGTGAGGTGCTTCATTTTGGTAAGAAAAATCAGAACAGGACATACGTTTTAAATGGGAGAGCATTGATGAATACAGAAGAGCAGAAGGATTTAGGAGTTACGGTACATCGTTCCCTGAAGGTAGAAACTCATGTGAATAGGGTGGTGAAGAAGGCTTTTAGTATGCTGGCCTTTATCAATCATTGCAAGGAATATAGGAGTTGGGAAGTGATGTTGAGATTGCATAAGGCGTTGGTGCGGCCTAATTTAGAGTTCTGTGTGCAGTTCTGGTCGCCTAATTATAGGAAAGATATAAACAGAGTGGAGAGAGTGCAGAGAAGATTTACCAGAATGTTACCTGGATTTAAGCATCTAGAGTACAGGGAGAGATTGGGCAGATTAGGTCTTTATTCTTTGGAGCGTAGAAGGTTGAGAGGGGATTTGATAGAGGTATTTAAGATTATGAAAGGGATAGACAGAGTGGATGTGGATAGACTAGGAGAGTAGGAGAGATTGAAACAAGAGGACATGAGTTAAGAGTTAAGGGCAGAGGTTTAGAGGTAACATGAGGGGGAACTTCTTTACTCAGAGAGTGGTAGCGGTGTGGAATGAGCTTCCGGGAGAAATAGTGGCGGCAGAGTCAATTTTATTATTTAAGAAAAAGCTGGACAGGTATATAGTTGAGAAGAAGGTGGAGGGTTATGGTCATTGTGCAGGTAGGTGGGACTAGAGAGGAGTGTTTGGTTCGGTGCGGACTAGAAGGGCCTAATGGCCTGTTTCCGTGCTGTAATTGTTATGTTGTGTTATGTTACATACACAACCCGATAAAACTGCCTTTCTCTAACCATGGTGCACACACATACAAATACAATAGACAACAAGTAATAATCACATATATTGACAAAGATGTAACATGCAATAAATATATAAATATTTTGGAACAATTTACTTGATTACCAGATACTGTTCATCGATCACACAATCTGTGGCAAAAAATTATTTCCTGCTTGGCAGTCCTGATTTTGATGCTCCTGTATCTCCTTCCTGATGGTAGTGAGTCAAAAATACTGTGCAATGGATGAAAGAGTTATCAATTAATCTTTGAGTCATATTTAGGCAATGGTCCTGATGAATGTAGTTGAGGAAAGGGAGAGAAACATGAAAGTTTGGAGTTTCTGTTTAGTAAAAACATAAAAATGCTGGAGGAACTCAGCAGGACTCGCAACTTCCATAGGAGGTAAAGATACATAACTGATATTTTGGGCCTGAGCCCTTCGTCAATGTATGAGTAAAAAACAGTCAGGCATCTGAATTAAGAGACAGGGGAGAAGCAGAGAACAACAGATAAAGGTTGATAACTGGACATAGATAAGACAGGAGAGGAAAGGTGAGAATTGATCAGGGAAAGGCATGGCTCTGTGAATACAGAGCTGCAGGGAAGGAGGAGTCTGGCAGTGCATGAGATCATGGACAGTCATGTTGGCATGGTAACAGAATCAAAATGGGTTGTCACTAGAAATTCGCATTACTGTGGCAGACAAAGTCAATGTGCTCAATGAAGCGATCTCCCAGTCTCTCGATATAGAAGAGACCACAATGGGAGCACCTGATACAGTAGGTGACCCCTACAGATTCACAAGTGAAATGTTGCTTCACTTGGAAGGACGGTTTGGGGCTCCAAATAGTGATGAGGGAAGTAGTGTGGGCACAAATGTAGCACTTCTTGGGGCAACAGAGGTGGGATGTGTGGGAAGGGAGGAGTGGACAAGGGAATCACGGGTGAGCAGTCCCTATGGAAAGTGAAGGGGCGGAGAAATGGATGTGGTGGCTAGTAGGTGAGGACAAAGGGAATCCTGTCCTTGTGTGCAGGGTCAGAGATTGCCAGGGCAGATGTTAGGGTAATGGAGGATAAGAGGGTGATGGTGGTAGAGGGGAAGCCACATTTTTTGAAGAATCAGATCATCTGGCATGGAAGAGCACTTCTTGGGAGCAAATGAGATGAAGATAGAGGAATTGTGAGGAATAGAAGTCTTGCAGATGACAGAGTGTGGAGGTATAATTGAGGTAGCCATGGGAGTTGATGGGCTTGTAGAAAACAGAGAGAGGGGAGAGATGGAAAGGAGAGAGGGAAAAGCGTTGCTTGAGATGGATCGTGAATTTGAGGTTGGGGTGGAAGTTGGCAGCAAAAGGCCCTTTCAGGTGACCTGAATGCCCCCTTTAAAGCCGCATAATCTCATACCACAAGGCTAAGGACATACTCACCTGAATGTGCCAAGAGCCCCACCGAGGTGCTGACGCCAACCTTCTTCAGGGAGGTGTCATCAGTGGAGTGTCGGGCTCCACCAAAGCACCTAATGTGCAGCCCCTGTAAATAGCTGCTTAGGGATGGGCTGATGACTCCATCAATCCGCAACCCAACTCCCCGCTGATACACCGCAAGTTAACCAGCTGCTGTTAACAGCGTCATTGTCAGGAGATCTGAAACCACTTTCAATTGACTCACTGAGCATGGGAATGGTTTAATCTAATGACAATTACTGGACCTTTGTGATTGTTTTGTTGCAGTGGAGACATCTTAAGTGCAACAGATGAGGCATTACTTTGATTTTCAAGACTTTGATAGCAATTCTAAAAAGCCATATCAATCTACAAACTTAATATATTGTAAATTTTCAAACATATCATCTGGTCATGAAATGTCAGGAAGCGGGGCAGGGGGCTGTCAAGCACCCCCGTCCCGCTAACTGACAACCTCCCCACCCTGCTACCTGACAGACCCCCGCCCCGCTACCTGACAGGCCCCCCCGCCCCACTATCTGACAGCCCCCCCCGCCCTAGGTTGGCGGCTGCCCTTGGGGCAGGGGTGGCCGATGTTGGAGGGTGGCATAGCAATGGCAGTCTTCCCTACTCATATTCCCCCAGTGCAACTGGAACTGTTGTGGGAAACAGAGCGGTACTACCTGCATTTATGATGGGTGGCACTGAGGCACCAGTCCGGAGGGCGCTACGAGGCGCCTCTGGTTGAATAGGCCTTTTCAGGTGGACTAGGTAATGCTGCAAGCAGCCTTTTAGGCCTTTTATTTAATTTGCAAGGTGGTTTTATATAAATGTTTGCTCTATGATGCTGCTACAAAATGACATGTTCATGACAATAAATGCTGATTTTTTCACTGGAAGGTGCAATTTGATGCACCCCATTACTAGTCATTCATGATGGTAGAAGTCAGTGCCACTGGGCAGTAGGCATTTATTCCAGGTACTTTTGCTCTCTTGGCCACTGGGATGATGGTGGATGTTTTGAATCCTGTGGAGACAGTGGACTGCTGTAGTGAGATGTTGAAGATGTCCATTAGGACCACTGTCAGCTAGGCCACACAGCCATTCAGTACTTGACCAGGTATGTTGTGTGGTCCTGCTGCTTTGCTTGGGTTCACCCTGGATAGGATCCTCCTCACCCTAATCTGAAACATTTATTCTTTAACGCTCTCCAACAAAGCTGTGTGAGTGTTTCCAGCACTCAATTTCATTTTCTGCCTTGTGAGTATTCTAATATACCTCAGCTCTCTACTTAGGCATTTATGTACTTATTTGCTCAAATTACAGATTTTTCTTCATAAATCTTCAGGATTTTCCCCCCTCTTCCATTATGTTTCTGCAATCCCATTAAATTTTGATTGCTTGATATCTCCTTATGTTGCTCAAAGACAAATTTTATTTGTTAATGACTCCACTAAACATTGCTGTTCACATCTCTCTGCAATTACGTGTTTAAGATCAAAACCACATTATGTTACAGAAGGAGGCATCCTATAACTGAGCACTGTCACAATCCTGGTGAGGTTGCTCAATTTTGTTCAGATTCAACTCAAGTAATTAAACTTGGCTTTGTGAAAATTATTTTCCTTTGACATTATGATTACCTCATCCCACTTCGTGGGGATTTTATTTTCACATGAAATAGCAACAAACTCAAGGTAATTGAATGTGAGTTATCAATCATTTCTCAACCATCTTTTTGTCTCGAAAAAGACAAGTTCAAATGTAAGAAAGGTAGTCCTGTTCACAATTGCTTTCTACTCTATACAGTGCTTTGGATACAGATGATCAATGGAGTTATTACTAAAATGAAAAAATACATTATGTATAGAATTTTATTTATATTTCAATTTAAAAATTCTGCAATGTTTAACTTATTGAGTAAGTCTGTCACCATTCTCTTCCTGAAAAAAGACTTTTGTGGCATATGCAAATATTCAACAGCTTTTGCGATCATCAATAGTATACCCATCTCCACCCTTCTCTATCTTCTCCACAGAACAAAAAGTACTCTTACTGTACTTTTAAAAATTATCTTGAAAAAGTTCAGGAAAGCTGGCAGTAATATCAAAGATTTCTGAAGTATGTGCTTAATGAAAAGTATGCAGCAAAATATCCACTTCTATTGAGATACAAATAACTACAACTGTAACTTAAATGACAACTGATATCTCAACTGGCTGAAGAACTGATATATATTACCAACACATCAGCTTTGCAGTTGCATGCATGGTACAGTCCAAGTTTGCACTTCATTTTTTTTTAGTTGGAGGTTGAGTTTGAATATACTGTTTTGCATGGCAGCCCTCTTGCAACTGTTCTGTCAGTTCACAAATGCAGGCTCTAAAAGCATGCAATAATAATTCCAACCTGCATATCAGTGCCATTTAAAGAATCAAAATGCAAACTGCAACATAAACTGTATCTGGGAGCTATTGATTTTCAGCCAACTATTATTTCTGACAAAAATCGCCAAGGTTTGAAAAGATGAAAATCAAAAAAGACAAGGAAAGAGAGGATAGACAGAAAGACAGTCTTTCACTGTTACCTATCTGTCTTTCCAGATCTGCTGCTTCATCTTGCGTGGCACGAGGTAGAACTCCTGGATCACTGAAGCTTGTGCGAAGCAATGTTCCCATCACAAAAAAGAACAAAACTCCTGCTATCGCTGGTATCACGGGTGTGATGTTTACTGCTAGGTATGGACAGCTGTTAAAAATATAAATAAAAAAAATTAAAACTAGTTTCTAATGTGTCACACATCATTGTGTATATATAGGGGCAGTTACAGGACAACTCCCTATCGAAGAACTACATAGATCATGGATTCAAAGGTTGGATTAACTAATGAAAAGCCAAACCTTAACAGAAATTCCAAATGCCACCAAAATGTAAAGATGGAATCAAATTATTTCTATTCAAATTGTTTTAGGCCATTGGGTGTACACAATGAGAACAGTGTTACATTGGGACACCATACACAGCTGATCATTTATGAAACTAATACACCTCCACATTTTATCATTTTATGTCATGCAAGTCAGACAGCACAGTTAAAACAGTAACAGCTATTAAGCTATAAAGAAAACTTGCTGTGCTATATTTATGTTGATAATTTGTGTCATCTTAAAATTTTAGAGTATAATCTCCTCTAGAAGTTGAGGCAAATATAAAGACCAAATATGACACACTATTTATAACATCTCAACACTACAATCATTTTACTGCTTCAATCACATCATGTTGTCAACAGGTGATGGGTTGTTAGTGAGTCACAGGGCTTTCTAAAGGTCCTTGGCTCAACAGACTAGCGTTTGACTAAAATTATATGAAATGGGAGAAAGAGATCAAAGGATTTGTCAGATACCTTAAATTTGACAATTTCTTTCAGGGAATACAGTCCTCAAACTGTATGTTAGAGATAAACTTTGAAAGCATCAAAAGTCAATCAGAGAAAAATATAATAAAAGCTAGCTGTCCACACTCTCCTATCAGAAGAAAACAATTTTCCACTCCCCAAATTTTGGAAGCTATCCTTCTCAATGCTCACTGCTCCCTTAGGTTCAAATGCAGAGATAGAAATTCAAAGTATATTATAGCCCATTTTGCCTGTAATAACTCTACAAAAAAACTTTTTGAAACTTCTATTATGAGTGGCCAGATCTATCAATACTGAATTTTGAGGTACATTACAATGTTCCGATGAGTATGATTGCCAAACTCTGCTCATCACTGTACCAGTTTTATAATGCACCAGAACTGGACCCACATTACTGCACAACATTATTAAAATAATTGTCCTGTGCCAAGCAGTCCTGCACCCAAGTTGTAGAGTGACATACTTGTACTAACAATACTGTAACCCTGCATATAGAAATGGATATGGAACTAGATATGGACTCAAAAGTAACACGGTGACAGGGAGTGTGGTGGAGGTGGGGGAACTCAGTGGAAGGAGGTTGTGGGTTTCTTATCCCTTGACTGAAGTTTCCAAACTTAGCCACGTCCCCAGTACCCGAGTCCCTACCACCAGGTCCAGCATGTGCTACCCCATATTTGGCCCAATGTTGTATGGAGGGAGGAGATGAGTTTGATGATGAGACAAGTTGAACAGTGTCTTCAGTTTTCAGTTGCTGTCTTAGGTTTCTTGCATAATGCATGGCACAGGTTTTCCATTACCTTCTGTGTGTAAAAAATTTCCATTAAGATCTCCTTTAAATTTCTCCCCTCTCACTTTAAATCTCCAGTTTTAAATTCCAGCACCCTGGAAGAAGGACTCCAAATGTCTACCATTTCTATGCTCCTCAACTTTTATAAGCCTTTACCACCCCTCAGCCTCCAATTTTCCAGTGAGTATAAACAGCCTAACCAATATTTCCTTTTCGGTAAAGCCTTCCATTCCAGACAATCTCCTGTTAAATCTCTTTTACATTCTTTCTAATGCTACCACACCCTTCCTGCTGCATTGCAAACAGAACTGTTCACAGTATCCCAAGTACCTTGACCTATGAAGTCAAGCACATCAAATGCCTTCTTTATTCTACTCTCCACATGTGCAACTATTTCCAGGGTCTTATGAACTTGCACCCCATGATCGCTTTGCACATCAATGCTCCTGAAGTCCTTGCTATTTACTGTTCATAACCCAAAATACACAACCTCAGAAGAGCTTAATTCTGTGCTCTGAGACTCATAGTAACTATCCGTTGATAGCACAATCAATATATTTGAGCTTAGGCATTCAGGAGTGAATTCAGCAGTTGTCTTTTGCACAAATAGCAGGGCAAGTTTGAGACCCCTACTTCCTAAAAAGTCATACCTCTTCAAAGTTTCTGATGTATAACTGGTTCACAACTCAGATTAGATTTGGTTAGAATTTTGCTATTCCCCTGTAAACCATTCATTATTCCAGGATTACACTGGCATCCAATGGTAATTTCCAGGTTGCCATGTTCATTTCATTTTATTAGACCTCCCAAATCAGTTTTTCTTCCCTCGCCTTCACCATGTCTATGTTATTCATTTTTATCTGGCATTACTTTCACAGATCCTTCAATCAATTCCCACCATTGCCTTGCTATCCCAGCCTAACCTTCATGAGGTATCCTTATTCCTCGTGCCCACCCTCCGAATTGTTCCTGCCTTAGAAAGTCCATCTTTCTCCAATTTCATTTCCCATCTTGTGCTCTTTTAGGTCAATGCATTACTTTATTACCTCGAAGCTATGAATCAACCTTCTGACATTTAAAACTGTTCCCATTTTTGGAGTAATGTATTCTTTTCTTTGGCTTGGCTTCGCGGACGAAGATTTATGGAGGGGGTAAAAAGTCCACGTCAGCTGCAGGCTCGTTTGTGGCTGACAAGTCCGATGCGGGACAGGCAGACACGATTGCAGCGGCTGCAGGGGAAAATTGGTTGGTTGGGGTTGGGTGTGGGGTTTTTCCTCCTTTGCCTTTTGTCAGTGAGGTGGGCTCTGCGGTCTTCTTCAAAGGAGGTTGCTGCCCGCCAAACTGTGAGGCGCCAAGATGCACGGTTTGAGGCGTTATCAGCCCACTGGCGGTGGTCAATGTGGCAGGCACCAAGAGAAGTAATGTATTATACACTTCCAAAAACCTGTAGTAGAATTCCCCTCCTCAATTTCAAATTTATGATCATCTGATTGTACATATATATATATATACGAGGAAAGAGACCCTCAACTACCATGTTGGGGGTTTCAACCACAGTTTTATTCAAAACCCGCGTGCGCCCCTTTAAGGGCAGTGACATCATCACACTGCCTGAGGCGCCGCTCAGATCAAACCGTGAGGCAAGGAGGTCCCCGACGGCACCCTGAACTCGCAACTGCCCCGCTGGAGTGGCGGTACAAGCGGGGCCTGTTCGCTATGAGTAAGTGCGCCGCCACACAACCCCACCGGCTCGTGTGTCTTGCTGCTTGGGTGGCCGGCCTCAGCGCTGAGGTTGGGCTGTTTGAACTGGCTGACTGGGGTCCAGGTGCGCTGCCTTGAGGCGGTCGATCGTGAATAGTTCTCCTTTTCCCCCAAAGTCGAAAGTGAAAGTCTTGCCCGATCGCTGCAGGACACTGTAGGGGCCTTCATAAGGGCGCTGCAGGGGCGCGGTGTGCAAACCTCGCCGGACGAAAACGTACTCGGCTGCGTCCAGTTCATTGGACAGGCAGGACAGCCGGCCACCGTGGTGGGACGGAGGAGGTGGTGGTGGGGGGGGCTAGTGAGGTGAGCTTACTCTGAAAGTCTGCTAATAAGGTCGGATTGTCGGCTGCCGAGTCAGTGTCTGGGCCAAAAAACTCTCCGGGTAGCGACAATGGCGCGCCGTAAACCAACTCCGCGGATGATACCTGTAGATCCTCTTTCGGGGCCGTCCTGGTGCCGAGCAGAACCCGGGGTAACTCATCCACCCAACCGGGGCTGGTGAGGCGAGCCATGAGGGCCGATTTAAGGTGTCAGTGGAATCGCTCCACTAAGCCATTGGCTTGAGAGTGATATGCCGTGGTGTGGTGGAGCTTGACCCCCCAAAAGGCTCGCCACTTGCGCCCAGAGGGCAGACGTGAATTGGGCACCTCTGGAGCTGGTAATGTGAGTAGGGACTCCGAACTTGGCGATTCAGTGAGCGAGTACGTTCCTGGCGCACGTCTCGGCGAAGTGTCTTTCAGCGGAATGGCTTCCGGCCACCTTGTTGCTCCGTCGACCACCGTCAACAAGTAGCGGGTGTCCCTGGACACCGGCAAGGGGCCCACGATGACCATGTGTCTATGTTGGAATCTCTTGGCCTCAGAGTCAAACTGTTGTATCGGGGCTTTTGAGTGACGGTGGACTTTGGAGGTCTGGCACTGCTGCAGCTCCTCATCATCCGGACTATTTGTTTTTTGAGCCCATGCCACACAAAATGCTCTGCCACCATCTGAACTGATGTCTTGACCAAGGGGTGGGCCAAGTCGTGGACTATGCTGAAAACCCACGACCTCCACTGTGGCGAGACTACAGGGAACAGTGAGCCAGTGGAAACATCGCAGAGCAGCGTGTCTGGGATGCCTGGCAACCGGAGGTCCCGAAGTTGGAGTCCTGTAATGGTGGTGCAGAGGGTTTGTGTTTCCGCGTCCTCCCTCTGTGCCTGCGCTAGTTGGGCGTAGTTCAGGCCGGGGGGCGAGGCTGTGGATGGCGGGCCACAAAAGTGCATCTACCACAACATTGTCTTTACCTGCCCAGTGCCAGATGTCAGTGGTGAATTCCGACACATTGGATAGGTGCCGCTGCTGGCGAACCGACCAGGGGTCTTTTGCCATCATGAGGGCCTGTGTGAGCGACTTGTAGTCGGTGAACATGGTGAATGGTCTGCCTTACAGGAAATATCGGAAATGCCGGATGCCCAGGTACAGGGCCAGGAACTCCCTGTCAAAGGCACTGTAGTTCTGGAGGACAGAGGTGCCTGCTGAAAAAGGATAGCAGCCGCCACTGGCCATTGACCCATTGCTCCAGAACACCCCCAAAGGCCGTGGCCGACACATCCACTGAGAGCACGGTGTGAGCATCCGGCCGCAGGTGGGCTAATAGAGTGGCGCTCACCAGAGCATCTTTCATTGCAGCGAAAGCACCCCCCACCTCTTCTGACCATACCGGGACTTTGCATGATGTGGGTCGCCCCGGGAATGAACTGGTGGTAGAAGTTCACCATGGCAAGGTCTCCTGCAGGCCCTTGAGGGTGGTGGGCTTCGAGAACTGGAGCACGACTGCAACCTTCTCTGGTGCTCGGGTGGCTCCGGCCACTGAGACGGTATGGCCCAGGAACTGCAGGGACTGCCTGCCAAACTGGCACTTGATAACGTTGACCATGAGGCCAAACTCTGCCAGACGGGCGAACAGTACGCGGAGATAGACCTTGTGCTCATCATGGTCTCGACTGGCAATGAGGATGTTGTTGAGATAGATGAACACAAAGTCCAAGTCTCTACCCACAGTGTCCATCAAGTGCTGGAAATTTTGGGCCGCATTCTTTAACCTGGAGGGCATCTGCAAGAATTCGAAAAGGCCGAATGGGGTGATGATTGCAGTGTTGCCCACATCATCAGGATGGACTGGGATTTGATGGTAGCCCCATACCAAGTCAACCTTTGAGAACACTTGGGCGCCATGCAAGTTCGCAGAGAAGTCCTGAATATGCGGGATGGGATATCAGTCCGGTGTGGTCGCGTCATTAAGGCAACAGTAGTCCCCACAAGGGCACCAACCCCATGAAGTCGGGGACCATGTGGAGGGGGTGGGGGGGAGGCCCAGGAGATGTCAGATCCATGGATGATTCCCAGTTCCTGCAGTCGGAAGAATTCTTCTTTGGCCATTTGCAGCTTTTCTGGAGGTAATCGCCTGGCTTTGGCATGATGCGGGGGGCCCTGAGTTGCAATGTGATGGTAGACTCCATGTTGAGGCATGGCGGCAGTGAACTGCAGCTGCAGGGTGGAGGGGAACTTAGAGGATTAACGGCGGCTGGCCGAGTCATTTCCCTAAAAGGTACAGGGCTGCCTGCACTTGCGGGCTTGAGCACCCCAGCACTGATGATAGAAACACCAGGTGGGGTGGTGGTGCTCCTCCAGCTTGTGCTTGGGGGGCGCTTGTGACCGACTTGGCTGAGGGAGACCTTGTTCTCCTGCTTGGTCCGCCAGAGGGCGTCCGCGCAGGCCGCACCTTGCTGTGGGTCGGAGAAGTCTTCATCCGCCAGCAGGAGCTGTATGCCCTTGGGCATCTGCTTGAGGAAGATTTGCCGGTACAAAAAACATGGTTTGTGGTCCTCTGCTAGTACCAGCATCTCGTCCATCAGGGCAGACGGGGTTCTGTCTCCCAACCCATCCAGGTATAGGAGCCTGGAGGCGCGCTGTTGCTGGGAGAGGCCAAAGGTCCCGAGGAGGTGGTTCTGGACCGCAGGATATTTACCAACCTCCGGCAGGTTGTGTATTAGATTGTCCACCCTGGTTGCGGTCTCTTCGTTTAGTACACTCACGACATGATAAAACATCGTGGCGTCTGATGAAATGTTTTTGAGGTGAAACTACGGTTCTGCCTGCCCGAACCACGTACTTTGGCGTTGTTCCAGAAGTGGGGCAGTTTCACTGCGACTGCATTGATCTCAAAAGGATCCATAGTTAAAGGCCAGAAAAACATCTGGACTCATTGGGGTCACCAGTGTAGCGGCAGCTACGAAGAATGACTCTCAACCGTCACATTGGGGGTTTCAATTACAGTTTTATTCAAAACCCGCGTGTACCCATTTAAGGGCAGCGTGAACTCTGCCTCTGTGTGGGTGGTGACGTCATCACACTGCGTGAGGCGCGCGCTCAGTTTAAATCATGAGGCAAGGAGGTCCCCCGATGGTGCCATGTACTCGCAGCTGCCCTGCTGGCGCAGCGGTACAAGCGGGGTCGGTTCGCTACGAGTATGTGCGCCGCCACACAAACAACATTTATTTATTTAATATTTAATCTAAAATTATTATTTACGGGATATATTACTTGGTTACAAAATATTGCTTCTTCCTGCAGGCTCTGAGATTGATATTTCCCAGCCTGGCAATCTGGATTTTGATGGCTCCTGTACCTTCTTCTTGGTGGTAGTAGATTAAATATAATGTATGCTGAACACTTGACCTTCTTTTGATATTGCAAACTTTTAACCATTTCTAACTTTGGTTTAAAATCACAGAATCTTATGAATGCTCAAATTCATCACCCTCTCCCTTGCAACGATGTGTTTATCGCTTTGGTTTTCACTTTTACCACTACAGTGATAGGGTCCTTCTGTTCCTCTGCAATCTTTGATACAGTACACATCATTTTACTTCTATTTCCATCCTTCACAAGTCAATAGAGCAAGAATATCCTTTTTTCATCTGCACTAAATTATTTGAATGCAGCCATGACATTTCCACTTCTGTTCTAATAGATCCTTATGAATTGATCTTTGACCACCTTCTCAAAGACACGCTTCCATTAAACAAAATCTTTCAAAGCTCATTCGTTGATGAAGGGCTCAAGCCTGAAATGCTGGTTATGCATCTTTATCTCTGCTATTTGACCTGCTGAGTTTCTCCAGCATTGTGTTTTTACTTCCAATGTTCCAGGTTCTAAATTAAAATCGATAATCCACAGCTCTTTCTTAACACTTCTCCGTCTCAGAGGACAAACTACCCACTGATATGTACTACAAAGCAACACTCTCCTTGCTACCTGGATTATCATAAATATGTGTGTATAATGCAAAAAATTTGTACCAAAATTCAAGCTCAAAGTAGGGGGTCGCATTATACACACATATTTATGGCAGCGCGAATCGAGCGGGCAAGGGGGAAGAGAGACGGCAGCGTGAATCGGGCCGGCAAGGGGAGGGGGTCGTATTATACACGGGTAAAATTTTCTCCCATTTTCCCCTCAAAAATTAGGGGGTGGGGGAATTTGCATTATACACACATATTTATGGTATATGTCTTCCCATTTTGACCCCTGTAAGGACACCACTCCTTTCTCACAATTCCTTCACCTCATCTATTCCCAGGATGAGGCTTTCTACTCCAGGATATCGGAAACATCCTTTCATTTTCTTTTAAATATTTTTATTGAAGTTAACAGGAAAACTCATAACAAGTCATCTCATATAAAACAAGAACAAAAAAGATGGAACTGCATTACACAGCAACTTCAATATCCTGTCTTTAGTTTCAGTATTTGCATTTGGTCCCTCTCCTGTCTTCATTTCCTTCCATTTCCATCCCCCCCTACAGCAAAATCAGCTGTGATTAAAAAGCTATCAACACCCTCTCAGCCAATACATTTTCACTTTATTGAATTTTTAAACTATTTTTGCATTATTCTGTTTCTCTAGGTCTCAAGACATTCACTTTGTTTTCTTCCTTCCATTATCCCCTCTTAAAATATTTTTCATTTCTTTCGCTACAGATTACCCCTGAGCATTAAGCCCTTCAAAAGGTAGTGGACAACAACCCAGAAAAAAAAATCCCTCCCCACCATTGAGAACATCAACAGAGAGCTACAACAATCATCAATGATCCACACCAACCAACGCATGTTCTGTTCTCGCTGCTACCAGCAGGAAAGAGGTGTAGGTGCCACAAGACTCTCACCAGCAGGTTCAGGAACAGCTGCTACCCCTCCAACATCCGACTCTTCAACAACAAACTAAATCAAGTGAATCATTGGCACTTTATTGATTTAAAAATTCTTTCTGTATTCGACAGGCAGTTTGTTTACATTTTGTTATCTGTTTACAGCTCTTTATTAATTTACATGTGTACATTATGCAGTTTTTTTCGTACTATCAATAAATGGTAATTCTACCTCGCCTGCAGGAAAAAACTCAGTGTTGATGTGATGTCATGCATACTCTGACAACAAATCTGAAACTGAAATCTGATTAAAGCTTCAGGCCATGCCTTATGCTTTTCTCCTTTTAAGAATAATTTATGTAATATTTGATATTATGGAAGAGCAGTAAGAGCACAAGGCATAAAGAGAATATTCAATGGCATTGTCACTCATTTGGTCTTTCATTACTTGCCTGATATTGGATGGAATCCTTTTCTGTTTATATGAATACACTGGGTTGTTGATGAAATAAAGTTGGACACAATATTAAAAAGACCCCTTTCACATATTGCTTTCCTTCATTAAACCTAGACCATTACAGCACAGTAACAAGCCATTTGGCCCATGATATCCAAAAGTCTGCTGCTTGCACCTGATGCATATCCCTACATTCGCTGCATATTCATTGTCTTAACGTGACTCTCACCTTTCCTTCCACCTTTGCTGGCAGCCAGTTCTAGACACTCACCACTGTGTGTATTAAAAAAAAACACTTACCCCACATTATCTCTATTAAACTTTCTACCCATCACTTTAAATAGATGTCCTCTGGTATGATATTTTTATGTTGGGAGAAAGATTTTTATAATCTCAGGTCTTCCTTCAGCTTCTGATGAGAAAGTTTGTCCAACCTTTCCCCATTGTTCATACCCTATAATCCAGTTAACATCCTGGTAAATCTCTTCATAACCCTTCCAATAGCTTCCACATTTGTAATGGAGTGATCAAAATTGCACACAATACTCCCAAGGGCAGCCTAACTGAAGCTTCATACAACTACAACTTGACCTCATTCCTTTTGGAAATCAGGGAATTTCAGTTGGCAACTTCATTTGGAAAAGTTCTTGCTGTAACTAGAATTCCTTTCATTTCTATCATGTTTGACAACCCAAATTGACTGGTTTTTAGTCATAGTTCAAATTTTCATCTCATTGTTTTAATCCTCAATGCCTCCTTTAACTATTCTATCCCTGAAGCCACCATCCATAAAACTTATTTTAACTGGCCTCATGGGCATCTATTTCCCTCTACACCTGCACAAACAATGATCACTGTGCAGTTATGCTTAAATCTGATGGAGTTAAATTACCTCCCAACTTCACTGACCTTTTAAAAAAAAACAACCCCTAGATGGTCTTTTTGTCTCAGATTCTATTTTTTTGACCACATAAGCATAATATGGTCAAAATAATTGGAATATACTTTTAACACTACTACAAACTGTAACGGAGTGGCATTCTGTCATCTAAATATTGACTGATTCATATTCTCTACAACCATAATAAACAGGGCTGCCGCTATGGAAAAATTTGCCTGGAAATTTGATTTACCTTGTGTTTTGAATCCAATGTCTCCTGTATGTGTATGTATGGCAAAGTCCTTTCATCAACATGAATGCGTTTACATCTAAAGACTCAATGCTAGAATAAATCAAAAATTGTTCTAGGACATATTTTACCTTGCCACCTTCTCCAAGTCCATTGTAACCAGTTACCTGGTACCCCAACAACATTAAATATCATTACTACCAATGAACCAGCTCCTTTTGCAAGATTGAACACATTTCAAACTTGCTGGCCTGCCAAACTATATTTATAAATAACAGAGTGAAACACGAAAATCTGCAGATGGTATAATTGTAAAATCACAAAAAATGCTGGACGAACTCACCAGGTCACGAGTTGAAGATATATTACTAATTTTTCCAGACTTGAGCCCTTCTTCAGCGTATGAGCAAAAATAATCAGGCAGGGAACTGAATAAAAAGGCTGGAGAGGAGGGAAGACATGACAGGAGGAGAAGAAAAGGCGAACAGGTAAAAGGCCATAATTGGACATGGATAGGAATGCAGAAGAGGAAAGATGAGAACTGATCAGTGAAGGTGGGGTTGGGTGGGGGGGGTCGCTCTGTGAATGCAGAGCTGGAGAAAAGAAGTCAGGGAAAGGCTAAGAGAGAGAGAGCTAGAGGAAAGGAGATATAGGGATAAGGGAAGGAGAGAGATGGGAAGTGGAGGGAGAGGGGGAAGGAGGCTCAAACATTCCCCCTATGCCACAATCCTCCTCTAGCTGGTAGAACTGGTCTTCACCCTCAATAACTTCTCCTTTGATTCATCCCACTTTCTCCATGTCAAAATGGTAGCCATATGTATCCACTTGGATCTGAGCTGTGCCTGCCTTTTTGTTGACTATGTGGAGAAATCCATGTTACAAGCCTGCACAGGCAAGGCTCCTCAATACTTCCTCCACTTCAATGTCGATTACTTTGGTGCTGACTCATGCACCAATGCTGAACTTGTTGACTTTATCCACTTAGCTGCCAACTTCCACCCTGTCCACAAGTTCATTTGGTCTATCTCTAGCAACACTCTCTCCTTTCTTAATCTCTTTGCCTTCATCTTAGGAGACAAACTCTTGACAGACATTTTCTACAAACCAAACAACTCCCACAGATACCTCAACCATTCACACCCTGTCCCCTGTAAAGATTCCATTCCTTTCCCACAATTCCATCATCTCTATTATATCTGCTCCTAGGGCAAGGTCTACTATGTGAGAGCTTCCAAGATGTCCTCCTTCTTCAGAAGACGTGGCTTCTCTACTACCATCTCTACTCAGCCCTCACTTCCATATCGTCCATTATCCACACATTTGCCCTGACCCTCTCTGCCTCTTATGTGCAACAAGGGCAGGATTCCTCTTATCCTCACTTATCTTGGACCAGCCTCTGCATCCAACACATCATCCTCTGCCATTTCTGCCATCTACCACATGATTCCATCGCCAGACAAATCTTCCCCCCCAACCCCTGCTTCCGCAGGGATCGGACTCCTTCGACCACTCCTCCTTGCCCACCTATTCCCCCTTCATACCTATCCAGGACCACAAGGAATGCTATTCTTGTGCCCACACCTCTCCCCCTTATCATTATTCGGTGGTCCTAACAGTCCATCCAAGTGAAGCAACATTTCATTTGTGAATCTGCAGAGGTCATCTACCACATCCAGTGTTCCATTGTCACCTCCTCCCATTGGAGAGAGTGGACGCAGACCGGGAGATCGCTTCTTTGAGCACCTGCTCTCTGTCCCCTGCAATAGTGGGGATCTCCTAGTGGCACGCCATTTCAATTCTCCACTTCATTCCGATGCTGATAATATCTGTCCACCTCTCAAGCACTGCCAGTGAGTCCACCTGCAAATAGGTGGAACAACACCTCATATTCTGTCTGGGCACCCTTCAACTAGATGGCATTAACATTGACTTTTCTGTTTTCCATTTTCTCCCCTTCCCTTATCTCTACGTCTCCTTTCCTCTAGCGCTCTCTCTCTCTCTCACATTTTCCCTCTATCTCCCTTCCTTCAGCTCTACATTCACAGAGCCACCCCCTTCCCCGATCAATTCTCATGTTTCCTCTCATGTCTCCCCATTTATGTCCAATTATGGCCTTTTGCCTGTTGGCCTGTGCTCTTCCCCTGCTTTTCTTCCCTCCTTCCCCAGCTTTTTTTTTATATATACATACCCTGCTTGAAGAAGGGTTCAAACCCAAAACATTGATTATATATCTTTTTTTTCTGGTTATATATCTTTACCTCATCTAGATGATACATGACCTGCCAAGTTTCTCCAGCATTTTTGTATTTTATAAAGAACATGCAGGGATATCAAATTTTAAAAATCTTTAAGCCCTGTTTCAACAAAACTATTGAGTCAAATACTGCCAGAGGAATAAAGCTGATGGGCAAGTGTAGGTTCTAAACCACCTCACACACAAACTTGAAAAAAGGATATCCACAGACAATGAAAAATTCAATTTTGATAAAGGAAGAAACCGACAAACTAAAAGGGTAAAAAAAAGTTATTTGGACACTCTAACTGAGTAAATGTAATGATTAAAAATAATTCTGAATATTTCTGCATTCAGCAAAAATAAAATAAATGCTTATTTCTCTTCAACTTCATTTAATCTTCTTTCTATGGTGGATATATTTAAACCAAGGTCATTTAAGCTATGATACTGTTAACAAATTACTGGTTTTAATGTAGTCAGGTTATTGTGCTCTTTTGTGCACTTCAGAAACAAAAATCAAAGTCATAGAGAAGATGCCAAAGAGATTTACTGGAACTGTTTCGAGGTTGAAGATCAGCAGTTATGTGGAGCAATGACTGAAGGTTGTATACTTCCTAGAGCAGTGACACTTAAGGATAGATTTAAGAGAAGGATTCAAAAATGATCAAGTATTTCCAAAGAGTAATTGAAGAGAAACTTCTGGTATTCTAGTATTCGAGTCAGTCACAATAGAGTACCTTCTTTTAAAATAAAATTCAGTGAACTATAGCGATTTGGAAATTTAAACAAGATCATAAGAAACATGAAAAGAAACAGATCATTCCATCCTCTGTAACTACTCTGCAGCTCAACATGGCTAACCTTCCATCTTAATGTTAGTTTTCCCTCTCTCTCAGAGACTAAGGCAATCTAGGGTAAAGAATCCAGGGACCAACCACCATTTGAATGAAGAAATTTCTCCTGATTTCAGCCTTCAATCTTCATATCTTTGGGACTAGGATAAAATCTTGAAAAGGAAAACCATGCAACAGAGCAGAAATTGTAAAACTAATTACTTAATTGTTTCAGAGAACTGGCTAAGCCATAAAGGACTCAATGGCCTCTTTTTGTGCTCTCTAGTCATCTTCCTGTAATGATGCTTGCAGTTTGGTAGTTAAGCTTTGAGCCTCCAGCTTTAACAGTCAAGTGCTCTTCGCTTCAGACCCATGTGACACTGATAATGCTGCAACCGTCACAGCCATCAAAATGTGTTGCATACGAGGTTTATATTTTTGGTAAATCGTTCACATGTAATTTTCACATGATTTTTTAAAAATTGAGTGCTAACATAATGAGTCTGTCTGCAAATGGCCCACTACTCTCAAACATCTTAAATACATTGATATTCTTAAAGAAAGCTCCTGCTCCCAATAAAGCAGGGAAGTAGATGGCCATACAGGGCACTGATTGAAAGTTTGATTTAAAAAAATCTCAGCCATAATACCATAATCATATTTAGCAAATGCTTTCACTAATTTGGGCTGAGGAAAAAAAATATAAAAACTGGCAAAGCCCTCCCCACCCCCGCTCCAGTCAACCCCTGCTGAAAAATGGCAACATAAGGGCATCATATTTAGAAAATAAAATAATTTTAATGGTGGTCTTACATACTATCTTAACTCTTGAAGTGTAAACATTAATTGCATTATGTATTCACAACTTAGCTTCCTTCCAGCAGAAATATTCAGATGTTTCATAATTCACTCCCATGATTAATACCTGCTGATGTATCTCTGCTTTCAAATTTATTTGTCATATTTTACATATTTCACAGCTTTTGTAACGTGGTGGGTTTTTAATAATACAGCAGAAAAAAATTGTTGGCTGTTTAAAAGCTATAAAAGCCTCATTACAAAGCCACTGTGGGATGACAAATTTGTAATTTTCCACTCTCATTTGTATACTTGATTAAAATGCTAATCCAGCTTGCTAGAGTTATGGATTGCTCCTACGAGTTGGCATTCAATTACGTTTCAGAGTGCAGTGCCATAAGGAGAACTAAGCAACTGCACCCACCACTTAACGGAGGCAGAAGAAAGCATACATGTTAGATGAATAAACACACTGCCATCGTGGACAAAAGAGGTAGTAATATCAACCTGAGAATAGTTTAATACACAAAAGTGCCTAAGAAATTCAGCAGGTCACGCAGCGTTTCAGGCCTTTATCAAGTTACGAGGAAAATACAGGCAGATGCTTTGACATTTAATGTCAATCTCATCATATTGGCAGCTAAAGATTTTCTTCCAAATTAACAATATATATCCGAACATTTTGAAATTAGAATATTCCAAACCAGAATCAACCATTTCAAGACAAGGGAGGAGTCACGTGATGGAGTAGTGGCCGGACGGTGAACTCCAGCCCTCTCCAGAAAAGTCAGAAAAAAACAAAGCAAAACACAAAGGCACAGAAATAAAAATCAAAGTAAAGTGAATATAAAGGTGGAAAGAAGATGGCGACGAAAAAAGAAAAGTCGAAACCAACGGTAAGAAGAGAGGAAGAGAAGACAACGGAAGATGAAGGAAAAGGCCTTACCTGTTCGAAGAGGCCCGCGGTGGAGAGAGAAACCCGCTCCCTCAGGTCGGTAGAATATGGACTGCAAAAATGGCTCGCTGAGCCGAGTAAAAGTGCGCAACCGCGCATGAAAAAAAACACACCGACGGGAGGGGTGACCAGCTGGGGAGTCGATCTCCATAGCCGGCAACGACAGCTGCAGAACACCTGCAGCAAGAGGAGAACACAGAAAACAACGAAAACAAGAAAGAAGAGAAGAAAAGGGCAACAAAGAAACAACAGATGGCCAACCCAGAGGAAGAAGAAGAGGAAGAGGAAGAGTACAGTGAAATAGAAGAAGAAGAGAAAGGCAAGATAAAGGATTTACTTTCTCTTATTAAAAAATACATGGAGTCATTTAAAGAATGGCAAGTGCAGGAATTTGATGATTTAAGAAGAAGAATAAATAATACAGAAGAGAAAATGAATAAAATAGATATGACCTTATCAGAAATGGGAAAAAGAATGGACAAGGTGCAAGAACAAGAAGCAGCAGTAGAAATGGAGGTAGAGGACTTAAAAAAGAAATTAGAGGAATCTAATAAAAAAGTTAAAGAGACACAAGAACTGTTAGCTCAGAAAATAGATATAATGGAAAATTATAACAGAAGAAATAACATAAAGATAGTGGGCCTTAAGGAAGATGAAGAAGGCAAGAATATGAGAGAGTTTATAAAAGATTGGATCCCGAGGATCCTAGGATGTCCAGAACTACAGCAAGAAATGGAAATAGAAAGGGCACATAGAGCATTGGCCTTTAAACCACAATCACAACAAAAGCCAAGATCTGTTTTAGTAAAATTCCTAAGATATACTACAAGAGAAAAGGTACTGGAGAAAACAATGGAAAAAGTAAGATAGGACAATAAGCCACTGGAGTACAAAGGGCAAAAAATCTTCATTTATCCAGATATAAGTTTTGAACTCCTGAAGAAGAGAAAGGAGTTCAATACAGCAAAGGCGATTTTATGGAAGAAAGGGTATAAATTTATAAAAAAGCATCCAGCGGTATTGAAAATATTTATTCCAGGACAACAAAAGAGACTATTCTCGGATCCAGAGGAAGCACGAAAATTTGCAGAACAATTACAAAATAGACTGAGAGATGAAGACGTGTAACGAGAGTACAAAAGACAGCAAACTAAAAAGACAAGTTTTGAGCTCCTGAAGAGGAGGAAAGAGTTCAAAACATCGAAAACGATCTTGTGAAAAAAAAACTATTCTCGGATCCAGAGGAAGCAAGGAAATTTGCAGAACAACTACAAAACAAACAGAGAGATGAAGACATGTAATAAGAGTAAAAATGACCACGATTTATACGTATGTGGGTAAAGAGGTATATGTGTGTATATGTATAATGTGCATACATGAATGTATCTGTATTTAGAGGGAAATATAGATAGTATAGACAAGAATTAATAAGGGAAGGAAAAGGAATAGAGGGAATAAGGAGGGAATTAAAAGAGTGACCTTTGTCACATATGAAAAGCGAAATCTTTTCTGGGGGGGGCTGGGTGGGGGGGTATTACGGTCACTGCAAAATCAGTTGACGCTTGCGAGTGAATTCGCAAATCCAAATGGAGAGGGGAGATGTGGTTGTCCGACAAGGGATAAAGGACAACTCAGGAGGGGAAGGGGGGATTGGGGCTAAAGAAGTTTTAAATAGGAGAATAAGGAAAATGTTTGATGTTTTAGTAATGTTGTCTTATAAAGGATTCAAAACAAGAAAACAGAAATGGATAAGAAGGAAAAGTAATGATGGAGAAACGGAAAGGGAAGATAAACAAAGTATAAAATGGCTACGTTGAACTATATGACTTTAAATATTAATGGAATACATAACCAAATTAAAAGGAAGAAACTGCTAAATTTACTGAAAAAAGAAAAAATTGATATAGCATTTGTGCAAGAAACACATTTAACTGAATTGGAACATAAGAAATTAAAGAGAGATTGGGTAGGACACATAACAGCAGCATCGTATAATTCAAAAGCAAGAGGAGTAGCTATATTAATTAGTAAAAATGTGCCATTTAAAATAGAAGAGGAAATAATAGATCCAGCAGGGAGATATGTAATGATAAAATGTCAGATATATTCGGAGTTTTGGAATCTACTCAATGTATATTCACCTAACGAAGAAGATCAAAAGTTTATGCAAGATATCTTTTTGAAGATAGCAGATACGCAAGGGAACATATTAATAAGAGGGGATTTCAACCTGAATTTGGATTCAAATATGGACAAAACTGGGAAAAAAATTAACAGAAAGAACAAAGTAACCAAATTTATAATTAAATCGATGGAAGAAATGCAACACTTGCATATATGGAGGAAGCAACACCCAAAGGAAAAGGAATATTCACATTACTCGGCTAGACATAAAACATACTCAAGAATAGACCTATTTTTGTTATCAGCTCATATGCAAGATAGAGTAAAAAAAACAGAATATAAAGCTAGAATACTATCGGACCATTCACCCTTAATATTGACAGTAAAGTTAGAGGACATCCCTCCAAGAATGTATAGATGGAGATTAAACCCCATGTTGCTTAAAAGGCAGGATTTTAGAGAATTTATTGAAAAACAAATTAAAATGTATTTTGAAATAAATACGGAATCAGTGGAAGATAAGTTTATACTATGGGATGCAATGTAAGAATTCATTAGAGGGCAAATAATAAGTTATGTAACCAAGATGAAGAAGGACTATAATCAGGAAACAGAGCAGTTGGAAACGGAAATAGTAAATATAGAAAAAGAATTAGTAATGAAGGAAGATATTACTAAAAGAAGAGAATTGGCAGATAAAAAAATAAAATATGAAACACTACAAACATATAAGGTGGAGAAGAACATAATGAAGACAAAACAGAAATATTATGAACTAGGTGAAAAAAAGCACAAAATCCTAGCATGGCAGCTTAAGACAGAACAAGCTAAGAAAATGGTATTGGCATCAAGGAAAAAAGACAAACAAATTACATATAATCCAAAAGAAATTAAGGAAAACTTTAGAGAATTCTATGAATAATTATACCGAACTTAAAACGAAGGGAAAGAAGGGAAAATAGATGAATTTCTAACTAAAATTGAACTACCAAAACTACAAATAGAGGAACAAAATAAATTAACAGAGCCATTTGGAATAGTAGAAATACAAGAGATAATAAAAAAATTACCAAATAATAAGACACCAGGAGAGGATGGATTCCCAATAGAATTCTACAAAACATTTAAAGACTTATTAATTCCGCCCCTCCTGGAAGTAATCAACCAGATTGATGAAACACAAAGCTTACCAGATTCATGTAAAACAGCAATAATTACAGTAATACTAAAGCAAGGGAAAGATCCACTCTCACCAGCGTCATATAGACCAATATCTTTACTTAACACAGATTATAAGATAATAGCTAAACTATTAGCAAACAGATTAGCAGAGCATGTACCGAAAATGGTAAATTTAGACCAAACTGGATTTATCAAAAAAAGACGCACAACAGACAATATTTGTAAATTTATTAACTTAATTCATGCAGTAGAAGGAAATGAAGCACCTACAGTAGCAGTTGCTTTAGACGCAGAGAAGGCCTTTGACAGAGTAGAATGGAATTATTTGTATTGAAAAAATTCAGTTTACCAGAGAAGTATCTTTGGCTTGGCTTCGCGGACGAAGATTTATGGAGGGGGTAAAAAGTCCACGTCAGCTGCAGGCTCGTTTGTGGCTGACAAGTCCGATGCGGGACAGGCAGACACGATTGCACCGGTTGCAAGGGAACATTGGTTGGTTGGAGTTGGGTGTTGGGTTTTTCCTCCTTTGCCTTTTGTCAGTGAGGTGGGCTCTGCGGTCTTCTTCAAAGGAGGTTGCTGCCCGCCAAACTGTGAGGCGCCAAGATGCACGGTTTGAGGCGTTATCAGCCCACTAGCGGTGGTCAATGTGGCAGGCACCAAGAGATTTCTTTAGGCAGTCCTTGTACCTTTTCTTTGGTGCACCTCTGTCACGGTGGCCAGTGGAGAGCTCGCCATATAGAGAAGTATATTAATTGGATTAAAGCATTATATAAGGGACCGTTAGCGAAAGTGACAGTAAATGGACATGTATCCAAGCAATTTAACTTAAGCAGGTCAACGCGGCAGGGATGCCCACTATCACCTTTATTGTTCGCGTTAGCTATAGAACCACTAGCAGAATTGATAAGAATAGATAATAATATAAAAGGAATAAAAATAAAAGACAAGGAATATAAAATCAGTTTATTTGCGGATGATGTTATAGTGTACTTAACAGAACCAGAACTATCAATAAAAGAATTATATAAGAAATTGAAGGAATATGGAGAAGTGTCGGGTTACAAGATAAACGTAAATAAAAGTGAAGCAATGCCTATGAATAATGCGGATTTCTCAAAATTTAAGAAGGAATCACCATTTAGATGGCAAATGCAAGCAATAAGATACCTAGGTGTACAAATAAACAAAAATCTCGGCCAACTATATAAACTCAATTATTATCCACTAATGAAAAAATTACAGGACGATTTAGAGCATTGGAAAGATTTACCACTAACACTAATAGGAAGGATAAACTGTATTAAAATGAACATTTTTCCAAGGATATTATACTTATTTCAGGCATTGCCAATACAACTGATAGAGAAATTCTTCAAGGAGTTAAAGAAAATAATAAGGAAATTTTTATGGAGAGGGGGGAAACCGAGGATAGCACTAGATAAATTAACAGAATGGTATAAACAAGGAGGCTTACAACTGCCAAACTTTAAAAATTATTATAGAGCCGCACAATTAAGATACCTATCAGATTTTTATCAAACAAGGGAAAAGCCAGATTGGACCAGATTAGAATTAGATAAAATAGGGGAAAAGATACCTGAACACATATTATATAAATGGGATGAAAAATTGGTACAACATAGAAGTTCTCCAGTATTACATCATCTCCTCAATATTTGGAAGAAGATTCATGTAGAAAGAAATAAAACAAATGATCAATTACCAAAACTAATATTGACGCAAAACAAGTTACTCCCTTTTACAATAGATAACCTTTCCTTTAGAGAATGGGAAAAAAAAGGGATTAAAAGAATAGAAAATTGTTTTTCAGGAAATAGATTCTTATCCTTTGAACAAATGAAAGATAAGTACAATATAACGCAAGATACAGCGCTGGCATATTACCAATTGAGATCCTACTTGAAGGATAAATTAGGAAGCAGTTTGAGTTTGCCAGAGGCAAGTAACTTTGAATATGTGATTACAGATACAATGATAATCAAAAGATTTATAACAAATATGTATATCAAACTGCAAGAAAAGGAGAATGAGGAAACAAATGGTAAAACTAAACAAAAATGGGAACAAGATTTAAATATAAAGATAAAAAAGGAAACATGGGAGAAGTTATGTTCTGGAACGATGAGAAATACAATAAATACGAGGTTACGTATGATACAATATAACTGGATACACAGGCTATACATTACACCTCAAAAGTTAAATAAATGGGACCCAACAGTATCTGATAGATGTTTTCGATGTAAAAAAGAAATGGGAACAACAATTCATGCAATCTGTACATGTGAGAAAGTAGAAAAATTTTGGGAAGATCTAAACCAGATATTAAATAAAATTACAGAAAACAATATACCAAAAAATCCAGAGATCTTCCTCCTAAGTAACATAAAAAACAAAGAATTTGGAATTGATTTAGATGATGCACAAAAAAAGATTTGTTAAGATAGCTCTAGCCGTAGCAAAAAAATGTATTATGTCAACCTGGAAATCGGAAGATAATTGGAAAATACAACAATGGTATATAGAAATGAATAAATGTATTCCATTAGAAAAAATAACATATAGTTTAAGAAATAATATTGAAATATTCGAACAAATATGGGAGCCTTACATTAAATACAATAGCGAAAACCTACCGGGGACAATCATTACCTAAGTTGATGGAAGGAGAAGGAAATGAAAAGAATGGACTCAGTAGAATTTCTGGTGTATTTTTGTTGAGTGACAACATTGTCTGACTGGTTAAATGTATCCTAGATTGTATACCTTAAATGGACGGGAGGGGGGGGTGGGGAGGGGGGGTTGGGAGGAGGGAGGGGGAGGTAGAAAATGGCACTGTATATGTGTGAAAAGGAAAAAGTGTGTACCATGGTTAATGTGATTTATGGTGTGAAAAATAAAAAAATTTTTAAAAAAATTTTTAGACAGTCTGAGCACAATAATTGACAATCCTAAATTTTCAAGTTCATTAATAAAAGTGCAAAACATACCGTTCAGTATCAGAGGACATTGAGGTCATCTGACACCACTTTTACAAGTGTATTTTGTGGTCACTGAGGTGACTAAGAGCATCCATAATTAGTTCACAAGATATAGGAGCAGAACTAAGTCAACCGGCCCATCGAGTCTACTGCGCCATTCTATCGTAAACTGATCTATCTTCCCATTCCCCTGCCTTCTCCTCGGAAACCTTGAAATGCTGACGAATCTCTGCCTTAAATACACCCAATGACGTTGTTTCCACAGGTGCCTGTGGCAACAAGTTCCACAGACACGTGATCCTCTGGCGAAAGAAATTTCTTCGCATTTCTGTTCTAAATTTATGCCCTTTCTCCCGAAGTTATGCCCTCTTGTCCTAGACTCCCCTACCATTGGAAACAACCTTGCCACTTCTACTCAGTGCAGGCCTTTCAGCATTCAAAATGCCTCTATGAGGCCCCGGCTCATCCTTCTGTACTCCAATGAGTACAATCCAAGAGCCAACCAACATATATTATATGCCAACCCTTGGTCTCTTTCTTTTTCTTTGGCTTGGCTTCGCCGATGAAGATTTATGGAGGGGTAATGTCCACGTCAGCTGCAGGCTCGTTTGTGGCTGACAAGTCCGATGCGGGACAGGCAGACACGGTTGCAGCGGTTGCAAGGGAAAATTGGTTGGTTGGGGTTGGGTGTTGGGTTTTTCCTCCTTTGATTTTTGTCAGTGAGGTGGGCTATGCGGTCTTCTTCAAAGGAGGTTGCTGCCCGCCGAACTGTGAGGCGCCAAGATGCATGGTTTAAGGCGAGATCAGCCCACTGGTGGTGGTCAATGTGGCAGGCACCAAGAGATTTCTTTAGGCAGTCCTTGTACCTCTTCTTTGGTGCACATCTGTCTCGGTGGCCAGAGGAGAGCTCGCTATATAACACGATCTTGGGAAGGCGATGGTCCTCCATTCTGGAGTCGTGACCTACCCAGCGCAGTTGGATCTTCAACAGCGTGGATTCGATGCTGTCGGCCTCTGCCATCTCGAGTACTTCGATGTTAGGGATGAAGTAGCTCCAATGAATGTTGAGGATGGAGCGGAGACAACACTGGTGGAAGCGTTCTAGGATCTGTAGGTGATGCCGGTAGAGGACCCATGATTCGGAGCCGAACAGGAGTGTGGGTATGACAATGGCTCTGTATACGCTAATCTTTGTGAGGTTTTTCAGTTGGTTGTTTTTCCAGACTCTTTTGTGTAGACTTCCAAAGGCGCTATTTGCCTTGGCGAGTTTGTTGTCTATCTCTTTGTCGATCCTTGCATCCGATGAAATGGTGCAGCCAAGATAGGTAAACTGGTTGATCGTTTTGAGTTTTGTGTGCCCGATGGAGATGTGGGGGGGCTGGTAGTCATGGTGGGGAGCTGGCTGATGGAGGACCTCAGTTTCCTTCAGGCTGACTTCCAGGGCAAACATTTTGGCAGTTTCCGCAAAACAGGACGTCAAGCACTGAAAAGCTGGCTCTGAATGGGCAACTAAAGCGGCATCGTCTGCAAAGAGTAGTTCACGGACAGGTTGTTCTTGTGTCTTGGTGTGAGCTTGCAGGCGCCTCAGATTGAAGAGACCGCCATCTGTGCAGTACCGGATGTTGTTTCAGCATCATGCTGAAGAAGATTGAAAAGAGGGTTGGTGTGAGAAAGCAGCCTTGCTTCACGCCATTGTTAATGGAGAAGGGTTCAGAGAGCTCATTGCTCTCTGACCCGACCTTGTTGGTTTTCGTGCAGTTGGATAACCATGTTGAGGAACCCTTGGTATCATTCTAGTAAATCTCTGAACCCTCTCCAATATTGCACATCCTTTCCAGAATTAGGCACCCAAAACTACGCAGTACTCTAAGTGAAGTCTCACCAGTGCTTTATAGAGTTTCAACATTACATCCCTGCTCTTGGATGCTATTTCACTAGAAATGAATGGCCAACATTGTATTTGCCTTCTTCACCACTGACTTAACCCAGAGATCAACCTTTACAGTATCCTACACGAGGTCTCCCAAGTCCCTTTGCACCTTCAAATTTTGAATTTTCCCCCCATCTAAATACAGAATGTTTTTCCCATATTCCAAAAGCCTGGGACCGGACAGTTTTTGGTTATTGGGCTTTTTTTTCGGTTAGGAAAAAAATCCCAAAACAGCACAGTAGCATCATCTGTCGCTGATCCCTGACAGCTCCCCACCGCCACCACCAGTCCCCAACACTTCCCCACTGCTGCCACTGGTCCACAACACCTCCCACTGCCACCATCAGTCCCTGCTCCTTCCCAGGAGGCCATTCTCCTGGATGATGCCAGGACAGCAGAGAATCAAGTACAGTGGAGGGTAAAGAGGAAATGGAAAGGGAGAGGGGTGGGAGTTACCTGAATCGATGACAATCAGCATTCTAATTTCTCCCCATGCTCTGCCTGACCTGTCAACTTCTTCCAGCCTGGCTCTCTGAGTCAACATCTAGCCATTCAGCGTCTGTCTTCCTGGCTGATTCTGAGCTCAGTTGATACCAAACTGGCGTCAACGTAGTGTCAGAGCCTCACATGGGCAAGTCAGGTGATAAAATCTTTTTCAACTTGTGATGTCATGTCTGTGCCACAAAAAAGTCCGTTAACTGAAGTGTTCCATTAACTGAAATGTCAGGTAAGGGGAAATGACCTGTAATGGTGTGCATGGCATTGGTGTCTCCACACCAGGCTGTGATTCAGCCAGTCAGCACACTTTCCACAACAAACCAAAGTAGAAACTTTCCAACATTGTATTTCATCTTCCACCTCTTTCCCCATTCTCCTAATACAAGTCTCTGCAGTCTTTCCACATCCTCAGCACCATCCGCCCAACCATCTATTTTGGTATCATCTGCAAATTTAGCCACAAAGCCATCTATTCCATAATTCAAATCATTTATGTACAATGTAAAACAAGCAGCAAACAACATCAACCCCTGCGGAACACCACTAGTAAAATGTAGCCAACCAGAATAGGATCCCATTATTCCCATTCTTTGTTTCCTGTCTATCAGACAATGCTCTACCCATGCTGGTATCTTCCCTGTAATTCCATGGGCTCTCAACTTGTTAAGCAGCCTCATGTATGGCACCTTTTGAAAGTCCAAACACACATTCATTCTATCTCTCCTGTCGATCCTACTTGTGATATCTTCAAAAAATTGCAGTATGTTTGTTAGCCATAATTTTCATTTAAGGAAACCATGCTGATTTGGGCCTATCTTTTCATGCACCTCCAGGTACTCCGTAACCTCATCCTTGACCATCAACTCCAATCAGCTTCCCAACCACCGACATCAGGCTAATAGGTCTAATAATTTCCTTTCCACTGCTTCCCACCGTTCTTAAATAGCAGAGTGACATTCGGACAGCTCAGCAAGTAGTACTCAAAAAAACAAGGCAGTGCAAACAAACTGTGAACTACAGAAAATAAATATTTAATAATAAATAAGTGAGTCTCTGATTGAGTTTGTTGTTGAGGAGCCTGATGGTGGAGGGGTAGGAACTATTCTGTAACTTGGTGGTTTGAGTTTTGTGTTGCCTATACGTCTTTTCAGATGGCAGTAGTAAGATTAGAGCAAGTCCTGGGTGGTGTAGACCCTTGATTGCTGTTGCTCTCCAATTACAACATTCCATGTAGATGCTCTTGATGGTCAGGAGTTTTCCCTGTATTGTACTGAGCTGTGTCCATCACCTTTTGTAAGGCTTTCCACTTAGAGACATTGGTGTCCCCACACCAGGCTGTGATGCAGCCAGTTAGCACACTTTCCACAACATACATGTATAAGCTTGCCAAAGTTTTCAAAGTCACACCAAACCTCTGCAAACTCCCAAGAAAGTAGTCACAGGCAGAACATGCAAACTCCACGCAGCACCCAAGGTCAGGATTAAACCCAGGTCTTTGGTGCTGAGCAATTGTCAACTATCCCTCGTCTCAATAGCTGGGTGGAAGGAGAATGAGGGTGGAGTTAATGAGCACACGAGAGAAGTTGCAGAGAATCAAGTGGGGAAATGGAATTAATGGGACAAATCTGAGACCCAGCATTGACATAATGGCAGGTTAACCTTCTCTAATTTCATATGAAAAAAAAACCTGTCCTGATTATTTGTACCATCTAGACATTTAAAGGAGCCCTCGTTCTGGGTTTTAGCAATTTATCAGCTGAGCACTGGAGAGGTGTTCATCACACAGTTAAAAGAGATAAGGTTAATATCTTTACAAATTGTTGTAACCATTGCAATGAAGTTGTTAATAAAGCAAGTTTAAAAAAACATTGGGGCCATAGTTCAGCACCCCCCTGTAATTGTACGCAAATTTGTAAAAAATGTATTAAAATTGATTATGGTTTATAACTGGTGTTGATTTTATGTCATAGAATAATTACTTCTTTTGAAAATGTTGGTATATTTTCTATATTTTAGAATTATTTATGAATAAAGTACATATTGAAATATAGCATTTCTATAATGGGATGATTTAATCTAGTTTATAGGGGAGTGGTAATCTGAATATGGATTCACAAAGGAGAGAGACACTAAGTGAAAATGATAGATAGGGAGTTATCAATCAAGTTTGGAAGGCAGGTAAACAGACAGAAAGCAAAGTCTGGCAAAATTAAGTTGTATAAACTTCAATGCAAGGAGTCTATGTAATAAGGAGAATTAACTGGGATCACAAACCAATTGGACATTAAAATAGATGGGAGCACCAATACTATTTAAGGAAATAATGAAAGCAGAATCCAGAAATACTGCATATATATATCCTTCCCGAATAGAGACAATATCCTACCTGTGGTCTCAACATGGCTCCATATTTCCACTTTGGGACTTTCTAAAATGTACATGGGTTATAGGGTCTCCAAAATCTTTTACTTTCTTGACATAAAGTATTCCATGACACATTCTATAAGTTCTTGACAAATCATGTTATACAATTCTTTTTTAGCTACTCAAGTCCATAAGCAGTCATCCCTCATCTTGACAACACGATAGTTAGTTATAATTGTTTGTATTACCCAAGATAGGACTGGATAGGGTGTGGTCATGCTGGGTGGCTGAGCAGATGTGCTTCTCAGAGCTCTCCAAAAAAATTCTCTAAAAGACGACCAAAATGTGGTTTTGATCAAATTTTTTTACTGCAAAAGTGCAGATATATCTTCTGAAGAAAACAACTGAAGGAAGACTGGAAGCTCATACAGAAAAAAAATCAAAATCTGCAATGGAAAAAGCTCCAGTTTCACCAGTCACTTCGACAGACAGCACAGGTGGAGATGCCTCCTCCTCCCAACGAACAGTGGACCTGGAAATTTGGTTGCAAGAATTTGGAGGTCTGGAACAACGATTTACAAATATTGAGATTGCCATTAAGAGCTTACCACTTCAGTGAGATGTGGGTGAAGCTATTAATGACTTAATTGAAAGAATGGATGGCGCCGAGAGAGATCTTGGTAAACATAAGCAAATCGAGGAATTAAAAAAACAAGCTAAACAATGGGTCACAGATAAGTAGCTTCTTCTGGATAAACTGAATCACATGGGGTACTTCAGTCCGAGGAACAATGCACAAATAGTTGGCCTGAGGGAAGGTGCAGAAGGCAGAGATGCCGTGAAATTCTTTGAGACTTGGATCCCTCAAGTCCTTCGCACCAAGGAACTTGGCGATTGAGTGCATATTGAACGTGTTCATTGAACGCTGGGACCAAGGAGAATGGGTGAAGCCCGCCCTCAACCTGTTTTGATGAGATTGTTGAGCTTCAAGGACAGAGAGACGATCCTGAGAGCTGCTTATGAGAATACACAGAACTCTCGTTCTCCCATAAAATGGGACAATGTAGAGATTATGTTCTTCCAGGATTTCAGCAATGTGGTCATTCAGAAAAGAAGAGAATTCGATGTGGTCAAGAGGCAACTCTGTGAAAAGAACTTTAAATACACGATGTTGTACCTAGAATTGTTGAGAGTTGAAGTCTCTGAAGGTAACAGAAGATACTTTAAATTGAAGGAGGAGATGGAAGAGTTTATTCGACAGTTATGAAGAACAAGAAAGTTGACTATGTAAAGACTGGTGTAAATAAGATATTTAAGGAAATAGCAAAGTTTTTTTTGTTTGAAGGTAATTTTAATTTTATTATGAAATGTCAAAGTTTTATCCTATCTATGGTTCTCGGGGAGCTCAGAAAGAAGCTACTGAAGGTTTAGCCTTTTTTCAACTTTGGCTTAGGGGGGGGGGGGTAATGGCATCAACAGGGGAGTATAGTTTTCAAGATGGCACTTGAAAATGTTTACATATTTATTGATTTGCACAGAATTTTTAATATGCTGGTATGAAGTTTATAAGTTTTATGTCAATGATTTGATTGGGATGGTCAAAAGGAAAAGAATACTCACATATTCTAAAAAGATTAAAGTTGATGTGGTATTTCTACAAGAAACACATCTTACTAAAGTGGAACATGATAAACTGAGGCAGGGGGCAGGTCTTTTCTTCATTGAGAGGAGAGTGGCAATTCTGATCGATAAAGATGTCCCGACTGCTTTGAAAAGTATTTCAGTGGACCAAGCAGGTAGATATGTAATGATAAACGGCAAACTTTATTCAGAATCTTGGATGTTAATGAATATTTATGCCCTGAATTATGATACCTAAGTTTTATGAAGGATGTATTTTAAAAGCAACAGAGGGAAGGTAAAATATATTGATTGGAGGAGACTGAATCCAATCCTTGATAAATCGACAAAAATGATAACAAGAGCTAAAGCAGCCAAGTTAACTCTTTCATATATGAAAGATTTAAATTTGATGGACGTGTGGAGACAGTCCAACCCTAAGGATAGAGACTACTCGTTTTATTAAAAAAAATATGACTCGCGTACTAGAATAGATTTATTTTTTATTATCGTTAAGACTGAGAAGTAAAAACGGAATATTTAACTAGGCTGCACTCATATCACTCACCGCTAACCTTGGTTATACAAATATCAGAGAAACAGGAAAATAAATATAGATGGTGATTAAATGTGATGTTACTGAAAAGGGAGGATTTTAGACAACTTATAAGACAACAATCTGATTTTTCTGTGAAACTAACTTGGGTTCGACTGATAATAGTTTTTAAATATGGGACATATTATAGGCATACTTGAGAGGACAAATTATTTTATACACAAAAAAAAAATTTTAAGAGAATCTAATGCAAAAATAAATAACTGGAAGCAGAAATAGGGGAATTAGAAAAAGAATGTCACAGAACAGGACACCAGGATAAATATAGAGCAAATATAGAACAAAGTAAGAAGATCCAATGCAATACTTTACAAACATATAGAGTAGAAAACACAATATTAAACACAAAACAGAAAATCTACGAATTAGGAGAAATGATAACAAGAGCTAAAGCAGCCAAGTTAACTCTTTCATATATGAAAGATTTAAATTTAATGGACGTGTAGAGACAGTCCAACCCTAAGGATAGAGACTACTATCATGGCAAGTGAAGGCTGAAGAATCAGGAAGAGCCATAAATGCTATACAGAAGGAAAATGACGTAATTACATATAATCAAAAGCAGATAAATGAAACATTTCAACAATATTATAAAAATGTATATAAATCTGACTCGCTGGGAGAGGAGGTTGAAATAAAGAAATTTCTGGATGGAGTGGAACTCCTGAAGTTGGATGGTGAGGACAGGCAGGAATTAGATTTACATTTTACTACGGAAGAAATTGAAAAAACACTGAGAACTAATAAATTCAGGCTAATAAAGCCCCAGGCAAGGATGGATTTCTGGCTGAGTTTTATAAAGAATTTAAAGAGCTGTTAATGCCTTTGTTTATGGATGTAATACTCAAACATTACCAGACTCCTTCTCAATGGCAATAATCAGTTTCCAAAAAAAAAGAGATCCTCTGAAAACATCATCCTATCGACCAATATCTCTTTTAAATGTAGACAATAAAATAATAGCGAAAGCTCTGGCAAATAGCCTGGGACAGTATTTACCCAAACTAATATGTACAGATCCAGTAGGATTTGATAAGGGGTGACAAGGGTCCAATAACCTGGCACAATTATTTAACATAATACATTTATCTCCATCATGGAAGGACCCCAATATAGTAGCATCTTTGGATGCAGAAAAGGCATTCGAATGGCGTTTCTTGGTTAAAACACTGGAAAAATTGGGGACAGGACGAGGATTTATAAACTGGATTAGGGAAAATCCACAGGAAAAAATACTAACTAATAATCAGATATCAGGAATGTTTCTGTTGAGTCGATCGAGTACACAAGACTTCCCCCTCTCTCCAACATTATTCATTATGGCAATAGAACCTCCAGCAGAAATTATTAGGGACGATCCTGAAATCAAAGGATTCGAGGTCGGGCAAATTCAACACAAGATTAGTCTGTTTGCTAACTTTTACAAGCCCAGAGGACCCCAACCCAGCAGCAATAGATATTCACCAAGACAAAAGGTTACTTAAACAAAAGTTGCTTTTAATTATCTTTAAACATGAAAACAGAATCACACTTTAACTTATCACTATTGACTTAACTAACCTAACTTAACCCCCTTCTAATTCTAAGTGCATGTGTATGTAAGTTCAGAAAAGTTCTTTGATTCACTGTCCAATCTCACTTCTCATTCCTCCAAGTTCACTGGTTACTGGCAATTCTCATACTGCGCACAGAATTTAACATTCATGAAGTTCACCAGGCTTTGGAGCTTGAAAGGTAAATGGCTACCACTCAGGAAGGTTTTTGTTGGTTTTCAGAGAGAGATTTGTTGTTCGCTGGTCACCCACAACTGATTCTTTGTAATCAGCCACTTCAGTATCTTGTCAAAGAAACTTGCCCCATCAGGGTTTTCCAGATGATAACCTCTTTCTTTCAGGACACCAAAGAGCTCCTTTTTGTTTCCCTTATTTCAAGTGAAACATTAGGCAGACAGTCCTCTCCTCTTGGATGAGCCACAAGCACTCTGATCAGGCTGAATTAAGCACTCACAATCCATCTTCCAAATGGGGTTTTTCCACAAGCTTTCCAGCTTGTCCTGTTCCAGTCCCAGCTGCTGCTGCTGACTGTAGCACTGCAGAACTGAATTCCCCCTCTCTTTCTCTGAGAAAAAAAACCCTGTTTTTCTCTCTCTGCTTGCAAAACCACATGACCCTCCTAGAATAGCAAGTTTCACTCCAGTCAGCCTACGGTTCAAGCGAGTTATTTCATCTGTTGCCTTTTTGTAAACAATCCATTAGTGAAGTTTCTTGGGCACTCTCCAAAGCTTTTGCAAAGGCTATTGGAATTGGCCTGTCTAGCATGAGCAGAGCTCCAGTATTTTAAATAAGATTTGTTTTAAGGTGTTTGTGTGTGGCCTACACTAAAAAAAACCTGCCCCAATTTATCTCCCAAAAACATATCTATAATCTGTCACACAATGATATACTGTTGTATATGTCTGAACCCAGTGGGACTATGGAAAAATTACAGGAAATTTAAATAAAATATGGGACAGTATCAGGAGATAAAATAAACATGGAAAAAAAGTGAAATTTTACCAACAACAAATCAGGACTATGAGTGCTTTAAAGTAAATAGTATGCTCAAATGGAAAAGTGAAGGGACTAAATACTTGGGAATCATGTTTGATAATAATTTGAATAATTTGTACAAATTGAATAATTCTCCTCTGCTGGCAAAAATAGAAAAAGGTTTGCAGAAATAGAAAGAGCTGCCCCTGATGTTAATAGGAAGGGTCAATTGTGTTAAAATGAAGATTATGCCAAAGATTCAATATTTGTTCCAGTCAATACCAATGTATTTACCAAATAAGTTTTTCAAAATAATAAATGGCTTGGTTAGGCAATTTTTATGGAATAACAAAGTACTGAGAATAGCACAGGATAAATTGATGTGGGACTACAAATCAGGGGGTGTGAGGCTTCCAGATTTTAAGAAATATTATCTGGCATCACAGTTGAAATTCTTAGCATTTTTCTTTGAAACTGACTTACCAAAGTGGGTACATATGTCACTACATGAAATAGATGAAGTATTACCCAAAGATGGTGTCTATAGATGGAACCTGAAATTAATCAAGAGAAAGACTTCAAACCCTATACTGATTCATTTGATAAAAATTTGGCAAGATATTAATGATAGCAAAGGAAGGAAAATTTGAATTTCTTTAAGGTCTCCATTATGTAATAATCCGATGTTGCCCATGATAATGGGGAATAGGATTTTAAAAGGATGGAGTCTTAATGTCATTTGAACAAATAAAGACAATTTATGATGTTCCAAATGGCACCTTTCTTTGCTATCTGCAATTAAGGGCCTTTCTAAGAGAAAGCTGGAGGAATAATATGACTCCACCAGGGATGAGTCAACTAGAACGCATATTAGTGATGGGTAATATACCTAAATTTATTACCCAAATATATTATGCCCTGCAAATGGATGGAGAAAAGTTTGGAATTCATACATCTAGGGAAAGATGGGAAGCAGAACTAGCAGTGATCATATCAGAACAATCTTGGACTGAATGGTGCAAGGATGGGGTAACCAATTACTAATGCGAGGTATGGTTTGGTGCAATACAATTTTCTCCATCAATTATATCTGACTCCACAAAGATTACACAAATCAAAGCCAGAGATATCAGACAGATGTTTCCGATGGAGAAAAGAAAAGGAACATTTTTCCACTCTGTATGGGCGTGTGTGAAAGGTAATGTTTTCTGGCAAGAGGTATCGGAAGTGTTAACAAAGATTACTGGAGTCAACTTTCCCGGTAATCCAGAACTCTATTGGGGAACTTCACAGATATCAGTAACCACTTAACTGAGTTTCAAATATCGTTTACTAAGATTGCACTGGCCATAGCCAAGAAATGTGTCGCAGTCACATGGAAGTCAGACATGCCAATTTCTTTGAAAAGATGGATAGCAGAAATGGATAGTTGTATTTCCATAGAAATAAACATGACACATTTCTGAAGACCTGGAAACCTTATTTAAATTATATTTGTGCACAAATATAATGTCGCTGCTGCAAATTTGTGATCCACCCTCGATTTTATATTATTATTTTTATTAGTAAAATAGACTGTGAGCTCCAACAGTGGATGGAAAGACTCTGTACCCGTTTATCTTGTTTAAGTTAAGGGGAAGGGGGAAATGAGGGAGCTGGAATGTTTTTGCTTTGGGTTTTGTTATCAATAGGTGTGGACATTATATTTTTCTATAAAAAAAGATTTATATTTTGTATGTAAATGGTATTTAGGCTATTTTGCTATATTTATGATATAGGCTGATATAGGCTTGAAAACCAAAAATAAAATTTATTTTAAAAATGGACTAGATAATACACAGATGAAATTTTTATTTTTGTTTTCATTTTAGACTTTTCTGATAAAAGCAATATTTACAAATATATTGTGGAAATAAATAAAAAGGAAGTGGAAAAAACAAGATAATTATTCTGATGTGGTAATCTAACAATGACTAATGAATTTCCTTATGGCTACACAATGGTCCATCTTATCCATGCTGAATAATATGCCCTCCAACATTATTCCCACTTGCCCAATTTAGGCCCATATCCCTCCAATCCCTTCCCATGCATATACTGTAGTTATCTACATGATTTTTTAAATGGAGCTAAATGTACCTGCCCCAAATTTTGTTCCATATAGTCACCACCCTTTGACTGAAAATCTATCCCCTAACATCCCTTCTAAATTATATACCCTATACCTTGTAATTATGTGCTCTCATCAGATTTCCCCCACTCCAGGAAATAGACTGCTTTATTGTGTTTCCGTGGTGTAGGGGCTCTATTTCTCTAATATATTCGCTGTTTTTGAGATGCTATTAATCCCAATTAATCGTTCTAAACCCTAAAAATGATATGCACCACAAAAAGACAAGTCTCCAAAAATATAATTCAGAGTTGTCACCAGAAAGTTCACAAGATCTGAAAATAGATTTCTTTCCCACAGAATAGTAGAAAATAGATGAGGCCAAATGATCCAATGTTCTTTGCTGCTACCCTCGCCAAATTGCTCTAAAGCACTGCAAAATGATCGAGTAAAATAAAATGTTAAGTATTAAAACTATATTTTGACAGAATTTACAACTCCATTCTTTGTATTGACAATGCTCCATGCATGTCATAGTCCACAAATAAAAAGCTTAGCTCTTTCAATTAAAGTAAATACAGGTGCTTATCCTTTTATCCGAGATCCTTGGGACTGGACGGAGCCTTCTTGGTATTCAGCTTATGGAATTAAAATGGCAGCAGTACAGATTCGTGAAAAACATAAGCCCTTTTGATGGATCGACGTTGCATTGAAGCCGGCTTAATAAGCAATGCTGTCTTCATTTCCCATAATCCTCCATGTAGCTAGAACCGCTCTGTGAAACCCAGAGCGGTTCCAGCTGTATGGAGGATTATGGGTAACAAAGATGGCCATTGAACCCACAATGAAACAAAAAGAGGTGCACCCCACCTGGCTCTGTTGTGCCCTTGTCTGCCTCCTACCAGCCCAGCTTGGCTATCGTTGGGCTGCTTCCCATCATCTAGTCCTTCTGGACCAGCTCGGCTGCCAGGAGGCTTCCCATCACCTGCTCCTCCTTGGGCCTAGCTTTTGCTGCTGCTTCGGTTCAGCCACTCCCCGGTATCCCCTTGGTTTCTCTCTCTCCAGCAATCTCCTTGGTGCTGGCTCTCTTCTCTCCTCCTTTCTCCCAGGTTGTGGAGCTCAGCCCCCAGATCCCTTCACCCCCTGGCCCCAGCAGGCTCCGACTCTCCTTGTCCCCGCTGGGCCTCCACGCTCTTCAAGCCATGTTCTCTCCCTGCTTGCCTGCCCGAGTCACGTGGCTCCTCTCTCCCTGCTCACCCACCTGAGTATTTAATGTGTTATCTTTTGGGGGTGGGACTTCCCTTAAATTCCTGGGGGGGGGACACATTCCTAGGAATTTGGACCGTGGTGTGAAAGACCTGGGAGGTCCTGAATTCTTGGGAATTTCTCCAGGACAAAGTAGGGTCACCGCTTGCCTCCGGTTCTCTCCAGAACACCTGAAAATATACTGAACAGGCAGTTTAAAAAAATGTTCAATTTTCAGAATCATGGATAAAGGCATAAGGACCTGTACTTTATTTTATAAAAGCAGCTAGATATTTTAAATTAAAGGCCCATTTCCTTTTACAAAAATCACATCAAAGTTTGTATTGAGAACAAACATATAATGGAGTTTCATAATTTAACTAATTTTTATAAGGATGCAAGTGCTTTGTGACTAAAGAATCCCATCATTTAAAAAGAGAACAGTTTCAGAGAACTAAGCTTCAGTTAACTTCTACAAAAGACATTTTTTTTTAAAAATTAATTAGTCTTATGGTCTTCAGTGTTCTCACATGCAAGTCACTGATACTGCACCATGCCAGTGAAGATCAGAGCAGGTTTGATCAACAATTTAACACTTACAGATACACAGAAAATAATTTTGTATTTACACAGGCAAGTTACAAGTAGGCGCGATTCAAGATTCCATTTGTTGCCATGTACACAAAATGCACAAAAATATTTATTTTGTTTGGCCTGTAAAGGTCACTTGTCTGAGTGCTACTGGTACCATGTAACCCAGTTCTACCTGTTGCATGGTCAGGTGGTCAACGATTAAACCAGCTCCCCTACCAGGCTTGCTTGGTGCGGAGGGTGGTTACACACCCTGCAGAATGATAAACAAGACCTGTCAAATGGCCATCTAGCAAACATGTGCCATGAAGCGTGGAAAGGGTACCCCTTGCATCGAAGCTTGGTCTGGCTATTCACTGCAACAGAACCTCCCCCAGCTGTCTTGGACCTCACCATGCCGCTGAATCTGGGATGGGATGTTGAGAGGGTGGGTCTAGGCCTACTCACCTCAATCCATTCACGCACATGCCATTCCTTTCTGAGGAGTGGGGTATTGTCAAGGATTGGCCTGTAAAGCCACTCCAGGATGCATATATCAAACCCCACAAACTGATTGAAAGGGACCATCATTGTCCTATGGGATGGATAGCCAGAGGAAGAAGAAAGGCACACAAAGAGGCACATTTAATAACCACCATTATCAAGACAAAGGAAGAAAAACAAAAAAGACTCCCTCAGAGACATCAAATGTCCATGGATCCTACCATCTCCTCCAATGCCACTGTCACTGCACTCCCATAACCTTTGTGTCCCACAGTTTCCTGTCCAGTCCAGCGGTGAATGAGCTCAAGGCATTAAAATAACATATCATCAACCCCTGATGTTGAACATCAGAAATATTCAGAAGCCATCGATACCCAAGGCTTTTCAAGAGCCTTGCTTACCGTCAGCCCCCAACAAATCCTGGACCTAATACCTGGTTTCCATAAGCTGGTTATCACCAATCTGGTATGAGGACTTCAGCCACTCAGCTCCTAGCTCGAGCCTGATTTGCAGCCATGGTTTCTGACACTTTAGGGTCTCTCCAAAGTTTCTCCCTCTTGGTCACCTGCGTCGATCCACTGCTTCCTCAAGAGTCTGCTACCATCCAGGTCTGGGCTGAGGAGGTTGGTGTCGCTATCTTGGTTCTGAATCACAGCAGGCTTCATTCTACAGGCAATTTAAAGCTGCAAGGAGCTGTTGGGTGGGACAGTTGGAAGTAGGACCCCACAGTGGAGTGCCGAAAGGCCCTGGACCTGCACTTCCCACGTCTGCTTCAGCGACAGTGTTGCCAATTTGGTCATCAGGCCAGAAAATAAGGTTAAAAAGAAAGTTAAAAATGGAAATTAATCATGGCTTAGCTAAATGAATGGTGGAATAGGCTCAAAGCTTTGTGTTAGAAATACTGGCTTTTTGCAATATTTTAAGGCTTTAACACATTGCAAGGGTTAAACGTCCCTTATTTCTCTCCAAAAGGAATTGTTTGGTAACAATACTCCTTTAGAAAGATTACTAATTTTTGATGGGTACCAGGTCAAAAATGGCCTTGTTATTGTTCACGCTAAATATTATTGTAAGGAGAGAAGAGAACATGGAAAAGCAAAATTATAGATTTGAAAATATAATGTTCTTATCAACAAAAACTGCATAAGAATACTTGCTGTCCTCAACATCCCAGCTACATTATTCATCACAGATTGAGAAAATACACAAGGTACAGTATGCAGAAAGATAATTCTGGGGACTCCATTTTCTGTAATTTACTTGTATGAAGATATTTTCTTGAACAACAAATCTGGGGAATATTGCAGAGAACCTAAAGAAGCCAGAGAAGAAGTATTGATATATTAACTAGATGAGCAAAAAAATGGCAAATTAGGTCAAATTCAGGAAAATGTGAAATCATTCATTTTGGCAAGAAAAAACTGAAGTGCATTATTTAAAGGATGAAAGACTGCAGAGCTCGGAATGTTCTGTGCATCCTAACGCGTTTTCACACCGGAGGCAAGCGGTGACCCTACTTTGTCCTGGAGAAATTCCCAAGAATTCAGGACCTCCCAGGCCTTTCACACCACTGTCCAAATTCCTAGGAATGCGTCGTCCCCCCCCCAGGAATTTAAGGGAAGTCCCACCCCCAACAGATAACACATTAAACACTCACAGGAGTAAGAGCAAGTTCACACCCCCTCCCCCCCCCCCCCCCCAATCGATTGCCTGCTCACACATTCCCCTCCTCTCTCATCCGCTCGCTCCCTTCCTCCTGGACATCTGGTCAGTCACTCACCTGCCCTCACCCCTGCCGTCCGTTGGTTGCTCGCTCGCCTCTGCTCTCTCCCTCCCTCCACTTACCCGCCCTCTCCCATCAGTAGGTCAGTCGCTCGCCCGTTCCCTCTCCCTCAGCTGTTTATTGGTCGCTTGCCTGCCCATTCCCTCTCCCTCCCTCCCTCCCACACCCCTGGCTGACCATTGGTCACTTGCTCACCCGCTCCCCCACCTTGGCCACCCGTCAGTCAGTCGGAGGCTCCCCTCCCCCCCAAATGCTTCAGGGACGTTTCAGCATGTTGCAACGGCAGCACAATGTGGGATGAATGGCTGACTTAGTTTCCCATAATCCCTCTCGCAACTGGAATCACTCTGGAAAATACAGCTGCGTGAGGGATTATGGTTAACAAGGACAGCCATTCATGACGTGCCAAAGCAGCCCACTGTTGTCAGGCAGTAAGTATATTTTAATTTTGAATCGCCCAAGTGATGCAGCATGAAAGTGCTGATGTCACGAGGCTTCTCTGCTTGGCTACTGGCTCTTCACACTGCAGAAAATTTCCAGGAGCCACCTCATAGGTACCTACCTACCTCGAAGGTAGGGCCGCAGACTGTTTAAAATTCCCAGGCCAACCTTTTCACCACCCAGGTTTATGGGAGGGTTCCCGGGAAAATTTCAGAGGAATCCCCATTTTACAATGCGGTGTGAAAAGGCCTTCTAGAGGACAATTCATAAAAGTCTAGTGCACAAGTACAGCCAGTCATGAAGTAAGTTAACAATGTTATTAATTATTCCTGAGGAATGGATACAAAAGTAACAAAGTCATACTCCAGTTACATTGAACAGTGGTGAGACAACTTTGGGATACAATCTGCAGCAGTAGCTCCTTTCACACTTGCAAGTGGTCCCAGGAATTAACACCCTAAAAAGGGCCTAGCGTGGAATGAAAATCGTCTCAACGCCGGCGTGAAATAATGTAACCTCATGCTGGAGATAGAGTGCCTCAACATTTCATGCAATCCCCAGCATCTGCAGATGCCAGCGTTACAATCAGGCAAGTGTAGAAGGGGCAATTGCTTTGTAGGACAGAAGTGATCCAAGTTTTTGTATCAGTGCAGGTACATGAAAGAAGATTTTAAAAAATGGTATAACGTTTACCATGGGAAAGTCGCAGGAGAGGGTGAGAGAAGAGAGAGAGAGAGAGAGAGAGAGAGAGAGAGAGAGTGAATAAATTGCAACAATGGACAATTTTGAACAGCATGGGAAAACTGGTAGTCCTATAGCACACAATTTATAAAGACAGTGGGGAAAAGCAATGGCAGACCGACTTCCCAGAATGACATGCAGCAGAGAAACCCCTTCATTATCAATGAGGTCAGTTCCAATTCTTTGAAATCATGTGACCATTTAATGGAATCTTTAATAGCCATTAGCAACAATTTTTTTGAAATCATGTGATCTTCATACTTCAGGCTTGAAGATGTCACGACTCTGAAAGATGACATCACTTCTGAATGTATTACATGGGTTTGTGTAACCTTATTCTAAACCCACTACATTACTTAAGACATATTTATAAGAAATATAGCTTAATCTTAACCTAAATATTACCATATTCCATTACAAATTCTTAGACTGCACTTCAAACTCAAAACTCGATCAGGGCAACAAAAGTATGAGAACATCACCAGCTGGAGGTTGCTCTTCAAGTTAGACACCATCCTGACTTGAAAATACATCCCTTCAAGCCACACACCATCCTTTCTTAAATAGACCCACATCTCAAGAACTGCAGTAGTCAAGGCAGCTCATCAACTTCTCAAGGGCAATTAGGGATGGACAATTTAACATTAGCTTGGTTTGCAAAACCTGCATATCTTGAATGAATAAAAATATTCTCAACAATAACATTTTTTAAATATTATTGTTATTCTTTTCTAAGTTAAAGGTTATGGCATGGATGTAAGCAATACAATCAGATTAATAAACTACAATAATAGGACGTTAATATGCAAAGTGCACATTTTACAATGATGCAACAATACAAGATGGAATGCCTGCCTGAATGCAACTTATCAAAAGAAAATTGTTGTCACAAATGAAAATTTGTGGTCCAATCATCATGTGACCTTTACAATAAATGAGATACATACTTCTATTAACATTTCCAAATATTTGTTGTCAAGGAAAAATGAACTACTTTCTCACTGTGCTTCATTACGAGGCATCTTTTCCACATGTCAGGAGACACACAAAAACTAATAAAATCATTTACAGCTTTCACAGCTGGCAAGGCTCCAACTACAGCTTCACCAACATCAAAGCCTATCATGCCATTTCAGTGGCAGAGATTTCACATAGTTCTGTTAATGTCTCAGGTATTGTTTGGACTCTTCCTCTGATCATTGAGGGTGTAGAAAACCACCCGGATAAGCTGTCTCGCCCAGATAAATACAGGCTGCAATCATGGTTGGTGCCAGAATGAGGGTTAGAGGGGGACATTAGGGTAACTAGGGGGGCACACTATGACAGTTGTGAACTCGCTCAGCTGGGGAGGGGGGTGTGATGTTGGTGGCCTATCTGCCAAACGGACATAAACCTCCTCCTTCCCTCTGACGTAGTAGCCAAAAGTTCTGCTTTTATTGCATAAAAAATAACTAGCGTTTGTCAAGCTAGACGCTAGTGAAGCAGGCGGGGGCGGGTCTGACAGCAAGCGACAGCCCTGAGCAATGGCCGCGAATGTATGGGGGCACACCACCTCAGTTGGGAGCAATGGCCGTGAATGGCCCCCATTGGCAATGACCCTGGCTGCAATATCCATGAACATGTTTCAATTAATAAAGCTAGTTACTTTATCTAAAAAGTGGCTGTTACTTCATAAAAGCCAAAAACTCAACTATTGATACCCTTTTTCAAAGTTGTAAAATAAGGAATTACTTTGCAATTCAATTTTGCCTTTTACATCCTTGGGAAGTTTAATTGCACTTTATAACCAAATAATTTTCAGTGCTTTATTGTGTTTATATGAACCAAGATTCAGAAATAGCAATTCAAAAAATAAATGATTAATAATTTTCTGATGATTTTGATCAAAAGGTTTTGGCTAGGACACCAGAAGTTGTTCTATCACAGTCCACTGAGAGGTTTGATATCCATTCAAGTATGAAGATGAAGCCACAAGTGCAATATCAAATCTAGCGCAGCACAGGGCTCTCTCACATCTGCATTTGATATATATTTAATGAATATTCAAATCTTGAAAAACGATGAACCTCTGACTCAGATATAGGAATGATACAATGAGTCAAAGACGACAAAGAATAGTGTTCTGGTGTAGTTATGTCAAGTATTGCATTGATTTCTTTTAATTGGCACTCATTTTTTCATTTGTACCTTGAAGAAGAGCTCAGAACTGAAACATCGGAAATATATCTTTACCTTCTATGGATGCTGTGAGACTGGCTGAGTTCCTCCCGCATTTTTGTGTTTTGACAATGGCATATTGCCCAAGGACTTGACAATTTTATTCCTGGCACAACATTCCATATGATAGAACTTACAAATACAAAGCCAATCACATTAAAGAATTTTGCTTTAAACCAAAGGCAACTCTCTCCAAATGAAATGGAGACTGAATTACATATTTAGAGATGGTAGAAACAAATGGTTGCTGAATTAAAGAATTTTTTCTATTCCTTGAAAATCATTTAAAATATGAATGTGATTTATTTAAACAACTGAGCAGTAGTTGCAATTGCTTCTGCCTGATCTGAATGCATTAACAGCATGCATACAAGTTTGGACTAACTGTATTTGCATTCAGAAAATAGTGCATTAAACAGGTGTAAGGGAGGAGATGATACAAAGCCAGGAAACAGATTGCAAAGAGTGCACCTTTTCCCAGAGATAAACTGGTAAGCTAGATTTACACAATCTCCTTTCCTTCGATGATATCATGAACCAGTGTGCAGTTGCAACCACAAAGCCAGGAAGGGGTGAGGCAAGACAACATTCTTCCAGAATTTTTAAAATATATCACAACTACCAAAGTTTTTTGGTGCCAAAAAGCTGTAGCCAATGAACAAGAGAAGAAAAAATATAAGAAGGGAAATTACAGAAAAGCACACTTGGTCAGCATGAAGCTAAAGGGCAGTGTGAAGTCAGGCCACAATGACAACTGGTTACTGTCAGTGTAGGAAGGTAGCTGCAGTAAATATATGAAAAGTTATATTTCATGCGATTGGCTTGGTATGTGAAAGCTTTACTATATTGAACTTTGTGTCAGGAATAAATTTGTGCAATGTAATTAGGAGCTTTACAGCACTATGCCCTTTCAAGAAAGGAAAATGCCCCAGACTGTAAAGGCAGAGGTTCTCCACCCTTAAACTTAGAGACACCTATCAGAATGCGCCAAAACCAACCCTTCTCAGGGAAAGATAATTGGCGGAGCGCTGTGCTCCGCCACCTGGCTTGAATGTACAGCTGCTGCAAGCGGCTGGTTAGGGGCAGGCTGATGATGCCGTCAGCCCACAGCCCATCTCCCCACTTACCCCTCTCCCTCCATGACCCCCTCAAGGCAGGGACGGCAGGCCATCAGGAGGTAGTGCAGGCTGGTGTGACAGCCTCACCGAGTCGCTTCAGCCTTCGGGGTCGCTCTCTGTGGCTCAAAACATGGCAGAGCAATGGCTGTCTTCCCGATCCATAATCCCCCACGCAGCTGGTAAACACACAGCAGTTCCAGCAGCATGAGGGATTATTGGTAAGGAAGACTGTCATTGCTCTGCTGCATATTTATGATGGGTGGCACTATAGCACTACTCGCCCCGCCTCCATCGGATCCGGAGGGCACGACAAGTTGTCATTCAATATGAATGCAATGCAGGAGCAACCTTTTAGTGCTGCTCTATGTAAAGTACGTTTTAGGTTTTCCCTCCGCACTTTTAGCTGGCCTCCAGGCAGAATCCTGGCATGAAATGCCTACTATGTGTGTTCTCTCCTTCTTTGCCTGGCATTGAGATACAAAAGTAGTTTTGAACTATTGTTTACCAGGTACAGCCTATTAAACAGGACAAGTCTAAACTTTGATCACTGCAGATAAGGTGGCGAAAGAGTGAAAATACAGCAATGCTGGAAGAACTCAGGAAGTCTTAGGAGTGTTCATAGGAGGCAAAGTCAAATATCCAATGTTTTGGGCCTGAGCCCAGTTGATATCCCATGCCGACCTATCTATCCATGGTCTCATGCACGGCCAGATTGAGATCATACGTATATTGGAGGAATAACACATCATACTCTGTCTGGGCACCTCCAACCAGATAGCATTAACACCGTCCAGCTTCCATTAGCCCCCCTCCACCCCCTGCCCACCTATTCCGAATACTCCTATCCTCGAGCTCTGTCTCTCTCTTTCCTTTTCCCAGTTTTCTTTCCCTCAGATCTGCATTCACAGAGCAATCCCCTCCCCTGATCAATTTTCACCTGTTTCTATTGGTCTGTGCTCGTCCCCTGCCCTTTCTTTCCTTGCTTTGCCCCGAGCCTTTTAATTCAGGCACCTGCTTGCTTTTTACTCATACCTTGAAGAAGGTCTCAGGGCCAAAATACAGGTTATGTGTTTTAAGACCTCTGCTCTTTATGATCTTTAGAGGGATGGGTTAGTCAGACATGAAGTTTGAAGGTGTAGTACAGGATTGTCATGGATGACAACGCAATACAGACAGGATGCAGGATTGGGAGGAGAAATAGGAGGAGGTGTTCAATCTGGAAAAGTGTGAAGTGATGTACTTTGGAAGATTGACACCAAAGGCCGGGTACAAGGTTGATGGCAAAATTCTTCCCAGCATGGAGGAACAGAGGATCTTGGGCTCAAAGTCCATAGATCTCTCAAAGTTATCATGCAGGATGATAGAGTGATTAAGGTGTATGCTGTTTTGGCCTTCATTGGTTGGGGGACTGAGTTGAAGAGCTGCGAGGCAATGTTGTAGCTCCATTAAACTCTGATAAGACCACCTGCTGATTTGTATTGTGTTCAGTTCTGGTGACCTCATTATATAAAGCATGGAGAAGTTTCAGGGGGAATCACGTGATGGAGTAGTGGCCGGTCAGGGAACTCCAGCCCTCTCCAGAAAAGTTAAAAAAAGATAGAGAAAAAACAAAGGCACAAACTTAAAAACCAAAACAAAGTGAAAGTAAAAGTGTGAAGACAATGGCTGCGAAGAAAGAAAAACCAAAAACAACGGGAAGAAAAGAAGAAGGAAAGACGTCGGAAGAAGAAGGTGAAGGCCTTACCTGTCCGAAGAGGCCCGCCGCGGAGAGAGAAGCCCGCTCCCACAGGTCAGTGAAGGTCCCGGGCTCGGGACTACAAAAATGGCTCGCAGAGCCGAGTAAAAGTGCGCAACCGCGCATGAAAAAGAACACACTGACGGGAGGGGGGAACAGCTGCGGAGTCGATCTCCACAGCTGAGAGAGACACCTGCAGCACAGCAGCAGGTGCAGAACACAGACAATAACGACAACAAGAAAGAAGAGGGTAAAAAGAAAACAAGGAAACAACAGATGGTCAATCCAGAGGAAGAAGAAGAAGAAGAACAGAAAGAAGTGGAAGAAGAAGAGAAAGGCAAGACAATGGATGTATCTTTTTTTAAAGAATATATGGAATCAGTGAAAGAATGGCAATTACAAGAATTTGATGAGATAAAAAGAAGAATTAAGAACGCAGAAGAAAGAATGAATAAAATGGAAGTGGCCATATCAGAATTGGCAAAAAGAGTGGAAAATATGGAAAAATGAGAAACATTTGTAGATATGGAAGTAAAAGACTTAAAAGAGAAATTAGAAGAATCTAATAAAAAAGCTAAAGAAGCACAGGAGCTGTTAGCTCAGAAGATAGATATGATAGAAAACTATAATAGAAGAAATAATATAAAGATAGTGGGCCTTAAGGAAGATGAAGAAGGCAAGAATATGAGAGAATTTATAAAAGATTGGATCCCCAGGGTCCTGGGAAGACCAGAATTACAGGAAGAAATGGAAATCGAGAGGGCACATAGAACTTTAGCCCCAAAACCACAACCGCAGCAAAAACCAAGATCCATTTTAGTAAAATTCTTAAGATAGACAACAAGAGAAAATATATTGGAGAAAGCAATGAAGAAAGTAAGAGAGGACAAAAAGCCACTGGAATATAAGGGTCAAAAAATTTTTTTTCTATCCAGACATAAGTTTTGAACTCCTGAAGAAGAGGAAGGAGTTCAATACAGCGAAAACAATCTTATGGAAAAAAGGATATAAATTTATGTTAAGGTACCCAGCGGTACTTAAAATAATTATTCCAGGGCAACAAAACAGACTATTCTCGGATCCAGAGGAAGCAAGGAAATTTGCAGAACAACTACAAAACAAGCAGAGAGATGAAGACATGTAATAAGAGTAAAAATGACCACGATCTATATGTTTGTGTGTAAAGGGGTATATGTGTGTATATGTATAATGTGCATACATGAATGTATCTGTATTTAGAGGAAAATATATAGAGTATAGACAAGAATTAATAAGGGAGGGAAATGGAATAGAGGGAATAAGGAGGGAATTAAAAGAGTGACCTTTGTTACATATGAAAATTGAAATCTTTTCTGGGGGGGGCTGGGTGGGGAGGAGTTACGGTCACTGCAAAATCAGCTGACGTTTGCGAGTGAATTCGCAAATCCAAATGGAGAGGGGAGATGTGGTTGTCCGACAAGAGATAAAGGACAACTCAGGAGGGGGAGGGGAGATTGGGGCTAAAGAAGTTTTAAATAGGAGAATAGTGAAAATGTTTGATGTTTTAGAAATGTTGTCTTATAAAGTGTTCAAAACAAGAAAGCAGAAATGGATAAGAAGGAAAGGTAATGATGGAGAAACAGAAAGGGAAGATAAACAAAGTATAAAATGGCTACGCTGAACTATATGACTTTAAATATTAACGGAATACATAACCAAATTAAAAGGAAGAAACTGCTAAATTTACTGAAAAAAGAAAAAATTGATATAGCATTTGTGCAAGAAACACATTTAACTGAATTGGAGCACAAGAAATTAAAGAGAGATTGGGTAGGACACGTAACAGCAGCGTCGTATAATTCAAAAGCAAGAGGGGTAGCTATATTAATTAGTAAAAATGTGCCAATTAAAATAGAAGAGGAAATAATAGATCCAGCAGGGAGATATGTAATGATAAAATGTCAGATATATTCAGAGTTTTGGAATCTACTCAATGTATATTCACCTAACGAAGAAGATCAAAAGTTTATGCAAGATATTTTTTTGAAGATAGCAGATACGCAAGGGAACATATTAATAGGAGGTGATTTCAACCTGAATTTGAATTCAAATATGGACAAAACTGGGAAAAAAATTAACAGAAAGAACAAAGTAACCAAATTTATAATTAAATCGATGGAAGAAATGCAACTTTTGGATATATGGAGGAAACAACACCCAAAGGAAAAGGAATATTCATATTACTCGGCTAGACATAAAACATACTCAAGAATAGACCTATTTTTGTTATCAGCTCGTATGCAAGATAGAGTAAGTAAAACAGAATATAAAGCTAGAATATTATCGGAGAATTCACCCTTAATATTGACAATAAAGTTAGAGGACATCCCTCCAAGAATGTATAGATGGAGATTAAACCCCATGTTACTTAAAAGGCAGGATTTTAGAGAATTTATTGAAAGACAAATTAAAATGTATTTTGAAATAAATACGAAATCAGTGAAAGATAAGTTTATACTATGGGATGCAATGAAAGCATTTATTAGAGGGCAAATAATAAGTTATGTAACCAAGATGAAAAAGGACTATAATCAGGAAACAGAGCAGTTGGAAAGGGAAATAGTAAATATAGAAAAAGAATTAGCAATGAAGGAAGATACAACTAAAAGAAGAGAATTGGCAGATAAAAAATTAAAATATGAAACACTACAAACATATAAGGTGGAGAAGAACATAATGAAGACAAAACAGAAATATTATGAACTAGGTGAAAAAATGCACAAAATTCTAGCATGGCAGCTTAAGACAGAACAAGCTAAGAAAATGGTATTGGCATCAAGGAAAAAAGACAAACAAATTACATATAATCCAAAAGAAATGAAGGAAAACTTTAGAGAATTCTATGAACAATTATACAGAACTGAAAACGAAAGGAAAGAAGGGAAAATAGATGAATTTCTAACTAAAATTGAACTACCAAAACTACAAATAGAGGAACAAAATAAATTAACAGAGCCATTTGGAATAGTAGAAATACAAGAGATAATAAAAAAATTACCAAATAATAAGACACCAGGAGAGGATGGATTCCCAATAGAATTCTATAAAACATTTAAAGATTTATTAATTCCGCCCCTCCTAGAAGTAATCAACCAGATTGATAAAACACAAAGCTTACCAGATTCATGTAAAACAGCAATAATTACAGTAATATTAAAGCAAGGGAAAGATCCACTCACACCAGCGTCATATAGACCAATATCTTTACTTAACACAGATTATAAGATAATAGTTAAACTATTAGCAAACAGATTAGCAGAGTATGTACCGAAAATGGTAAATCTAGACCAAACTGGATTTATCAAAAAAAGACGCACAACAGACAATATTTGTAAATTTATTAACTTAATTCATGCAGTAGAAGGGAATAAAGCGCCAACAGTAGCAGTTGCTTTAGACGCAGAAAAGGCCTTTGACAGAGTAGAATGGAATTATTTGTTCAAAGTATTGCAAAAATTCAGTTTACCGGAGAAGTATATTAATTGGATTAAAGCATTATATAAGGGACCATTGGCGAAAGTGACAGTAAATGGGCATGTATCAGAGCAATTTAACTTAAGCAGGTCAACACGGCAGGGATGCCCACTATCACCTTTAATGTTCGCGTTAGCTATAGAACCACTAGCAGAATTGATAAGAACAGAAAATAATATAAAAGGGATAAAAATAAAAGACAAGGAATATAAAATCAGTTTATTTGCGGATGATGTTATAGTATACTTAACAGAACCAGAACTATCAATAAAAGAATTATATAAGAAATTGAAGGAATATGGAGAAGTGTCGGGGTACAAGATCAACGTAAATAAAAGTGAAGCAATGCCTATGAATAATGCGGATTTCTCAAAATTTAAGAAGGAATCACCATTTAGATGGCAAATGCAAGCAATAAGATACCTAGGTGTACAAATAAATAAAAACCTCGGCCAACTATATAAACTCAATTATTATCCACTAATGAAAAAATTACAGGACGATTTAGAGCACTGGAAAGATTTACCACTAACACTAATAGGAAGGATAAACTGTATTAAAATGAACATTTTTCCAAGGATATTATACCTATTTCAGGCATTGCCAATACAACTGACAGAGAAATTCTTCAAGGAGTTAAAGAAAATAATAAGGAAATTTTTATGGAAAGGGGGGAAACAGAGGATAGCACTAGATAAATTAACAGAATGGTATAAACAAGGAGGCTTACAACTGCCAAACTTTAAAAATTATTATAGAGCCGCACAATTAAGATACCTATCAGATTTTTATCAAACAAGGGAAAAGCCAGATTGGACCAGATTAGAATTAGATAAAATAGGGGAAAAGATACCTGAACACATATTATATAAATGAGATGAAAAATTGGTACAACATAGAAATTCTCCAGTATTACATCATCTACTCAATATTTGGAAGAAGATTCATGTAGAAAGAAATAAAACAAATTATCAATTACCAAAACTAATATTGACGCAAAACAAGTTACTCCCTTTTACAATAGATAACCTTTCCTTTAGAGAATGGGAGAAAAAAGGGATTAAAAGAATAGAAAATTGTTTTTCAGGAAATAGATTATTATCCTTTGAACAAATGAAAGATAAATACAATATAACTCAAGATACAGCGCTGGCATATTACCAATTGAGATCCTACTTGAAGGATAAATTAGGAAGGAGTCTGAGTTTGCCAGAGGGAAGTAACTTTGAATATGTGATTACAGATACAATGATAATTAAAAGATTTATAACAAAAATGTATATTAAACTGTAAGAAAAGGAGAATGAGGAAACAAATGGTAAAACTAAACAAAAATGGGAACAAGATTTAAATATAAAGATAAAAAAGGAAACATGGGAGAAGTTATGTTCTGGAACGATGAGAAATACAATAAATACGAGGTTACGTATGATACAATATAACTGGATACACAGGCTATACATTACACCTCAAAAGTTAAATAAATGGGACCCAACAGTATCTGATAGATGTTTTTGATGTAAAAAAGAAATGGGAACAACAATTCATGCAATCTGGACATGTGAGAAAGTAGAAAAATTTTGGGAAGATCTAAATCAGATATTAAATAAAATAACAGAAAACAATATACCAAAGAATCCAGAGATCTTCCTCCTAAGTAACATAAAAAACAAAGAATTTGGAATTGATTTGGAGCATGCACAAAAAAGATTTGTAAAGATAGCTCTAGCCATAGCAAAAAAATGTATTATGTCAACCTGGAAATTGGAAGATAATTTGAAAATACAACAATGGTATATAGAAATGAATAAATGTATTCCATTAGAAAAAATAACATATAGTTTAAGAAATAATATTGAAATATTTGAACAAATATGGGAGCCTTACATGAAACATAATAGCGAAAACCTTCCGGGGACAATCACTACCTAAATTAACGGAAGGAGAAGGAAATGAAAAGAATGGACTCAGTGGAATTTCTTGTGTATTTTTGTTGAATGACAACATTGTTTGACTGGTTTGATGTATCCTAGATTTTGTGCTTTGGATGGACGGGAGGGGGGAGGTGGGGAGGGTGGGATGGGAGGGGGGGGAGAAAATGGCACTGTATATGTGTGAAATTGAAAAAGTGTGTATCATGGTTAATGTGATTTATGGTGTGAAAAATAAAAAAATTTAAAAAAAAAGCATGTAGTAGTTTTAGAAAGAGTCCAGATGAAATTTACCAGGATGCTTCCTAATTTGGAGAACATGACATGAGGAAAGATTGAACAAGTGGGTTTTCTCCAGGGTCTCCGGTTTCCTCCCACCCTTCAAAAACATACCAGGGTTTAGATTAATTGGGTGTAATTTGGGCAGCACTGACTCGTAGGACCAAATTGGCCTGTTGCAATGCTGTATGTCTAATTTTTTTTTAATTAATTTAAAAGCAGGAGCTTTTATCCTTAGAGCAATGGAGACTGATGAGCAACTTAATAGAACCATAAGATTGAGGGGCATAAATAGAATGGACAGCCACAACTTTTTTTCCGGGTTGCAATGGCCAATACCAGAGCACATCAGTTTGAATGAAGGAAAGTTTTTGGGAGATGTCAGAGGTAGTTTATTTTTTTTTTAAAAACAGGGTGGTGAAAAACCTGGAATGTACTATTGGAGCTAGTGCATTAGGTTGATACATTAGGGACGTTTAAGCACTCTTCAATAGGCACGTGGATTTAAGAAAAATAAAGGGTTATGGACCAAGGGAGGGAAGACATATTGATCATGGAGTAGGTTAATATGGATCAGAAGAACAACATTGTGGACTGAAGGGCCTGTATGGTGCTGAACTGTACTGTTCTACATTCCATGTCTTTGACTTGAAGACAATTGCCACATGGTCAAGGTTCACCTTGAGCAGGTAATATCATCAAGACAGCCAACATCACAAAGGACCCCTGTCGCATTGCTTTTGTAGCAAGAAGTCCAGCACCTCTTAGTTCAAGAACAGTCCTTCACAATTGCTATAAGGCTCATGAAATTCTCCTTGCTACGCCAACCATAAACTACCACAGGGACCACAAAAAGACCAGTCTGCACAATTCCACTATTTACAGAACTTTTTTTTTCTTGCATTAACTGTAAATATTTATTATCTTTTATTTTTGCTATTCCTTTCTATGCTGTGCTAATTTAATGTATACTGTTGCAATCATTTTGGATTACAAAACTTTGGTTGCTGCAAGAACTTGAGTGCATTTGTACATTGTACCTTCATACATGACAAACTCATTAATATCTGATTACAGTTAATGAGTTTGTTAAACTAAGTAATAATTAAAGAATTAATCAGTTAATCAATTAATCAATTAATCCAGAATGGAGGACCATCGCCTTCCCAAGATCGTGTTCTATGGCGAGCTCTCCACTGGCCATCGAGACAGAGGTGCACCAAAGAAGAGGTACAAGGACTGCCTAAAGAAATCTCTTGGTGCCTGCCATATTGACCACCGCCAGTGGGCTGATCTCGCCTCAAACCGTGTATCTTGGCGCCTCACAGTTCGGCGGGCAGCAACCTCCTTTGAAGAAGACCGCAGAGCCCACCTCACTGACAAAAGGCAAAGGAGGAAAAACCCAACACCCAACCCCAACCCACCAATTTTCCCTTGCAACCGTGTCTGCCTGTCCCGCATCGGACTTGTCAGCCACAAACGAGCCTGCAGCTGACGTGGACATTACCCCTTCATAAATCTTCGTCCGCGAAGCCAAGCCAAAGGAAAAGGAAGGAATCAGTTTGTACCACAAAATGAAATCTTGAGTTGATTGAACTGATCAAGATTGATAAAGCAGTTAAAAGACAAATTCATTGTCTGGTGTGGTTTGTAATATGCTACATTTAATTATACTTTATTGGCAATAAAGCCTGAGGCAAATCAATCAAAGCATACAAAGAGAATGTTTAATTTTCAAAAAAAAGACATACAATTTAGAAGTTCTAAAAACAGCAACAGAACCAGGTTTTCACAAGAACAATTACCCTGTTCTGTCTCACTTTGTTTGCAATATAAAGGTTGCAACATTCTCCACATCACCTCCAACCCCCCCCCCCCCCTTAATTTAATCCTCAGGGTGTTTGATATCTGATACACTTAGATATCTACAGGGTACTGGAATGTTATAATCCAGTAAAATAACTATTCAAAGGCTCAACACAAATACTCGCCCTGCAATGTAAATACCTTAAGGAATACAATTTTCATCATTTGTGTGTAAAATTGGGATTAAAAAAAAACACTGTTTGAATGAGAAATGAATTGATAGCATCATGAATCTTAGCTGAAAATGTTCTCTTAAATATTCACTCAGAATACAATTAGACATCTTTTAAAAAAAAGGGTTCTTGTTTGAATACTGTCCTCTTCCTGCAGAGGTTGACACTTGCTCTCTGACATCTTTTCATACCCTTCTATGGTGAGCAATCCCTTCACAGCACAAGGATGATCCAAAACCCTCTGTTTCTTCTTGAACCAAGGCCTACCCAGTCCCTTTCCACAACTTTACTTTTTCAGGTGGTTGAACTTAAACGCTTCCACCAAGATCTATTGAATGAGAAGGTGAAGATGAACAATCGTCAGCTACAATTTGAAGACATTGATAATTGTATGAGTGCTGCTTCCTGTTCTCCCACAAGACTCAAAATATAATTACTTTTGGCACCAACTTCCATCCTGCTCTCATTTTTGCTATCTCAATTTCAGACAATGATCACTATTCACACATCAAGTCTATTGATTTCCAAAATGATCTCAACTGTACTCCTTTGATCCTGCTTACAGAAAGGATGCCATTCCATTCTCCCAACCATTTTTTCCCCACCTAAGCTACCAAAACTGTTCTATTTTTGCTCATTTGTTCTCAATCCACTATCGTTGCACCCAGAACATGGAGAGAATTGTGTTTGACCACACCATTCTCCCTACCACCCTCCTTTTTACATGGATCACTGTAATTTCCAATGCCAATCTGATTTCACAATAAGACACATCTTCCTCTTTGAGCTCCTTGCAGAAATCCAATAAGACCATTTCCTTCAGATCCCATTTAGGGCACAGGTGCAGACCCTCTGGACCATGGTGCTCATGATGACAAATAAATTTACTTATTTTTCAGGAATGTGGGCATCACTGGCAACGTCGGCATTTATTGCCCAACCCTGATCCCCCTTGAGAAGGTCCTAGTTACTAGTCTTTCATATCAGGTTCTCACATTGCCTTCCTCTACAAACCACACATGTTTATATCCTCCATTCCCAGGGACCTAAACACTCCTTCCAGGTGAAGCAACAAATCACCTTTTCCAATTTTATGTACCTCTTTTGGTGCTTACAATGTCATCTACACTACCTTGTAGCAAAGATTGGGAGTTAATGTTCCAACAAGCTCAGCCACAATCACATTAAATGACAAGACATGCTTGAGAGACCAAACAACCTTCTTCAGAAGGGGCTGCTACTGAACAATGAATGGTATGTTTGAGGAATTAAATACAAGGATGCTCAAAAAGCACAAATTGTTAGAATAACAAAAATGGGAATGGAGATGAAAATTGGAAAAAAGGGATAATGAAAAATAGGAAAACATTCCCAAATTCAAGGATTGAAAGAGATTCAAATGTGCTTAAAATGTGGTCAAACACATATCTAATGCTGAGAAAAAAAAATCAAGTTGACGTGAGATACAACTGTAGATGAATAAAAAAAATTAGTCATTAAATCTAATGAACAACTTTGTGCTTAATATGCCATTGGTTGTGCATTTTCATTAATTAGATTTCATGACATGGTATAAAGATTTCAAGACATGACAAATAATTACATTTTTAAACTAAGTTTGCACAATTCAGATTCTTTTTAATCACAAGATTCAAATCTCAGGGAGAAAAAAAAACATGCAAGTTAAAAATTACTGAACACTTCCTGCCTTTACAATCGAAGCTATTGTTAAATGATAAAGCTGCCAATTTTGATGTATTGCTTTGAGATAAAGTTGAATCTAAAAACACTTGTGCTTTTGAGTTGACCATTTTCCATGGAACTACCCACAAATCTTTTTTTAAAATCATTACATTTGACGTATGCTGGGCGGGATGGAAAACAAGTTTGTTTATATGGCCAGGAACACAAAGACTCATTTCAGATTAAACCAGCACCTGATGATTTCAATGAAGAGGTGTTGATGAGGTGTTGGTCAGACCACATTTAGAGTCCTTCCAGCAGTTTTGGGCCCCATACCTCGGGAAGGATGCACTGGTATCAGAGAGGGTCTGGAGGAGATTTAGAAGAATGATCCTGGGGAGGAGAGGGTTAACATATGAGGAGCATAGAGGTCTCAGAGCCTGTAGTCACTGGAGGTTAGAAGGAGGAGGGGAATCTCATTGAAGCATTCCAAATATTGAAAGGGCTGCATTGAGTGCACATGGAGAAGAGGCTTCCGACAGTATGGAGTCAAGGACTAGAGTGCTCAGCCTCTGAATAATAGGTCATCCCTTTAAAGCAGAGATTAGAAGTTTCTTCAGTCAGAGGGTTATGAAGCTATTAATATGTTGTCAGTTACATCTGTGGAGGCCAAGTCATTGGGTATATTTAATTTAGAAATAAAGTCTGGTAACCTACCATTCAAGCCAATGAGCCCATGCCGCCCAAAATCAAATGGTCACAGGGAGAAGACAAAATAGGGTTAAATGGAAAAATACATCATGTATGATTTGAACAGCAGAGCAGACTCAATGGGTTGAATAACAATTCTGCTCCTAAGACATGGCTATAAATGCAGAAGAGAGACACTGTATTTATTATAGGTCATTTAGTATACAGGAGATCCATCATGTTGATGTAGACACAAATCAAGTTCACATTGAGTGCTTGTAGGCTGAAATATTTTTTATTCAGCAAAAACTGACAAACTTGAGTTCTGAGATTCGCAACTACTCAACCTACATGCTATACAAATTCTTATACTTCAAATAATAAATATCACTATTTGGCCATTAACATAATACTTGCAATTTTGTATTGTATAAAAATATTTTTTTAAATGATAGCTGCAAGTCCAAAGTTCAATGTCTGCTCTTTTGCACCATTTCATTTAAAAATTATATTTGGTTTTGACTATCCTATTGCAATTCCATTAGTAGCAGTGACTCACAGGACACTTAATTCTTGTAGTTCAGATTTAGGAGATCCCTCAGCCTGCTGTGCTATTGCCAGCACATATACAGTGACCTCCATAATGTTTTGGATAAAGACACATTTTTCCTTTATTTTAGACTATGCTTTTAAACTTGTAATCAAACAATTCACATGTTTTTCACATGTGCACATTCCATATTTTAGTCAAGGTTATTTGTAGACATTTTGGTTTGATCATGTAAAACCTTTTATAGAGTCCCCTCATTTCAGGGCACCATAGCATTTGGGACATAGCAACAGTATGTACTGTACATTAAAGTAATCATGTTTAGTACCTTGTTGCATATACCTTGAAGTCTGTGATCACAGACATCACCAGATGCAGAGCATCTTTTCTGGTGATGCTCTGCCAGGCCTCGACTGTAGCCATCTTCAATTCCTGCTTGCTTCAGGGGCTGGTTCCCTTAATCTTTCTCTTCAGCAGATAGAAGGCATGCTCAAATGGATTTAGATCTGGTGACTAACTTGGCCATTCAAGAATTTTCCAGTTTTTAGCTTTGAAAAACTCCTTTGTTACTTTAGCACAATGTTTGGGATCTCTGTCTTGCTGTAGGATGAAACCGTCCAATTAGTTTGGAGACATTCACTTGAACTTGAGCAGATATTTCTGTGCACCTCAGAATTCATTTTGTTACTACCATCAACAGATATAACTGTTGATATCTTCAATGGAGAAGAGTGTGCCAGTACCTGTACAGCCATACATGCCTAGGCCAGAACACACCCACCACCACGTTTCACATGCTTTAGATCTTGGGCAGTCCCTTTACGCCTCCACACTTTGCTCTTGCTATCACTTTGATACAGGTTACATCTGTCCACAAGACCCTTTTCCAGAATTCTGTAGGCTCTTTTAAACACTTTTTGGCAAACTGTAATCTGGCCATCCTGTTTCTCTGGCTAACTAATAGTTTACATCCTGCACTGACTGTAGTCTCTGAATTTCTGTTCATGAAGTCACCTGCGAATAGTAGTCAGTTTTTTGTTTAATTACACAGCCGCTGCATTCCAGGAAATTATTGCCATTTTCCCAGAATTCATGATGTGTAAAAAGGTCAGAACAGGAATGAGCATGCCATTCCCGCTCCGACATTTTAACTCCTAGATCCCTAGTAAATTTCCCAAAACACCTGGAGTCTAAAGATAACTGCAAGCATTCCATGAACAATGGTCTAATGAATAGCATGCAACTGATGACATGCATTGCACGTCTCACCTTTATAATTACCATATTTTCGGTATGCTGTCTAAACTCATGTCAGGAAACGGAGATTTCAAGTTTTAATCATTCATGTGTGAATGTCGAGACGTCAGACATTCTTCAGACCAGTAAAATCATCCAAGTTCTATCTAAAAAAACATAATTGACACATTCACACCTGCCTCCTGAGGAGTATTTCTAATCGGTCAGACAAGCATTTGGGGATTTTTCTTCATTATGATAATTTCTGTCATCAGCAGTGGAGATCTTTCTTGCAATACCAGTCCTTTTGCAGTTACTGAGCTCACCAGTATGGTCTTTCTTCTTAGTGATGTTCCAAACAGTCCTATAAGTTTGGGCGACATCTCTTACTGTTTTATTCTTGTTTTTCAGCTTCTTAATGGTTTATTTGACTTTCACTGTCACAATTCTGGTCCTCGTTTAAAAAAAAAACGATGGCAGCTACCGACTCCAAAGGTATACCTGCATATCTCTCTCTCTCTCTCTCTCTGCCTTGCCATTCAGGCATGAGCAAGCATGTCTCTCCATCCATCACAGTCTCCGACCCTCTGCATTGTACTTGTTGCCTCCCATTTCTAAACACCAACGTTAATCCATCTATCATTTTCATTCTCTGTCTGCCCTTGCTTCTTTTTCCTTCCAGCTTTCCATTGTAACTAAATTAAGTCATTAAACGTACCTGAGTAATCACAAACACCTGTGAAGCCAAATGTCCCAAACAATATGGTGCCCTGAAATGTAGGAACTATATATAAAAAGCACTGTCATTTCTATATGTTCAAACCAAAATGTGAACAAATAACACTGAATAAAATCTGAAATGTGCACTTTAATCATGTGAATTGCTTGACAGAAAATTTAAAATTGTGGAGCATAGGGACAAATAAAGGAAAAATTAGTATGGAGGGCACTGTACCTGTAATTGACTCTACTTGCCCAAATACATATCCAACAATTTCTGAAAATTTCCACCGAAAGACATTTCTATCAGCCTTTCACGTCATAAACTGAGAAAGTTATACAATCCTCTTTGAAATGAAGTCTCAGTTCCTCTTTTTTTTGCCAATACGTCTACAATCTTCTGACTTCAAGCTACTAAACATAAAAAGATCTATTTACCACACCTGCAAGTAACCTCCCACTTCAAAAGAAAACCAATTCATTTCCACAGAGCCAAGCAAGGGCCTTGCCTGCAAACACTATCACAATCTTTAAACTACATTGTTCTTTCCCCTCCTCTCCTCTGAGATTGTGGAGTCAGATCACGAATGCAGAGGTACAGAAAATAAAAAAGTTACATGTTGCAGTTGAAAATCTGAAAAAAGAGAAATTGCTGGAAATACAGTACTCAGTTCAGACACCATGCTGCAAGAGTGAGCACATCAGGCTGTTGATCTTCCACAAAAAGTCAAATGCTCCTTAACTTGTTCATTATTTTCAGATATTAAGCATGAAATCAAGATTGACACTTTTCAGTAAAACAAATGCTGTCTTTGGCTGAGATGGCAATCAGTTTCTTCTTTGCCAACTATATCGGAATAACTTTTATCAGGAGTGGAGGCTCCACTCCCATTCCAAAAGAGTTCTGTAGTGGCTGATTAGCAAATGTAGGGCATACAGACAATCACAGGTGTAGCAGATGGTCTTTGACCGTTTGACCATGTTGGCAGGCAGTTTGAAAGGGGCACCATTCATCCATTGCTTATGCTGGACTTTGGCAAATTGCAACACATGGATTTGAGGTTTTCTTCAATGCTTCTTCTCCATTCAGAATTATATTTCCTACTATCAAAAACAGCAATCCAGCTCATGCCTGCTCACAGGTCAATCCCATTTCTTCACTAATTTTCACTGTAATTCATTCCCCGCACATTTCCATCAATTTTACCAGCTACCTATGTGTACTACAGGAAATACAGAGTGACAAATAAGCCTTTCAACCTACTTCCCTTTTGGATATGGGAGAAAACCAAAGTACCCAAGGGTCACAGGAATAATGTGCAGTATCAGACAGACAGACTGAATCCAGGTCTCTACAACAAAGAGGGAGTAGTTCTGATTGCCATTCAACTGTTTAAGATATTGGGCCAAGAATATTAAAGTAGGTAATGATGTTACACTTTATCCAGGAGACTTTGAGAACATCTCGTAATTTGCTGTTGTAATGGAACTTGAAGAAGAGACCTTTCTTCTTATGGAGTCTGGTGTCTGAAACGCAAACCAAGGTCTTAATGCTGGAGTTGTTGGGGAGGATGACGTTCATTTGTTTGTCCTGCCAATTGGCCTGAAGAATTATGCAGGGATATTAGCGATATCTCTCAATGCTTGAGTGGTTTCCCATGAGTACGTGACGACAAGGATCCCTGTTCCCAATTAGATATGAGCTTTGTACTGGGTTTGAAGTATTAATCTTCAAATATTCTCTCCCTCAGATAGCCAAAGATTGTGTTGGTGCCCTGAAAATAACAGTGCAGTTCGTCATTGATGGCTGCATTCATTGAGAGGTATTGGAAGCTGTCTACATTTTTGAGGACAGGGAGGATAGTAGCTGAGATTTGTTCCGTGACGATTAAAGCATGTCTCTACCATGTTTTTGCACATGTGATTTTGAGCACATCAGCTGAATGCACTTTCATCTTTCTCAGTCTGGCCCACAAAAGTGGGAGCCAGACATGTTTATGATCTCAAAGACAACACAAAAGTTCCCAAAAGGAGCCAACGTTCACTGCATCTGGTCAGCCTTGAGTTCCACCACATCTGAACTGGTGTGTGAGAATGACCAGGTGATATATGAATGAATTTTAGAATTTAACTATGCAAAACGGTAACAGGCCCTTCTGGCCTAAAAAGCCCTGTCTCGCCCAATTACACCTAATTTACTTACAACCTTCATACATTTAAAGGGTGAGAGGAAACTGGACCACCTGGACAAAGGCCATGCAGGCACAGGGAGAACAAACTCACTCCTTACAGACAGCACCAGATTCGAACCCGGGTCACTGGTGCTGTAAGAACAAACTGCATTTCACTTCAGGAGAAACAGAACAGTTCTACAGTCACCTTAAGACCAACCTCTACAAAAGAATCCAGCAATTCCCTGATAACAATGACATCCAAATTCCACAGCTCCATCTATAATAGCAATTTTTGGCCCTAAAGCTCAAAAAGCCTAATCAAGGAGCCAAGGGATGAACTAACTAAGAGTTAGTACTTGTTGAAAGGAACAATTAAAGAATTAAATAATTACTCCATCCTTGACATGAACACCTCCATTCTGTTCCACACCCAACAACCAGTTCAGTCTTACTACCACCAGTAACTGACAAGATGACAAAATTACCCAAACAAAAATAAAACTGTAGCTGCTACAGAAGGAACTCACAACTGACACCATCAGAGACAGACATCATCAAGTCATCCTCAGCTGCCAAGGAGTTGCTCCCCAAATCACTCTGGACTTCATCCATCAAGAGGATCATGGAGCATGATCTTCACCAAGTTTCAATACAAAAATGTAGGGAAGAATTTCAATCCCTATTATCAAGTGGATAACACAAGATAATCATATGTGATGGAATTTTTGGGAGATAAATTGGTAAAATTAGAGTAGGTTACAGACACAAACTTTAAAACAGATCTTATTTGAAATACTGAAGAATTCATATACAGTGACTTTACAGAAACTATGGAGAATGCTATGCACGTTTCACAGTAAGTGGTAATTGAAATGATGTCATGAAATGAATAGGCTATTGTTTTGGAAGAACAACCAGAGTCAGGTTGTCTGTGTTGGATCTTTTTGCAAGGCTTTTGACCGCTCTGCAAAGTGCTCACTCAGAGGTCATTGAGAGGTTTGTTTACCTAAAACAACAGATGGACTATAAGACTGACTCCTATTGTTTGCTGGAGAAGGAGGAGGTTTTTGCAAGAGAATGACATGTGGCTGGCAGTTGGAATCTCAAAGAGAGGGAGAGACTGGACAGTGTCAGCCACAAGAAGCTTGTTGGAACTGAAACAGAAGCTCCTGAGTGGCGAATGGCTGGAAGTGCTATCTGTCTGATGTTTCTCTTGGAACAAGTGGAACAGAAAGGAACTCTGTGATAACCTGAAAGAAAGAAGTTATCATCTGGAGAGTCCTGATGGGGCAAGTTTCATCAGCAAGACTTTGATGTGACTAATGGTGGTACCTCAGTTGTGGAAATCCTGGAACAACATATCTCTCTCTCTGTAAATCTACAAAAACCTTCCTGAGGGGTAAACATTTACTTTTCGAGTACCAAAGCCTGGAATTCTGTGCACAGTATAAGAATTGCCTGCAACCAGTGAACTTGGAAGAATGAGAAGTGAGATTGAACTGTGAACCAAAGAACTTTTCTTAAATTTACACACAAATTACATACATGTGCACTTAGAATTAGAAGGGGGCTAAGTTGGGTAGTTAAAGTTTGATTCTGTTTTCATGTTTAAAGATAATTAAAAACAACTTTCGTTTAAGTAACCATTTATCGTGGTGAATATCTATTGCTGCTGGGTTTTGGGGTCTTTTGGGTTCATAACACATTTAAGAATGCACATAACAAAATTGCCCCAAGGAAGAATTACTCTTTCAACATCATCATTTCTCCATATGGACAATGTTTGGACTGCTACATTAGCCTCTGCTTTGGAATTTCTAGAATCTTCATTGGCAATTCTCTAACTCTTCTAGTTATTTGTAGCTCTGTTTTACGACTGGTCATGATAGCTCTAACTTTGGATCAAGCAAAGGCCCTTCAAAGGAGAAATTCTACCATCTTTTGAGGTCTGACCTCAACATAACTTGAGTTCCAACATCATCACAGGGCCAAATTCCTGGAACTAACTAACCAAGCTTCTAAAAGGACTAAAATAGTTCACCACAACCTCGTAATGGCAATTTGGGATGGGCAAAAAACTCTAACTTGACTATAATAGCCACATTTTTAAAAATGAAGAGACAATTAATTGATTTTTTAAAAAAACATATTTCATTGAAATACGTATTTTTCACTTTAATTCAATGGACGGGAAAACAATAAGGGGTAAATACATTTCAAGAAACAATTAAACTTTGGCTGAATCTGCAAGTCACCATTAAAAACAAAAGTTGATTAAGGGAAAAATTAAAGGTTCCACAGATCAATTATCACAAAGATGTAATGTTATCCTAAATGAGGATGGGAGTCTTGTCTCAGCCAAGCATAAATTGGAGAGAAAGTTGGAGAGAGTGGACACATTGATAGCATAAGATAGTGAAATGGATAAGAACCAGTATAAGAGACTGAATAATTTGAATTGGAGGTTTCCTTAGAGCAAGGAAAACAAAAAGTCAAGATTATTTTTTTTTAATAGAATGGAAACTCATAGAATTGATAGCACAAAAATAGACATTCGAATGACGATTGAAAAGTGATCAAGATTAGAAATCAAAAATGACAGGATTCTTAAATTTAAGAGATGGGTAAGGTTGAAAGGAGGCAGGGCAACACCGATAAGAGAGAATGATTTAAAGGAAGAAAATATATTAGCTCTGAAAAAAAAAGTTGAATCTGTTTGGGTGGAAACAGCAAGGGGAAGAAAGCACAGTGAAAATGGGCTTTTGGCTCCCAACCAATAGTGAGAATTAATAAATCAAAAGAGCATGAAGCAAGAATCAAAGATTTTAATCTGGATATAAACTGGGGACATTGACTGGATGGAATGCAAACCTCATGGTTTTCTGGATCAGTCTGTTGAAGAACCAAATTAAACACAGACTATTTAAGGACTAATAATGAGTAAAAGGGAAAGTTCAATTAATAATCTTCTCATTAAGGGAACTTTAAAGACTAATAAGATAGCAATGTTTCATATAAGATTGAGTATAATTTATTTCAATGGTAAAAAAGACACAAAGTCTAAACAAAACTACCAAAGGGTGAGGTACAAGTTGCCTAAAGACTGGAAAGCCACATAAAAAACTGACAATAAATAACCATCAACAAGACTACATAATTTACAACAATTATTTTTTAAGGACTTATCAACAAGAAAAGTGGTCTAATGGGATAAATGTAGTACAGATTAAAGGAAAAACGCACAAGTTCCCTAAAGACCAATGTCTGAAGATTTGAAGAACTTCAGAACCCTGGAAAGGAGGAATAAGAAATTCAAGAAGGTAAATTTAAAATTTTAATTTAAAAGGCAAAATAAGAAAATCTTGTGAAAGACATAAAAGCAGACTTAAGGCTTCTTTAAAGACATAGAAAGGAAAAGTTAATCAAAAAAGTTAACATTGGCACACTTTCAGAATGATACAAGAGATTATATAATGTAATAAGGAAACGGCAGAGAACTTGAACCAATATTTTGTGTCACCCTTCTGAGAGAAAAAATACACAAGACAATTCCAAGAAATGACAAGATACAACAGGGATCAAGAGAGTGAGGAGCTGAAAGAAATCAGCTCTCTTGCAATTAATTGACTGCAATGAAAATACACCAGATTAATTCCATGCCAGCTGGAAAATTTTGAAGTGCTTTTGTAAAATTCATAGAAAGGTACATCTGCCAAGTTCTTGTCAACCATTCACACCCAGACAATTTAAAAATCATTTCTTGATAAAGAGTGTATACAGAAATTATATTCTTTTGTCATTTAGGACTGAGATGAATTTTTTTTCATCCAGGGAACAGCATACCTTCAGTTATTTTCCTTCCCAAGAGACTTGGTTCCTGATTTGGACTACCTGAATGCAAAGGTTACTACAAGAAACTGGCACTGAGGAGGATCAGCCATGAACCTACAGAAGAGTTGGCACTCTTGCTTCCATTTCTAATGCTCAAACTTGAGACTGAGCTCTGATAGCTTTTAATCAAACTTGTTACTGAGATGTTGTTGAAGTACAAATAGCTCTGAAGAAAACAAGAAGTCCACAGAGGCTGGAAAACTGGAACAATATATAAAGTTCTGGAGGAATTCAGCAGGCCAGGCAGCATCCACAGCAAAATAGTTAATGTTTTGGTCTGCAACACTTCACCAGGAATATCAATTGGACAGTGAAATGATTGGGGGGGCGCAAAGCACAGGTTGACAAGTGATGGTGATTGAAGATGCGAAAGAAAAGAACCAAGGTGATAGGGGCAGAGGGTTGAAAGATGCACTGATCGGAGGGAGGGAGGAAATGGGGCTGGAGGAAGAAAGATGTGGTGGATGAGCAGGTGAGGTGGTTAGGGGAGGGGAAAAGAGTCCAGAGAGATAAAAATTGGAATAATAGGAAGTGAAAAATTACTGAAAATGGGAGAAGTCGATACTGAGACCCTCAAAGTGCTATGCCTCCAATGTAGACGTAGCCCATGGGCAGACATGAAAATGAAGTGAAAGATCCTTGCTGTAGCAGCGGACAGAGCAAAGCAATCCCCAATCTCAGTCCAGTCGAGGAGGTCGCCCTGGGAACTGATGAAATCTGAGATTACACCAAAAACGACTGAAGACCCCGCTTTTGCTCATTTCTCTTTCCGGCAGAAAATTTGAGATATCGGGAGGAGGATATGCACAAATCGGTTTCGATGACAGAACATAATCCACGCTCTCCACACCATCATTGGGTCGATTTGATGCTATTAATCACAGTACAAATCAACTATTGAAATATTCGGAGCGGCTCCACATCTTAAAACAAAATTCAGGCGGTGTAAAACGGAAAGTATGAATTTCACTTACTCGAACGCAAAAAAGAATCCACTGGTGACCACGATCAAGACCAGGGTGAGATAGAAAACTCCCGTTTGACTGGCCATCATGATTCTGCCATCGCAGTAAAATTTGTTTCTTCCTGTGAAAACTTCCCATTTCCTCCGCGGAATTGTATTCTTTTTCGGAGACTCCATAGGAGACGAGTTTTGAGTGGCAATTTGACTGTATTCGCACTGTTTCATCGGGGACGGCATCAATGCGCGGAGCGTCCGGTCTCCACTCACTTCCGAACGAAGGGATTGAAAAACCACCCTGACATCTCAACCTCGTGTGAACGGGACGCGCTTCCTTCCACCTTGTGTCGAGAAATTCATGCTTTTAATCACCCAGCAATGACGACACGATGGGATTTGCTCATCTTGGGTCCCTGTTGACGGTAACAACGTTTGCTCCGGGCAGAGGAGGATTGAAAGCAGCCACGTTTCCTTCTCCTGACAGTCCGACAAGGGTCACGCGAAACTCCCTCTTGCAGTGAGGGTCGCACCCGAGCCAAGTCTCATTTCAAGCATGATTTTTCCCTTCTCCAAAGATCATTTCAGGGCAACCGCTAAAAAAAAGGAAAACCACGCGGACGTCAGGACAACGGTTGAGAGATACAATTCCCTTCTGAATGTCCTCCGAGAGTGGTCCTATTGCACAAATAGTAACTCCAGGCTACCTTTAAAAAATAAAGGTCATTAGGAGGAAACCCTCGTAACCCGAATCCCCAAGGATGTCACCACCTTCCTCGACGTTCACCAATAATTCAGACCGTCCATCCATGCGGCCAGAGCCTCACTCACTGGCGCCCCTTTCAACTTGACGTGAATTAAACCCAGTTGTGACTTCCATCCAAAATAAAATATCGGGCAATGATCACCCGGGTTTCTCCTCCCCGAGCATGAAAGATGGCTCCTGCAGCCCAGCGCCGTGGCCTGGGAGCGCACAGACGGGGAGCAGGCAGCGGCGCCCAGCCGTCACCGCGCCCCACACCTCGACCCCGGGATCTTCTCGAGCTCGATCCGAAGGCGGCCAACCTCCAAATAACGTCTCAGCTCGAGGTCTCAGCCAGGTGAGCAATCGGAACAAAGGGCACCAGCGCTGTCGACACCTCTGGAGGAAAGGAGCGATTCAAAAAAAGTGGGGGGGGGGGACGGGGGACGACGCCTCCTCGCCGCGACTTGGCTCCGGTCGTTGGACACGGCCACCGTGAGGAGGCAAGCCTGTGATGTCTCCTCAATACAACAGAGACGAGGGGCCACACAAGGCGGGCGCAAACTGCATTCTGGGAGCTGTAGTCTCCATCCAAAGACGATCGCCGGGCTGAGGGGCGGGAGAAACTAGCTATACCACAATGCAATGCGCGGACACCACCCCCCAGGTTGAGACGTCAGACTTATTCTGCTTGCGTCCGTTTTTATGTGCGGTGGTGGAGGGTGGCCCGGATTTCGATCGAACGTCGGGGCGGCTCTGCCTACGCACCTGTCAATCACCGAGGCCTCCCGTCAGTTGATCTGCAGCGCAGAATGGGCAATGGCGCAAGTGCTCTGGACTGAGGTGCCTCTGTGGCCTGGAAATGGTGAGATTCCTTTCATGGAATTTATCACAAACTGAACGCGAAAATAGTTAAGGTTTGTTTTGTTCGGCTCAGAGAAACGAGATGAAAACGGAGCGTGTTCCCAGAGAAGCCGAACTCCAGGCCCACAGCGAGTCACACAGGTCCAGGACTGAAAGTAAAGGACAAATAATTAAAGGTAAATGTAGTTTATTATTTCAGTAATAAACGTCGAGTTCGGCATTGATCGCTGCTAACATCAAAACGTTTATTTCAACTTGTGCAATTAGGCTGTCTTAAACGATGAGATTGAAGAGGCAAAGTTCCCGTGTGGTCTCCACAAGAAAGTCTTCAATTTGCTGAGTTCCTATTTTTTAAATTTGTTTTGGTCTTTGGTTTTTCACCTGTTCTGGTCAGCAGGATTATGAAAATTCGTTATTATTTACCTGCAATCAATTGACAAATTTATTTTGAATATTAACCCTCCTCCAATTGACTATTTTGTCAATCACAAAAATCTGCGGTTGAAGTAAAAACACAAATTGCTTGAGAAGCATTTATGTAGCACTCCTAGTAGCCACACCTACTGGCAGGTCTTAAAGGACTGCTCCAAGCCAGACCAGGTCATTCTGGACTGGTCGACCTACTTGTGATATGCTCCAGTCTTTTAGTTAATAAAAGCCTTGGTTTGGATCAACAAGTCTTTGGTTCTTTTGACGCGCTCTACGCAGTTAAAATTGGATGAAGTAAGTTCAAGACTGTGCATGTTCAATAGTCCATTTGGCAGATACAGATTCCTAAGATTACCATTCGGAATAGCCTCAGCTCCTGAAGTGTATCACAAAACTATCCATATGGTCTATGAGCGCCCGGACGAAGTTGATACCTCAGTGGATGACATCATAGTATGGGGGAACCATGAGAATGGAACATGATGAGACACTAAGGAAAGAGCTGGAAGCAACAAGGAAAGCAAACCTGAAGCTGAATAGAGAGAAATGCCAGCTCAGGGTGACAGAACTAACATTTGTTGGAGATATTATTGGCAGTGAAGGCATCAGACCAGATCCCAGAAAGGTGTCCACCATTGGGAGCATGCCATGGCAACAATGCAAAAAGGATGTACAGAGGTTTAATGGAATGGTCAACTTTATGGGTAAATTCATATCCAAGCTCTCAGAAACGATGGCTTCATTGAGAAGACTAACAGAAAAGAACATTGAATGGGAGTGGAATCACGAGCATGAAAAGTCACGGAGGGAACTAAAGAAACTGCTCACAGAGGAACCAGTTCTGAGGTTTTATAACCCAGCGAGACCCATCAAGATATCATCAGATGCATCACATGGTGGGCTCAGTGGAGTTCTTCTGCAAAAGTATGACTGAGGGTAATCATCACACTCGATGACAGGCATGGAGATGCAATACGCTCAAATTGAAAAGTAGCTACTCACCATCACATACACCTGTGAAAGATTTCATCAGTTTGTGTCAGGACAAGCAATCAGTGTAGAGACTGACCATAAGCCCTTGATTGCATTGTTCCAAAAGACATTAAATGAATGACCACTGAGAATACAAAGAATGATGATAGACTGCAACGCTATACACTGAATGTAGCATACACTGGGTAAGCTAATATACACAGCAGACACATTGTCTAGAGCTAATGACACGCGAGAGCCCGCAAACAACAAAATGGATGAAGACGTGAATGCCTTTATGGACATGATCACAAATGCACTGCCCATATCAGATGCAAAAATGGAGCTCATAAAGTCAGTGACAAACAAAGATGAAACAGTGAGACAATTAAAAAAAATCTTCAATGGATAGCCCAACATGAAGCAGGACTGCTCACCTGACATTTCAGAGTACTGGAACTGCAGGGCAGTGGTTGAAGATATCTACAAAGGAAGCAAAATGTTAATCCCAAAGAGTATGTGAAAAGAGATGCTAAAAAGGATCCATGGAGGGCATCATGGAATCGAAAAATGTAAGAAAAGAGCATGAGAGGTGATGTACTGGCCAAGAATCAACAATGATATAACAAATGAAGTGTCAAACTGTACAACATGCCAGAAATATCAAGCAAGCAATCCTGCAGAACCACTAAAGCCACACCCAGCACCATACAGATCTTACCAGAAGGTAGGCACTGACCTATTCGAATGTCGAGGGAAGGACTATCGTTGTCACAGACTATTACTCCCTGTATCCAGAGGTGTATAAATTGAACACCACCACTGCAGAGGCTGTAATAAGGTATGTTATTAACAGACATGGCATGGCAAGCAAAGTCTTCACAGACAATGGACCCTAGTTTTGCAATTAAAGTTCTGACAGTTTGCCAAAGAGTGGGACTTTGTACACACCACGTCAAGTCCTCATTTTTCACAGTCCGATGGTCTAGTGGAAAAATCAGTACAGACAATGAAAAGACTGATGAACAAGGCAAAAGACAGTGGAACAACCTTCTACCAGAGCATGCTAGTATACTGCACAACGCTTCTCGATTTTGGTATGTCACCAGCACAATTCCTTATGGGACGTAGGCTAAGTTGAAAACTACCAATTCAGGAGAACTTCCTAAAAACAAAATGGGAGAGAAAGTGAGGAAGTTCAAAAAACAACAGAAAGAAAGCAAAAGAATTACTTTGACAGAGGAACAAAAAACCTACCAGAATTCTACAGTGGTGACCAAGTAAGACTAAAAGACAAAACAAACTTAAAGGCTCAGAATGGAACTATCCTTCGTGAAGTCCAACCAAGATCATACACCATTCGGACAGATGAAGATGGTGTTCTGCGAAAGAGATCATTGAGATCTTCAAATGGGACCAGCCACAGTAGATGGAAAGATGGATACTATTGAACAACCTGAATGCACATCTGAGAAGACACCATCTGAGGCAACAACTCTGATTTAAGGACAATCAGTCAGGAGATCGTCAAGACACGTGAATCCTCCTAAGAGACTCATTGAGCAAATTTGAAGACTCCTGTTATAGAATTAAGTAGTGCTATCTTATTCGCTCTTCAAGTTTTAGTTTATGCAAATGTGAACACACCAAACAAGTTGAAAAAATGTTAACAATGTTGATAATAATGAAAATGTAAGTTCCTGATGTTAAAGTTAAAATTGCAGAGTTATACAAAGAAAACATGTTAGTTAAAAGTAAGTTACGTTTGTTTTAAGAAAGGGAGATGTAATGATAGTGATCATGGTTGCAAAGCAACTAGCAATGCCTTACTGTTTGATTAGACTGGCTGCCAGCAGGGGGCTGACACACAGTATGCAAGAGTTGTTATGGAGATTTGCAGCCTCATGGTATGTCTCATGGTGCTGTTTATATCAACTTTAAAGAACCTTTTCCTTCATCCATGTGTTGTCTAAGAACTCACAAATACAAGATGAAACAGGACTCAATTTAACTCTGCTTATGTTCTGTTGGAAATTTCACTGAAAAGAATGTACAAAATAGAGGACTTTTGACTCCCTTTCCCTATTGCAGTACTTTGCTTTCTTTCTTGGCCTGTTATTCTGCTTATACAAGGATAATTGAGGTTCCCCATTATCACTGTTTACAAGTACTTGTATCAATTTATCTGTGGGTTTGTTCATTTATTATTCTCACATTTTCAGTGCAAATGTAAAACTTTCTTTATTTTTGAAATACCCCTCCATAAATCTTCGTCCGCGAAGCCAAGCCAAAGAAGAAGAAGTTCTATAATTATCAGTTTGGCCATTTTTCTTTAATTTTTACTCTGAACAACTCAGTAAGAATTTTCTGATACACGCACAAAATCGTAGAGGAACTCAACAGGTTAGATTGAATCAATGGAATGCAATAGATGATGTTTAATTGACAATCTATTGTGTGACCTGCTGAATGTCTTAATTTCATAAGTTGCTCCAGTTTCCCAGCATCTGCAGCCTCTCTTGTTTAGATGCCACTCTTCCCTTGTTTGAGCTAACTCTCCATTATTTTGTCCATCTGAGTGCATGGGGCACCTGATCCCAACTCAACATCCTTACTTGCTGTGATCTGTTAATTTTTAAAAATTTTAAAGATACAGCATGGTAACAGGCCCCAAGCCTGCACTTCCTAAATGCACCCATGTGACCAATTAACCTTCAAACCTGTATGTCTTCAGAATGTGGGAGGAAACCAGAGCATCCGAGGATACCCATGCAGACTTGAGGAGGACATACAAATTCCTTAAAGACAGCACTAGATTCTAGCCAGAATTGTTGGTGTTGTAATAGCATTGTGCTAACCACTGCACTAACTGCCGCCATTAATACAAAGGCAAATTTTCTTCTGCTGCATAGTTCTCGTATCTCGTTTATCTCCTCTCCTGTGTCCTTAATTTTTCTTTTCCATATGGTCCGTTGTGTGTCCCTTGGTGTTCCCTCGACTGCTTTGTTCTTGTGCAAAATTAATTTAATCTACCTCCCTTAACTTTGCCTCCATCACACTAGTTATTGTGCTATGGTGCACCTAGTTATTGGTTTCTGTGTATACTATGCATCTTGTACAATACACTTGTGCTACAAGTAGAATCAATGCACAGGCATCTGAAACCTTCCATTTCTGCACCCCTTCTTCACCGAAAGATAATTTGTCTCATCTTCCTGTTCCTGCATTCTGCCATATGTGCTACTGGAACAAAAAGAGATGGCCATCTTATGACTTTGTATTAAACTTTCTCCTGGCTCCCTGAAAGTTGTTGTCAGATCTTAACCCTGTTCCTACTCAAATCATTGATTTCAAAGTGGATTGTAACTTTTGGCTGACTAAATTGCTTCAAAATGTTCTTCACTGGGGGGAGTCACGTGATGGAGTAGTGGCCGGACGGTGAACTCCAGCCCTCTCCAGAAAAGTCAGAAAAAACAAAGGAAAACACAAAGGCACAAAAATAAAAATTAAAGAAAAGTGAGTATAAAGGTGGAAAGAAGCTGGCGACGAAAAAAGAAAACTCGAAATCAACGGTAAGAAGAGAGGAAGAGAAGACAACGGAAGAAGAAGGAGAAGGCCTTACCTGTTCGAAGAGGCCCGCGGTGGAGAGAGACACCCGCTCCCTCAGGTCGGTAGAAAGTGGGCTACAAAAATGGCTCGCTGAGCCGAGTAAAAGTGCACAACCGCGCATGCAAAAAAAACACACCGATGGGAGGGGTGACCAGCTGGGGAGTCGATCTCCACAGCCGGCAATGACAGCTGCAGAGCACCTGCAGCAAGAGGAGAACATAGAAGACAACGAAAACAAGAAAGAAGAGAAGAAAAGGGCAACAAAGAAACAACAGATGGGCAACCCAGAGGAAGAAGAAGAGGAAGAGTACAGTGAAATAGAAGAAGAAGGGAAAGGCAAGATAAAGGATATACTTTCTCTTATTAAAGAATACATGGAGTCATTTAAAGAATGGCAAGCGCAAGAATTTAATGATTTAAGAAGAAGAATAAACAATACAGAAGAGAAAATGAATAAAATAGATATGACCTTAACAGAAATGGGAAAGAGATTGGACAAGATGGAAGAGCAGGAAACAGCAGTAGAAATGGAGGTAGAGGACTTAAAAAAGAAATTAGAGGAATCTAATAAAAAAGTTATAGAGACACAAGAACTGTTAGCTCAGAAAATAGATATAATGGAAAATGTTCTTCACTGATTTTGCCATCAAAGTCAAAATTCAAATTTATTGTCAGGGTACAAACATGACATCACATATAACTCTGCGTTTCTTTTTCCTGCCAACAAGGCAGAATAACCACTTATTGGTGGTGCAAAACACTGTATTCAAGAAGATCTGTACACATGTAAACAAATGACTGTGCAATACAGAGAATAAAATCAATAAAGTACAAAAGGAAAACTCCTAAAATGAGTCTCTAAGTTTGTTGACGATTCTGATGGTGGAGGGGTAGCAGCTATTCCTGATCCTGGTAGTGCAAGTCTTGTGGCAGCAGCGAGAACAGAGCATGTGCTGGGTCATGTAAATCTTTGATGAGTGCTGCTGCTCTCCGACAGCAGCGTTCCCCGTAGATGTACTCAATGGTGGGGAGAGTTTTGCCTATGATGTCCTGGGCTGGGTCCACTACCTTTTGCAGGAGTTTTCTGCTCATGGGTATTGGTGACTCCATATCAGTCCGTGATGTAGCTGGTCAGCACACTTTCCATCACACATCTGCAGAAATTTACTTGGGTTTCTAGTTTCATGCCAAACCTCCGCAAACTCCTGAGAAAGTAGAGGTACTGACTTTCTTTCTTCACGATACCATTACCGTGTTGGGTCCAGGATAGATTCTCCAAGATAGTGACTCCCAAGAATTTAAATTTGCTCACCCTCTGCACTTCTGATTTCTCCCAATGATCACTGGATTGTACACCTCTGTCAACAATCAGCTCCTTGGTTTTAGTGATGTTGAGTGTGAGGTTGTTGTTGGTGCACCATTCAGGCAAGTTTTCAATCTCCCGACTGTATGCCGACTCGTCACCCCTTCTTGTTCAGCTCACTACTGTGGTATTGTCAGTGAATTTGTAGATGGTGTTGTTGTTATACCAAGCCACATAGTCATTGGTGTATAAAGAGTAGAACAGGGGGCTAAGAGCCCAGCCCTATGGTGCTCCAGTACTGATGGAGATTGTGGAGATGTTCTTATTAATTTTATTCCCAGAGGGTGGTGAATCTATAGAATTCACTGCCCAATGTAGCACTGGGGGCTATCCCAGTGAATATATTTAAGGTAAGGTTGGATAGATTTTTACAAAGTAGGGGAATTAAGAGATATGGGGAAAAAGCAGGTAGGTGGAGATAAGCCTATCATCAGATCAGCTGTGATCTAATTGAATGGCAGAGCAGGTTTGATGGCCTACTGTTGCTACTGTTTTGTATTTCTTGTGTTCTTAATCCTCACTGATTGTGCTGTGGAGGTAAAATAAATCCAGGATCCAATTACACAGTGGGGTGTTGAGTTGCTGATCTATTTTGAGGGGATGATACCTCACAGCTACCAAATAGTGTGAAATTGGTTGTTGTATTATCTTTTATTCACTTGCATTAAATACTTCAGGATAACTGGATTTCAATAATTTTTGCTGTGCTCATTCAGGAATTAATTTCCCCAATGGTGCAGCTGTATTCTTCTCTATATTGGCTTCCAAGTAGCAACTTCGATCCAGTAAATAGTCGCTTGAAGGCTAGGTGATACACTTGTTCGTGATGCGTTTCAATTATTTCCAGTACAAATCCAGATGTTAAACATTTATAAGGATGTTATTTATAGACATTTCAATGTTAAAGAAGATCATTTCAAGGATCTTTAAATTCAAGGATCCTTTAAATTAAAGGATTTAAATACATCTGGACTTGTATTTGGAATAATTGAAATATGTCACAAAGTGTCTCACTTAGCCTTATTTTAATCAACAAAAACTTGGAATAGTAAATTGAAGGATAGAAGATAGAAAAGAATCTTTCTGTGTTTTGGATTGACAGTGAAAATAATATGGTGGCCTTCTTGGAAATGCCTAGAGTTAGGGTTACTTTGTAATCCACACCCATCTTCCAACGGCCAGAGAGGGATTCAAATCTTCTACTCTTATAGTAAAGTGTCTTATAATTGCTTTGGTGAAGCCATTTCTTGAAAATCAGCAATATTATTGACAGATGTTGTGGTGAAAATTTAATAGCCAATAGCAGCATATTACAGCCATCTGAAGCAGTAGGCTTCTGTCTCTAGACTCCTTCTGTGTATTTTTGGCAAGTTTAAACACAGTTTGGATTTTGCTGCCCCTAGTCCATTGGGGACTGTTGATTTGGTGTGTGTTGTGCGTGCTCGACGGTTGAACAAGACAAGTAAAAATGGCCGCAGTTGCAAGTGACTTTGCTGTTAAGAGGCAATGTATTAAAAACATGAACTAAACCAAAGGAAACTAGATACAAGTGGAAATAAAACTGTTCTCATTGCAAGACTGAATCTGGCAAGGAAAGAAGCCAAGGCTTCGGGTGATCGGAATGAAGACACTGCAAAATCATTGCAGAAGAAAATGACTAAATTTGAAGTCAGCAACGTGGAAATGGATAAAGAAAGCCAAGAAGCTGAAGATGCAACAGATGTACAATTCGAATCGGAGAAAGAGGTAAGTAAGAAGACAACATATGACCTACAGGATGAAATAAAATCAAGTGACAATGCATCAAATGTTGAAAGCAAAAGTTCTTCTGGTTCAAGCTCCAGAGTTTCCAGGACAACGTCGGCACATGTAAAAGTAAGAGCTGAAAAGTCCACTCTTGAAGCAGAATGAGAATGGCTTAAGGATAAATATGCCTTTTAAGAACTAGAGGAAGGGCAGGTATGAAGAGAGAAGGAGCAGCTAAGGAAGAAAGAGGAGCAGCTAGGAAATAGCTTAGGGGCAAAAATAGCAACTGGAAATGAGAAAAAGAAAAGCTGTTACTGATTCCTGTTTGAAAGTATTAGAAGTTTCAGAGATATCTGGTACTTGAAGTAGATTATCAATAGTGCATGATGGTATGGAGTCATACTTTAAGATGAGAGTCACAGGAAATTAAACCAATTATTAAGACAGATACCTTAGTACCATGGGTACAAGACATGCACATACAAGGACAAATCCTTCCAGAGCATGGTGAAGCCAAGCCACATTGTACCAGTGGTAACATCCACTGGCAGAGCTGCGGCTTCCTTGGCATTCGAGTCAAGCACCAGAAGTATGGGGGGACCGATACGTGAGATTTTCAGATACATTACCTGGTACAAGAGGCAGAGAAAGAGCTACGAACTATCATCCATCCATGAGAAGAAACAGTGAAATTGCTGCATTTTTGATCCAACTACAGTCTCTCTCTTTGCCCAAGAAGGAGATTCAAGCTTTTGATGGAGATCCACTTCAGTACCAAATTTTAGACAAAATATTGAAAACCAGGGCCAAGACCCTGAAGATTGTTTTTATTATTTGGAAAAGTACATCAAAGGACAACCATAGGAACTTGTAAAGAGTTATCAATGTATGTCCTCAGAAAAAGGATTTGACAGAGTCAAGTTTTTACTAGAGCAGCATTTTGGCAACAAGCATTGAATTGTTTTAACTTACAAGGATAAAGCTTGTAAACGGTAATCATTACAACTGAATGATGTAAAGGCTCTATAAGCATATACTCTCTTTTTAAGAGGATGTTGTAATCCCATGGAAGATAACGACAATATTCGTGAGCTTGAAGTAAATCAGCTTGACAAATTACCCTACCGGTGGGAAAGATGGAGAAGAATGGCTTGTGATTTCCAGGAAATTTTCGATCAAAGAGCTACCTTAAAGCATTTAATGGATTTCCTTGAACGACAGGTATACATTGAAACAGATCCGATATACGGAAATACCAGAGACGCTTCAAGGTGGTCCAACTCAGTCTAGACCAAAATTGAAAAGGAGTACTTCTGCTACTACTGTCAATTATAAATAAAGAAAGAAATTAACTAACTAAAAGGAGAGTTTGCTTACAGAGAAAAGTTGTTTGTTCTGTAAAGGAGGACATGCTTTGGAAATGTGTTTACGATTGCAAAAGAAAGAACATAAAGAGAAGATCGCTTTTTTTAAAGGAAAATGGAGTATGTTTTAGCTGTCTGTAAAGGGCATATCAGTGAAAACTGCAAAAAGTGACTTAGTTGGAACATAAGCAATTTTAAGCATCCTAGAATACTGCATATTCATCAAAGGAACAAGGAATTGGAAAAGGAGCAAACAGAAACAAAGGAAACATCAGAAAATAGTGTTATAGCCTCAGTTCAGACAAGTGGTCTTGGAATGCGGCTGGAGTGGATAACTGCAAATTCTCAATAGTGCCTGTACAAGTCAAGAACAAGAATGGGAATGCAATAATACATACTTATGCATTTTTTGACCCAGGCAGCACTGCATCTTTTTGCACGGTGGAACTGATGAACAAACTTAATTTTCAGGGAAGAAAGTCGAGGATTATGTTGAAAACCATGAGACAAGAAAAGGTCATTGAATCCACCATTGTTTCAGGATTAGAAGTTGCTGGACTGTGTAGCAAAGATTTTTGTGATCTTCCAATTTTATACGCTCAAAGACTATACCTGTGTATGGAGGAAACACACTACATGATAATGATATCCATCAGTTTTCTTATCTGTGGAACGTTTATCTATTTGAAGTTAAATTCTGAGGTTGAGATGCTGATTGGTTCAAATGTTCCAAAGGCTGTGGAACCACTAGATATAATACGGAGTATGGTAGATGGACCTTGTGCTGTTTAAAACTATGTTTGGGTGGACAATTAATGGACCTTCAGGAGGAAATAATAATATTGCTCAGGAACAGTTAGAGACAAGTGTCAACAGGATTTTGATTGTGAAATTTAAAACATAGTTTTAAACAGCACAAGGTCCATCTACCATACTCCGTATTACATCTGTGAAAATAAATCAAAGGCATGTAAAACAACATTGAAGAAATTATTTTCATCAGAAATGGATGAAAATTAAGTATTAGAAACTGTTGCAAATACTGCAGGTGATTATTCCTGTATAATTGAATCAGAGGCAGGACTAAACAAATTGGAAAGTAACTTTTGTAGCTCAGGTTACAGCAGACAAAGTCAATGAAGAAATATCGCAACATACTGCAAAACTGGAGAATGCAGAAAATGATGCTGATGGAATAAAGGAACATATGACTGACAAATTGGTGCAACTGCATTCAGAGAACAAAATGTTGAAAAGGGACTTGGAAATATTGGATAATCACAAAAACAGTGATCCTAAAGATTTTAATTTTGTACTTGGAAACAAAACTGGATTTCAAAAGGATGAGAATGAATCCAATGATTCTTTAGTTTTGAAAGTGACTAAGGGAAAGGTCCAGAGGGAGGTTGACAAGAATAAAAATTTAATTATAAATAAAATTCGCAAAGTCAGCAAACAGAAGAAAATAACTGCTGAAGAAATGAATACAGTTATTGAGGAAAGAGATTCAGCATTATCAAAATGTAAAAGGTTGGAGGAAGAGATTCATCTTTTGAAAGAGAACAAGTCATTGGTTAATAACATAAAACAGCTGACTTCAGAAAACAAACAAGAATGTAACTTGACGGATCAGTTACTAACAGTACAGGAAGAAAGAGATGTTACATTTCAGCAGTGAGAAGTAAAATGAAAGCAGAAATACCAATGTATCATATGATATTTTCACTTCAGATCAAGTAATTAATTTATTGGAGGATAATGAGAGGATTACTTTCTTAATGAATTTGATAAAAGGCTTCAAAATAAATAATCCTAAACTGAGACTGAATTGAAAGTTGCAAAATTGGATTTGGAATTGCAAGAGAAGGCAATAGAAACCCCCAAAATGGTTGAAAAGGTTGCATTTCTAGTTAAATAGATTTGTGTGAGCCAGAAAGTCTTTACAAATGTTGTGCTTGTTCATGGTTTTAAACAAATAATGTCGTTTGAATCTTATTTATAGCCAACTGCAAATAAGAAAAAGATGAGCAAGCCTATTGCAGGGAAGTTTAAAGAGACTCATTTATTAAAATCGATAGAATCAAATAAATTTTCAAAATCTAGTGCTAAGAGTTCAAATTCCTATGAGAAGTAGAATGTCAAAGAAAGGAAGAAAGCCAAAAGACATGCTGAAGAAATACCTCATATTAAACTTAAGCAGAAAGCTGTGTCAATTTTGTCTGAGGAAGATTTTGAGGTTTACTGATCGTGGTTGTAACTCAAAGATTCTGGAGACAAAGGAACTATGTTAAGTACAAACTGACTTTATTTTGTTGTTTGCATACTACACAGGTTACAGACTTTATTGATCCAGAGTGGTGGTAAAGATCACTCTTGTTCAAGGCTATGTCCTGGTAACCATTGGCCTTATGAAGAAAGAAGATCTGTATATTGTTTCTGAATTTTATATGTTTATTGTGGGGCAGCCCCTCGCCACCCCCTCGGGGTGCCTCACAAATTGAAGGAGAAACATGCCGATCCAGCTGGCTGCACGAGACCCGCAGCACTGCCCTCCAATGGGCTACAACTAAAGAAGCCTAACTGGCCTATCAAAGAAAGCGGATTGCAAATGCACCAATCAGTGTTGAGGAGGCTTTGACCACGCCCATCACCTTAAGAATAAAAGCAGGGCTGTGAGTCCAATAAAGCTGTGTTAACTACACTCAACTGGGATTCATGTCATTCTTTCTGAGCTAACCTGCATACAGCTATAACCTCTCCTGCACTATAAGTTCCACAGAGCCATAGATTGTAGCAGCTAGTTACAATTGTATTTTTGTGTAATTATTATTTAAGACATTACTAACTTTGGCTGCTATTATAATGAGATGTAATTTGTTTACTTTGTTAGGTCAGCGTCCCATTAGTCCCTGTGGGCATCGGTTGTGGCCCGGGTTTGATTGGCTGGGCGCAGCCATCTTTATTCTTGCACACTGGTAGTGTATGGTGCGAATCGAGAGTTTGAGTATATTATAAAACATGGCAGTGACGTAAAACTAGGGCGAGTCAGATCGTCATAATTTTCATTGTCCGTCTTCATGTTACTACATTTTCACTAAGATCAATACAGATGCTATTAAACGTTTATAAGGATGTTATTTATGAACATTTCAACATTAAATAAGATCATTTCAAGTTTGTTTAAAATAAAGGATTTTTATTGGAAATCATTTAAAGTGTCTCGCTTAGCCTTCAAGTGACTATTTATCGGATCAAAGTCGTTATAATCACCTATGCTGGTGTTCAACTCTTAAAACTTGCTAATGTCACAGCTGCAGAGATTGCGTTGGTGTACAGAAGAATATATTTAACTTCAATATCACTTGTTCTTGTAATGTATACCATATCATTATTATTATTATTTTATACTGTTTGTACATTTGAATCTTCCAACTATTTCAAAACAGACATAAAAATGAAATTAAGTATTGCATGATTATTTTGTCAGGTGGCCTTTTCCTTGGTTTTGTAGCTACAGCGGGAATGCTAGCAGGTTTTGGCTCAACGCTTGCAATAGCAAAAAAGAAAAGTCCTGGATGGTTTAATAAGGTAGGTGGAGCATCGTCATTTTATTCAATACTTCACATTCCACCAATTGTAACACATATTCACGGCAGGATTAATGACTGATCTGGCAGTGACTCCACCATTGAACCTACACTCAACCTCGTTGAACAAACTTGTATGACCGCATAATAGTCAGCACGTCCACATTTGAGGGATCTTCTAATTTCTTCCTGAGACATAAACATCCTGTGTCAAATTACCTTTGTTTCTCTATCACCATTTGCAGCTTAATTACCTCCTGTACTACTCATCCAATCTTACCCTCTGACTCAGATTCCTGACTCCAGCTTCATTGTTTATCTATGCAGTCACATCAGGGTATAAATTTGTCATGTGTTACTCTGATCAAAACAGCACACCACTTTTTAATAAATGTTTCAAGGCAAAGGTCTTTCAACAGAATTGGAAAGAGTTAGAAATACAAGAGGATTTGAGCACATGCAAAGAGTTCCTAAACATGACAGTATTGGAAATCCATAATTTCAGCCTCTTCTTACCCCTGGGAAATAATGTCTCCTTAACCAGATTTTCTTTCATTGTTTTTCATCCATCCAGAAATTTTAGCTTGGAATTTTATTTTCCAATCTTTAACCATTTCCATTTCATCACTTCCTTAATGCTTCCACTTGATGGTCTTTCTTCATTGAATATACCTTGCAGACTCCAAGGCTGATGGCAGGACCACATGTGTATGCTTAACAAACCTCCATTCTTGAATGCAGGATTTCTCACCTCAAGCTGATCATGAAGGCAATCTCTGATTTTTGGGCTTCACCCCTTCATAAAATGGCATATAGTAAACCCCTCGGAATCTGACACCTATGGGGATTGGTAGATGGCAAATAAGTGTATTTGCTGGTTGCTTAAGATTGCATTTAGAAGAGTGAGCTGAAAGATGGCTGATGGAATTTAATGCAGATAAGTGTGAGGCTTTACATTTTGGTAGGGCTAATCAAAATAGGACATACATGGTGAACGGTAGGGCATTGAAAAGTGCAGAAGAACAGGGGTATCTAGGAATAATGGGTCATAGTTCCCTGAAGGTGGTGAAGAAAGCTTATGGTATGTTGGCCTTCATAAATATGCATAGGAACTGGGATGTTATGTTAAAATTGTACAAGGCATTGGTGAGGCCAAATTTGGAGTATTGTGTACAGTTTTGGTCACTAAAGTATAGGAAAGATATCAACAAATTGGAGAGAGTGCAGAGAAGATTTACTAGAATGTTCCCTGAGTTACAGGGTCTAAGTTATAGAGAAAGGTTAAATAAGTTAGGTCTTTATTCTTTGGAGCATAGAAGGTCGAGAGGGGATTTGATTGATATATTTAAAATTAATAGGGGTATAGATAGAGTTGATGTGGAGAGGCTCTTTCCTTTAAGAAAGGGGAAGATACAAATGAGAGGACACATGTTGAGAGTTAGAGGGCAAAAATTTAGAGGAAACATGAGGGGGGAATTTCTTTACTCAGAGAGTGGTGGGTAAGTAGATCAGGCTTCCAGATGAAGTGGCAGAGGCAGGGTCGATATTAGCATTTAAGGAGAAGTTGGATATGTATAGGGGCAGGAAAGAATTGGAGGGTTATGGGTTGTCTGTAGGCCAGTGGGGTAAGGTAGGAGAAAGTGTCCAGCATGAACTAGAAGGGCCAAGTTGGCCTGTTTCTATGGTTGTTGCGTGATTGACGAACTAACTGCTGGGGGCATCAATTTTAAACTTCTGTATTTTTTAAACCATTTATTTTCTGCATATTTTTCCGGTTGCTTGAATTCTAGATAATGGGAATTTTACTGTATAAAGAAATTGTCATAGATTACTGGTGAAATTGTACATATTCTGTCATATTCTGCTCCTTTTATCAGCAATATGCTGATATGTCTTCACACAAGCTGCTGACCACTGAAAGTCAGTAAAATCACTGTATAAATGGCATCCTGCTCACAATATAATTGGATCCTGGATACAAGTCACAGGAAAGACTTTTACAAATGGAAAATGCAGGTGTAAGATAGGAGTATAAAGAAAGCACTGGAAATATTGAAATATGCAGCAGGTTTGACAGGATTTGAAAAGAGTAGAATAAGTTAGTGCTTCAGATCAATGACCTTTCAACAGAGCTGAAAGTTTGTGATTTTAAGTTCAGAAAGTGTAGACCAAAACAAAAGGGCAGATGGAAGGTGATGGTAGAGCAGCAAGTAAAACCAGGTTCGAGAGGAGCAATCAACAGAAAGAAAACAACTGCCATTTGAAGTTATTAAAATAATTGTTAACTCTAGAAGGTAGTATAGTATGAAAAAGATATCAATCTGGAATGTTGCAATTTTATCTCCATAGTTACTGCCCAACCCAAGAATCTCCCAGCATTTTGTTTTTTAAAATTTTTCTAATCCAGCACTGAATATAATGAAGATTGAAATCAAGAACTTAACAATATATATTTTTAAATATCAAAAAATACTACAGAAGCTGGGCGGCACAGTTGGCATAGCAGTTAGTGCAATGCCTTTACAGCGCCAACAATTGGAACTTGGGTTCGAATCCCACGCTGTCTGTACGTTCTCCTGTGTGAGTTTTCTCCGGGTGCTCCGGTTTCCTCCCACCATTTAAAACGTATCAGAGGTGTAGTTAATTGAGTGGCATGAACTTGTGGGCAGAAATGGCCTATTTTTTATATTTTAAAAATCATAATATTATTTTAAAAAATCAATTTGATTTCAAAGCTGAAAGTCAAAAATAAAAGCAAGTGCTCTTTCAACAGATGCTATCTAACCTTTTGGCTGTTGGTAACATTTACTTTTTTCAACCTCCCACTCTGAATGCTACGTTGAAATTGAACAATTTAACCATTAAGTTCAATAAAATTGAAAAGAAAGCCTTGGATCAGTGGAGGAAACCTCGAACTAACTAACTTCAGCATTTTCTGTCTCCACTTGCATTCAGTAACCAGAGGTTGATTGGATGTGAAATATTTTGAAGGACGAATAAAAATCTTTTATGTCTGCTGTCCTTCTGTTCTAGGGGATGACTGCGACCATTGCAGTTCCCGAGAGTGGTGCTTCACTCGCCCTGAGGGCTCTGGGCTGGGGCTCCCTTTACGCCTGGTGTGGGGTGGGTTTGCTTAGCCTGACGATCTGGAAGGCTGTAGGAGCACACAGCGTAAGTATTTAATTTCTTTCCTTTTACCAGAAGCACCAATCATTGAAAATTTACTGTTTTTGCAATTTGTCAAATGCTTTTTTCTGCATATCAGGTTTTTACTTAAAATTGGAACAATTGATTTCCTCTCTTTGCCACCTCTGCCCTGATTTTAGATGACAGATCAGGAAAAGTGCTGGAGGTCTGACTAGTATTAGTTTTGATAAATTTTCCTGGCACCCATTTATTTTTTAATGCCAAAAAATGAATATTTGTTGAAAAGTGTGGCAAAGATTTAGTCGTACCAATGTGACAAATTAGTCTTCAGCCAGTGAATCTAAGAGAGAATTAGTGGCAGCAGTGGGCAACCCCTGGTTTTGCATTAAGTTGAACACAAGTAACCAGCAGCATTAGGTGCTTTCAAATCGCAGCACCTGGGACCTGGGTGTGATTACTGGGTTGTGGGTGCAGGATGCACCTTTCAAATCACAGCCAGACTACCTGATAAATCCTGATTAAATCTCCAACCCGGCGATTTAAGGGGGAATCCACTCCTGCAATAACGTGGTGAGTGACGCGTCACGTAGTCAGTTCTCCTAAATGCCCCACCCCCTGTCAGTCACTGTCCTTTTTCCTCCTCTCCCCCCCCCCCCCCCCCCACAAGCGACGTGCCACTGCTGCGAAAGGGGGGAGGGGTGGTTGCTGTCGTGATGTTCCACTCTGGTTTGCAGCAGTAACACATTACGGCTTCCCCCCCCCCCCCCCCCACACTCTCCCCGCCCCGATTGTGGCAAAAACCACTCCCCACCTCCCCATTAGCAGCAGCTCATCACAGCCCCTTAAAATGAAGGATGACTTGTTCTTATTTTGTGGACTCTCCATTTGCTAAGAGGCCACTATGTAAAGTGCTGACTCATCTGTAGGTAGGGCAGGAAGTGGCGATAGGATGGATAGGTGGTATTCCTCTCTCCAATTACCCAGAGTACCGGTGTGCTCCAAAGTTTGGCCACTAGATTCTTGATATCATACTGAAGATGGCAGCACTGCCAGAGCTGCTGTGGTGACAGTGCTGGTGCAGAGCCATGGGGAGTGATGAAGCAGAGGTGCAGCACTCCCGCAGGTCCCAGCCACCCAGTCGACTGCTGTCAGCTTCACATGGGCTTTGAATAGCCTATTGAGGGAGCCTACAGTGATTTTTATAAGGAATCTCGCGACCACAGGTCTGCGGCCAAGATGGCGGTGCCTATTAATCGGCAGTAGCCATGAGAGGCTGCAGACTGGGAAAGCAGAGAACTGGAGCAGGACAGAAAGATCACCACCCCGCACTCCCACCTCCCCCCCCCCCCCCCATCTGAGAGGGAGAAGCGAAGGAGACAACCTTCAGGGATGATGACCACAGCGGTGGACAGTGAGGGGGCTCTGCATGCAATGGGCTGCTGGTGACTCAAGGTGAGGAACCCACAGAAGCTGTGGGCTGCTGGAGACTACTGTCAGGAGACTCTTGGCGGGCTGTGGACTGCTGGGTGTTGGAACCGGGATACTAGGAGGTGCCGAGGGTGCTGAAGGGTTCCTGGCTGTGCCAGAGGTTCGGATCTAGAGCTCGGGTTGCCAATGGTTTGAACTAGACTCTGTGGGTGCAGAAGTCTGGAGGCAAACCTACAGACAGTGGGAAACTCTGGGGGGGGGGCTCACTTTTGCTTCTATCTCTCTCTGACTATAAGTCTGACTATAAGAGGCACTTAAGCAATTCCTGCCAGTGGCAAATCTGTGATGATGGGCTAGACAAGCTTCCCCAGAGTCGGTCAGAATGTTATATTTCTTCAAGGAAGCTTTGAGCATGTGAGCAAGTTTCTTTGCAATGGACCAAAAGTAACAAAGTTATTAAAATGTTGGGGATGTCGGCCTGGGAGAGATTTTGTCTCCAAATTTACACCAGAACATTAATCAAACATGCTATGATATGACTGAGATGGAGATGGAAATCCTAAATGAACTCAAATAAGGTCTGGTGTAAATGGCATTTATCTATAATTGCACCCTTACCTTGAGGAGCAATTTTGCAAGGCATCAGAGATGAAAAGAGAGCTTCTGTGACCACAGGGTCTGCTCCCAAGATGATGGCACCTATGATCGGCAGCAGATATGAGGGGTAAGACTCTGGGGAAGCAGAGGGCTGGTGCAGGGCACCATAACATTGGTAGAACAACCCCCATTTGAGAAGAAGCAGAGGAGATGACCCACGGAACGGTGACCACAGTGGTAGACCAGTGAGGGGTTCTATGGCTGAAGAACGCACAGGCGGCAGACTGTTGGGAACTCAATGTGAGGTACCCAAGTAGCCTGCTGGCTATTGCGGTAGAAGGATTCACACGAGGCTGCTGGAGACTGGCTGAAGGGGTACTAGGTATCAGAACTGGGATGCGAGAGGGCGCTGAAGGCTTCCTAATCATCTCAGCGGTTCGGAGCTGGAGCAGCTCATGATTTGGACTGGACTCTGGCTGCAGGAGTGTTGGAGGTGAATCCACTAACACTCAGTGACTCTGAGGAGACTCCCTTTTGCTGCTTTTACTCTGACTGCAAGAGGTGTGTCAGGGAATTTTTGCCATGGCAGACTAAAGCAGATACTGTGTAATACTGCACTGTTTTTATTGTATGATAATAAAGGAGTCTTGAAATGCTTCCAGGCAACTTCGGATTAGTTAAATCTGCAGTAGAACATCAATTGGAAAGATGAAGAGAATAATAATGAAGCAAATTGGATTGTACATTTCTTTCAGTAGCAATTTAATTGATCAATGGAAAACTCTGATGTGATGCCCAAAAAATTCAAGAGCAATTTGAAGTCAACTGTCCTCATTCGTGAGAGTGAGACTACATTTTCATGAGATTTAAGAGAAAAACAAACTTACTAAAAAGCACCAACATCGTGCTCCTGGCGGGAGTAGGAACCTTGGCCTACTGCCCCCAGGCAAGAGTGGTGACGGCGACCTCAGGGTCCCAGTCCCAGGTAGGAGTGGTTATGGCAGAGCCCAGCATTGGGGAGTTGTTGAGCAGTGGTGATGGCGGCTGTGGGGAGGTGCTTCCAGTATCGACTTATACGTCAAATCAACTTCAATCAGGATTTTTTAGGTGAATTTAAGGTCTCAAAAGCATATCTGGCATATAAGTCGATCTCCCCCTTTTAGAAAATTTTTAGGGTTTCACAACTCAACTTATACACTGAAATATATGATAATCATTATCTATTTTCACTTGAGGTGGATGAAAGTCATTGGTTAATTCTGATCTCTGCAATTATGTTTCAAGTCACTAAACCTATTCCTTGTAATCTTGATGATTCATTATGGTGCGGTAAGATTTGTTTCATAAAAACGTCAAAGATTAACATAGAACACAACAACACAGTACAGGCCCTCAGCCCTCGATGTTGTGCCGAACCATATATTCCTTTAAAAAAAGTATTAAACCCTTCCTATTGTTGCCCTCTATTTTTCTTTCATCCCTATGTCTAAGAGTCTCCTAAATGCCCCTAATATTTCAGCCTCCACCACCATCCCTGGCAAGGCATTCCAGGCACCCACAACCTCTGCAAAGAAAACATCCCTGATATCTCCGCTAAACTTCCCTGCCTTCACTTTATATACAAGTCCTTGGATATTTGCTATTCCTGCCCTGGGAAACAGGTGCTGGCTGTCCACCCTACCAATGCCATTCATAATATTGTAGACCTTTATCAAGTCTCCCCTCATCCTTTTACGCTCCAAAGTGAAAATTCCCGGTTATACTAACCTTGCCTCATAAGGCTTGTTTTGCAATCCAGGCAACATCCTGGTAAATCTCCTCTGCCGCCCCCCCAATAGCTTCCACATCTTTCCTATAATGAGGTTACCAGAACTGAGCACAAAACCCTATGTAGTCTTACCAGTGTGACAGATTATGTTGTGTTTGTATTGTATATAAGTATGTTTTTGGGAGATAAATTGGGGCAGGTTTTTTAGTGTAGGTCACATACAAACACTGTAAAACAGATCTTATTTAAAATACTGGAGCTCTGCTCATGCCAGACATGTGGGGCCAACAGCCTTTGCAAAAGCTTTGAAGAATGCCCAAGAGACTTCACTAATGGATTGTTATTTACAAAAAGGCAACAGATGAAAGAACCTGTTGGAGCCACATTCTGTTTGGAGTAGAACTTGCTGTTCTAGGAGGATCGTGGTTTTGCAAGCAGAAAGAATAAAACAGATTTTCTCTCTGAGAGAGAGAGAGAGACACACACACAGAGATCAGTTTTACAGTCAGCAGCAGCAACTGGAACAGGTCAAGCTGGCAAGTTTATAGAAAACCCCATTCGGAAGATGGGTTCAGCCTGGTCAAAACCCTTGTGGTTCATGCATGAGGAGAGGACTGGCTGTCTAGTGTTTCACTTGAAATAAGAGAAACAAAAAGGAACTCTGTGGTGACCTGAAAGAAAGAGGTTATCATCTGGAGGACCCTGAAGGGGAAAATTTCATCAGCAAGACATTGAAGTGGCTGATTAAAAAGGAATCAGTTGTGGGTGTCCTGGAACAACAAATCTCTCTCTGAAAACCAACAAGAACCTTCCTGAGCGGTAACCATTTACCTTTCAAGCACTAAAGTCTGGTGAACTTTATAAATATAAAATTCTATGCACAGTATAAGAATTGCCTGCAACCAGTGAACTTGGAGGAATGAGAAGTGAGATTGGACTGTGAATCAAAGAACTTTTCTGTACTTACACACACATTACATATGCGTGTGCTTAGAATTAGAAGGGGGGTTAAGTTAGGTTAGTTAAGTCAATAGTGATAAGTTAAAGTGTGATTCTGTTTTCATGTTTAAAGATAATCAAAAGCAACTTTTGTTTAAGTAACCATTTGTCTTGGTGAATATCTATTACTGCTGGGTTTTGGGGTTCTCTGGGTTTGTAACACCAGAAATTTGTAGAGTTGCAACATGACCCCTCTTATCTTGAACTCAATCACGCTATTAATGAAGCCCAGCACCCCATAGGCAATCTTAATTATCCTATCAACCTGTGCGGTGACCTTGAGGGATGTCTGGATTTGAACCCCAAAGTCTCTGTTCATCCACACTCTTAAGTAACTGACCATTAACCCTGTACTCAGCCTTCTAGTTTGACCTTTCAAAATGCATCACCTCATACTTATCCAGATTGAACGCCATCTGCCACTTTTCTGCCCAACTCTGCATCTTATCTATATCCTCTTGTAATCTTTGACAACCTTCAGCTCCATCCACAACTCTTTCAACCTTTGTGTCCTCTGCAAACTACTGACCCATCCTTCCTCCTCTTTATCCAGGCCATTTATAAAAATCCCAAAGAGCAGGGGTCCCAGAAAAGATCCTTGCGGCAGGCAGAATACTTTCCTTCCAGTACTACTCTCTGCTTTCTTCCTGCAAGACTGTTTTTTTTAAAATCCACATAGCCAAGGTTCCACTGATCCCATGCTTCCTGACTTTCTGGATGAGTCTCTCATGGGGGACATTGACAATTCGGCTCGTGAGGCATGACCTTCCCTTCACAAAACCATGCTGACTATCCTTGAGTAGACTGTACTTCTCCAACAGATTACTAATGTGTGATACCTTATCTAGAAGACCATCTTATTAATTATTCCATGCTAAGCAATGGCCTCCCATGCTGCCAAAACTGATTCCCTTCCAAATGTTGTCATGCTCTGACAACATTTGTTGTGGAATTTGCAAAGCAGCCATATTCCTATTTTTTCTGCTTTAATTGCAACAAGATAGTTAAAATTAGAGGGAAGAAAGAGTTCAGTCATGAGATTAAACAATCCTAAATGGACAAAAAACTTATAAAACAGACTCAGATCCTCACAAGCTACATAATGTGCCTTTTTCTTACTTCGGATTACCCTTTGAAAGTTTGTATTTTTTGCATTATTAAGAATATCAAAAATTTTAAATATGACATTTCCAATGAACTCATTCCTACGTAGCTCTTGATTAGCTTGATCTACTTGAGATGTAACCCAGTCTTTATCAAAATTGTTAATTGTCCTAATGTTGTGACACTGTCACTTAAGGAAGAAAATAAGTCAGTCATAGAATCTTTGATCTTTCCAATTTCACTCATTTCAAACTATACACTAGGTCGTGTATTGTTGAGCACTGGATAATGGTTACAAGTTTCCTGAGCAGAGCAGATCTGATTCTCATCCATTTAATCATTTATCGTGAGAGACTTCCTATTTGAATTGGATTTAGCAATAATGCACCATTTTTTATGAATCTGCTTGTAGTTTCTGCATTGTTCGTAATTTTATAATCATTTAAAATATAAAAAACAATTTTATACAAGATTCTGGATCACATATTAAGTATTCCTAGGCAGAGAGGGGGAAGAAGCCATTATGAAATGTAGGGAGTATCTCAGAATCTTACTGAACTGAGTATATTTCATGTATTTGCAAAAAATAAGTCTTCATTTCATGAATCAAAATAGCCTCAAGAAATACATCATCTGGATTGTATGTACTGTTATGAATAATCTAATTTTTCTCCAATTTGCAGATGACAGAATTCAGAGAAAAGATCCAAACAATATTCCCTGAAATTCCAAAAAGCACAGACACAGAGGTTGCCGAGCAATTTAGCTGGGAGAGCCTGTTCAAGTCGAAGTAATGGGATGTTGACTAAACAGAACAATACACGTGTAATCCACTTGTCTGACCCATAAAAGAATCATGTACAGAAATTGCATCTTTTATAAATTCTGCGACATAATGGTACTGACTTAAAATGCATTCATATTTAAAAACTCTGTGCAAAGAAATTGAATAAAATTCTTTAAATAATGTTTCCCACATAAAAATTTCCCATTTGTTGAGGAGGGTTATACTTCCAATGAAAACAATATCTTCACACACTCTAAAAGCCATTTCAACACAAGTGGCACAGGCGTTAACTTTTTATTGACCAGTTCACGCTTTCGAGAGGGTTACTGATTAGCAAAATGGTTCCTGTTTCCTTCTTTCTTTACACTCAGCATGCCATAACCCACACCAATGCCTCCCACTGACTGAATGGAGATTAGGTCAATGAATGAAAACTGGTGAAGGACCTTCCTCATCTAAGGTGGTGTTACAGCGAGCTGAAGTTTTACAAACGAGGAAGTCAATGCCAATGGCTCGTTAATGTGCATTACACCAAAGTGCAGGAGAAACTCAGCAGGTTACATAGCATCTATAGGAAGTAAAGGGTAACCAACGTTTTGAGCCTGAGCTCTTTGTCAAGATACTGTATGAGCAAAAGCAGGCAGGGAGGGGAGAAGAGAATAAAGCTGAAAAGTGACAGGTGGGTCTGAATGGAGAGAGATGGGAAGGGGGTGGAGAGCTAAAGAAAAGGAAACAGAGATTGCTCTGAAAGGAAAAGACTCAGAGGAGGGGCTTAATGGAAACCAGAGATCGATGTTGATGCCATCTGGTTGGAGAGTCTCCAGATGGAATATTAGATTAATGTGGCACATTAATGCCTCAGTACAAATCTACAGAGTTCCCAGGTGGCCCCATCGTGAATCATTGCAAGCAGGGTTTCACAGGGTTTGTAAATTTTGACTGTCCAGCTTGGCAGCAAGATCACCACAGGAGCCCATGCAGCTGAAGTCAGGCGCATGATCAAGGCACATCGAAAGCGTGCTGTGTGCAAGGCCCGAGCAGCATCCACTGCCATGACAGCACCCACCCACTTGTGTCCTTCAGGGCCCGGATTGGCCTCACCAGTCACCTCCGGACCCACAGCCACCAATCTTCCATTTGACTTTGAAACCATGGTCATCCTCGACTATAAAAGACGAACAACAAATTTCTATTAAATGCACATAAAATTGTAATTTCACCATCCCACAAAGTTTGCTCTTTACCTTTACTCAGAATAAATTCTACTGCATGGAAACTTTACAAATTAGATTGGAAATGGTGACAGGTCAGTCCACCTGTGTAAATGAAGCAAGGGAAGTCAATCTTTGTAATCGGTACATTGAAGTCCACATGAAATATCTTTAAAAATTTTTGTCTAACTATAAAACAAATTATATTTTACATATGTTCGTTTGTGCACCTGATAAGGACACTCATATTTAAATGGTTTTAATACTCACTAAATGTGGCAGACCTTCTACCCCTCCTGCTCCCCGTGTCTGTGGAGTCCTCATCAGTCACTTCTCAGTCCTGTATTGATAATAATGTTTATTGTCATGCACATTGTACAATAAACGTACAGAAAAATTCTTACTTGCAGCATAGGATGATGATGGTTCCTTTCAGTCAGTTTATGGGGTTTGATATGAAGATACCCCACTCCTCAGAAAGGAACAGCGTGTGCGTGAATGGATTTAGGTGAGTAGGTTTGCACAGGTCCAGACGCATCTTTGCGGCATCCCCTTGCAGATCCAGCAGCATGGTGAGGTCCAAGATGGCTAGGGGAAGTTCTGTTGCAGTCAATGGCCAGACCAAGCTTTGATGCAAGGAATGCCTTTTGCACAGTTCATGGCATGTGTTTGCTAGATGGCTGTTGACCCTACGAGAGGGTTCTTCCACCCTTTGACAAGTCTTGTTTTTCATCCTGCAGGGTGTCTACACACCCTCCGCACCAAGAAAGCCTGGTGGGGGAGCTGGTTTAGTTGCTGACCATGCAACAGGTAGTACTGAGTTACACGGTACCAGTAGCACTCAGAAGAGTGATCTGTCGTAAACTAATTGAATTAAATTAAGAGAGACAATAATATATGATAGATAATGAATATTCACAGTCGTTCCAGTGCAAAAAATGGGGGTGGTGGAGTGTGAGGGGTCAGAGCCTGTGGTGGACCTGGCTATTTTGTGTGATGGGCCCAGTGTTTCATGAATTACCAGAAAATGGGGTCAAATCTGTCAACTGAAATCATTCTTGATGGATTCTTTAATTTAATTTGGGGGAATACAGGTTTCTGGCACAAAAGGAGAAAGCAGAACCTCTTGAGAGGATTTTGAGCGATATTGTGAGATGGCGATTCCATCACAAGTGGCATCAGTATTGCCATCGTGACAGAAGTGAAGATTAGGGTGTCACAGTTCGCGCGATGCTGTTGCAGCATCACTGACTGGGGTTTGAATCCCAGTGCTGTCTGTAAGGAGTTTGTACATTTTTCCCATGTCTACATGGGTTTCCTCTGAGTGCTCCAATTTCCACCCAGTGGTGTAGGTCAATTGAGTGTAATTGGGCAGCACTTGCTCATGGACTGAAAGGGCCTGTTACTGTGCTGTATGTATAAAATGTGTTAAAAATTAATAAGTCACATATCCACCCGAACCTCAGTTGGAAATTAGCCAAAAGCATTCTTTCTATCTCTTCACCATTTGTGATGTGCCACTCAGTCAATGGAACCTTGAATATTGATTGTATTCACCTAACGCTGAATCACAGCCACCAGCTCCTCTTGCTGTGAACCCCACGGCCACACGTACCTGCTGTGATGCTGAATGCTACCAATCCAAGGATGTTCCATAATGTGGATCCATCCCTCAACTGCTTGGTGCTCTGAAAGGAAAGTTTCATTCTTATATTCAGAAAATGTAATAAAGGGTGAAATAGGTGAAACAATTCTGAAAAAAAAAATCTAACACATTTAAAGGTTAAAATGTTTTTTAAAAAATCAGGTAAAAGTACTTTTGCACAATTGTGAATTAAAACAAATATCTCAGCTAAGTTAGAAAAATTATAAACAATATTTCCAATGTAGTTTGGCAACCCCATGCATTTGAATGGGGTGGTTGCTTGTATACCAACCATAGCTGGAATAAGGCTGATGGGCTCTATGCATGGTTCATCTGGCCCCTCAGCATGTTCCAGAGCTGCTACTTGTGAGTGGGAGTCCAGACCCTCAGTGTATCTCCAACTTAATACACTGTGCTCAGTCTGTATCCAAAGATGAGTTTTATAGTGGAGTGTGATGAACAAGTGTTCCCTGCAGAGATCAATCCAGCCCATTATTTCATCTCTCTCGCTGACCTTTTATACTTTTGGATGTGTGCAGGTTATATATACCAGACAAGTAGTGCTTTTTAAGAAATCTCCCTGTGCAGTTTTCTCTCAGTAGTTTTACTCAGCCTCGCTTAGTCAACAATGTTTCAGTTATTCAGTGTTGATCTGAGTTTCCGAACTTTGTTCATGATGACTTCCTTCCTTCTGACGTGCGCTTAGTTTTGACAAGCACTTTTCAAAACATGAAGCAATTATTCTCCAACTCCAACTCTTTCTTCTGAAATGCTGAATTTATTCGCAAATTTTATAGAATGCTAAACATCGATTCTGGACAGAGGGACCGTTTCAAAACAACCACTACAAACAGCATTGAAAAATGAACAAGTTAAAGAGGTATAAGAGTGAATAGAGACAATGGGCATATGTGAAAGTATCTGTAATTAGAGGAAAACATAGATAGTATAGACAAGAATTAATAAGGGAAGGTAATGGAATAGAGAGAATAAGGAGGGAATTAAAAGAGTGACCTTTGTGACATATAAAAAGTGAAATCTTTTCTGGGGGGGCTGGGTGGGGGAAAAGAGCGGTCACTGCAAAATCAGTTGACGCTTGCGAGTGGATTCGCAAATCCAAATGGAGAGGGGAGATGTGGTTGTCCGACAAGGGATAAAGGACAACTCAGGAGGGGAAGGGGAGGTTGGGGATAAAGAAGATAGAAATAGGAGAATAAGGAAAATGTTAGATGTTGTAGGAATGTTGTCTGGTAAAGAGTGGAAAATAAGAAAACAGAAATGGAAAAGGAGGAAAGGTAATGATGGAAAAACGGAAAGAGAAGATAAACAAAATATAAAATGGCTACGCTGAACTATATGACTCTAAATATTAATGGAATACATAACCAAATTAAAAGGAAGAAACTACTAAATTTACTGAAAAAGGAAAAAATAGATATAGCATTTGTCCAAGAAACACACTTAACTGAATTGGAGCACAAGAAATTAAAGAGAGATTGGGTAGGACATGTAACAGCAGCATCGTATAATTCAAAAGCAAGAGGAGTGGCTATATTAATTAGCAAAAATGTGCCATTTAAAATAGAAGAGGAAATAATAGATCCAGCAGGGAGATATGTTATGATAAAATGTCAGATATATTCGGAGCTTTGGAATCTACTTAATAAAAAATTCACCTAACGAAGAAGATCAAAAGTTTATGCAAGATATCTTTTTGAAGGTAGCTAATACGCAAGGGAACATACTAATAGGAGGGGATTTCAATCTGAATTTGGATCCAAATATGGATAAAACAGGGAAAAAAATTAACAGGAAGAACAAAGTAACCAAATTTATAATTAAATCAATGCAAGAAATGAAACTTGTGGACATATGGAGGAAACAAAACCCAAAAGAAAAGGAATACTCATACTACTCGACTAGACATAAAACATACTCAAGGATAGACCTATTCCTGTTATCAGCCCACATTCAAGGGAGAGTTAGGAAAACAGAATATAAAGCTAGACTATTATCGGACCACTCACCCCTGTTATTGGCAATAGAGCTAGAGGACATCCCTCCAAGAATGTATAGATGGAGATTAAACCCCATGCTACTTAAAAGACAGGATTTTAGAGAATTTATTGAAAAACAATTAAAAATGTACTTTGAAGTAAATACGGAATCAGTGGAAGATAAGTTTATACTATGGGACGCAATGAAAGCATTCATTAGAGGACAAATAATAAGTTATGCAACCAAGATGAAGAAGGACTATAATCAGGAAACAGAGCAGTTGGAAAGGGAAATAATAAACATAGAAAAAAAATTAGCAATAAAGGAAGATACAACCAAAAGAAGAGAATTGGCGGATAAAAAAATAAAATATGAAACATTACAAACATATAAGGTGGAGAAGAACATAATGAAGACAAAACAGAAATATTATGAACTAGGTGAAAAAACACACAAAATCTTAGCATGGCAGCTTAAGACAGAGCAAACTAAGAAAATGGTATTGGCAACAAGGAAAAAAGACAAACAAATTACATATAATCCAAAAGAAATTAAGGAAAACTTCAGAGAATTCTATGAACAATTATACCGAACTGAAAACGAAGGGAAAGAAGGGAAAATAGATGAATTTTTGACTAAAATTGAACTACCAAAACTACAAATAGAGGAACAAAATAAATTAACAGAACCATTTGGAACAGTAGAAATACAAGAGATAATAAAAAATTTACCAAATAATAAAACACCAGGAGAGGATGGACTCCCAACAGAATTCTACAAAACATTTAAAGATCTAATAATACCGCCCCTCCTGGATGTAATCAACCAGATTGATAAGACACAAAACTTACCAGATTCATGTAAAACAGCAATAATTACAGTGATACTAAAACAAGGGAAAGATCCACTCTCACCAGCGTCATATAGACCAATATCTCTGCTAAACACAGATTATAAGATAATAGCTAAACTATTAGCAAACAGATTAGCAGAACAGGTACCGAAAATGGTAAATTTAGACCAAACTGGATTTATCAAAAAAAGACGCACAACAGACAATATTTGTAAATTTATTAACTTAATTCATGCAGTAGAAGGAAATAGAGCACCGGCAGTAGCAGTTGCTTTAGACGCAGAGAAGGCCTTCGACAGAGTAGAATGGAATTACTTGTTCAAAGTATTGCAAAAATTCAGTTTACCGGAGAAGTATATTAATTGGATTAAAGCATTATATGAGGGACCGTTAGCGAAAGTGACAGTAAATGGACATGTATCAAAGCAATTTAACTTAAGCAGGTCAACGCGGCAGGGATGCCCACTATCACCATTATTGTTTGCGCTAGCTATAGAACCACTAGCAGAATCGATAAGAATAGATAATAATATAAAAGGAATAAAAATAAAAGACAGGGAGTATAAAATCAGTCTATTTGCGGATGATGTGATAGTGTTCTTAACAGAACCAGAACTATCAATAAAAGAACTATATAAGAAATTGAAGGAATATGGAGAAGTGTCGGGATACAAGATAAACGTAAATAAAAGTGAAGCAATGCCTATGAATAACGCGGATTTCTCAAAATTTAAGGAGGAATCCCCATTCAGATGGCAAATGCAGGCAATAAGATACCTAGGTGTACAAATAAATAAAAACCTCGGCCAACTATATAAACTCAATTATTATCCACTAATGAAAAAATTACAGGACGATTTAGAGCATTGGAAAGAGCTACCACTAACACTGATAGGAAGGATAAACTGTATTAAAATGAACATTTTTCCAAGGATACTATACTTATTTCAGGCATTGCCAATACAACTGACAGAGAAATTCTTCAAGGAGTTAAAGAAAATAATAAGGAAATTTTTATGGAAAGGGGGTAAACAGAGGATAGCACTAGATAAATTAACAGAATGGTATAAACAAGGAGGCTTACAACTGCCAAACTTTAAAAATTATTATAGAGCCGCACAATTAAGATACCTATCAGATTTTTATCAAACAAGGGAAAAGCCAGATTGGACCAGATTAGAATTAGATAAAATAGGGGAAAAGATACCTGAACACATATTATATAAATGAGATGAAAAATTGGTACAACATAGAAATTCTCCAGTATTACATCATCTACTCAATATTTGGAAGAAGATTCATGTAGAAAGAAATAAAACAAATTATCAATTACCAAAACTAATATTGACGCAAAACAAGTTACTCCCTTTTACAATAGATAACCTTTCCTTTAGAGAATGGGAGAAAAAAGGGATTAAAAGAATAGAAAATTGTTTTTCAGGAAATAGATTATTATCCTTTGAACAAATGAAAGATAAATACAATATAACTCAAGATACAGCGCTGGCATATTACCAATTGAGATCCTACTTGAAGGATAAATTAGGAAGGAGTCTGAGTTTGCCAGAGGGAAGTAACTTTGAATATGTGATTACAGATACAATGATAATTAAAAGATTTATAACAAAAATGTATATTAAACTGTAAGAAAAGGAGAATGAGGAAACAAATGGTAAAACTAAACAAAAATGGGAACAAGATTTAAATATAAAGATAAAAAAGGAAACATGGGAGAAGTTATGTTCTGGAACGATGAGAAATACAATAAATACGAGGTTACGTATGATACAATATAACTGGATACACAGGCTATACATTACACCTCAAAAGTTAAATAAATGGGACCCAACAGTATCTGATAGATGTTTTTGATGTAAAAAAGAAATGGGAACAACAATTCATGCAATCTGGACATGTGAGAAAGTAGAAAAATTTTGGGAAGATCTAAATCAGATATTAAATAAAATAACAGAAAACAATATACCAAAGAATCCAGAGATCTTCCTCCTAAGTAACATAAAAAACAAAGAATTTGGAATTGATTTGGAGCATGCACAAAAAAGATTTGTAAAGATAGCTCTAGCCATAGCAAAAAAATGTATTATGTCAACCTGGAAATTGGAAGATAATTTGAAAATACAACAATGGTATATAGAAATGAATAAATGTATTCCATTAGAAAAAATAACATATAGTTTAAGAAATAATATTGAAATATTTGAACAAATATGGGAGCCTTACATGAAACATAATAGCGAAAACCTTCCGGGGACAATCACTACCTAAATTAACGGAAGGAGAAGGAAATGAAAAGAATGGACTCAGTGGAATTTCTTGTGTATTTTTGTTGAATGACAACATTGTTTGACTGGTTTGATGTATCCTAGATTTTGTGCTTTGGATGGACGGGAGGGGGGAGGTGGGGAGGGTGGGATGGGAGGGGGGGGAGAAAATGGCACTGTATATGTGTGAAATTGAAAAAGTGTGTATCATGGTTAATGTGATTTATGGTGTGAAAAATAAAAAAATTTAAAAAAAAAGCATGTAGTAGTTTTAGAAAGAGTCCAGATGAAATTTACCAGGATGCTTCCTAATTTGGAGAACATGACATGAGGAAAGATTGAACAAGTGGGTTTTCTCCAGGGTCTCCGGTTTCCTCCCACCCTTCAAAAACATACCAGGGTTTAGATTAATTGGGTGTAATTTGGGCAGCACTGACTCGTAGGACCAAATTAGCCTGTTGCAATGCTGTATGTCTAATTTTTTTTAAATTAATTTAAAAGCAGGAGCTTTTATCCTTAGAGCAATGGAGACTGATGAGCAACTTAATAGAACCATAAGATTGAGGGGCATAAATAGAATGGACAGCCACAACTTTTTTTCCGGGTTGCAATGGCCAATACCAGAGCACATCAGTTTGAATGAAGGAAAGTTTTTGGGAGATGTCAGAGGTAGTTTATTTTTTTTTTTTAAAAACAGGGTGGTGAAAAACCTGGAATGTACTATTGGAGCTAGTGCATTAGGTTGATACATTAGGGACGTTTAAGCACTCTTCAATAGGCACGTGGATTTAAGAAAAATAAAGGGTTATGGACCAAGGGAGGGAAGACATATTGATCATGGAGTAGGTTAATATGGATCAGAAGAACAACATTGTGGACTGAAGGGCCTGTATGGTGCTGAACTGTACTGTTCTACATTCCATGTCTTTGACTTGAAGACAATTGCCACATGGTCAAGGTTCACCTTGAGCAGGTAATATCATCAAGACAGCCAACATCACAAAGGACCCCTGTCGCATTGCTTTTGTAGCAAGAAGTCCAGCACCTCTTAGTTCAAGAACAGTCCTTCACAATTGCTATAAGGCTCATGAAATTCTCCTTGCTACGCCAACCATAAACTACCACAGGGACCACAAAAAGACCAGTCTGCACAATTCCACTATTTACAGAACTTGTTTTTTCTTGCATTAACTGTAAATATTTATTATCTTTTATTTTTGCTATCCCTTTCTATGCTGTGCTAATTTAATGTATACTGTTGCAATCATTTTGGATTACAAAACTTTGGTTGCTGCAAGAACTTGAGTGCATTTGTACATTGTACCTTCATACATGACAAACTCATTAATATCTGATTACAGTTAATGAGTTTGTTAAACTAAGTAATAATTAAAGAATTAATCAGTTAATCAATTAATCAATTAATCCAGAATGGAGGACCATCGCCTTCCCAAGATCATGTTCTATGGCGAGCTCTCCACTGGCCATCGAGACAGAGGTGCACCAAAGAAGAGGTACAAGGACTGCCTAAAGAAATCTCTTGGTGCCTGCCATATTGACCACCGCCAGTGGGCTGATCTCGCCTCAAACCGTGTATCTTGGCGCCTCACAGTTCGGCGGGCAGCAACCTCCTTTGAAGAAGACCGCAGAGCCCACCTCACTGACAAAAGGCAAAGGAGGAAAAACCCAACACCCAACCCCAACCCACCAATTTTCCCTTGCAACCGTGTCTGCCTGTCCCGCATCGGACTTGTCAGCCACAAACGAGCCTGCAGCTGACGTGGACATTACCCCTTCATAAATCTTCGTCCGCGAAGCCAAGCCAAAGGAAAAGGAAGGAATCAGTATTACACCATCTCCTCAATATATGGAAGAAGATTCATGTAGAAAGAAATAAAATAAATTATCAAATACCAAAACTAATATTGACGCAAAATAAGCTACTCCCTTTTACAATAGACAACCTTTCCTTTAGAAAATGGGAAAAAAAAGGGATTAAAAGAATAGAAAATTGTTTTTCAGGAAGTAGATTCTTATCCTTTGAACAAATGAGAGATAAGTACAATATAACTGGAGATACAGCGCTGGCATATTACCAACTGAGATCCTACTTGAAAGATAAATTAGGAAGCAATTTGAGTTTACCAGAGGGAAGTAACCTTGAATATGTGATTACAGATACAATGTTAATCAAAAGATTTATAACAAATATGTATATCAAACTGCAAGAAAAGGAGAATGAGGAAACAAATGGTAAAACTAAACAAAAATGGGAACAAGATTTAAATATAAAGATAAAAAAGGAAACATGGGAGAAATTATGTTCTGGAACGATGAGAAATACAATAAATACGAGGCTGCGTATGATACAATATAATTGGTTACACAGACTATACATTACACCGCAAAAGTTAAATAAATGGGACCCAACAGTATCTGATAGATGTTTTCGATGTAAAAAAGAAAGGAGAACAACAATTCATGCAATCTGGACATGTGAGAGAGTAGAAAAATTTTGGGATGATCTCAATCAGATATTAAATAAAATAACAGAAAACAATATACCAAAGAATCCAGAGATCTTTCTCCTAAGTAACATAAAAAATAAAGAATTTGGAATTGACTTGGAAGATGCACAAAAAAGATTTGTCAAGATAGCCCTAGCCGTAGCAAAAAAATGTGTTATGTCAACCTGGAAATTGGAAGATAATTTGAAAATACAACAATGGTATATAGAAATGAATAAATGTATTCCATTAGAAAAAATAACATATAGTTTAAGAAATAATATTGAAATATTCGAACAAGTATGGGAGCCTTACATTAAATACAATAGCGAAAACCTACCGGGAACAAACATTACCTAAGTTGATGGAAGGAGAAGAAAAGAAAAGAATGGCCTCAGTAGAATTTCTGGTGTATTTTTGATGAATGACAACATTGTCTGACTGAATTAATGCAACCTAGATTGTATACCTAAAATGGATGAGAGGGGGGGGTGGGGGGGTGGCTTGGGAGGAGGGAGGGGGAGGGAGAAAAAGTCACTGTAAATGTGTGGAAAAGAAAAAGTGTATATCATGACTATTGTGATTTATGGTGTGAAAAATAAAAAATTAAAAAAATAAAAAAAAAATGAACAAGTTGAACACTCACCCGTGACTGGAGTTAAATACGAAAGTCTGCAAACCCTGGAGTTGAGTGTAATGCTTAAAAGTGCTGGAGAAACTCAGCAGATCATGCTGAGTTTCTCCTCCACTTTTATGCATCGCTCATCACATTACCCTGTGGTGATACACCACTAGCCTACTGCGGGGGTAAACCTGTGTACCTGCAGAAGAGCCCTGGAGGACAAGGCATCACCTGACCATCTGTCGATCAGTCGACCTGAATGGACCAAGCCTCACCTGGTCGGCTGCCAGTCACCCTCTAGGATACAAGCTAGATCCAGCCCCTCGAGGTCAGTCTCACAGCTTGCACAGCACTCTCACAGCCAGCTCTGTGGAAGTTTATGTAGAATAAAGCCTGTTGAACAGACTTTATGTTTTATGTCTGCTTTCTGCTCGATAGCACATCACAGACCTTAAACCTCATCAGTCCAAATCATGGAGTGGCATAGTTCTCATGCGCATTATGTCTGGTTATCTAGAAAGAGAAAAGGCAGTCCATGTTGGGGTGTACGATCATGTAGGTGAAGAAGCCAAGCAAAACTTGCATTGACACTATTTCTGAGGTTGAGCACCATTGACTCATTCATTGGACAAGACTGTGGGAGTTTAGCACAATATCTCCAAGGCTGAAGTCCTCCACCAACCTGCCCCACTGTACAATACCACCCTCTAACAATAATTTTTCTCAATGAGACTAAAAAAGATGGATCATACCTGTTACCATCAAAGGCAGACATAGATGATGAAATTCATTTAGGCTTTCAAAGCACCAGCACAGTTTGTGTTTCAGTGAGGGAATGGGTATTTGAAGATCAAGACCAGACCTGGAATAAGACTCCTAGTCTATCAGTCAGCAGTGATCCCTATTCTACTTACTTCTAAGACATGGACTCTTCATACAGACTTTAAGGAATCAATAGATTTTGGCAGTCCTAGAAGGCTGGAAAATGGCAAATGTCGCCCCACTATTCAAGAAGGGAGGGAGGCAGCAAAAAGATGGGTTAGCCTGATGTCAATGGTTGGGAAGATGGAGTCAATTGTCAAGGATGAGTTTGCAGAGTACTTGGAGGCAGTTGACAAGATAAGTCAAAGCTAGCATGGAAAATCTTGCTTGACAAACCAATTGGAATTCTTTGAAGAAGTGATGAGCAGGCTAGATAAAGGAGATGCAGTGGATGTTGTTAATTTATATTTTCAGAAGGCCTTTGACAAAGTCCTGCACATGGTATAACAGGAAACATACCAACATGGGTAGGGCATTGGATATCAGCAGGAAGCAGAAAATTGGAATACATATTCTGGTTGGACTGAAACATGAAAGTCTGCAGTCACTGGGAATTTGGTACGAACACAGAAATGCTGGAAGAACTCAGTAGGTCTCGCAGTGAACCATAGGAGGTAAAGATATACAGTGCCCTCCATAATGTTTGGGACAAAGACACATTTTTCCTTTATTTGCCCCTGTGCTCCACAGTTTTAAATTTGTAATCAAACAATTCGCAAGTAATTAAAGTGCACATTCCAGATTTAATTCAAGGTTATTTATAAATTTTGGTTTTACTACGTAGAAATTATAATGCTTTTTATACATAGTTCCCTAATTTCAGGGCACCATAATGTTTGGGACATTTGGCTTCACAGGTGTTTGTGAGTACTCAGTTATATTTAATTGCTTTATTGGTGCAGGAATAAGAGAGCTGTGCTTGCTTCTTAGCTTTTGATTATCTTTGGAGTCTGTAGTTGCCATTTTTCAAAATGAGGACAAGAGTTGTGACAATGAAAGTCAAAGAAGCCATTCATTGCAAGTGATCTGAAGGTAGGTGGAGGAGCAGGTAGTTTTGAGCAAACATGGAGGCTGCAGAAGGACTTAGATTAGGAGAATGGGCATAGTGGCAAATGAAATATAATGTTGGAAAGTGTACGGTCATATATTTAGTAGAAAAAAAGGAGACTTTTTTAAATGGGGGGAAATTTGAAAATACCCAGATGCAAAAAGATCTGGGAGTCCTCACTCAGGAGGGCCTGAAGGTAAACTTACATGATGAGCCAGTAGTGAGGAAGGCAAATACAATGCTGGAATTCATTTCAAAAGGAAAATAAGAGCAGGGATGTGATGTTGAGGCTTTATGAGGCACTTAAGAGATATCACTTTGAGTATTGTGAGAAAGGATGTGCTGACCTTGATAGGGTTCAGAGGAGATTCACAAGGATGATTCTGGGAATGAAAGGGTTATCATATGAGGAACGTTTGACAGCTCTTGGCCTGTACTCAATGGAGTTTGGGAGAATGAGGGGGATCTCACTGAAGCATTTCAAATGTTGAAATGCATGGACAGACTAGATGTAGAAAGGTTGTTTCCCATGATGGGAGAGTCTCAGGCAAATGGACACAACTTCAGGATTGAGCAGAGATACAGAGGAATTTGTTTAGCCAGAGGGTGGTATTTTATGGAATTTATTGCCACAGGTGGTTGCAGATGCCAGGTCATTAAAGCAGAGATTGATAGTTCTTGATTAGCCAGGGTATCAAAGGTTATGGGGATAAGGCCAGGCAGTGGGGCTGAGTAGGAAAGTGGATCATTTCATGATTGAATAGTAAATAGTGGGGCAGACTTGATAGGCTGAATAGTCTATTCTGCTCCTATGTCTTATGGACGTCATAAAGCAATGCATATATTCCTCCAACACCGTTGTCACAAAGTTCACCAAATTTGTTGGAACGGTAAGCAAACCAATGAATGAATTATCTTGTAGGCTATCATCCTACATTTCGCCCTCTACTGTCGGTCTTGCATGCCATATCTTTTTCACTCCCAACACTATACTCTGGCAACAAGCATTCTCCCCTGAGCTGTCATGGGAAAAGACTACCCGGTGGACTAAGGAAAAGGTTCAAGGATGTTCCCCACAGGATCCTGAGTATCCTTGGTCAATGACCACTCACACTGGAAGAGGTGTATTTGAGCACGTATTGAGAACCTCAAATCCAACCATGCAAACTAAGGTGGAAGAGTGCACCACTTGTTACATTATCTCACTGCCCTCCCCAGGAGGCCCCTCCTGCCTCACCTGTGGAAGAGTTTGTGGCCGCCACACTGGCCACATCAGTCATTTCAGAATCCACAGATCCAAAGTAACAGAAGTCATCTTCGATTCCTGCTTTAAAAAAAATGTTATTTCTGCTCAAACTCTCCAGAAAATGCATTTGGTTGACAATTTCGTTTGCTTGGTTTTCTCAAAGGTCTGTTATTCTCTCATTTAAAAATTAATTGTGCTAATCTGCTGAGCTAAACATTTTATGTTAATTTCTCTGCCCATGATTTATGTTGATTATTTCTCTCAAAACCTAAATTCAACTGGTAAATCCAGTCTTCAAAAAAAAAGTTTTTAAATATTTCAAGAATGTAATCAAAAAGGAACCAACAACTGAAGAAATCCGGGAGAAGAGGCCTAAGGATCAATGGAAACCTTGGGTTGGATTGCGATCCAGCCCTGCTGTACGTACCCACCCAGCTGGGGATGTCTCTCCTCAGTTGGAACAGGGCTATGGTATTGAGTCCGATGAAGAAACACAACTACTCATGCCCAGGGAATTGCACACGTGTGAAGAGGAACAGCCTTCGATGTCAAAAGCAGGGCCTAGTAGAATTGCCACTGGCAGATACAGCCTGCTACAGTTGGATTCGGAAGAGGATGTGGAGGAAACAACAAACAATAGAAATTGTACAAATGAAGAAAGAGACATACAATTCCAATTATTAAAGAAAAAGTTGTCACGTATATTTGTTGTTCATACCATAAACCTTGCAGTGTACAGTGAAAATGAGATAGCATTTCTCCAGACCGTGGAGCTGATTATTTACATGGATAAATTACCTCAGAAACAATTTTTTAAATAAATTACTTATCATAAATAACATATCACTTATTAAATACCATGTTACATATGCTAGCCCTGTGTTCCTGGAATTCAGAAGCCTCACGGCTTGGGGGGAAAAGCTGTCTCATAATCTGTTCACAAGAGCCCAGACACCAGTACCTCTTCCCAGATGGCAGGAGGGAGAACAGATTGTGGGAGGGGTGGGTGGAGTCCTTCACGATGCTTATGGCTTTCTGCATACAATGGCCATTATAAATGTTCATCTTGGCAGGGAGAGAGACCCCAATAATCCCCTCAGCAGTCTTTACTATCGACTGCAGGGACTTGCGTTCTGAGATGGTACAGTTCCCAAACTATGCAATGATGCAGTTACATAGGATACTCTCATTGCATCCCCTGTAGAATGTAGTGAGGGGAGAGGGTGGTGGTTGAATTTCCGTAAGTTCTGTAAGAAGTAAAGCGTTGTTGGGGTTTCTTGACAATAGATCTGATGTTGGGGGACCAGGAGAGATCCTCCACCAGGTGCATGCCAAGGAATTTTATGCTCTTGACTAACTTGATGGTGGAGCCATTGATGGTCACTGGAGAGTGGTCACCCCGGGCTCTTCTGAAGCCAACCACCATCTCCTTTGTCTTGTTGATGTTCAGGTGTAGGTTATTGTCTCTGCACCAGCCTGTTTGTGATTGCACCTTCTTTCTCATCGTAAGCTGACTCATCATTCTTGCTAATGAGCCCTACCATGGACTTTAAAAACAGCCAAAGGTAAGAAGATTAAAGAAGAATTGGATAAGAAAACTAAGAATATTTATAAGATTGCCAAAATCATGAAGGCTTGAAAAAGATCTGGATGACAGGGTTAAATTTATGGAAGATGAGAAGGATAAAATGGCAAAAGTTGAACTTGATTCGATGCATGGTCAATTGACAGGAAGAAAGTAATGGAAAAATTTAATATCTTAGAAAATTTCAGTAGAAATTTCCATGCCCAGAAGGCATGGAAAGTCAAGACATTAAAATATTTTCAAGATTGGATAGCTGAAGTTCTGGGGCAGAATAAATTTACTCAACTATTGAAATTTTAAGGAATCATTGAGCCCTGGTCCAAAACAGACCCCAGACCAAAGGCCTCATTCTGTATTGATCAAGTGTCTCAGATATCAAGACAGAGAGCTGATATTAAATTTGGCAGCCGAGGGAGCAAAAACCAAAAGTGCACCACTAGAGGTCAATGGAAGTAAAGTGCTTTTTTTTTAATCCGGATATAAGTGCTGCCCAACTAAAATGGAGAAGGGAATTTAATCCAATAAAAAGTTTCCTATTGCAGAAAGGATACAATTTTGCATTATGTCATCCTCCCACTTTGAAGATCATATTGCCTAATGGATGGAAACAGTTCTTCACAGATTGGACCCAAGCAGAAGAATTTGTGAATGAACTGCCAGTTGTTAGATCACCTGAATGATTTACTGATGGTGATTTAAATACTTGGATAAAGTTTTAGAAAATCAAATGATTATGGTCCTCGAGTGGGGGTTCAGGGATGATGGGAACCTGGCATCTATTATGTCATGTACCTCTGTGGCAGGACCTAGCTACAGCCTGCATAATAGTGAGGGGTAGTGTTGTGTATTACTTACACAACACTAGAAGGTGGGAATTACTAATATTGAAAAGTTTCATAGAAATTATATATTTAATATGATAATCACTTTATTTTCCTTCTCTATATGGGCTTCTGGAAGATGTACTTACCATTTTGGAGAATGCAGGTTGGTTTAGTTGTTGAGGGAGATACACAGTGAGAGGTGAATGAAGAGTATTTGGATATTAAAAAGAATTTTTGAAAAGATGAATAGTACATTAAAATTTATGTTTTAACCTTAATGGGATTAATGGGACAATGAGGAAGAAGTGAATATTGGTGTATATTAAGAAAATGAAAATTGACGTTGCATTTTTACAAGAAACTCATTTAGTTGATAAAGAACATCAAAAAATAAAAAGGGACTGGGTGGGACAAGTTGTAGCTTCTTCATTTAACTCTAAGGCAAGAGGAGTAGCAATTTTGATACATAAGAATCTCCCAGTTAAAGTATAAAATGTGATATTAGATCATACAGGCAGATATGTCATTTTACATTGCTAGCTATATTTGGAAATATGGGCCCTTATGAATATTTATGCACCATTGATGATGAGAAAATTATTCAGGAAACATTTCTTAATTTACCAAATGTCTCCGAAAATATTTTAATAGGAGGAGTCTTTAATTTATGTTTGGACCCACCTTTAGATAGATCAACTAGAGTAACTCCAAAGGCGAAGTCTGCAAAAACTAGCTTATCATTGATGAGGGATTTACATTTAATAGATGCATGGAGAAAAATTCATCTGAGACAAAAGGATTATTCTTTGTACTCCAATAGACATGACTCTTACTCAAGGATAGACTTGTTTTTACTATTCCCCCAATTATAGGTACACAATCCTTTATCTGGAACCCTTGGGGGAGAGTGTGTTCTGAATTTCGGATTTTTCTGGATTTCAGAAAGCCAAATTTAAGCCCACCTAAATTGAGCTGCCGTATCCAACCCCACCCTCTTCCAGTCACGCTACCGTCTCCCCCTTTGCCAGCCCGACTGACGCTGCTGGTCTCCCCACCTCGCACACCCGACTCACACTGCCGGTCTCCCCTCCCGGCCCACCCAACTCGTGCTGCCAGTCTCCCCCCCCTCACCCGACTGCCGGTGTCTCCCGCACCCATCAAAGTCACGCTGCCGGTCTCTCCCCCTCACCCCCCCAACTCGCAATGCCAGTCTCTCCCCAACACTCCCCCCGACTTGTGCTGCCAGTCTCCCCCTCCCTCCTCTACTCGCGTTGCTGTTTCTCTCCCCACTTGCTGGATTTTGGAGCTTTCTGCATTTTAGATGTCTGCATAAAGGATAGTGTACCTGTACAGGATTATTGAAACTGAATATAAAGCAGGAATATTATCAGATTACTCTCTATTGACTGGCAATCATAATGGCAGATAAAGAGAAGTTGGTTTTTAGATGGTGACTTAATTCTTCTTTGTTGAAAAAAAGAGATTTCTGTGATTTTATTTGAAGACAAATTCATAATTTTTGTGAAACTAACTGCATTCACACCTAATAAATTTATGATATGGGATGCTTTAAAGGCGTATTTAAGAGGACAAATTATAAGCTATACTTCTAAATTGAAAAAATACTTCATAAGAGGTGGAACAATTGGAAAATGAGGTAAAAATTTAGAAAAAGATCTCCAATTCAGGTATTCTGAAGAGAAAAAGAGGAAGATTATTAATAAAAAAATTGAAGTATAATACAGTACAAACTTATAGAACAGAAAAAATGATAACAAGAATGAAACACATATGAGTTAGGTGAAAGGGCACATAAGGTACTTTGTTGGCAATGGAAGGCAGAACAGATTTCAAGAACAATTAATGCAGTGGAAATAGAGGTAAATTCTGTAGGCTAAAAACCTCAAGAAATTAATGAATTTTTAAAACAATTTTATGCCAAGTTATATCAGTCAGAATCCCATGGAGATGTTAATAAAATAGAAGACTTTTGTCACATATAGCATTACTAACATTAGATTTAACTGAACAAGCATAGATAAATACCTCCCTTACTTTGAGAGAGGTGGAGGAAGCACTAAGTTCTTTACAAAGTAATAAATCTCTTGGAGAAGATGGATTTCCACCTGAATTTTATAAAGAGTTTAAAGATTTAATGATACCTTTGTTTATGGATGTTTTAAATCAGGCGTTGCAAACCCATACTCTCCCTGAATCATTTTCAACAGTAATAATTACCATGATACCTAAAAAAAGATAAAGAACCATGAAAGCAATCATCTGATAGATCCATAACTTTATTAAATTCAGATTATAAGATAATTGCTAAAGTTCTTGCAAATAGATTGACAAAATATTTACCTATGTTTATAAAAATGGATCAAATGGGTTTTGTGAAAAAGAGACAAGTCAGCTGATAATATAACTAGATTATTGAGCACAATTCATTTAGCACAAAAATGAGGTGATCTAAGTGTAGCAGTATCACTAGATGCAGAAAAGGCATTTGATAGATTAGAAACCCAAGGTGGTAACAAATGGTCATATCTCTGCCCCATTTCAATAAACAAGATCTAATAGACAAGGATGTAAATTGTCACCAGTGTTATTTGTTTTAGCTATAGAGCCCTTAGCCGAAGCAATTTGTATGGAACTGGATATTAAGAGTTTTAGAATTAATCAAGAGAAACATAAGATTAGCTTATTTGCTAATGATGTGCTGATATATCTGACAGAACCAGAAAATTCGTTACAAAAGCTACATTTAAAATTAGAAGAATTTGATACAGTTTCAGGTTATAAAATAAATTGGGATAAGAGTGAAATTATACCTCTTGCAAGAGGTGATTATACTATTTGCCAAATAAATGCTCAGTTTAAATAGCTGATAAATGGGATAAAATATATTTAGGAGTTTCTGTGGATAATAAATTACACAATTTATATAAATTGAATTATTAAAAAGTTGAAGAGGATTTAAATAAGATACTATTGCCTATAACATTAGTAGGAAGAGTTAATTGTATAGAAATGAATATATTTCCTAGAATACAGTATCTTTTTCAATCATTGCCTACATTAATACCTCAAAATTGTTTTTTTGTATTAAATAATTAGAAAATGTTTATGGAAAGGCAAAATGTCCAGAGTGCTTATAGAAAAATTATCGTGGAAATATGAAATGGGAGATTTACAGCTCCCTAACTTTAAAAATTACTATAGATCAGCCCAAATTAAATTTTTTACCTCTTTCTTTGAAGAGGGGGGAAAATTTGCTCAAGCAAAAATAGAATTAGATATAATTGGGATGCAAAATTAATGACTCCTGAAAGAAAAACTACTCTATTGAAGCATTTGATTAAAATTTGGCTTAATACAAATACAGAAATTGAAACAAAGAGTAATCTATCTCTTAAAACTCCTTTATACCTTATACACTAGATATTCAAATTTATGAAATATGGTCTCATAAATGGATACATTGAAAACTGTTATGATCAAGGGGAATTTATGTCATTTGAACAATTTAAGAATAAATATGGTATTCTTAATAATAATTTTGCTATTTTCAAATTAGAGCATATTTAAGTGATAAGCTGGACTCAACAATGCATTTACCAAAGTGTAGTGATATAGAGGCTCTAATAAGAAAGAGAAATACAAAGAAATCTATTTTGGCAATTTATCATTTACTTCAAATGGGAACCCCTAACTAAACTGGTGATACATAAATCTAGACAAAGATTGGAATCAGGCTTAAATATGATAATAGATGATAAGAATTGGGCTGATTTATGTCAATACTGTATGACTAATACAATAAATGAAAGATATAGACTGGTACAATATACCTCATGCCACAAAAATTAAATAAATTTAAATCAGTGTTTTAGATGTGGTGAAGAGGTGGGAACAATTTTTACATTCAACATGGTCTTGTGATAAGTAAGACCCTTTTGGACTTCTTTTAAAAGCAAATTAGAAGAGTCCAATTTCCACAAAATCCAGATTTTTTTTATTAGCTATCAATAATAAAGATAAGATCTAAATTGAAATTAACTAAATACCAGATAGAATTTGTTAAAATTGCATTAGCAGTGGCCAGAAAATATATTGCAGTTGCTTTGAAATCTGATTCACACATAAGTTTGGAATGATGGAGTGTGGAAATGCACAGTTGTGTTCCCCTTGAGAAAATGATTAATTTAAGGAAAAAATAGATTTTTACAAATTTGGCACCCATATCTTCAAAAGAATAGGATTAAATATTTACGTTTTTAGATTTAAAAATGATCTTCTTAGCCTCTAAGACCTGCATGGAACCCATTAATGATGAAATAGATATGAATTTTAGACTAGATGGGTTTAACCCTTTCAACAGTCCATTCTCAGTCTTATTTTTATTCTTTTCTTTCTTCTATTCTAACACTTAAACTCTGTACTTTCTTTTTTTAATCTTTACTTGGGACTGCTGGAGGTGGGAGGAGGGGGTGTTGGTGTATTATCGTCATGCATTTGAAACTCAATATATTATATTAGTATTTTGAAATATATTTGAATGCATGTTTGGTTTAAAAAAAATATTCAAAAAAAATTGAAGTGGTGCTAGGTTTGAAAGCACATTTTTATTCATATTCCTCTATCTGACCAACCATGAAAGATGGCGTGAACAACATCTTCACAGGGACGTCCTTTCTAAATGCAATTTTTCTTTCCACCAGAGAGTTTGGAGAAACTGGAAGCCTATTAATTACTTTTTGTAGAAAAGATTTGCTTATTTTGGTTCTTTCAGTTGAAAAAATGTTTTGTCTTAAACAACCAGAAAATGGATATAATTAGTGTGGACATGTAAAATCCCACTTGACCCTCAAACTGCAGCTGATTTCAGAATGATATGTACAATGGCACCATCTCCTGGCTGATATTGAACTCTACAAACCAATCACTGGAATTGATGCAAATAAAGAGTTTTCAAAAGTACAACCCATTGCTGTCCAGTGTTACTTTTAACCAAATGTGGACAATTGGAATTCCAGTTGGGACCAATCATATGTATGATCAGTTTTTAAAAAAAAAAATTGCACTCACACAAAAGAAAGTGAATTTTGATTTATATGCAGATTTTCATGTCGAAATATTTTACAACCAATTAATTATTTTTAATGCAGTGTAGAAGACCTGTCAACCATCTTTAAATCATTGCCTCATATGTTTACATTTGTTCCTTGATTATCATCTCACCTCAGATGTAACCGAAGAATTTTCATTAAATCGATCATTCAGTGATATGATTTTTCTTTCATGCTGTTAATTCTGTTCAAACAGAATGAGTTTATATATTTGGAGTTTTACTTTTATATATTAAATGAAGGAAACAAGAGCTGTTTCAAAAACCACCTGACACACACACATTTCACTGTGAACTGTGAGACCACAGTGAGAAGCGAAGTGGCTGGTGCAGATTGAAGTGTGGACTAGTGAGTGGTGGAAGGAACAGTTTCTTTGGAATATGGAGCGGAGATGCAAGTCATGTTTCTCGCAAAGGTGGTAGTTCATGATCTACACTCAGTAAGGGATCAACACTTCAAAAGCATTCAGTTTGAACTTGACTTTTTCTAATTATATAACTATAACTTTGGAGGCAGCCATTTAGGTCATCAAATGATGTCTTCAGAGAGTATTTCCATCAATCTCATACCCCACATCCTATAAAGAAGAATGTGCATCGGATCAGGGTAGTGACAACACTGAAAGTTATGCATTTCACAATCCTAACACTCTTTTCTGTAACTCTCTCCGCACAAAGGCTCCAACATAAAGCTAAAATCACACATCTCCCTACAAAAGAACAGGTACAGCAGTGGATAGCACAATCATTAGATCCCTGTTGGGCAATAAGGTGTCTTGTGTATATTATTCATCTAATTATAGATATTATCCAATATAATGAAAAAGGTGCTTTCATCAGTTGGATTCATGACATACGTTTAAAAAGTCAACCAGCCAACAGTTTTGCAATTAAACCAGAAATCTTTCAGATGTTTATTGACTTGGTTAGACAATGTAAACACAGATTTTTTTTTTGTAACAGTCAATCTGGTGCAATGTGAACCTCATCAGGTATCCATGGCTCCAGATTTCAGCTAAAGCAATGACTGGGTCATCTGGTCACAAATTGCATTATAGTTTAAGTAAAAATAACACCAGCTATTTGGATCAGTTTAGTGGTAATATTACCTGATGAAACATAAATGTTCAGATCATAATGCATTGAACAAAGCAACTAATGAGAACATTGTCCATTGCTAACGAAATATGACGCAGCAACGTGCTCAATTGCTTGTAATTCTATATGATGGAAATGGATTTAATATGCAAGTTTAAATGAACAGCTGTGATACTTAGCAACCTTCCATGCTTTTTTTGAGAAAGTATCACTGGTGTTTTTAACCATTTGGAATCAGCTATGCACCAACAGTTTTCCAAAAGAATGCGCATGAATTAGCAAAAGGACCTAAGGGAACAGAAGCCATTGCTGACAATTTTGTGGCTGTCAGTTTTGGACAAAGTCAGAATCAATTGTTCAAGACCATGGTGAATATTCAGAGGCAGATATCGAATCATAATGCTAAAGGTAAAGTAATATTTTAGAGGCAAGAAATTGCTGCTATTGCTTATGGCCAAGCACTTGGTGCAGATTCCTTGTGTCATAGAAAACTACAGTGCAAAAACAGGCTCCTTCAGCCCCTCTAGTCTGTGCTAAACCATTTTTTTGGATAGTCCTACTCCATAGCTCTCCATACCTCTCCCATCCATGTAGGTGTCCAAATTATTCTTAAATGTTAAAATTGAGCTTGCATTCATCACCTCAATTGGCAGCTTATTCCATACCCCCACCACTCACTGTGTGCAGGAGTTTCCCTTCATGTTCCCCCTAAACTTTTCCCTTTTTTCTCTTAACCCATGTCCTCTGGTTTATATCTCACCCACCCTCAGTGGGAAAAGCCTGTCTACGTTAACTCTGTGTATAACCCTCATAATCTTAAATACAGTACAACTTCAATACTCCAAAAAATTTTTTGAGCTGAACTGACCTCACAGGTTGTAAAACAATTCACCCAACGTGAAATTAGAACGACGATTGTCCTTGTTTCAGGTAACTCCCTCCCCTCTCTCTTTCCATTTCTTCTTTACCTACCCCTATTGACTTTTCTCTCCAACTGTCCCTCTCAAACTGCGTGCCACTGTCTCCCAGCTGCAAGCAGTCAGAAGAATCCCTTGTCCCAGAACCATCAAGGTGTGGGTCCTCGGCTCAGTAGCATTCCCTCTCCTCTCAGTCGCGTTCTCTCCCCTCTCCATATTTAATCTTGAATGTATGAGTTCTTAGACAACACATGGATGAAGGAAAAGGTTCTTTACTTTAAAGTTGATGTAAACAGCACCATGAGGTGGCAAGTCTCCATTACAGATCGACAACACTGTATGTCAGCCCCCTACTGGCAGCCAAGTCTAATCATACAGTAAGGCATTGCTAGTTGCTTTGAAACCATGATTACTATCATTACAGCCATCTGTAAACTTTCTGATCCAATTTACTACATTAATAGTGTATCCAATCTCTTAGAACACCTTCCAAAAATGTATCCACCACTGACATCAGGCGCACCGGCCTATCATTTCCAGGGTTAGTTTGGAGCCTTTTTTAAACAACGGAACAACGTGAGCTACCCTCTAATCCTCCCGCACCTCACCCGTAGCTAAGAACATTTTAAATATCTCTGCAAGATCTCTGCACTTTATACACTAGCCTCCCTCAAGGTTCAGGAGAATATCTTGTCAGGCCCTGGGAATTTATCAATCCTTATTTGCCTTAAGGCAACAAGCACCTCCTCCTCCTCCTCTTTATTCTGTATAGGTTCCATTATCTCACTGCTCGTTTTCCCTCACTTCTCATGACTCTGTGTCTGTTTCCTGAATGAATACTGATGGGGAAAAAACATTTTATATCTCCCCCATCTCTTTTGGCTCCATACAAAGCAGACCACACTGATCTTCAGTCGGACCAATTTTGTCCCTTACTATCCTTATGGTTTTAATATAATGTACCTGTAGAAACCTTTAGGATTTTCCTTTACATTGTCTGCCAAAGTAACCTCACGTCTTCATTTAACCTTCCTGATTTATTTCTTCAGGTTTTCCTTGATTTTTTTATACTCCTTAAGTACCGCATTTGCTCCACGTTAACTATACCTGTTATACACCTCTCTTTTCTTCCAACCTTATGTTTCCTGCAGCTGTCTGCTTGCTCTCTCTACAGATTTTCTCCTCCAATTCTCATTGACTATTTAGGGTCCAAAATACAACCCCATGAGTGTGGTCATACCTTTCCTGTTCCTCAGCTCCACCCCTATAGCCTCACTAGTCGAGCCCTCTCGTCTGTCATGCCTGAGCACACCTGTGATATTTTCCCTGACGAGCAATGCCACTCCTCCCCCTTTCATCCCTCTCATTCTATTGCATCTAAAGCAACAGACATCCTGAACATTGAACTACCAAAATTGCATTCAGTGAAAGTTAAAACAGCTTTGAAGAGCTTAACACCAGAGGAGGCTCAAGATTATATATTTCTATCTTTGCTACATAAAGGACACATTTTGACCTGCTGAATTTCTCCAGCATTTTGTGTTTTTTTTAATTCAACCATGGTGTCTATAGATTTTTGTGATTTACTCCAAAGGGATCCAATGTTTGATGAGAATACCTAACCAAGTTTCTTCTCATCTATTAGATTGATGAATCCACTCAGACATTTCTGAGGACTCAGACTTCAGATGGACCAGGAATGACCACTCTCCACTATACATCAACAACTCTGTAGTAGAGAGTGAAGAGTACCAAGTTCTTTGGAGTTCACTTAACTAATGATCTATCGTGGATACTCAACATCTCATCACTTGTCAGGAAGGCCTTTTACTTTCTGAGAAGATTGAAGCGGGCAAGGCTAACAACTACCATTACATCAATCTTCTACAGGAGCTCTGTTGAGAGCGTCTTGGCTGGCTGCATCACACTGTAGCACAGTTGCTGAAAAGAAATGGATTGAAGGTCAATCCACAGGACCATAAGAGCGTCAGGGAGGATCACTCCAACCTCCCCCCCCCACCCCCCCACCACTCAAATCAATGTGATCTACTGGGATCATTGTCTGAAGAGGACACAGAAAATCAATGAGGACCCTTTCCACCCTGCACACAGCATCTTTCAGCTGCTCCTCTCAGGGAAGAGATACAGGAGTATCAGGCTGAGGAACAGCTTCTTCTCACAGACAGTGAGAATGCTGAACAACTGAAGGATCTGCTCATACAAACATCCAAGATGCTCATTTAGACAAAACAAAATACTGATTTATTTTTATAGGTATAATACTTGTCCTGCATATGTATTATTTGTCTGTATTTGTGTTACGTGTGGTTGTGTGTCCACAGATTTTTGCACTGAGGACCAGAGAATGCTGTTTCATCATGTTGTACTTGTACAATCAGATGACAATAAACTTGACTTGATTTAAGAAGGAAAGATGCAGAGTGATTCAATGAGAAAAAAATAACTATAATTTGATGGATTTTAGAATGACCTTGGAGTAACAGTGTTACTGATTAGATAACCAATCACCTGCACATCAAGGACATCAAGAGAGGCTGCAATGAGATCATGCTCAAATCCAAAGGATCTCCCGGCAGTTGTGTCTATTTTGTTAGGAACCACACATGAACATTGAAATAGATCTTTGCCCATGGAAATAATAGTTCTACAAATATTAAAAGCTCTCAAACACTTCACAGAATTCAGAAAATGCTGTTATGATTGTAAACATTTTCTTTGAATGTATTTTATACAAAAAGGGCAAAAGATAGTGTTTGTTGGCAGATAAACTGAACCCAAATGTTTGTAACTATGATTTTATGTGTGAAGAAAGTGATCAAGTCAGAATTGATTGAAAGTACAATATTTCAGGCTGAACCCTTTGTCAAGGTCCAAAACTTTGACGGAACACTTTCATATTTCACCGCACTTGTAGTTTTGGATTGTCTCTCTCTTGACTGTGATGACAACATAGTGAAGGCAATACCTTTCAATGTGTAAAGTTTGTTTGGCAATTGAAGGTCTGACCAGATCTTTGATGATGAACAGTGCTGGCCTGAGGTTCATGCCCATATGAGTCTGATTCATTGTAGTAACTTCATTAAAGTGGTGGGATTTACTTCAGCTGGCAGTCTTTGATGGAACCTCAGATGATGTTCACTGGGTTTGGAACACCATATCTGCTGAGTTCCCCAACCGAGCTCCTCAGCTATGGAATTCTAAGAAAGTGATATATGATCTCCATTTTCATAATCAAGTAGTAAAGCTGAGAACAGTAGCAGAACCACAGAGAGACTTTTCACAAAATGTATAGAGCCTGGCTTGCTTTGTGCTGGAAGGGTTACTATTCGTTCACTTGGTGTTTTGTTAGATTCTCTCTGCTATCTTCAGGCAGTGGTCACAGCAGCCCGAGGTCCAGCAGCTCTAGGTTCAGGAATAGTTTCTTTCTAGCAGTTATCAGGTTCTTGAACCTCCCCTTGTTGCACTAATCATGCACTGTACGAGAGGATTGTCTTCACTACAGCAAGTCCCTTTTTGCACAAGGATAATTGTGAATATTCATCATATATTTTGTTTATATTTATTGTCTCTTTTTAATTCAATTAACTGTACTATCATTTTTTTATACAAAGTATTTGTTCAGCTGTAGCAAGAACTTCAGTTCTCATGTACATTGTAGAACATGTATGACAATAAACTCAAAATTATATTGATAACAAGTGAAGGGTTTCTAACTCTTCCTACACAGGAAAAACAGCTTCTTACTTCAAAGCCCCAACTACATTTTAATGTAGTTAATTTATTCTACTTTAAATTAAAATTATTTAATTTGTAACTAAACTTAACTACGCTTGTAATTAAGGAGAAATTGATACAGGATTATCCAATAAAACAATCTTCAACACTCAGGCTTGTATGAAAAGAGGACCATTGCTATGTGGCAAGGTTAGTGCAGGGCTGTTACAGCGCCAGCAACTGGGGTGTGGTGATACAACCACAAAACTGGCTGCACTCCTACCAGCCTACTGCAGGGGGCAACCACTGTACCTGCAGGTAGGCAACCTGGGAGACTGGCCCCACCTGCCTGCTGTCAATCACCAGCACGAACAAAGACTCAAGCCATTGGGCACATGGAGCTGATACCAGTGTACTGATACCTGGTGTGTACAAGTTTAAGCTGATTAAAGCCTATTGTACAGTCTGAGGACTTTGTGTCTGATTTCCTTGCACAGCAGTGCTACATGGGGTTCATGGCATTTTCCGTGTGTCTGTGTGGGTTTCCTCCAGGTGATCCGGTTTCCTCCCACCCTTCAAAACGAACCAGGCTCATGGACTGAAAGGGCCTGTTAATGTGCTGTATGTCTAAATTTAAAAAAAGATGTAGTATTAAACTGAAATAGTGAGAAGTATTTGAAGCAGAGTTTTTAAAGTCTATTGCTGTTGTTTCGTTTATATTGTCAGGCTTTGAATTACAATGCTGGTGTGCAGGTTATCACTCACATTGTTGCTCTCTGGAGTCCACTTACCTGCATTATGCTCTCTGTCATAATGATGGATGAAAACAGGCTACATCGTAACAGAGAAAAATCAACAAAGCTATTATTTTAAATGACTAATGGTTTAATTTACCATTCTAGATGACCTAATATGTGCAGCCCGGTGACATTATAAGTTACCCACATAATTACTCATAAAACATTGTAACTGCAGATAAAAACTGTTGCTCATTTGTGTTTAAGTGATAAATGAAAATTTACTCCTTTGGCATTACCTTGTTCATTCAATTTCTGCTTAGCCTCGGAAGTGTCTCGGCATACAGTAATGGCCTCAGCTCCATTCACACTGAACATAAATGAAAGGATTTGGAAGTGAATTGCAACAACAGACATTTTATGAAATGAAGGTAATTATTCCATGTATTCAAGGCCACTAGGTTTGAATTGCAGATAATAATTAAGCTGTTATTTCCATCAAATAGGCCAACACTCTGGCTGACTGCTGCTCAACCAAAAAAGAACTGATCACGGTGGGGGGGCATGGCGTGCTGGCGTAGATGGGAGGCGTGGGAAGACACCTCCCCTGACAGAATTATTAAAAACCCAACTTATAAAGTTTTTAAAATTTAAAAACAAATATTGGACATACAGTTAATATATTCTATAAGGCAACTATGAGGAAAACAAAGGCACAAGCAGTTAAAAAAACGGTTTCAAAACAGCTTTCAAGTACAGAAAAACTTGAGCCTCCCTTTGAAATGGAGCCTGAAGAGTTGATTCCTGCTCACCCAAGACCACAATGGCAGACCTGGGTAAGTTGTACTTGACTCCAGCGCTGACACAACGCAGCGTTGGGGAAGATGGCGCTGGACCCTGAAGACATCCTCCTCACAATTATGAGGAGCATGTGCGCTACATAGAGTTCAGTCCGTGCTGTGGGGGGACCCGACTTCTTACAGCTCAGCGATGCTGGACCGAAGGGAGGTGGGATCAGAACCCATGGGCAGGCTGAAATGCCATCAGTTTCGAAGGAGGAGGAAGAAGGAGACATTGGAGGGGGACTGGAGGAAGAAGACATTTACCGAGGTACAGAGGAGGAAGAAACTAATATATAAGGGTAGGCCAATATCTAAGCATGTGCCAATGAAGTTTAAGCCTGATTCACATTATTCTGATTCAGCAAGCCAATTTGATATGTTATCTAAATAGAGAATATGACAAGTCAGATGAGAAGTTTTTCAACTATGAAGGAACAATTTACTGGTATGAAAGAAGAGATTTCATCAATTAAAATAGATGCAGCAAAATGTGTGAAGCTTGTGGATAAAGTACAAGATAAATGTAAGAAGATTTTCATGATGTGGAACAATGTAAAGATGGGTCAGATGGAGGATTCATTTACTGGATGGGAAATTCAGAAGAATTATTTATTAAAGAAAACTGACACTTTGGAGAATCAAAGTCAGAGAAATAATGTTAAGATTGTTGGTCTTCAGAAGATTTTGAAGGTCTGGATCTGGTTCAATTTATTTCAGAAGTGGATCCCTGAAGTTTTTGGGAAAAAAATATTTCCTGAATGGTTTGGAATTGGATAGAGCCCATAAAGCGATAAGAAGGAAACTTCTCCCAGGTCAAGTGTCATGTTCTATCCTGATTAGATGTTTACACTATCAAGAATTGATCTTAAGAGTTGTTGTTCAAAATGTGAGAAGTAATCAAGGCCCCCTGGTAGTTAAGAATAATAGGGTTTTCTTCTATGCTAATTTGAGTCAAGTTGTCATCAGACGTCATAAAGAGTTTAATTCTGCCAAAGCTGTTTTGTGGAAGAAAGGATATAAATTTGCTTTTTGATATCTTGCCATTCTTAAAGTTTTTTTAAAGAGACTTTCTAGTGATGATGCTGAAGCTGTTAGATTTGCTAATTCCTTATCTGATAACAAACATGAAAAGCCAGGAAAGTTTTTTTCAACAGTCTGCACTAACCCAGATTGGTATGCAAGAGAAGGAATCTCTACAGTTGTTTGAAATTGACATCAATGATGACCAAGTTAATAAGGACTTGGAAGAAGCATATCATACTTGAAATGATTTGTTGGTTATTTTTTTTTGTTCTTTGGGGGGGGGAGGGGGTTTGGCTACTGCTCCTTCTGAAGTCGTTGGCCACTTTGTGGCATTTGTCACTCCCGTATAATTGAGAGAGTAGTACAGTATTTTTTTTTTTACCTTGAGTTATTTTATTTATGTATGGTTTTTTTTTTCTTTTTTTTGAGGAGATTTCCTTTATTTTTGTGTAGTCTCACCATGGCTTTTGAAACAAATCAAAATTATGGCTAATTTAAATTTTGCTACTTTTAATGTTAATGGCTTCAATAATCCAATTAAGAGAAAAAGAGTATTGCTGTATATTAAAAAGTTGAAGTTTGATGTTGCTTTTTGGCAAGAAACACATTTAATTGAGAAGGAACATCAGAAATTGAAACGAGATTAGGTTGGTCAAGTTATAGTGTCTTTAATTCAAAAGCAAGAGGTGTAACTATTTTGATTAATAAAAAGTTATCTTTTAAATTGGAATTAGTCATCGAGTCAGTTGGTAGACTTTTAGTTGTTAATTGCAAAAAAATTTCTGAATCTTGGACTTTGATGAATATTTATGCTCCTAATATAGAAGGTGAGAAATTTATGCTTGATTCTTTTATTAATTTAAATCAAGCATATGAAAAAGTTATGACTGGGGATGATTTTAATTGTTGTTTGGATCAATTATTGGACTGTAGTTAAGACTAAAATGGCTAAATAGTTGATAACATTAATGAAAGATATGAATCTAGTAGATATATGGAGGAGAATAAATCTTAAAGAGAAAGATTTTTCATTTTATACATTTTGACATGATTCTTATTCTAGAATAGATTTATTTCTGGGATCAGTACAATTGCAAGGTCATGTATTAACAGCTGAATATAAGAGTAGAATTTTGTCTGATCATTCTTTGTTATTAATAACATGTAGAGGTCCAGAGTGAATTGATATGACATATAGATGGAGATTTAATCATTGTTGTTGAAAAATGTAGAATTTTATAAGAGATAAAATACAGTTATTTTTGAAAATAAATATGGATTCAGTTAATAGTAAATGTGTTTTATGGGATGCTTTAAAAGCATATTTGAATGGACAAATTATTAGTTTTACAACTAACATTAAGAAATAACATGTAGATGAAGTTACTAGAGAAGGAGTTAGAGATTTTATAAAAAGATTTATAGCAGAGTTCAACGCAAGTTAAGAAAATATGCTTGATTAATATGAAATTACAGTATAATTTATTACAAACTTATAAGTTTGAGAAGTTAATATAGAGAACTAAACAAATATATTATGAATTAGGGGAAAGAGCTCATGAGGTTTTAGCTTGGCAATTAAAAACAGAACAAGTTTCAAGAACAATAAATGCTCTTAGGAAAGATTCAATTATTACATATAAACCTCAGGAGATTAATGATGTATTTATGGAATTTTATAAAAAATTATATACATCTGAAGATGAAGCTAAAATTGAAATTTTTAAAAATCTGATCTTAATTTACCTTTTTTGAGTAGTATGAATGTTAATGATCTGGATGCTCCTTTTACTTCTAGAGAAATAATAGATGCACTTTGATCTATGCCAAATGGGAAGTCTCCAGGTGATGATGGCTTTACTTTTGAATTTTATTTAAAAAAAATCAAGATTTATTAATTCCATTATTAATGGAAGTAGCAGATGATAGAGGTTCATTCTTTTCCAGATTCTTTATCTCAAGCAATTATTACAGTTATTCTTTTTTTTTCAAATTTTATTTAAAAGATTTTTTTAAAACAAAATACAATCAAATAACAGCAAGAAATTTTTAGATACATTAAAAAAACCCTCCCCACCCTCCCAACCCTTCAGCTAGCTCCCTAAAGGTTAGCCAAATACAAAAACAAAACAAAATATAAAATATTTCAAAGTATTTTCAAATTCATATAGTCCAAATAAGAGGACCACATATTAACAAAGAAAGAATAATTATCATGCAAGTTACATGTAATTTTTTCCAATGGGTTACAAGCTCTTAATTCATTATGCCATCGTACTATGTTAAACTCCACATTATCTTTCCAAGTACTAGCTACACATTTTCGAGCTACAGATGACACTAAACATACAAATGCAATATGAAATTTATCCAACCCCAATCCCTTCAAAGAAACCATATAACCCAACAAAAAAATCAATGGGTTTAATGGTAATTTAATCTTGAGTAATTTTTCCAAGACCAATCTAATTCCTTCCCAAAATGGTTGTACTTTAACACAAGACCAAACAGCAAGTAAAAAAAAGTTCCAGTACATGATCCACATTGAAAACAAGAGTCTGAATTACTAAACCCATATTTTTTCAATTTCTCTGGAGTCAAATGTAACTGATGTAAAAAATTATGATTAACCATTCCATATCTTACATTTGTGATTTTAGTTACACTATCATGGCACATAACCTCCCAATTGTCTTCAGGAAAAATATAAGTTAAATCATTTTCCCATTTAAGCCTAGATTTTTCCCATCTCGGTTTATCCATACTATCTTGTAACAATTGATACATATCTGAAATATAACCTTTCTTTGGAAATCAAAGACTTAAATTTTGTCAACATAGGTAAATTCATCTCTTTTATCAAAGCTTTGAGTTGATAGTACACAAATAAAGAATTTACAGATATATCAAATTTCTCCCTCAATTGAGTAAAGGAAAGAAACTGTACTTCTTCAAAGCAATCCTGAACTATCTTTATACCCTTAAAATTCCATCTCTTTGAATGATTATTGAACATTGAAAAAGGAATAGGTTGATTATGATATAATGGAGTTTGAATTGATAGTTTACCCTTTGACCCTAAAACCATATTTCTTGTACTCCATATCTTAATAGGTGCTTTAATACTGGTATATTACATTCCCGTAATAAATTCATATTCCATTTAAATATGAACTGATGTACCTCAACTTCAGAAAAACAAGCTATTTCCACCTTCGCCCAACTTGGAGGTTGGTCCATATCCATCAATCTACTAACAAATATCAACTGAGCTGCTTCATAATAATTTTGAAAATGAGGTAATTGAAGACCACCCAGTGCATATTTCCATGCAAGTTTTTGTAAAGCTACACGTGGTAATTTCCCCTTCCATAAAAATTCCTATACCACACTATTCAAATCCTGAAAGAAACTCTTTAAAAGTAAACAAAGTATCGACTGAAACAAATATTGGATTTGAGGAAAAATATTCATTTTAATACAATTTACTTGACCAATGAATGTAAACGGAAGATCTTTCCATTTAATCAAATTTGTTCTAATCGTTTTTAGTAAAGGACCATAATTTATATAAAGATTGATAATCTGCATTTACTGTTACTCCCAAATATTTAATTTTATCTGACCATTTCAATTTTATAATATTTTTATATTCTGAATAATCTCCTTCCCCAACTGGTAATATTCACTCTTATCCCAATTTACCTTGTATCCAAATAACTCCCCAAATTTAATCAAGCAATCTTGCAAATATTTCAAAGACTGCTCCAGTTCTGTCAAATAGACTAACACGTAATCCGCAAATAAATTGATCTTATATTCATCATCTGCAATTCTCATCCCTTTAATCTTATCATTCTCTCACATTGTCTGAGCTAACGGTTCAATAGCCAATTGTATTGGAGGATTTAAACCATGGTTTTTGCTCCTTCAAGGCTGAGAATCAGTAACCTGCTTGAGTCTCAGCAGACATAATTCCACCATGGGGTCCAGAGATGCAGTTATCTGACAAAAAGACTTCTGTGTACCAAGAACATTTAATCTTCCTGCTTGTTTTGGTCACAGTCTTTCAGGCAGACCTAACCTTGATGCAAAATAAACCATTGTATTCAAAGTGATAAGCTGAAAGTTGTGTTATTCGATAGAAGCCGAGGCATGCTAGCTTGCACGCTTATCTTTCTTGCTGTGCTGGGAATAGGTGCTTGAGTAAGCAGTTTTTGGGTAATATAAGCCATGGTCCCGCTGCTGAAGTTTGAGACTCTCCGAGAGGTGGCAACATCTCTCAGCAAGAAGAAGAACTTCTAGAGTCCAGCCAACGTCCCAGTCGGGGGAAGTGGAGAAGCTGCTTCCGGCGCCCTGACAACCTACTACAAGTGTGTGGTCATTGCCTCGCTTCGGCAGTTGGGACCAGTCCAGGCGTTGATGAGTATAATTGGGAAGGGCTTGCATATTGTAGTTTGATATCAGCTTTAGAATTTTAATAAAGATTTGTATAAACTGAAGTGCTCTCGGTGTGTGTGTCTATTTTCTTTCGGTAGCTCAAACACTGTGACCAATCTAAAACAAACAAAGTGAGAGATACAAGTTTACCCAGGACACCAATGCAAACACAGCTGGTGATAATGGACAACCTTGCTGAGTCTACCGCGTTAATTTAAATGGTAAAGAAATTTGACCATTTGTCACCACCTGAACGATTGGGTTTTTATATAAAGCTTTAACCCAACCAATAAAATAAGGGCCAAATTTAAATTTCTCTAACACCCTAAATAAAAAAAAATTCCTTTCAACCCTGTCATAAGCTTTTTCCACATCCAGTGCAACCACCATTGAATGGTTGGGTTGCTATCTAGATGCATTGGCCAATGTAATCAATCTAAGAATGTTTCTATTCTTAATAAAACCCGTTTGATCTACATGTATCAACTGAGGTAAATATTTAGCAAGTCTATTTGCTAATACTTTCGCCATAATTTTATAATCTACATTTAGTAAAGAAATAGGCCTATACGAAGATACTTTCAATGGATCCCTATCTTTCTTTAAAATCACAGTAATTATAGCACTCGAACAAGATTCTGGTATCACTTGATCCTCAGTTATTTGCTGTAGAACATCTCTAAATACCGAGGATAAATCTTCATAAAATATTTTATAAAATTCAGCAGAAAATCCATCATCCCCTGGCGACTTCCCATTCAGCATCTCTTATATAACTTCTTTAATCTCAATATCTGTAAATGAAGCTTCTAATTCCCTAACCTCCTCCTCTCCTAAAACAGGTAAATTTAATTTAGATAAATAAGTATCAATAGAACCAGCATCCCTCAGAAGTATATAATTGTTTATAAAATGAGTAAAATTAGTAATTAATTTCCTGAGGTTTATAGGTAACTATTGAATTTTTTTTAACAGCATTAATAATTCACAATGTCTGTTCTGTTTTTAATTGCCATGCTAACACTTTATGAGCCCTCTCACCTAATTCATAGTAACATTGCTTAGATCGATTAATCAAATGCTCATACTGATAGGTTTGTAATGTATTATAACGTAATTTCAACTTCGCTAAAGCTGCCTTTTTAGCTTCTGTAACATTTTTCTGAAATTCCTTTTCCAACTCAGTAATTTGTGTCTCCAATATTAAACTTTCCACCACATTTTTTTTAAACTTTTGTAGTATAACTAATAATTTGCCCATGCAAATATGCTTTCAAAACATCCCATAATACAAAAGTACTACTTACTATATTAATATTCTCAGCCAAAAATAAAGCAATCTGTTCCTTAACAAAAGTAACAAATTCTGGTTTCTTTAATAGCATTGTATTAAGCGGCCATCTATAAAACAATTGCACCACTTCCAGACTTGCACAAGAGAAAAACAACATAGAATAATCCAATATGACTCGGCTTTTATATTCGGCTCGAAGAACTCTACCTTGTAAATGTGCCGATACCAAAAAAAATCTATTCTAGAAAATGAATCATGTCGAAATGAATGAAAGGAGAAATCTTTCTCTGGAGGATTTACTCTCCTCCAAACATCAATTAAATTCAAATCTTTTAATCAAGGCCCCTAATTGTATTGCCGTCTTTGATTTTCTGAGACCTATCCATCAAAGGATCTAAAACACAGTTAAAATCTCCCCCAACCAAAATATTTTCCTTGGCCTGATTTAACAAGAAAAAAACCTCCGACATAAACCTTTTATCATCCATATTAGGTGCATAGATATTTAACAAAGTCCATGATTCAGCAAAAATTTTACAATTCAACCTCAAAACCCTCCCTCCACTACCTTCAAATGATTCTAATTCAAACGGTAATTTCTTATGAATTAAGATCACTACACCTCTCGCCTTGGAATCGAAGGAAGAAAAAAATACATGTCCAACTCAATCTCTTCAATTTCATATGTTCTTTTTTGGTCAAATGTGTCTCTTGCAAAAAAGCAATATCAACTTTCAATTTTTTTATATAAGCCAATACTCGTTTACACTTAACAGGATTATTCAATCCCTGGACATTAAAAGTTGCAAAATTCAAGTTAGACATTTCAGTAAAAAGTCTACTATAAAATATTACTCCCCTTTCTAATTCCCTAAATATGGTAAACCCTCCCCTATATAAAAATACCACAAAAACAAAAAAAAAATTAAATTTCCCCTCAGTAAACTATTAAAAAGTAGTAACTCCCTAAAAATCTGGGTGCGGTAAAACCCACTAGTGGCAGACAACTATCAGGTCGCAGTGTCATCCACCCCCCCAATCAGACTTTCACAAAGTTGAATACAGACAAATTCAACCCAACGATTCTAATCCCAACAATTCCAATCCCAATCATTGTTCCGGGTCTTCAATATCAAGAAGACTTTACGCCAATTCAACCTTCTTTCCATTCTTTCCATTCCCATTTCCCCTCCTTTTAGGCGACAGTAATGATGACCGACCATTTCCTCGCAAATCTGGTAACGAATTAGCAAAAATTAATGCATCATGATCATTTTCAAAAAACTGAGACTGAAAATTCCCATAAAAACTTTAAGTACAGCCGTGTAATGAAAGGCAAACTTGTAACCCTTTCACCACAACACTGCTTTAGCTGAATTAAATTCTTGGCGCCTTCTAATAATTTCTTGACTCAAATCTGCATAGAAGAACACTCTGTTATTTTGAACCATTATTTGGACCACAACTTGTAGTATCATTTCTCTATCTTGGTATTTCAAACAAGGAATCAAAACTGCCCTTGGTGGTTGACCTGGAAACTGTTTTTTCCTCAATGCTCTATGCGTTCGATCCAACTCCACACCATCTGGAAAAAATTCCTTGCCTTCAGGAATCAATTTATTAAAAAAACTTTAGCGGATCTGAAACTTCCATATCTTCTGGGAGACCTACTATTTTTACATTAATTCTTCGATTTTGATTAACTAATGGGTCAATCTTCTTCAGTAATTCCTTCTTCTGAATCCCCCAATTCACAAAAGAATCCTCCACTTTTTCCATTTTTTCTCTATTATGATCCACTTGGTTCCTACATTCAAAAAAAGCTTCTTCAATTTAAAAAAAAATTATCCTGTATAGTATCCACTGTTTTTATACATCTACTAACATCACTTTTAACTACAGTCATATCTTTCTTCATAGAGGTCATCTCTTCACATATATTGTTCATTTTAGTTTTCACTTCCATAAATCCTTGATTATCTGAGTAGACATCTGCATTGACATGTTTTCCATTTGATGAGCAATCCCTTCCAATACTGGAAACACAGAATCCATTCCAGGTTCCATCACTTTGCCTTGAAGCCGACCTTCTCTGGTCCCAGTCCCCATATATTCTTCCTGTGTTAATTCCAATAATGCTGGGCTCTCCTCCTCTTCTGACACAGTAGTTCCTCTTCCAGTGCGGCTGTGGGTCTGGATACCTGTTGACCTCATCAGCCTGCTGTCTTTCGGGTTCCCCACAGCCCACACCTTCTCTAATAAATCCTGAATTCACGACGCACCGCGCATGCCCAGAAGAGTCACCGACCGTGCAGGTGCATCCTCCGACGCTACACTGCATGCCCCCAGACCACCAGGCATTACTGCGGGCTTGCACGTCTGTCCCCACTCGGCCGATCCGCCCGCACACCTGGTCTCCCAGGGGCACGTGTCAGGGATGACCGAACTCATCACAGAACTGGCGCCATCTTGCGGATGCACGATCGGCGCCAGTGTAATACTCAGCTGAGCGGGGGTCCTTTGAGGCTTGGGAACTCCAGTCAATGACTCCTTGGCTTCAACTTGGTAGGTAGGCCTCAATTCTTCAACACTTTTATAGGGTAATTTATTCTGTAAATGAGTTTTCGATTTTTTCACGTTTGTAGCCATTTCAATCCTCTACTATTCCAAAGTCTGTAAATACTATTTTTAACAACTTTTTTTAAGTTTTAAAATCGGGTATTTACAAGTCTAACTGGGGAAAGGTAGAACTACACGTCTTTCCTCTACACCATCTTGCCACGCCCCCCTCCCCCAATTAAAGTTATTCTTTAAAAATATTGGGATCCACTGAAAGCTGATTTTGTTGTTGAATGTTGATTATAAGGTTGTAATGAGGGTTCTAGCTAATAGATTGGCCAAATATTTACCAGATTTAATTCATTTATATCAGGCTGGGTTTATTAAAAATTGATATTCAGGAGATAACATTGTGAAGTTGATTTCTTTGATTAATATTTCTTGGGAGGATCCAACCTATGGATGTAGAAAAGGCCTTTGATAGAGTGGAGTGCAGCTTTCTATTTAAAGTTTTGGAGAAATTTAAATTTGGCCCAGTATTCACTTGCTGCTCTTTGTTGCCAGCTCTTTTTGAATTAGTTATTAAACCTTTGGCTCAGATGATTAAGCAGGATGGTAATATTAAAGATATTAAGGTGAAATCTTATGAATTTAAAATTAATTTATTTGCAGATGTTGTTTTGATATACTTAACAGATCCTCAGAATTCTCTGGTGTTTACATGATAGATTCTAACGGTATGGTGAAATATCAGGTTATAAAATTAATTGGGAAAAAAGTGATATGCTATTAGCAGAAATGGATTATTCTTTTTGTAAGCACATTGTGAAATTTAAATGGTCGGATCAGATCAAGTATTTAGGTGTTAAGATAGATAGTAATTATAGCCATTTATATGAATTAAATTATTTACTGTTACTTTCTAAAATTAAAAATGACTTGAATTGATGGAAAGATTTACCAATTACATTAATAGGAAGAATTAATTGCATTAAAATGAATATCTTCCCTAGGATTCAGAATTTATTTCAATCTATTCCTTGTAAGATTCCCTTAAAAAATTTTAAGGATTTGAAAACTATGGTGAGAAAATTAACCTGAAAATATGAACTAGGAGGTTTATAACTTCTGAATTTTCAAAATTATTATGATGTGGCACAGTTGAAATTTATTCATAGAATGTTTGATTTGGAAAAATCATTTTGAATCATCTCAAATTGGTGAGAAGAAGATGGATCAGTTTATTTATAGATGGAATCCTAAGTTATTGAATAATTATAATTTACCTGTTTTGAAACATTTAATGGAATTATAGTATAAAAAAAATGAAGTTATCGGTACTCAAGGGAAGATTTCAGGTAAAACTCCTTTGTATCAAATTAAGTTTTTTCCCTTTACACTTAAAAATCAACTTTTTAAGTTGTGGGATCAAAAGGGTCAAATACTTTTTTTTCTTATTATCAAATTAATGCTTTATTATTGGATAATTTTGGACATACTTTATGGTTACCTAGACAATCGAAGTTTGAAATTTTACCTATAGAGGGTAATAAGAAAGGATTTATATCTGAGATGTATTCTTTATTACGGAATAAAATGCTTAAGTTGGATTTGCATAAATCTAGGTTGAAATGGGAAAGAGATTTAAGAATACTTATTTCTCAGGATGATTGGATGAGTCTATGTCGGGATAGAATGACTAAAATTATCAATGTAAGTATCGGTTAGTTAATCATAATTTTATTCATCAAAGATAACATATGATCTACGCGATAATTATTTTTTCTATCGCAAAACTTGGAGTCTTTATTTGGATTATATGGGTTTGAGTTTTTGAACCCCCCCCCCCCTACCCCCCCAGCCGCACTGTGGCAGTGTTACTCCAATCCATAGAAATTAGTTGAAGAATTTTGTTGTTATGGTTAATCTCCTCTTCTTTCTTTTTCCTTTTCTTGGGATAGGTTAGTGTGGGGTGGGGTTGAGTGGGTGGGGTAGGGGGTGGGGGGTTACTTTAAAATATATCATGTATGTATTATTTTAAGTTGTATCTATTAATTGTATATGCATCATGGTTTAATAGATAAAATATTAAAAAACGAACTGAGGATGAGATGAGTTTCCCAAATGCAAATGGCACTGAGCTTAACATGCAGCAAGGCCAGGACAATACTCAGATAAGTACTGGAAAGTGGAAGTGACACCAGCATGAAACAATGATCAACTCCAAAAAGGGTGTAGCATCTTTACCTTGACAAAAAAAAAATGTTGCTGGTTATCATAGTTAAGAGACCACCATTGATCAGAAAACAGGGAGGAAGCCCTGAGCTCTTTCTTCAAGTGGTATCTTAAAATCTATTGCAATCTCTTCAGACTGTCGGGGAGCTTCAATGTTACTTCCAACAGCTGACACCTCCAACTCCTTTCTTGCTAACGAGAAACCAGTAACCATGAATGGCCGTTAGGTGGCACTGCAGCCCATCGTTAAGTAAGTCTATAAGACATAGGAATAGAAATAGGCTATTCAGCCCATCGAGTCTGCCCCACCATTCAATCATGATCCTTTTTCCCCACTCATCTCCATTGCCCAGCCAACTCCCCATAACCTTTAATGCCCTGGCTAATCAAGAACCAATCAGTCTGTCTTTAATACATCCAAAGACTTAGCCTCCAAAACAGTGAAATTCCTATGCACCTCTGTTCTAAATGGACGGCCTTCAATCCTGAAGTTGTGCCCTCTTGTCCTAGACCAGTGGTTCTCAACCTTTTTCATTCCACTCACACACCACTTTAAGTATTCCCTATGCCATAGGTGCTCTGTGTAAGGGATTGCTTAAGGTGGTATGTGGGTGGAAAGAAAAAGTTTGAAAACCACTGTTTTAATCGTACCTAATTGACTCGTTACATAACGAAATGGGCTAATGACAATTTTTTCAAGCAAAATATTTCAGAGCAGTGATTCTCAACCTTCCCTTCCTACTCACATACCACCTCAAGCAATCCCTTACTAATCACAGAGCACCGAGAGCGTAGGGATCACTTAAAGTGATATGTAAGTAGAAAAAGATCGAAAACCACTGTCCTAGACTCTTCCACGATGGGAAACAACCTTTCTACATCTACTCTGTCCACACCTTTCAACATTCAAAATGTTTCAATGATCCTCTCATTTTCCTAAATTCCATCGAACAAAGGCCAAGAGCTGTCAAATGTTCTGTGTATGATAACCCATTCATTCTATTATATGTATTACATCATAGAACAAAGCCATTCTGCCCATCAGACTCAAGCAACTTCCAAGAACCACTCCCATCAATACTGCTCCCCCTCATTTCCTCTGTGGAACTGCAACTTATTTTCTCACGTGTCCATCCATTTCCCTTTTAATGATCTGCGTGGGGACAATTTACAATGGTCAACTACTTTACAAACCAGCACATTTGGGATTTGGGAGACAAGGTATGCAGCAGGCTGCCGAGATCAGGATCAAACCCTGATCCCTTCAGCTGTGAAGTGGCAATGCTGACGACTCTTCTGTACCCAAGATGATGAGATGAGTTTATGGTCACCTACATGTGCAATGTGCATATGGACTGACATTCTTGCTTGCTGCAGCCAAACAGCTAAGTTTTACGGAGTCCAGAGGACCCCAGAAACCAGCAGCAATAGATATGCACGACACAGGGTTACTTAAACAAAACTAGTTTTTAATTGTAATTGAACAAGAAAACAGAATTAAACTTTGACATTACTTAATCTACTTACTTAACCTACCTAACCTACTTAATCCCCCCTCTAATACTAAGCGCAGGTGCGTGTATATTTAAGATTAGAAAAGTTCTTTGGATCACAGTCCAATCTCACGGGTTGCAGGCATTTCCTGTACTGTGCATAAAAGTTAGCATTAACAAAGTTCACCAAGCTTTGGTGTTTAACACTCAGGAGGGTTCTTGCTGGTTTTCAGAGAGAGATTCCTTTTCAAGGACATCCACAACTGATTCCTTCTCATTCAGTCTTGCTGATGAAACTTGCCCCCTTCGGGGTTCTCCAGATGATCCTCCTTCTTTCCAGTCACCTTTCAGACCGCCAATCACTCCTTTGACCAGACAGCCTTCCAAAAGTTGGGCAGCTTTATCCTTCTGGAACTGATGTCTGTATCTCTCCTCTCTGAGAGAGCAAAACTGTTCTGGCCTCCCTGCGAAGATCCACATGCTCGTCCAGTCAAGCTGCTTGAATGTTGCTACTTTGCAAAAAGGATTCTGCAGAAGTTCTACACAAATTCTGTGTTTTGAAATGTGTGTGTGTGCAAGATGCTCTAACAATTCCTCCCAAGCCACCTCTAAATACTCTGTCACATAAGATACACCAAACGCAATACAACAGATTAAATTGTCACAACATGTCAAGAGATAGAGAAAAAATAAATACAAAAGGATAGATAAATTTATATTCACAGTTGCAGTTTCTTCAAGAAAAAAAATTGAGATTTCAATAGTGCAGACAAATTCTGTGGTGGTCCTGGGGCAGTTTATGGCCAAAATTAGGGTAGTTTAAGGTAATATTTATTGTCACAAAAATCTTTTTCCTTTGTTTGCGCTATAAAGGCAAGAAAGAGAAGCAAAAGAGAGTGAGCTCCAGGCATCCAGGTCACCTTCCTCGGCCACCGTTTCTGAGCCACTGAAAAGATTAAGAAGCTTTTAGCATCTTTATTCCTTCAGGAGCCCTGCTGGTCCCTATCCCTGGTTCCCAGAAACTGGTTGCCAGCAGGCATGAGAACTACGCTAGCCAAGCTCCGTGCCTGTCTGCTGCCATGGTTTCCTACCTCATAGGGTGCACTCCAAGGCTTCTTCTTGGTGGGGAAGAGGTGTTTTCCTGTTGTGGTGCCCTGCATCGTGCCATTGGGTGGGACGGCCGGGACGTAGCACCTCATGGAGGTGTGCCAAAAGACCACATCTCTGTTCCCCTACTCCTTTTGGGTCCAGCACTGTCATTACTGCACCTGCAGTGGCACATCTTGACGAGGAGAGGTTCAAGAAGCTGACAGCAGCTGGGGAAAAAAAAACTGTTATTGAACACAGAGGTGCTGGACTTCTGCCCAAAGGGAACAGTGAGAAGAGGTTGTGACCAGGGTGACTGGGATCCTTCATGATGTTGGCTGTCTTCTAGAGGCAGCGCCTCACATATATTGGGCACTGATTGGACAAGAAAGGAGGAAAAATATACTGTCACCATTAAAATTCCACAGGTGGAAGAAGCAGTGATATTTACAGGGAGACCAACAATTAATATGATCAGGAGCGGCAGGGTGAGGGAAGGGACAAATAAATGCCCATAAATCAAGCTTCTGTCCCAGACTTTTCTCCTTTGATGTCCAAATAATGATCCAAAATTATTCCCTCAAATAACATTTTCCTGTGCAGCTAAAATGTGCAATTAGTTGTTACTTTGTTTGGAAGCAAGAGGTGCTGAAAGAGAAAGAGGAGTTATTTTAAATTTGACTACACATGGGTCCAACTGGGAATATGCTCTGAACTCAAAGAGGAGAAGCTGTTCTTGAATTTTCTAGCTCTCCAAGTTGCAGGTTTTCTGGAAACCTAATAAACTGTCCACCATATCTGGAGACGGAGAGAGATTCGTGGCCTGGTTTTACTGAGTGGGTTGAAACTGAAGGCTTTCCACAATATGCCTGTCATTCAGCACAAGCAGATTTGATGCAAGTGTCTCAGTGAACCTTTGGGTACATCACACTGATCTCACCTTCCTAGAGCTGAACTATGAACTCACTTGAAGCACAGCAGGTTGCAAGGGGAGACTGCGCTACAGACAGAAGGCCGTCCTGACATCACACTGATCCCAGCCCACACCTCACCTTCTTGGAGCTGAACAATGAACTCACTTGAAGCACAGCAGGTTGCAAGGGGAGACTGCACTACAGGCAGGAGGCCGTCCTGACATCTTCTGGCTGTTGGCAGTTTGCCTGTAACAATGCTTTTTCACTGTCTCCAAATATCAGTGATAGAGGGTCTTGGAAACTTTTGAAATAAATGAATGAAAATTAATCATGATGAATAATTTCACTTAAAAGACACAAAAATGCTACTTAATCAAAAAAATAAAATCATTCCTATACATTAGTGTGTTGGGTCTAGGAAAGGTCCTCCGAGATAGTGACTCCCAGGAATTTAATTTTGCTCTCCCTCCTCTCTGATCCCCCAATTATCACTGGATCAACCAGAAATGTATTTATTGAGCAATCTTATGGTTATTTGAACAAAACTATCAAAATATCAAATACAGTTTGTGAGGAGTGCACTAGCAGTAGCCAGGAGATGGGTTGCTGGTATGTGGAAGTCTGACTCACCCCTACTTATTACTTGCTGGAATATGGAAATGCAAAGTTGTGTCCTGCTTGAAAAGATAATAATCTTAGAAAGAAATATGACATGTTTGTTAAAATATGGCAACCTTATTTGAATCACACAGGCTTGAGGATATAATTAACTTCCCTGAAAAGTTTTAAATAATAGTTAGGTTAATAGCGTTTTGAACTCCTGAAGATCAAGATATGGACTAATTAATGAAGGCAGCTCAATCACAACTTTTTTGGACAGTTTTTTAATGTTAGCATTTGGTGGGGGGCGAGATTTGGGTGATCAAATGAGACTGTAATTTTAAATTACTATTTATATGATGTATGTAATAATGTTCTATACGAGTCTAGGAAAAATTAAAATAAAAATATTCAAAACACATGATCACTGGATCATGCATCTCTGGTTTTCCCTTCCTAAAGTCCACAATCATCTCCTTGGTTTTGGTGACATTGAATGTGAGGTTATTGTTGGTGCACTATTCAGTCAAGTTTTCAGTCTCCCTCTTGCATACTGACTCATCGCCCCTTTTGATACAGCCCACCATCATCGGCAAATTGTAAATGGTGTTGCCAACCGAGCCACGCAGTCATAGGTGTAAAGTGGGTAGAGCAGGGGGCTAAGTACGCAGCCCTGTGGTTCTCCGGTGCTGATGTAGATTGTGGAAAAGATGTTCTGTGAGAAATACAGACTCCACTTACACAGTCAGGTATTGAGGACCAGGTCTTGGAGGATGCTGTTCAGTTTTGAGGAGATGATGGTGTTAAATGCCGAACTGTAGTCGATAAAGAGCATCTTTGCTGTCCAGGTAATCCAAGGTTTTGAAAGCCAAGACATGCATCCATTGCATAATGCATTTAAACCCTAACATTTTTGTTTTTTGTTGAAACCATTGGTAGATTTCATGGTGGATTAATTTTGCTTGACAGAAAATATCCATGGTCACAACCAGTATTTGCATTTGAAAGCAGATAATGAGTCCCGAATAATGGAGAGATGCCTATCAATATTACTGCTCAAAAGTAGATGAAGTAGAAACGGCTTTATTTATAACTGAATTTGACATTGAGGGAATTGACAAGAAAACAAGGAGTAACATAATACTTATGGATAACATCACACTTGGGACCAGCTGATTTTAAAGGGAATCCTGACAGCGGTAAGACAGATTGGGAATGATTAAGTGATAGGCATGTTAATGGCCAATAGATGTTAACATGAATAAATGCAAAATAATGTACAGTAGTCCTATAAATAACAACATACAATAGACCCATTTTTGCCAGATAAATAAATTATGGAACATTACAGTGCTTCTGAGCTAGTGTGAAACAACCTGCATCAAAGCACTCAGCATTTTTAACTCTCAAGGTCGAGAGTTCAAGGAATGCATCAATTCACATACATTTAACCAATAAACCAATTAAGATGTCAAAGGTGAAGAATAACAAAATATTTTGGATTGAAGAAAGCTTTGGTTAATCCTAGTTTATCAAATGGACTCATCAAATACTGAGCTGCACTGTAATATATTATTTTTATTGTACATAATATACGTTCTGACAGAGTTAAATTTGCCTTTATCTTTGGAAGATTCAAAGATCTTCTTATGTGGGTCACTATTATACAGATGATTTAGAGCTTCATTTGCCATTGAAGACTGAGAGCAAATATCAAGACAGAGTTTCACAGCATGGAATGAGGCCTTTCAACCCAACTCATCCATGCCAACCATGTAGCTAGTCCCATTTGCCTCCTTCTCAATCTTACTGACATGTCTTTTAAGTTTTGTAATAAAAGACACCTTTAACACTTCCTGTGGCACCTTGTTCCACAAGTCTCCTATCCTCTGTGTGGAAGTTGTCATCCCTCAGGCCCTCGATAAATGTCCTGACCTGAATTGCTGATTGGCCACGGATGCTGCATAATCCACGGAGTTCGCCCAGCTTCTCATTGTTTGCTCAACTTTCCAGTAGCAGGTTTTGTGCTTTTCTGGACAATATGCCAACCCTGCCTCATCAACCTTCTTAGTTACGAACTCAAGAAACTTATTAAAGTTCTCCTTATATTGAGGAAACGAAGAGAATCTCTCCCTCATCCAACCACACCTAATTTACCAATCCTTTATTTCATTGCAGTGCAGGGCATTGCCACATTCGGGATTTTCAAGTCAAACATGAGATACATTCTGGCAACAAACAGGTCACCTGGTAATAATGAAGGGTAGAGGAAAGATTATTTAGAGAGGCAAAAAATCAAACATTTACAAAACTAAGTACAAAAGTTTAACCTTTTGACTCTTGAAAAATTCTCTCTAGTATGAGGATTAATAATTATTTCAACAAACAGTAATAACTAACTCTGGGTATATACAGGCAGTCCCCAGGTTACGAACGAGTTCCATTACTTGGGTCTCTCCATGAGATGAATTTGTATGTATGGCGAACAGGTACTTAAGGTTCTTATTAAGCGTTTGTGAGGTAACATTATGCACATTTATGTGCATGTGTGAATGAAGGCAAAATTATGCGTGAACTGGGGGTAACAGCCCATTCATAAGTAAGAGTCGTTTGTAACCTTAATATTCATAACCCGGGACTGCCTGTAGTGTAGTCTCTAAATTTCTTCCAAAGTCGACAAATTAGAATGTTGTACAAACATGACTAATTTGATCCCCTGGCCCCATATAAATGGTAGAAAACAATTGCAACTGGTGCTCCACCATTGTGGGGTTTTGTGGATATGGAACTATTTACCTTTGACATTACTGATACAATTAAGCTGAGCAAAAAAAGTGGAAACAAATGGTTGTTGAATTCAAACATTTGTTAGGTGCCAGAGGGTGACACTAACTAAATGCTTGGAATTTTTTCTAAAATCTTTGAAAAACAAATAAGGCAAGCACAACTATAGAAATTGTAAATAAATGTTCTCATAATTCAGGGGCTTGAAACTCGCATTTGCTTTGGAAGCCAGAGAGGCAAAATATCTACGTTGACCACAGTTGGAGGGGAATGATAAAAATAATTCAATGCACTATGCACGCATCCTAAATTATCTGGTGGGATTGGGGAATTATTTGGGAGACTGCTGCCATACAACTGTTCTTCCGCTCAGATAATTTGCAAAGTTCATGAACTACATAACAGTTTCCTGTATTATAGATGGTGACCAAGTATTTTTTCCATAAGAGTCAAAAAAGATCACAGCAATCTATGAAATTCTTGTCTTGCAAAAGTGATAATTGTACACCAATGCTCATTTATGCTATCTAAAAATATGCTTTTTACAAGTTTGCTGACGACACCATAGTTGTCGGCAGAATCACAGATGGCTATGAGGAAGCGTACAGGAAGGAGATAGATCAGCTCGTTGAGTGGTGTCACAACAACAAACTTGCACTCAATGTTAACAAAACGAAGGAGATAATTATGGATTTTAGGAGGAAATCAGGAGAACATGAGGCAGTCCTCAATGAGTGGTCAGCAGTGGAGAGGGTCAAGAACTTCAAAATCCTGGGTGTCAATATCTCCTGGAGCCTCCATGTCGATGCAAATCATGACAAAGGCCTGCCAGTGCTATACTTTGTGAAGAGTTTGAGGAGATTCTGTATGTCACCAAAGACTCTCGAAAACTTCTACAGGTGTATCATGGAGAGAATTCTGGCTGGTTGCATCACTGTATGGTACGGAGGTGCTCAGGGCAAGAAAAAACTCCAGAGGGTTGTTAACTTGGCCTGTGACATCACAGGGGACCAGACTTCACCCTATTGATGACGTCTACATGGGGCGGTGTCTTAAGAAAGCAGCCTCTATCCTCAAAGTGCCCCACCACCCAGGCCATGCCCTCTTCACTACCATCGGGAAAAAGGTACGAGCCTGAAAATAAGCTTCTTCCCCACTGCCATCAGATTCCTAAATGAACAATGAACCAAACACTGCCTTACTTTAACCTTTTTTTGCACTATTTTTATTGATTTTGTAATGTGGTTTTATAAATGTTTGCAATTCGATGCTGCTGCAAACCACAAATTTCGTGACAATAAATTCTGATTCCGAAAGGCAAATATTCATTCAACTGTAACTGAAGGGGAATGTATTTTTTTAAAAAAAAGCATTGTGAGAGGAATTTGATCTCCAGTTTGTTTGTTGTCAAACAGTTCCCCTTCAAATAAAATGCAAAGAGCAGGGTTTCCTTTATTTGAACACATGCTTTAACCTCGACTTCAAACAGCATTACAATGATCACCTTCATTTTCCGAATGGTCATTGCTGTGGCCTTTATATCTAACTGCTAATTTATTGTCCATTGTGGGACTTTTTACATTGAGCATATGACTAGAGGTTGAAGGCTTTGAATGGCCTGTTGAGGGAGCCGACGGTGGTTTTAGTTGAAATCCCGTGATGGCAACGCCTATTAATCGGCAGCAGCCATGAGGGGCTGCAGACTCCGGGGAAGCGGAGAACTGGAGCAGGGCACCAGAGGATGAGAAGATCATGCACTGTCTGAGAGGGAGAGGCTGAGGAGATGACCCGCGAGGACTGTGACCACGGCGGTGGACCAATGAGGGGGCTCTGCAGCTGAGGGACCAGTGCATGTGGCAGTCTGTTGGTGACTCAAGGTGAGGAACCCTTAGAAGCTGTGGGCTGCTGGAGATTGGCTTGAATGGCTGGAGGGCTACCAAGTATTGGAATCAGGATGCAATAAGGTGCAGGGGGTGCTGAAAGGTTCCCGACTGTGACAGAGGTTCAGATCTGGAGCTCAGGTCGCCAATGGTTTGGTCTGGACTCTGGGTGGCTGCGGGGGCTGCAAAAGAGCTGGGGGAAAATCTACAGACACTTGGTGACTCTGGGGGGGGGGGGGACTCTCCTTTGCTCCTCTCTCTAAGTCTGACTGTAAGAGCCTCTTAGGCAATTCCTGCCAGTGGCGAATCTGTCTGCCTTGCAACAGGCAAAAAGGAATTTCATGTAACATAACACTGTTTTATTACTCTAATAATATCTTGAATCTTGTTTGAGAAATATTTGATTCTACTCAAAACTTGTCTGCAAATGAAGTCATGTACATCTGCCTGCAGTCAGATCCTGACAACATTCAAGAGCTAATAACGAGAAAGTATGTCACAAAATACCAGACAATGATTATCTCCAATTAGGAACAGTCAATATCACTTTTACCAGGATGAGAAACAGCTTCTTCCCATGGGCAGTGAGACTGTTGAATTACTCATACAATCCTTCTGAGAATATAGTACTTTTAAACAATATTTATTTATTTTTATTTAAAAAAATTGCTTCCAAATATGTGTGCTATGTCTCTTTCTGCGTTTGCATGTTTCTACACTGAGGACTGAAGAACCGTTTTGTCCAGTTGAACTTTACAATTGTATGATAATAATAAACTTAAACGTGATTCTCCTACTGTTAGGAGCTAGGGAGGGAAAATCACCATTTACCAGAGACTGAATTGTCACTCGGTCAAAATCTACAAATTCCTATCCAACAATTAGAAAGGTAATCTCTTGCTCTAATCATGAACACAATTGAGGAAATATAACATGGGCTTGCGATTGATGCCTGAAGAATAAACAATTAAAATAATAGGGTTTTCTATCACATTAATCATGGGATAGAATGGATTCAACCATGATTCCTGATGTAAAACAAAGGCAAATTAACTCACTGTATATGAAGGTTATTTTTATCATCAGGATAAAAATATAAAGCTCAACATGAATTATTTCCTCAAAAACTCACACATCTGATGAAAATGCACACAGAATGTAGTTCCTAAACTGCAATTTTTGGGGTATTTCCCAGGCCAATAGGTTGGTAATTAAATATACAGAAATGCTGGAGGAACTCAGCTAGTCTTGCAGAGTCCATAGGAGGGAAGAACCCTTCTGGGTTCAGGCCCGAATTATTGGTAATACGCTGCTCTCCATAACGTTTGGGACAAAAACACTTTTTTTTCTTTATTTGTCCCTGTGCTCCAGTTTTAAATTTGTAATCAAACAATTCACAAGTAATTAAAATGCACATTCCAGATTTTATTCAAGGTTATTTGTATACATTTTGGTTTGACTGTGTAGATATTACAGCACTTTTTATACATGGATCCCTCATTTCAGGACATCTTAACGATTGAGACATTTTGCTTCACAGGTGTTTGAGAGTACTCAGGTATGTTTAATTGCTTCATTAGTGTAGGTATCAGAACTGGGCTTGTTTCTAAGCTTTTGGTCACCTTTAGTGTTTGCAGTTTCCATTTTTCTACGAGGACCAGATTTCAGATTTATTGTCGGAGTACATATATGATATCATATACAACCCTGAGATCCTTTTTCCTGGGAATTACCACTAAATGGCAGTGTAATACTAAAAACTGTGCACACAGCGTACAGAAACAAAGAACTGTGAACGGATGATGAATGTAAATAAACTGACTGCAATAAAGAGGGAATAAAAAAGAAAATCAATAATGTGTACAAGAAGAAGTCCTCAAATGAGTCTCTGATTGAGTTTGTTGTTGAGGAGTCTGATGGTTGAGGGGTAGCAAATGTTCCTGAACCTGGTGGTGCAAATCTTGTGGCACCTGTATCTCTTTCCTGATGGCAGCAGTGAGAACAGAACCTGTGCTGGACAGTGTGGGTCTTCGATGATTGCTGCTGCTCTTCAACAGCAGCGTTTCTTGTAGATGAACACAATAGTGGGAAGGGATTTGCCTGTGATGTCCTCGCCTGTGTCCACTACCTTTTGGAGGACTATACGCTAATAGATATGGGTGTTCCCATATTCTGCCAATGGGGGTGTTTCTACTGAGCCGGGAAAAGCGCGGTGATGCGAGGTAATGCGAGGTGAAGCGCGGTGATGCGTGGTGATGCGTGGTGACACCTTGAATCTGGCCGCACTGTAAACACATCTGGTTGTGGCCGATGTGCGGCGATTCGAGGTGCTCCGGGGTCCTACTTTTGAGGTGGTCGATGCGGGGTGATGCGAGAGTCGACCTCGCAGTGGAAACACCGCGGGTGACTCACCGGAAGTCGCGATTTTTCACCTACAGTTTTCAATTGCTCATCAGACTTGCTGGTCACCTCGCATCGCCCTGCATCACCTCACATTCCTCGCATCGCCCTGCATCACCGCGTATTCATCGCTCGGTAGAAACAGTTTGGGTAGTCCTAAAATGCGCGGTGATGCGAGGGACAAAAAATCGTGGTGATGCGAGCTGATGCGGGGTGATGCGAGGTGTCCTTAGTATAAACACACACAATGAAAGTCAAAGAAGCCACGGTGAGACTGAAAAACATATAAGAGATATTGCCCAAACCTTAGGATTACCAAAATCAAGAGCTTACAATATCATTAAGAGGAAAAAGCCCCCTGGTGAGCAGGTCCAGTGCCAAGAGGTGACATCTGCATGCATTGCCCCCCCCCCCACAGTGAGGTGCTGTGCCCCCCATATATTTTTAAAAAAATATTTTTTTATTTTTCACACTGTGAACCATAAACCAAAATACATACAAACATTTCCCTCTTAAGTATACACAGTGGCATTTTCTCCCCTTTTTTCCCCCCTACCTTCCTTCTCCCCTTCCCACCCACCTCTAAAACCAATAAACATTCAACGTATGCAATACAATAAAACCATTAAACAATGTCATCACACAATGAAAAAATAAACAAGAAAAATGTGCCATCTACTTTTACACACTGGATCAAGTAATTTTGTCTTCTTATCATTTTAGGGGGTGGAGGTCCGAGGCAAGCCCTCTCTGTTATGTTCCATGTATGGTTCCTAAATTTGTTCAAATAATGTGACTTTATTTTTTTAATTATATGTTATTTTTTCCAATGCAATACATTTATTCATTTCCATGTACCATTGCTGTACTCTCAGGCTCTCTTCCGATTTCCAAGTTGACATTATACATTTTTTTTGCTACTCTAAGGCTATCATAATAAATCTTTTTTGCATTTTATCCAGTTTGAGGCCTAATTCTTTACCTCTTATATTACTTAGAAGAAAGATCTCTGAATTTTTTGGTATGTTGCTTTTTGTGATTTTATTTAATATCTCATTTAGATCTTCCCAAAACTTTTCCACTTTCTCACATGCCCAAATTGCATGTACTGTTGTTCCCGTTTCCTTCTTACAGTGAAAACATCTATCTGATAATGTTGGATCCCATTTTTAAAAAAACTTTTGGGGCGTGATATATAACCTGTGTAACCAATTATATTGTATCATGCATAACCTTGTGTTTATTATATTCTTCATAGTTCCAGAACATAACTTTTCCCATGTTTCATTTTTTATCTTTATGTTTAAATCCTTTTCCCACTTTTGTTTGGGTTTATAGCTTATTTAATCATTTTCCTTATCTTGAAGCTTGATGTACATATTCGTTATAAATCTTTTAATTATCATTGTGTCTGTAATCACATATTCAAAGCTGCTTCCTTCTGGTAATCTCAGTCTGTTTCCCAATTTATCCTTTAAGTAGGTTTTTAGTTGATGGTATGCAAACATTGTACCATGAGTTATTCCATATTTGCACTTCAATTGTTCAAATGTTAATAAATTATTTCCCAAAAAACAATTTTCTATTCTTTTAATTCCTTTTCTCTCCTATTCTCTAAAGGAAAGGTTATCTATTGTAAAAGGGATTAGCTGATTTTGCATCAATAATAATTTAGGTATTTGGTAATTTGTTTTTTTTCCTTTCTAAGTGAATCTTCTTCCATATATTGAGTAAATGATGCAATACTAGTGAGCTTTTGTATCGTACCAGTTTTTCATCCCACTTATAAAGTATATGTTCTGGTACCTTCTCTCCTATTTTATCTAGCTCTATCTTAGTCCAATCTGGTTTTTCCCTTGTCTGATAAAAAAATCTGATAAATAACTTAATTGTGCTGCTCTATAATAATTTTTTAAGTTTGGTAACTGCAAACATCCTTTGTTGTATCTCTCTGTTAATTTATCTAACACTATCCTCGGTTTCCCCCTTTCTATAAAAATGTCCTTATTATTCTCTTTAGCTCATTAAAGAATTTCTCTGTTAAGGGAATTGGTAATGATTTAAATAAGTATTGTATCCTTGGGAAGACATTCATTTTAATGCAATCTACCCTCCCTTTCAACATTAGTGGTAATTCTTTCCAATGTTCTAAGTCTTCCTGCAATTTCTTTATTAGTGGCTGATAATTTAATTTGTACAAGTGGCTTAAATTATTACCTAACTTAATAGCTAGGGGTATCGGATTGCTTGTATTTGCCATTTAAATGGTGATTCTTTTTTAAATTCTGTATAATCTGCATTACTCATTGACATCACTTCACTTTTATTTGCGTTGATCCTGTACCCCGATATTTCTCCATACTCCCTTGTCATCAGACCCACCCTCACTTCCTCCTGCGACATTAGCTTCTAGGTTAATGACTCTCAACCCTGCCCTGGCTGCGACACTAGCATGCGTGAAGGAATGAAAAGAGCACCCTTGTGTCCCACATCAGAGATGTGGATGGTGTCAATGACAGGTAGGTCCTGGCTAACACCCTTCGGCTCCCCCAAATGTTGACAGGTTGGTCCCTGCTAGCACCCCCACCCCGATTGACAAGTTGGTCCCTGCTAGTACCCCCCCAATCGACAGGTTGGTCCCTGCTATCACCCCTTGCTCCATTGAATGAGCCCCCCTCTAACTTGCCAATGTCTACATACACCCTAGCACCGACCCTAATTGCAAAGGGACTCAGATTCCAACGAAGACCACTATTGCTGATGACAGAAGAATTCTCATCATAATGAAGAAAATCCCCAAATGCATGACTGTCAGGTCAGAAACATCCTTCAGGAGGCAGGTGTGGATGACTACTGTCCACAGAAGACTTTATGAACAGAAATAAAGAGGCGACACTGCAAGATGCTTTGGATCTTTGACAGTTCCTTTACACCAGGGGTGTCAAACTCAAATTCACGGAGGACCAAAATTAAAAACTTGGACTAAGTCGAGGGCCGAACTAAATATTTATTGAAATTTTTCAACAACATCTGCATGTTTTCTCTTCTTTCAACATATGTAATGTTAAACTTTAGGATATAACTTTAGGAGGATAATGTTACAGGTCAGGAGTAGGTAGCTTAAGTTCACCCTTTGCTTGACCTGAGGGAAACATATTTGGTCCCTGTGGAGATGTAGTCAGCATTCATAGGCTGTGTCCATTTTGGCCTGCATCAGGACTCAGCATTTCCTGCTCACTCCTCAGGCTCTAGGCCTCTATTCACCCTCGACCCACCATCCCTCTACCTGACCAGTCCTTTACCCAACCTCTACTCACCCCTCACTCCACTCACTCTGCCTCTACCCACCCCATCCTATACACGCCCCTCTACTGCCTCTCCCCTCAACCTGTTCCTCCCTCTACCCGTCTCTCACCCTCTAATCACCCCTCCCCTACTCACCCTGCCCCTCCCTTTTTACCTCTTCCCTATCCACCCCTCCTTCTACTCATCCCTCCCTCTAACTGCCCCTCGCACCACCATAACTTCCCCTGCCCATTACTCCTCACCTACACCCTCTGCCCACCCCTGCTTACCCACCCACTCAGGCCCAGCGCACTGCCGATCAGCCTTTGCGGACAGCCACCATCTCTCTCTTCACGTGCAGGGCCGAACCAGCCGTTCCTGGGGTCCGCGCGGGTGCAAGCGCTGAAGGCCGTGGCGACCGGGAGAAGTGTGCTCACGCTGTGGAAGGGCCGTCCGGTGCCAGTCGCGCGGGGCTCGCGCTGCCCAGGGGCCGTGCGCAGCCTGCCATGCCCGTCACGCCGACAGGAAATCACAGGCGCTCGCCAATCCACCGCACCGCTCGACAGGTGGGAGAAGTGACTGGTTGTGTGGGGAGCCTTCCAACTGGCTTGCCGGCTGATGACATCGACAGACTTCTCGTTACAATTTCTCGTGTTACAATGGGGAAGAATGTGCAATGAAGGGGGAGGATGGTGGGGGTGACATTACCAAAAAACAGCATCGGCTCTCGCTGCAGGGCGGGCCACCTCTAATACATTTTTGAAATGATCTTGCGGGCCAAATATAATTATATCGCGGGCCAAATTGGCCAGAGTTTGACATGTGTGCTTTACGCCATCACACTTTGCTCTTTGCCAGCATTCTGATACAGAATAATCTTGGTCTCAACTGTCCAAAAGTCCTTTTTCCAAAATTCTGCAGGCTCTTTTAAATCTTCTTGGCCTTGTGGTATGCCAGTAACAACTTGACACTGAACTTTCAGAAGACCAAGGAGATCATTGTAGACCTCAGGAGTGCTGGAAGCCACACTCACATCCCGAATGACATCAATGGAGTGGTGGTGGAGCATTTACTAAGTTTGAAATTCCTTGGTGTCTACATCTCTGAAGATCGCACTTGGTCCCTGAATTCTTCAATTCTGATTAAAAAGGAACAGTGGGTTTTTTTTGGGGAGCATGAAGAAGATCCACCTCTGTCCCAGATACTGTTGGATTTCTATAGATACACAATTGAGAGCGAGCTAACATGGTATTTCGGTGCGGTACGAGAATTGTTCTGCACAAGATCGCAAGGCACTCCAGCAGGTAGTGAAAATCGCCCAACGGATTATTGGAATTCAATTGCCTACCATTGAAAACATCTATAGGGAATGATGTCTGGGTAGGGCACGAAACATCATCAAAGATGCTTGGTGCCCAAATCATGGACTATTCACTCTTCTCCCATCGGGCAGACGCTACAGGAGCCTTTGCTCACGCACCAGTGGCTCAAGAAGAGCTTTTTTACAAAGCTGTGTGTATTTTGAACACTGAATCATGGCACTGAGTGATGCTGCATTCAGATTTTAAAATCAGGACTTTCTAACAGTTTGTCGTAAAATAGTTTGTTGTTGGTTTTAATTGCACATTTTATTGTAATGTATATTGGACTATTTTTTAAATTTCTGGTCAAGGCTAGTTTGCATTTCGTTGGCTGACTTACTGGTACAATGACAATAAAGTGAATCTAATTTAATCAAACTGTAATCTGGTCATTTTTCCCTGTGGCTGATTAGTGGTCTGCATCTTGCAGTGTAGCCTCTGCATTTCTGTTCATGAAGTCTTCTGTGGACAGTAGTCATTGATACATCCACACCTGCCTCTTGAAGAGTGTTTCTGATCTGTCAGACATTCGTTTGAGGATTTTTCTTCATTATGATGAAAATTCTTCTGTCATCAGCATTGGAGATCTTTCTTGGAATAACTGTCCCTTTACATTTACTGAGCTCAGCACTACACTCTTTCTTCTTAATGATGTTACACACAGTTGATTTTGGTAATCCTTAGATTTGGGCAATGTCTCTTACCGTTTTATTCTTGTTTTGAGCCTCATAATGGTTTCTGTAACTTTAATTGGCATAACTCTGGTCTTCTTGTTTAAAAATGGCAACTACAGACTCCAAAGGTGATCAAAAGCTTATAATCAAGTCTAGTTCTCTTATACCTGCACCAATGAAGCAATTAAACATACCTGAGTAATCACAAACACCTGTGAAGCCAAAAGTCCCAAACATTATTGTGCCCTGAAATGAGGGAACTATGTATAAAAAGTGCTGCAATTTCTACATGGTCAAACCCTGAATAAAATCTGGAATGTACACTTTAATCACGTGAATCATTTGATTATAAATATACTGTGGATCACAGGGGAAAATAGAGGAAAAACATGCCTTTGACCCAATCATTATGGAGAGCACTGTGTATCTTTATCTCCTATGGACGCTGCAAGACCTACTGAGTTCCTCCACCATTTGTGTGTTTTTACCACTATCACTGCGTCTGGACTTCTGTGTTTCACCGGTAATTAGATATGACCACCCCCATTTACATGGAAAAAGAAAACAGCACAGCAGACCAATAAAATTTTAAAATAATATTCAAGAAATATGCTTTAATCACTTTCCATGGAATCTATGATTGAGGTGAAAGGATTTCAGAACAATGGATTCTCTGAGATTATCACTGGAAAATTCAGTAAGAGGCCTGTGATGATCTTGGTCAGGATGAGCTGTTGCTGTATTTGAAGAAGAAGAATATGGCAATAAAATTAACTTTATTGAATGTTTTGTTTGAGAGCTTAGCATAATCAAACTGTTGACGACTAACATTGTTAAGGAACTGCAACAAAAAATCTGAAAGGCTGCAGAATCAACTTGCTTCCATTGTCACTTTGGTTTGAGACCGATCTTTATAGAAGCTGAAGGGCTGAACTGGCGTTTATTGTGTCTATCAGTTAAAATGTAAACATTAAAGATAAAATGGAAATTTGTTGGCGGACACGACAACAACAAGGCTAGTTGGTTTTCATTGAAACAAATAACTTGTGTCGGATTCACTGGAAGAATAACAACAGCATCTCAGGAGCTATTTGGTACACTGTGTTCATGCAAGCCTTTTGACAGATCTCTTTAATTACACACGTCCCTGCTCATTCTCATTTATGTACTTACCAATTCCCCTTTGAAAGTTACAAGGCTGTACTGTTGTCTTGAGAGTCGGAGCATTCTCAGGATCAGTTGGAAGCCCACAGCAATGCAGGCACTATAGAAAGCAAAAAAATAATGACTCCAGGCCTGGGAACCATGACTTCTTATTTGCATGTCACTTTGGCATTTAATAATACTGTAATACTGTCAAATAAAATCTAGCACTTTTATTATGTTAAGTAAATAAAGCTCATTTAAAAACTATCATTAAGAACCCAAATGGATTTACTGTCACGGGACTTGAAATCCTTTGTTATAAGTATTCCTACAAGGAAATTCTTTTTCTCGTTTATATCCTCAGAATCTACCAACCCTACACATTTTACTTCCACCTCCATCCAACACAACTACCCTGGGAGGACCAATGTTTTATGCTGATTTCCCATTGGACTTGCTTTCTCCAATCTTAACCACTTTTCTTCCTTTGTCCTAACCAATTGCATCTATGATTCCTCCAATGCCCTCTGGCACCTCAACTGTAGATCAGGGGTGGGCAATCTTTTTTTAAAAAAAATTCCACCTAAGTATTCCCATAAGTGCTCTGTGATTAGTAAGGGATTGCTTAAAGTGGTATGTGAGTGGGAAGGGAAGGTTGAGAATCACTGCTCTAGATCCAATTATTACTGAAATATTTTGCTTGAGAAAAATTGTCATTGGCCCATTTCCTTTGGAGTTATGAAACCATGCACATAACAAGTCAATTAGGTATGATTAAAGCAGTGGTTATCAAACTTTTTCTTTCCACTCACACACCATCTTAAGCAATCCCTTACTAATTATAAAGCACTTATGGCATAGGGAATAATGAAGGTGTGACGTGAGTTTCTTTTAAAAGTTTCCCACCTTTGTTGTAGACAATCAAACCTCTATGCCATGTGAATACACTAAACCCTGATTACCATTCTCTTAAAATGGCCATTGGAAACCTGCTTAGTTTTCCTGAACATTGCCTGGCCTGTGATCATTAAATATCACCAGCCTCTGATTGACTGAATGTGTTCTAAGAATTGACTGGTTTCCATCAACACCGCTCCCTTCTTATTGAGTTAAAAGTCTTCTATGAGACTACCTTACTCCCACGATATTTTTGTCCCCAAGTGTAGCACATACAAGTCATTATGAAGTAATTTTGCTTCGGTCTCCTCTCTGACCATGACATTTACATCCTTTTACAGCGTTCTATTAGCAAAGTTCATTATTTTTAACTTTTCTCCAATTTCACCCTCTTGGATGTGAATGCAATCCTACTCACATCCAGAAATAGCAGAATATTTCTTTCCATTCCATTTCCTGAAAAGTGCTCATTACTTACCTTAACTTGGCTCTGTTGAATTTTCTCCAACTGCCCCCAACAGAACTTCCAAAGTATCTTTCTTCCACTATTGGTTGAGGAATATCTTCACTTCCAGGCACATCACTCAACCAAATCCCAAGTGCTGCTGGTGGCACACTGCCCGATCCCAAACAACTGTAGAAATGCAACAACCTGTTTTTTTTCTCTATACCCCTCCAGTCTTCACTCAGCAGATTACATTTATTGCCAACACAATGGCTCGAGCATTTTCTTTCAGGGCATAAGAAATAACAGTCATGGTCATTTCAGCCCTTTTGATTAGTCGGTCATTTAATAAAATTATGGCTAATATAATGCTTTATTCCCTGACACCCCCATTATCAAGAAATCTATCCACTTGAGTATATTCGGTGACTTGATATCCACCGCCTGATAGAAATTCACTGAAATGAGGAAGTTTCATCTCGTTTCTACCTTGATTGGCTGACACGTTATATTTAGACTGTCAACCATGTAATAAACATCCAGGCCAGGGCCCCTACTTGTTAAATGCCTTGAGAATAGATGCACTGGATAGCATCTTCAAAATTTAATAGATTCTGGAATGGTCAAAAAAATGTTTAAGAGGCAGAGAGAATAAGGGATCTATGGATAATGAGTTTATTGTCATATACATTGTACAATGTAAATATATACAGAAATTCTTTCTTGTTGCAGCCGAACAGGTACTTCACAGATCAATTAGCCTAGGATATGTCATGTGATAATACTGGAATTTGTTATCAAGTAATGTGCTTACAAAATTCTTATAAAACAGCATGATTTAGCAGAGCTGACATGGATTTATAGAGCAAACATATTTGACAAACTGAGCTTTTTTTAAGATTGTAAATAATGAAGTAGATAAGGGCAATCGAATTGTATATTTGGACATTTCTGAAGACCGTTGATAAAGGGTCACACAGAAAACATCAAACAGATTTTGACAGGGTAGATGTTGAGTTAATGCTCCTGCTGGCTGAGGTATCTACAACCAAGGATCAGAATCACAAAATCAGTCCAGTCAAGTCAGAACTGAGAAGGAATTCCTTCCTCCAGAGTGGAGCAAATCCTTGGAATTCTTACCTCAAAGGAACTGCAAAAACAGTCACTGAATATATTCAAAGCAGCTATTGGCAATTCACAGAATCAAGGGATACTGGAAAGCTGAGCTGGAGTAAATGATCAGCTACATTCTTTATGAATGGCTAATAATTGTCTAATTTTGCCTGCTTCAATGAGTTCACCTTTCATTCTAGTCAGCAATTAATAGTTGAGGCCCAGTCTGATCAATTTCTAATGTCAAATCTTGCATTGCAGACATCACTCTGGTGCACCTTTGCTTCTCTCTCTCCCTCTCTCTATCCATCTATCACAAGCATTTCCTTCCTCGGGAAGAGAGATAAGACCTCCATAAGATTTCCTGATGCTTTCTCATCAGGGTTCTTTATGATTCGAGTGAGATTTCTTTGGTGTTGTTACTTAGATACACTTGCAATAAATGCCAACATACAACTTGCCTTCATAATTTCTTGCTGCACCTGCTCATTAACTTACAGTAATTCTTATCCAAGTACATGTATCTCAAAAAACAATACTCTACATGTCTATTTCATAGACTCAATTGGTTCCACATTAATTCCATCAGTTATGCAATTCCCTATTCAGAGACTGCCAAGATCTCACTGAAACCTCTTCACAATACAACCTTCCACCAGCATTGCATGCTCCGTAAAATGGTGTTTGTAATACTTGATCTCCTCAAGGATAGATTGTGAACTGCTGAGGCCACCACACTTTCTTGACTGGAACAGTTGCCATAATGTTGTGGTTGTGCAAATGTGTAGGAAACAGCTTGAGGATGTGGGCTGGAGATCCCCTTGTGGAATCCTATGCTAATGGAGTGGCTCACATCTCTTTTGACCTGAAGACTCAGCTACACGTTTCCATCTTCTCATGCTTAACTTTCACTTGTACAATTTCAATCCTTTCAGCTATTTAATGTGTTTTGTACATGACTTGCATTCGAACTCTTCCCCCCCCCCCCCACAATGCTGTTATTCTTTTAACAATCTTGTTTTCCAATTAAGCCAACAGCCGACGATTTATTTTCCTCTTGCTCTACATCTTCCAGAATACTGCATATCTGCTATATTCCCATTCACACAAAAAGGACAGGCCAGTAACATTGGTTGCTTTGTGCTCTCTACCATGGTTGCTTTTCCAGCCTTCTGGGCACTTGCATCAGAATTCTAGCACATCAAATCTTTTACCTTTGCGTCATACAGACTGCAATGAGGAGCATGATATTAGGAAGGGTGGGGGGGGGGGGGTGGGAAAGTGTTGGTGGAGACTGCTCTGGATCTATATGGAATTGTGTCCTTGGTGGGAGGACATGTTTCGGCTTATTTGAGATTCTTCAAATTGAATTTTCTTATTTCATATTAATATTTAATTTCAGCAAACTAGCTTGGACTTCAAATTAAAATCTAAATGTCTGAATTTAAATTTAAAATTTTTTTTTTAGAGCTACCTCACAGTAACATGCCCTTCTGGGTCATGAGCCTGCATCACCCAAATACATCCATGTGACCACTTACTAATTTCACAGATGAGTACTGATATGGTAATATCTTATTTAAGTATTGCTATAAGGGCAAAGTAAAGATGGAATTTCAAAGTATCAAGAGTTCTAGAGAACAAAACTGAAGTCAAAAGTGAAGGCAAAGCACACAATGACTGCAGCAAATTGCAGTGATCTTCCTGGGTGGGCTCAGAGCAGAAGAATTTCCCATTTGGTGCAGACCACAAAGGAGGTCACAACCAGATGAATGACCAGAATCAAGTTTTTAAGAATCAATTTAATGACCTAATCAGGCAAGTACAGAACCATATTCACCTACCATCTTGTCTACAAACCTATCACTTTGCCCTTGTGAACATGTTCATCAAAACTTTCCTCACACCTATTTGCCAGAGTTGCACTCAATCCTTAAATGCATTATTACTATTCCTTGGTGGAACACCAAGGAAAGGTGGAGGTAAGAAACCAGAGAAAGCCATCTTGGAACTCATACTTGCCAAAAGGTGGCAAAGATCATCAGTGCTCTCATGTTTCTGGATTGTGATAGGAGTTGCTATTCAGTGGGTGACACTTAAAGATCAGAAAGCCACTTGGCATACATGACCAATGAGTGCGTGAAATAGGACACTAATAATGCTTTAACAGTCTTACCTTGCCAGTTACACCTCTCATCTCTGACAGGGATTTCTTATGGGGAGAAGCCGATAAAAGTCCTAATTAATTCTTTAGAGGACCTTTATCGTTACGCTGCTCTCTCACAGCATTGACATCAGCTGAAGATCCAGCTTGCGTACTCACAAATGGTTAGGCCTAGCCAGACATATCTTGATCAATCAACTCTCATCTTGATATTGAACTAATACATCTTTGCTTAGCCATTTCAGTTTTAAGAAGCAGCCCAGATAATTGACACCCTGATCCTTTATACATTCCAGTGAGTCCATTCTGCAAATTCTCCCATGTTTGACATATGGTCAGATCATATCTGGACTAAATATTCCATGGTCTAACCAATGATTTAGACTTTAGTGTATCTTCCTTGCTTCTGTCAATTATGGAATCCAAATACTGAAAAAAACATCTTGTCCATTTGCCTCCTTCAAACAGATTCAGTAAATCCCTTGCATCTTACAGCTGTATCATGATTAATGCTGCCTCTTTTATCTTGCAACAATGATAGTCTTCATTATGTGCTGTCACTTTCTTTTCATGGTTAAAAATTGTGGTGTTTTTCTTAAGAGACTTGAAAACATGTATATAACACAGCCCTTCTCTTGTACCAAATACACAAAGGGAAAAGTACATTTTTGGCTTGATAATACTTATTAAAAAATGGAAATCAAAATAAAACCATGACACATTTTAAGTTTGCATTTTTAAACTACGTATTTTTCCCCACAAAATATTATTTGGCTTATCTTAAATATGAGAGCAAGGAAGAGTTCTCGAGTGACATAGCTTGATCACAAAATACACCAAATATCAGGCTCATCAATCAGGTATCAGGTGGTCATTAACCTTTATGAATTGCAAAAAAGTAATTTCAGATTTTCTAAAGAATGACAAAATCATCGATGTAAAATAATATTTAGAATATAATTGCTTATAGAATTTTCTATTAAGCTTGCAGGATTTCCAGAACGCTAATCTCAAAGATAAAGCATCAAGATGACAAATTTCTGACAGTCTGAACTGCAAAGTTTATCAGGGAAAGAGAATCACTTATGTCAGTTCAAGTTTCTTTGTTATGAACTCTTTCCTTTCAATAGAAATGCTGTCAAAGAAACTGCTGAGTTAAGATATCATTTGATCTCTGAGATAAAAGATCCTGCCTGTGAGGAACAAGATCAGATAGCCGGCAACGTTGACCATTTGAATATTAGAGAACAAATGTTTTTAAGGCAACTGAAAGGTTATCATATTCACTTTTGTATCTTTCAGGCCATTTTTTTAAGATTCTGTGGGAGAAAAAAATGTACAAATGTATCTTTGCTCTGAAAGTCTGGGCTCCTTTGTCTTGTTTGCAATTGAACGTTGGGACCCAATAGCTTTGGCTTATAGCTGCCACAATAATGAAGTTCTGTTACATACTTTATTCTAGTCTCCACTGGTGATTGCAGTCATGCCAATTAAATACATAATTTAAACTGCCATATTTGGTTTGATTTTTCCAATGAAGAGTCTGTTGTTCATCATCTTACCAATATTTTCAGTTACATTAGAAGCTGTCATACATAGACAGAGGGTTGTCTTGCATAGCAACCTTCACACAGCATTCAGGGATGACGAGGGAAAGATAAATGGAACATCTCTTCAAAGAAGACTGAAAAGTAGTTAATGAGCACTGCAGAGTGTGAATTCAGCACTTCTGGTTAAATTCAGTCTAAAATCGCACCCAAAAACCTAAATAAGCCAAGGATAAAGAATGGAAAAATGCTCTTTCAAGTATCAATTGCAAGGTTAGGGAGTATGTATGGCTGAACTCAGACCAATTTAACTTGGATACTGCAAAACACAGAGGAAATAGTGTCATATTTCATTGGAGAAACTTAACTCTTTCTGATTTTGAAAAACTGTAAAGCAAATATCTTTTTAAGTTTTATCTTGGCATGTAAAATTTGGACCTAAACATAAAATTGAGAATGTCTGTGACCAATTCCTTACAGTAATCTCTTCCGTTTTCTCCTGTCTAATCTCTTGGGCATGATGGAACTGTCGATATTCATTTCTTGATTGGCAGAACAAAGACCTTAAAAGAACAAGAATTAACTGTGAAAAAAGTAGGAGCACAAGCTTCAAAACTTCCAGCGTGGCAGAAAATGACCAAGTAATCTGTTCCTTGTGTTCACAGGTCAGGCTCTATGCACGGGCTAACCTCAATGTTGTGATCACCTTCACTTCCAACATTTGTCAAGTTCTACTTTCATTCAAAACTCTGCTCTTCATTTTTTTTTAAAAACTTGCACCAAGTCAAGTTTGTCTATGGTCTTTCGTATCGTAGCACCATAGATACAGTATTGACACAGGACCTTCTGCCCACCAAGTCCACCCAGGTGCACTAATCTCACAATGTACCATGTTTTATCCTTTCCACATTTTCTTCAACTTCCCCACGATTCTATCAGTCATCTACCTACATACTCAGGGAAATTTAATCGGCCAATTAATATACCAAATGCCATGTCTTTTGGGATGAGAGAGGAAACTGGAGCACCCAGAGGTAACCCATGGGGCCACAAAGAAACTCCAGACAGACTGGATCCAAGGTCATGATTTTACCTGGGTCTCCGAACTGTGAGGCAGTAGCTTCCACAGATGAAGGCCTTTGCTTCAACATTCTGCTTATGCGCAAAGTTTTCATTGCTTTCGCCACTCCTACCTTCTTTAATGTCACATTATTGATCATAATGTTGTACTTCTTGTGCCCCTACAGTAATATTTGATATCAAATTACATGAGAAAGGCTTGGTCAAAAAGTACTGAGATATGCAGGAAATGAGAATTCCAGACCTTGTGCTTTGGCAATTAAAGACATAGTGACAATTAACATCAGGATTGATCACAAGTCCAGGATTTTCAGAGCACACATATCTCATAGGGTTAAGGTTCAGTGTATAAAAATGTAAAGGATCAAGGCCATGGAGAGGTTTACTAACAAGGGTCAACATTTAAAATCAAGGTGTCTCTTAACCAGGAGTCAATCAACAAACCCACATGGAACAGGTGAATGGTAAGATGGATATTGGCAGTATCATTTAGGATTAGTTGAAGCAGTTTATAATTAGCAAGTTTGGCTAGATTTGTATTTGAATAATTATCAGGCAAGGATTAAAGTTTCAATAGCATATGTACCAAGTTGAGGACAGAGCAAGGAGTTGTGTTGCTGGAGTCACATCTGAGATTGTATGATTTATTTTAGCCAAAGATAAGTACTGAAGAATGGAATCATGTTTCATTCTCTTGCAGATCATGGAGAATGTCACAAATTGGTCTGTGAAAAATCAGAGTGTGCTGCACACAACAAAGAAACAAGCATTTACTAATACTCCCAAAACAGTTCACTCACTGTTCTCTGGCTGTTTCTCCATAGGAACTGTGGCTACTCACGAGACTGCTGTTACTGCGCTGCTTTGTGGAAAGTTTAAGAGCTTATGTACAAACAACTTCTTTCCTCCTCATCCCGCTTGCCAACTTTCACCCAATTTGATGTAAACTCCCTCTCATCATCTCTACCCTTGGACCAATCCCCTATTCCTCAATTTCCCTCTCTGCCTTTGTCTATTTCCCTCCACCCACCCAGCTCAATCTCCTGATTTCATTGAAACCCATCGTCTAATTTCACTCGGGAACCTAACTTTCTGATACTGAGTATCAAACCATTGAATCCCAATCCTTGCCTTCTCCGACCCACCTTCATCCTTAAGCAGCTGCTTTTTTCCTTTCTGGTGTACCAGCTGATCTCACCAAAATACCACAGAGCGAGGACACAGGAGAATTATGACCCTATTCTATGAGCTGTGAACTAAACATAGAATGCAAGTGTGGGAAATAATGGAGAGTTGCCTGACCACTGAACGTACCTCAATAAGATCCAGAAGAGGAAACTGAGCAGTTTTTGTGGAGGATGTTTTGAGAATTCATTTTGAAACAATTTAATAATGAATGATCCAAGCTATTAAACCACTTTCATTGATTCAGGGCTCATAATCTTATCAGATCAACAGGATTCACTTTCTCCATTATACTGATAACACTTTACATTAGTCCTAGGATCATTGAAAAGACAGTGCTAAATGCTGAGTGTATGAAAGGCAATGCTAAATATTATGTACAAAATAAGATTTTCCCATTCCGGTGTAATACAGGACCATACCATTGAAGCAACAAATTGGGTCATTTACACAAAGCATGTTTATAATGCCGCAATGACTAAAGCATTAATAAATACTTTCCTTGAAAAGGCTTTTGTATAGATCTGGAGGTGTCACTCGAGGTCTCCAGCACAGTTTCACAGTATATAAACCGGAAAAAAAAACATTGCAAAAATGTCAGTATTATTTTACTTGTACATTGGGCACATTATCAGATGCCTCAAAATACTCGCTGCTTCAATCCATGTGCATGATACGACAAGAAATGACCTTCACATTTTAAGAAAATCCCGACTACCACTTCCGATTTGTGCTTTTTGTAATCTCACAAGTAAAGATTTAATGGTGCTTGAAGATAAAGATATGCTCCCTACAGGGAAAGCAGAGCTTGAAGGTTCTGTGACTTGCAATTTATTTTTGTAATTTCTTTGTGACTTTGAAGCCTTCTCTACTGCTTCAACTTCCACGAAAAAGATTGTCAAAGACCAGCAGCCAATGTATTATTGGCTCATGATAAGTCTTCTCAATGGAAGGGATGAAAAAAAAACTGGCTGTTCATTAAAAAACGTTTAAACTGCAGTATGAATTCATGCATAACACAAAGTTCAATCTTTAAGATTTCATTACAGTCAGGTTGGCAAACAGAACAATAGCAATTTGTAATTATTTTTATACCTTTAATGCAATAAAATGTCTCAAGGCGCTTCACAGGAATGCCAACAAACAAAATTTGACACGAGTCACACAAGGAAATATCAGAGCAGGTGACTCTGTCAAAGAGGTAGGTTTTGAGGAGTATCTTAAAGGAGAGGAGAAAGGTAAGGCAGGGAATTCCAGAATCTGTGTGTCTGGGAGGTGGAAATGCAGCAGGAAATAAAATGATTAAATTCAGAAAAAATGATTAGCCAGTATTCTTGGAGGAATGACAGGCTGGAAATGATAGCGAGGGTAGGATGAAATCAAAGATGGAATTTTACAAACATGTTGGCTTAACCAGAAATCAATGGAGGAGGGTGAGCAGAGGGGGTTCAGTGATCAGGGCCAGGGACACTTAAGAGTAAGAAGCAGAAGGATAGCTTAAGTTTAAAAATGTGTGGAACAAGTGAGGCTGGGTATGAATGCAATGGAATTATTTAGTCCAATGGTACTAATGGCATGGACGAGAGTTTCAGCGGCAGGTAACTTGCTGTCAGGAAATGTTATGGAGGTAAAATTAGGCCATGACAATATGGGTATGTGTTCCTTGGATATATTACAGTCCTATCTGACAATCAAATAGCAAGAAAAGACAGATGGGTGTCACTATCCAGGAACAGATTTGTGACAGACAATGAAGGCAATGGCTTTGGTCTCCCCTATATTTAGCGGAAGGAAACCTCTCTTCATCTAAAATGAGTTGATGATGGAATTTTGACATCATTGCTGAGAGGCTACATTTAAATGAGAAATAGAAGAGGAGACAGCATGGGTAGTGGTGCAGGAGAAGGAAAAGCCATTGTAGGCGATTCTCTGGCAATGAATAGAATGCGAATATGGTCGCTTTCAGATGGAAAATGCCAGATGGGCTTTGGAGAGGAATGGTCCAGTTAACCACATCAAAGAATTCAAAACGAAGAAGGATGAAGGAAAATAGATTACTCTCGTCAGTTATGTAAAATGTCATTCATTGCTTTTAGAGCTAATTTGGCGTGACTACAAATATTCAACTGTGGAGCTTTCAGGAGTGGGATGATGGTGGATTTGAAGGAATGAGTTGTAACAGTTAACAGGGGAAGCTTGCTGGCCAGTATTCTAATTAACCATGTTGCAAAACCAGGTGGTAAGTCAGTCTCATGGACAAGCCTGGGTGACAGAATGAAAATAGAAACAAAGGTAGAAAGCAAATACTGAAAATCCCCAATAATGGCCATTCTACACATTTTCAATATGACATGCAAGTCGCTGAATGACAGATGGCCCACTCCCTGGCAATATTTTGTAAATAACTGAATGATCAAGGCAATATTTTGTACATTGTGTCAGATGCATCAGCAAATGTGAGGCTTCTCTGAATGTTAAATGATACAATTCATTGCAAATTTAAAAAAAAATCCCACATATGACATAACAGTACACTGGCAAAACAAAATCAAATGATTGTGTCAAAAGTTGCATTGTTGTTTCAGAGTTCAGACAGGATGAGGTCAGATAACCTATCCACCATGCATCTCCTTTCAGGCCATCCAGGACTATGTTTAAAATCAGCAAGTTAAAGTACTATTAATCTTGGTATTCTCCTGCTTCTGGGAGCACTGCTGCACCAAGGCCTGTCCACATTTAGAACAATGACAGAAGAGAAATTGTTGGACAAGGCAACTTATTTTTTTCCTGCAGTACAATGACATTTTTTCACCATAAAATTAAATTCTAAGCAGTACAGGCATAACCTTTCAAAGCACTTGCATCTGTTAAAAAATTATTCAAGAACAATCATCACAGCACTTAACAAGATTTAATGTACATTTATTCTTAACATGTGGAACATATAGTATAAAGATTTTATACTGAATAAATGATATTCATTAAGCCAGAGGAAAAGGAGGAATTTACATCAATGTTTTAACTACATTATCTGAAATACAAATATGCTGATTCGCATCACTGAAAAATTTCTGAAATTGTGTTTCTTCATTTTTTTTAAAATTTCTGATCATTACCTGTACTTAACCTTTTCCACACCTTGATTTCGAAGCAAAATGTGATCAGCTGCTCTCCTTGAAATAGAGCACAACTTTATACATACAGAAACTTGTACATCACCCTCATAGGAGATATGGCCAAAAATATATAATAAAAAAAATAATTAAAATCTACCACTTTTTTTAAACCTTACCACATCATGGAGAAAGAAAAACTGTAAACCTCATTCTAAAATAAACAAAAAAAGAACACAACAGAAATAGTTTGAGGGTATGTGCAATGTACAACTTCTATATACATTACAGCCTTTTGGCTGTTGGAAAAAAATATCAAAACATAAACTGAGTGAACAAAGAGACTGCTGAGGACTGTCATACTGTGGAAGGTCAAGAAAGGTATGAATATGACAGTATCATGAGGAAGCAATTTGTGTTTTACCATCACTTTCTCTCCCAGCCCCTCAACCCAGGTCAACAGTTTGTTTGCTGCTAGACTAATGCATTTTAATATTTTGTGTTTTACAGTTGACTATGCACACCTTTTTTTGATCCCCTATACCTAGATCACTAAGTTCTATTGCACAGCGCTTTCTGTGGTGTGTACATTTCAAAATTAATCCATTTTCCCATTTTTTTCCTTTTGTAACTGGTAAAGAATATTTAATTGTACAATGCTTGCCACATTTCAAAATTCACCTGTTTTGCTTCCAAAAATATCATACAAACGTGAAAGAAACATCCAAAGGGAATCTAGGGATAGAGATGACCCCAACTGTACTAGACAGCAACTTTGGTTAAAAAAATGTTTTAAAAAGTACTTATACACATACAGCAAGTATTTATTTCCATCTTATATTTGACCAAATTGACTACTTTCTTAAAGCCCAATTTCTTTAGTAAACGGGGCAGAGGAGCAAAGGTTACTTTTTTTGTTGGATAAATAATAGAAACAGCCAATCAAATGCAACTTCTTTGTCTCCACTCACACATGCTTGGCTTCCCACTTCTGTCATAACTGACCAGTCATGAACAGTGTATCACAAATGACAGATGCAACCATAGAGTTCAGAACAGATGATATGGAAATATCTAGCAAGCGACCCTCATGTAAAACAAACTCTGAGCGGTTCTCTTCTACTCTAGCCATGGCCAGTAAAGCCTTGGCTGCCCGACACATCATGTGCACACTGGTTGGCTCAATCGGCGGCGGCTGCATGTGCATCAGGTTAGGTTGACTGTGCTGAAGTTGGGCCACAGTGAGGCCATCCTCAAGAAAGCTGATCAGGTTGCTAATGCTTCCTTTTTGCACAGCAATAGCTCTTGCAACCAACGTATCTCCCTGGGCAAAGTTTGACAACAGAGCCACAGACATTTCTCGGCAGACTGAAATTCTCCGGTCCCCCACATACCTAACCAAAGTGGCATATAGTTTCTCCTGACGGCTGAATGGTGGAGTTGCCAGGATGAGATCCACATTATTGTCCTGAATGCTGAGCTTACATAAAGTTTCCAACACAAGTCGCTGTGGTGATAGGACTGAATTCAGCCCTACTGTAGGGAAAGGATCCTGGGCTTCTGCTGAAGGACATACCATCCAGTGTAGCAAGCCATCCAAAATTGGCAAACAAATGCTTTCTGGGTATATTGACAGGTCCAGCTGCCCAGAAATGTTGGCTAATGTAACTAAGGTATTCTCCCGCAAAACCTCAAGGCAATCCCACCACCATTCGTCTTTGCTGCAGGCTACCCCTTCATCCTCTTCTTCCTCTTTTTCATATGTCCGTGGTGTTCGCTTTCTTTCTGGATGCTCATGATGAAGTAAAATCAACTTTCCCAAAATAAGTATAAGACCCGAGTGCTTTGACATTTCAATGTCATTCCCAGGCACAAAAGACAAGCTACGAACTATATTTGACACACAAATACAACGCTTTGCCAAAGAGTCCCGCCAGTCAGAGATTGTGCACAATGGAGTCTCATCACGACTGCAAGGCTCATCCTCCAATAACTTTATATTTCTGTGTTTTTTTGCCTGATGGATACCAAATAGAAATTTGCTGCTTTCCGTCTCAGGAGCCGAACCATTGGAATGGTCTTCTGGCAAGGCACCTGGCCGAGCTGACAACACATCATCTATTGTTGCCATGATACTCTTTTCTGGCTGTTCTTCTGTATTGATGTTTTCTTTGTTCTCGTACTCTTTTGTCTTTTTCTCTTTATTTGGGATACTTAAGCATCCCGTTACCCTCTTGCGTGACAGTATTTCCATCTTGCTCTCAAAATGGGTCTGAATGTGCTCTGTTGTGTCACCTCCACCAATTTTCCAATGGAGCAATCCACTGTCAAACTCCTGAACGTGACCAAGTTTATTTGTGCGGTCTACAACAAAAAGGTCCTTCTTCTTCACAATCTTTAATGGTAGCCTGTCAAATTTACTGGCTTGTTTTGGTTTTTCTTCAAGTTGCAAATCACCTGATGCAACGTTGACTGGACTATCTTCACTTTCTGATTGATCACCTTCTTCTTGATCATCGTCATCAATTTCTATGTCTTCTTCCTCCTCCAAAATATCATCTTTAGTATAATTAACATCATCTTTCTTAAATACATTGGGATCAAGTAGAGCCTTCTGACCTGGATCTCCAACCTCGTACTCTTTTAAAATTCCAAATATTTCTATCAAGCATCTTCTGAAATATTCTACCAGAAGTTCCAGGAAACCAGACAACTGCAACAAAAACAGAAGTAAAAGGATTTATTTTTAGAACTTCAGGCACATTCAATTTAAATTTTCAAATAAATATTTAAATTCTTCTAGGATTCTAATGCATGTATCAGGCAATCAGATTTGTTGATTTTCCCTCTACAAATTGAGTCAGGTAATTGTTTCAATTACAATGTGGATTTTCTTTCCACTGTGTTCAGCTTTTCAAATTTTGACTGCATAGATTTAATGTTAACACTCAATATTTTGAAAAGTACACTTGATGAATAAAAACAGCAGCATACTTTTCAAAAATCAATTCAAAATAAAATTCAGTTTTTCCTAAATATTTCAGTTATGTTCAGTTTTGGAGAAAAAATAAAGATGGGGGAAGTTGGCCAATGTGTTTGCACTACACACTTTTCACAGTAATATCCTTATACTATATAAGGATATAATTTTCAGCCAAGATAGTCAATATGCATATTCCAAATGATGTAAAGCAAAAATGTAAAATCTGCAAAACTATAACAAATACTGAATTATTTAGCCCTCTATTCAGTAAGAAATACAAGTGTTTGCACCACTGTTTACATCAATGAAAGTATAAACTCTGTAACCATATTGTCTTTTATTTTTTAATTTTTACAATTATTTGTTTACTTGATAATGTCTAAGAATTCTGAAACTAATTCATTAATATTAGGCATATTGCTCCAAAGCAACAGAACAACTATTACCATCATTCTCAGTGAAGTATCACAAAAGCTGATTTCAGGAAGACAAGATGGATGAAATGAAAACACAAACTCGGATATATTTTGTCGTGGAAAAATCTTGTAAATAAATATTTGAGGAAGCAACAAGAACAAAATAATAATGCAAAGGGAATATTACAGCTGGCTGAAAATCCAAAAAAAAAATACACAGCCCTGGAAAGATTGAGTAGGCAAGATACTATCTGTTTGGATGAAAAAAAACCATGGCAGGCTACTGATTTTTCATCAGAATATTTTGATGAAAGCTCACCAAAGCACGTTCAGTGTTTCCTGATAAATGTATGCTTTTAGCTTTGGTAATTTTCTCTCATTTTTTTCTGTACCTTATCTAATGTCTTAATAGTCTTGAGAATAAAAATAAACCTGCAGAACTATGAATGATTAAGGACAGCTATTTAGACAGCTCTTGCAGCTGAAGGACACAGAGATGAGAAGCTACTTGTTCCATTTGATTCTATGATTCAAATTATATTCTCCCTTCAGTGTGTATGTCCATTACCTGATGAATAAACTGAAACTTAAAAATACTTTTGAACATTTATAGTCAAAATTGTAAGGATATCTGACCATACCCAACCAAATAACTAGACAAAAAAATATTCTGCACAGGAGAAAATCAGTGTTTTCATCTTGAAGAAGGTTTCAACTCAAATTGTTGATGAGTCTTTTTCTCTCACTGATGCTGCTCGATCCATTGAGCTCCTCCAGTAGATCCCAGGGTCTGTCGTCTCTCACGCGTCTCTAAAGAGCTTGCCAATTTGATCAGTCTAAATGTAAAGCTGCACATTTTCTCACTAAATCAATCACAACTGCCATAGTGTTCAGCAGTCACTAAGATTTTAATTTAATTTAATTTTCCTTATTGGTTTGACCACAGTCCCTTGGAGAAAATAATCTTGAGGAAATACAATGAAATTAATCATCACTGCTGACATCAACCAGTTAGTCTAATTTCTATGATTGCTTCAGAAAAGTATGGCTTTTAAATTATGATATCCACAGGAGGAGAATAATACATATAAATTTACATGAAAATATAAAAGGGTAGTTACAGAAGAAATCAATTCCAGGCCCACCATCAGTAATCAGTAAACGTGGACCCAAACACAAGTCTCAGAGTTTTGTGATCCCATTATCTAAAACACAATGTCTTAATTTCTAGGAGGTTTACTTACTTGGGAGAGGTTGAACGTCGCTACAGTGCTATCATCGTAAAGTAAGATGTTGATGGTATCTAGAGCCCAAGTGCTTTCAGCCAAAAGACCAGACTTAAGGGACATCATAACACGCCATGCCTCTGGAGCTCCTGAAAAAAGTGATTAACAGCAGTTCAAACATCATTAGTCAAAACTATACTTTAAATTTTTCAGTTGATCAAATTAGCACCCATTTTTGGCAAACGATGGCATAGAATGGATTAAATAATGGAAGGGAATGCTAAGAATGGCTTTTATGAACATAAGTATTGCTGATATATTATCATCCTGAATTCTTGCAATTCAGTGTAAGGATACAGTAATAAAATGATTATGCTGTTGCAGATAACTCAAGAACTTGATAAATCAACTGAATAAACCTTAAGAATTAGTAAGAGTAAATGGTGACATGAAAATTGCTGGATTATCCAACTGGGCCCAGTTTATTAATTTATCCATTTGACCATTGTGTAATCTCCAATCACACCAAAAAAGCTGATGCGTAACTGCTTCCTCAAATGACCTCCCAAGTCACTCATATCAAGGGGAGTCAAATAAGCCTCACCAGCAATAACACAATCCTGTAAATGAATAAACAAGAAAATAAATTCAGGGCACAATTGCAAAGTGCAGGCCATTACAGCCTACAAAGCATGGGCGAATGCCATAGAGGGATGTAATGCTTCATTACCTGATAAGATGAACACTTTCTATGTCTGCTCTGAGAAGAAGGACCAAACAGTGCCTACTAGAATCCCTGCAAAGGCTGAGGACCTTGTGATATTTGTCTCTGAGGACAATGTTAGAACATCATTCTAACATCAACCCTTGCAAGGTGCTAGGCGCTGACGGCGTTCCTGGCAGGGTACTGAAAATCTGCGCCAATCAACTAGCTGGAGTGTTCACAGACATTTTCAACCTCTCATTGCTGTAGTCAGAGGTTCCCACCTGCTAGAAAAGGGCATCACTCATCCCAGTGCCCAAGAGCAGTGTGAGCTGCCTCAACGATTATCGCCCAGAAGCACTAACATTTATTGTGATGAAATGCTACAAACTCTAGGCCTCTGTACCCCCCTCTCCAACTGGATCCTTAACTTTCTTATCGGAAGACTGCAGTCAGTACAAATTGGAAACAATGTCTCCTCATCACTTATCAACACAGGTGCATCCCAAGGATGTGTGCTTATCCAACTGCTCTACTCATTATACACCCATGAATGTGTGGCCAGGCACAATTCCAATGCTAACTACAGGTTTGCCGAGGATACCATAGTTGTCGGCAGAATCACAAACAACAAGGATGAAGCGTATAGGAAGGAGATAGATCAGCTCATTGAATGGTGTAACAACAACAACAACCTAGAGCTCAAGGTTACCAAAACCAAGGAGATGATTGTGGACTTTAGGAGCGGGTCAAGGAAAGACAATCTAGTCCTCAGCAGTGGAGAGGGTCAGGAACTTCAAATTCCTGGGTGATAACATCTCCGAGGATCTATCCTGGAGCGTCCATGTTGATGCAATCGCGAAGAAGGCTCGCCAGCAGCTATACTTGGCAAGGTGCCTGAGGAGATTTGGTACGTCACCGAAAACTCTTGAAAACTTCTAAAGGTGTACTGTGGAGACCATACTGGCTGGTTGCATCACTGTCTGGTATGGAGGTGCCAACTCTCAGGACAAAAATAAACTTCAGAGGGTTGTTAACTCAGCCTGCAACATCACTGGCATCAGACTTCACTCCATCGAGGACCTCTACCAACCAGGCCATGCCCTCTTCACTCTAGTGCCATCGGGTAAAAGGTTCAGGAGCCTAAAGACAAGCACTCAGTGGCACAAGGACAACTTCTTCCCCGCTGCCATCAGATTCCTGAATAAACAGTGAACCAAAGACACTGCCGTACTATTTTATTTTTATAGTAATGTTGTAAGATGGTTATAATATGAATGTTCACACTAAGATGCTGCTGCAAAGCAGCAAATTTCATGACTTGTTCACGACAATAAATTCTGATTCGGATGACTTTTTTTTCCAGAAATGTCGTGAAGAGTGAGGAGAAAAGTAACAGATTTAAAGATTAGTGGAATCTAATAACAAGATGTTCTAAGTGGTTTATTGTAGGAGACAAAGAATAAGAGGCATGGCCCTTTGAGACCTCACTCCCATTGTGGAGGTGCAACACTGACCAGACTTCAAGAAAAATAAAACTCAAAAGAAACTTTGTTTAATCCATGAACATTTTAAATAAAACCCTTGCCCTTCTCAATCCTAATAATTAAACAGCTGTGAGAACAGTTTTCAATGTCATTAACAACAATTTCAGTTAACCTAGAAAAGCATGAAGCGCTTGTAGTTTAGGCCATTGTATTCATACAAGTTTCACCATCTTTTTTTCCAGTTGCACTGAGACATTACTTCTACTCCAGGATATCAGACTCTATTGGGATCATGCTGAATCACTTTAGAATGAACACTCTGGCAATCTGAAACAGAGGAAAATTACTCTTAAAAATCACCATGTGGTGGGATTTAGAGACGTTACATGAAACCGAAATGACAATAGACAATAGACCATAGGAGCTGGAGTAGGCCCTTCGGCCCGTCGAGCCAGCACCGCCATTTTACAGATCATGGCTGATCACTACCATCAGTACCCCTTTCCAGCCTTATCCCCTTAACTCCTTTGCCCACTAGAGTCTTATCTAACTCTCTTTTGAACATAATCAGCGAATCTGCCTCGACCACCCTCTGTGGCAGAGCATTCCACAGATTCTGGGTAAAAAAATGTTTTCTCATCTCCGTCCTAAAGGGCCTACCCTGTATTCTTAAACTATGCCCTCTAGAAAAGAGCAGCCCTTTCAGCCTTTTGCCTGCAATTGTGTACAATCATTGCTGATCTTTTTTCCCTAGCGTCACTTGACTACACAAGTTCCATCTCCTTTGATTCTCTTAATATCAAACAATCTATTGATATATTTAACAAATTTGCTGTGCTATTGCTCTGTTATGAATATCGTGAAGAACTGAACTTCCACAGCTCTCCTGGGTAGACAATTCCAAAGATTCACTACCCTCTGGTAAAAAAAATAACCTATCACCATTCTCCTGAATCGTTAATCCCCAGGTTTAGATATCCCTGCCAGGGGAAACTTCACACCAGCTTTTAGTCCATCAAATTCGGCAGGAACTAAGAAGGTTTCAATCAGATCATTCCTAATTCAGCAAGCTCAAGGGAGCATTGGTCCAGTCTGCTAAATTTTCCTCATACACAATCTGCTGAACCTTCACTACTCTCCTTTTACAAAGATATTCATCTATGGTTGGAAGTCCAAGCATGCATATTATACTCCATAGAATTGAAGCAAGATTTCTCTATCCTGCTAATCAAATGTTCCAGAAATAAAGTCCAAATTACTTTTTTCATTTTTCGTTGCTTGTTAACTTTTAATGATGTAAGCAAAACAGCAGATCGATCCTTCTGAACATTAACAATTTCAATCTTTCACTGTGTTTAAAAAGAACTTCCATTCCATTTTTTCTACCAAACTGGATGATCTCATCCCTTGTGCACATTTGCCATATCCTTGCCTATAATACAAACTCTTCAGACCCCCCTCACACTCTGCACCGTCACCAGCGAACTTCAAAATACTGCAAAAGATCATCTCATCCACAGCAGTTACATAGATCACAAACAGTTCTGGCAACAGAACTAATCTGTGCCATTACAGGCTCACAATTTAAAAAATGAGCCATTTATTCCAACTATTTCCTGCCTGTTGAACTAATCTTCAGTTCAAACAAGTATACGTTTAATGGCAGGCTAATTGGTCTTTAGTTTCCCGTTTTCTCATTCTCACCTTCTCTAAATATTGTGGTTACATTTGCTACTTTCAACTCAGAGGGAACCTTTTGGTAGCCCATGGACCTTTGGAGAAGATGACAACCAGCCCATCCACTGCTGTCACAGCCACCTCCTTCAAAACCTTCAATGAACAGCATCAGGTCCTGGAGATATATTACCTTCCTGTCTGAGATTAGATCAGCATTTAAATAAAAAGGTCTGCCGATGGTGTGATTGCTGGAGAAACTCAGCAAATCACAGAGAATCAACAGGAAACAAAGGATAACCAATGTTGGGCCTGAATCTTCATCAAGGTATGAGAAAAATACAGACAGGCACCTAAAGAAAAAGGTGGGGGGGTGGAGAGATATTCACCTATGACTATTGGCCTGTGGTCCTCTCCTTGCCCCTTCTTCCCTCCTTTCCTCTCCTCCTCACACCTTTTTATTCAGAGACCTGATTGCTTTTTATTCATACCTTGCTCAGGCCCGAATCGTTGGTTACCCTATCTTTCCGATAGACTCTGTGTGACTGCTGCGTTTTACCAGCACTTTTGTGCATTGCAAATAACAAGCATTCCCCTGAAAAGTTCTAGTGTGGACTTAGAATGCTGTGGCTCACTGCTATTGGGGAATAAGGTCATCCACTCCATTTTGAAGCAGTGTACAGTGTGTCATTAAAGGTATGTGCCTCCACAATTAATTTGACACAGCTTCTAGAACGGTCTCCTTGTTCACAAACTGACAAAATAACTGCACATTCACTCTGAAGCACTTAATACCACATTCAACTGCACTCTCAGCATACTTTATATGGTTGATAAGGTTTAATTTCAAGAAACTTCAAAGAAGGCCATAATAGCCTTCACTCAAAAGAATATTAAAATAGCAACTAATTTATTTATGCACATTAAATGATGATGGATTGTACAACACAGATTCTCCCTGAGAGATAAAACAATAAAACTGAAGCAAGCATGGGAGTTACTGATGTTTACGACTTTTACATCTCAATTTTCATTTTCTGCTCCCGTCCCAGTCTTCCATCAATGCAACATTCATGCTTTTGCGTTCTTCCATTTCCACAGCTGTATCAAGTCTTGGAACATGAGTAAATATGCCAGTTCTATAGTGCTTTGATCAGATCAGTTGGTGAATGATTTTAGACAATTAGAAAATGTGGGTCACAGCACTCGGCTGCAAAAAAAAACCCAGGATAAAGCAGCTGGACTATTCTTTAGCTAGAAGTGACAAATGAATGATCAAAGTATCTCCCTCTCAAATGACGAGCATCATAGATATCAAGAAATTTGATTCATTTCACAGGATATCAGGAAATGAGCAAACATTACTGGATAAACCAAAAATGATGACAAACAGCAATATCTTGCATTTGCAGCTAATGCGCAGGAGAATTTGCATCTCTGCAAACGCTGTAACACTAGCATTTGTCTAATGAATTGGCCAAGCTTTTGCCTTATACAAAAAGCAGGAAAACCTATTCTGAGCCATCAAAATGACAGAAGATGTTGCTGTTGAATGGAACTTAAACTGAGCAACAAGCATATAATTGTGCTTTTATCCTACCAAGGTGACGGACACCTGTCTTCTAAACAAATCTAGTTCAATTATTGACAGAACAAAATTCCAGAGACAAGGTGACAGTGACTCCCTTGCAACCAGGCAGCATTTGACTAAAGTTTGCTTCATGAATCCCATTAAAATTGAAGCCAAATTGAAGGCAACAAAGATTTGGTGGGGAGGGTGGGGGGGGGGGGGGTGTGGGGGGCGGGTGGTGTGTTTGTGTAGAGGAGACATAAAACAAGAAGTAGAAAGTCACTTTATAACTGCTGGTGCCAATCACCTCAGCCATGGATAATTCTTCAGGAGTTCCAGTGTCCTTGATACAACCTTCTTCAACGGCTTCATGAATAAACAATGATTGCAGAGTATTCAGTACCATTTGTTGTTCTTCGAATTTATGCTGAAAATGCAGCAAGATCTAGATAACATTCAGGCTCATGTTTACAAATGGAAAGCAACACATGGAACATCATGACCAATATGTGCACCACCATCTCCAAGTTTCTTCAAGTCATGGACCAACGTGGTAAATGCAGTTGTTATATTACTGTCAAAGGGTCTAAATACTGAACATCACTGAACTACACTGGGCGAGGAACTCTATTGCATGAACTGGAGAGATTCAACGCAGCAGCTCACCACATTTTTTAAGGACAAATAGAAGGTGGTTAACAAATATTGGCAATGCAAATAATGTATGTAACTTTAGAAAGAATAAAAACTACTTGGGTAAGTCCTTGATTTATGTAGACAGCAAATGCCTGCAATTCTATCCCTAACTATAATGTATTAAAGCCTTATTTTATCATTGTAAATATAATAATAGACTTTGCATACAATGCAATAACGACACTCTTCAGCTAAAGGAAAATGTTGCAGCACCTCCACAAAGAGTAGATTCAAAATTCAATTTATTGTTATTGTAATAAAACAGGGTCATATTACATGGAATTGTTTTAGCCTGCTATAAGACAGACAGATTCGCCATCGGCAGAAATTACGTAAAGTGCCTCCTTACAGTCAGGGAAAGAGTAAGAGAAGCAAAAGAGAGTCTTCCAGAGTCTGTAGATTCATCTCCAGCACTTTCGCAGTCTCCCAGTCACACAGAGTTCGGTCCAAACCATTTGCAACCTGAGCTCCAGACCCAAACATCCAACAAGGTCAGGAACCCTTCAGCACCCCTCATATCCCAGTTCCGATACCTGGTACCTCTTCAGCCAGTTTTGAGCCAGTCTCCAGCAGTCCACAGCCTGGCCCGAGTCTACTGACAGCAGTCTCCAGCAGTCCACAGCCTGGCCCGAGTCTACCGACAGCAGACTCCAGCAGTCCACAGCCTGGCCCGAGTCTACTGACAGCAGTCTCCAGCAGCCCACAGCCTGGCCCGAGTCTACCGACAGCAGTCTCCAGCAGCCCACAGCCTGGCCCGAGTCTACCGACAGCAGTCTCCAGCAGCCCACAGCCTAGCCCGAGTCTACCGACAGCAGTCTCCAGCAGCCCACATCCCACAGCCTCCGTGGGTTCCTCGCTTCAAATCACCAGCAGCCCGCCCCATGCGCTGAGCCCCCTCACTGGTCCGCCGCCATGGCCACCATCCTGTAGTTTGTCTCCTCTGCTTCTCCTTCTCAGACGGGAGATGGTCTCCCCATTTTCTGGTGTCCTGCGCCAGTCCTCCACTCCCCTGGAGTCTGCAGCCCCTCGTGGCAGCTGCTGATCAGAGGCGCCGCCATCTTGGGTGCAGAGCCCACGGTTGAGGGATTTTAAATGAAACTACTGTTGCCTCCTTTAACGGGCCGTTCAACGACTGTGTGGACCTGATGGCACTTGACGGGCGGTTGGACCCCACACTGTATGTCCCCACTTCGCTCCCCGCGGGTCCAGACCAGCGGCAGTGCTGCTGTTCCAGCGGCTCCAGCAGCACCGCCATTTTCATTTCATAGGATTGCAATTTTGTAAAATTCCAGAGTTTGCTTTACAACGAAGAATGAAACCCTACATTTATATAATTTATTTTAAAATCTTGTGCATATCTAAGCACTTTCTAGCAAATGAAATTCTTCTGCAGTAGTCATTATCCCTATGTATCTGGAGTTAATTTGGGAACAGTATGGCCCCATTGACAGCCATGAGTTCAATAACTTCTGTGGCACTACAAGAGGATGAACTTCCTCTTTAATTTTCAGTGTCCTGGCATCTTTTAGGTTCACATGCACAAAAAGGTGCATTGGTTGAAATGTCACAGCTGCTACGAATGGCAGACCTATTGCTGGTGTGGACCTGGAAGAGCAGGGAGTAGAGACAGAGCGCTGCCACATTGGCTCCAACCACCTGGTCCAAATGCCAGCGGGTCTGCACAGGCTTTAAAAGGTCTCTTAAAGGATCCAATGATGTTTTTTTATTAAAATCCTGCAACTAAGGGGTGCATGCCCAATTTGCTTGGTGGCTGCTGCGAGGGATTGCAGACTCCAGTGGAGCAGCGGACCAGGGCAGAGCTCCAGAAACGAGGAGAACACGCCCCATCGAGAAGGAAAAACAGAGAAGGGGACGCAACATGACAGTGACCAAGGCAGCGGACCAGCAAGGGGCTCAGTGGCGGTCATTGTGGCAGGAAACATCGCAGATGACAAAATACAGCACCTCTAGGTTCAAGAACAGTTGCTTTCCAGCAGCTATCAGACTCTTGAACATTCCCTTGTACACTAATCATGGACTGTTCTGACAGTGCAAAAGGACTGCGTCACTTATTTTGCACTATGTATATTCAGAAACTATCTCATGGATTCATTGTCTTCTTAAATTCAATTAAGTTTATTACTAGATTTTTTTTTCACCAATACCTGTTGTGCTGCAGCAATCAAGAATTTTGGTGCATATATAATACATTGCACAATGTATATGAGAATCAGCTCATTATTATTATATTTCTGTGACTGGCAGGCAGACTATTGGTAGTACTATTCATGATTGAGACTTCTCAATGGGGAACAAAGAAATAAGGATTGGCTGCACTGGTGTCAATGAAGAGGCAAGTTTGAGACTGCAGATAGATAGGTATTGATCACTTCAACAAATTCCAGAGTGCCAAAATAGAACAGCAGATATAACTACTGCATAACAGCTCCAGTAACTCCGGTTAGATCCTGACCTCCATCCCTGACTGTGAGGAATTTGCATGGTCTCACTGTGCGTTTCTCCCAGGTGCACTCCAGATGTTTGATAAATTAATTGGCTGCTGTAAATAGTCCCTCTTGGATCTTAAAAAAAATTAGCGGAGATTAAATGGGTGTGTGAGAAAGAACAGGCTGCAGAACTTTAAGTGGGGATTAATGAGATTGCTCTCAGAGCCAATGGATCTTAAATGGGCCAAAGAATCTCTTCCCATGTCCTAAGAAAGAGGTGAGAATGTGATGGATCTGGGAAAAACAACAAAGCAAGGGAACACACAATAAGTGGGAAGATTTTGAGAGGTACTGAATTGAGGAAATTTAGTTTGTAACCACTGATGATTAAAAGGAGTCAGGCAGATCAAAATGGTCTTTAAAAAAACATAGGGGGCTGATCCCAACCACAAAATACAAAAGCATGGAGATCAAGCTCTCGTATTTGAAGATTGAAGGACAGGACATCCAAGGTTGTGATCTCAGGATTGCTATCCATACCACGTGCTAGTGAGGTTAGAAATAGAAGGATAATGCAGCTTAACACAGGGCTAAAGACATGGTCTATCTCATTGTCGATCCTTGCATCTGATGATATGGTGCAGCCGAGATAGGTAAACTGGTTGACCGTTTTGAGTTTTGTGTGCCCGATGGAGATGTGGGGGGGCTGGTAGTCATGGTGGGGAGCTGGCTGATGGAGGACCTCAGTTTTCTTCAGGCTGACTTCCAGGCCAAACACTTTGGCAGTTTCCGCAAAGCAGGACGTCAAGCGCTGAAGAGCTGGCTCTGAATGGGCAACTAAAGCGGCATCGTCTGCAAAGAGTAGTTCACGGACAAGTTTCTCTTGTGTCTTGGTGTGAGCTTGCAGGCGCCTCAGATTGAAGAGACTGCCATCCGTGCGGTACCGGATGTAAACAGCGTCTTCATTGTTGGGGTCTTTCATGGCTTGGTTCAGCATCATGCTGAAGAAGATTGAAAAGAGGGTTGGTGCGAGAACACAGCCTTGCTTCACGCCATTGTTAATGGAGAAGGGTTCAGAGAGCTCATTGCTTTATCTGACCCGACCTCGACATTTATCTCGACAATGAGATAGACAACAGACTCGCCAAGGCAAATAGCGCCTTTGGAAGACTACACAAAAGAGTCTGGAAAAACAACCAACTGAAAAACCTCACAAAGATAAGCGTATACAGAGCCGTTGTCATACCCACACTCCTGTTCGGCTCCGAATCATGGGTCCTCTACCGGCATCACCTACGGCTCCTAGAACGCTTCCACCAGCATTGTCTCCGCTCCATCCTCAACATCCATTGGAGCGCTTTCATCCCTAACGTCGAAGTACTCGAGATGGCAGAGGTCGACAGCATCGAGTCCATGCTGCTGAAGATCCAGGTGCGCTGGGTGGGTCACGTCTCCAGAATGGAGGACCATCGCCTTCCCAAGATTGTGTTATATGGCGAGCTCTCCACTGGCCACCGTGACAGAGGTGCACCAAAGAAAAGGTACAAGGACTGCCTAAAGAAATCTCTTGGTGCCTGCCACATTGACCACCGCCAGTGGGCTGATATCGCCTCAAACCGTGCATCTTGGCGCCTCACAGTTTGGCGGGCAGCAACCTCCCTTGAAGAAGACCGCAGAGCCCACCTCACTGACAAAAGGCAAAGGAGGAAAAACCCAACACCCAACCCCAACCAACCATTTTTCCCCTGCAGCCGCTGCAACCGTGTCTGCCTGTCCCGCATCGGACTTGTCAGCTACAAACGAGCCTGCAGCTGACGTGGACTTTTACCCCCTCCATAAATCTTCGTCCGCGAAGCCAAACCAAAGAAGAAGAAGAAAGAGAAAGACATGGTGCACGAGGGAGGGTTTGAGGATCGTTGAGCTCTCTTTCAGGGAAGATGGGACCTGTTCTAATGGGACAGTTGCTTCTGAACTGGAGAGTGACTAATATCCTTGTGGGAAATTTTTCTAGTGCTGCTCCAAGGGCCTTAAACTAGACTTGCAGTGGGATGGGAACCAGTGCAGATAAAGGAGTGGAGTAGGGAAAAAAAATGACATGAAAATTACATGCACCGCGAGAACTCAATGGGTGGTAAGTGGTGGAAACGTTCTCAGGTGCATCTATTTCAATGCAAGGGGTATTGAAGGAAAGGCAGATGAGCCTAGAGCATGGATTAGCATGTGAAATTTTGACATTGTGGCCATTAGTGAAACTTGGTTGCAGTAGGGCAGGTCTGGCAGCTCTGTTCCGGGCTTCTGTTATTTTAGATGCGACAGAATAGGGCGGTGGGGGGTGGGAATGAAAGGGAGAGGAGTGGCATTGCTCCTCAGGGAAAATATCACAGCTGTGCTCAGGTGGGACAGATTAGAGGGCTCGTTAACTGAGGCTATATGGGTGGAGCTGAGGAATAGGAAAGTATGACCACCCTCATGGGGTTGTTTTATAGCCTACCCAATAGTCAATGAGAATTGGAGGAGCAAATCTGTAGAGAGATAGCAGACAGATGCAGGAAACATAAGGCTGTGATAAAAGGAGATTTTAACTTTCCATATATTGACTGAGACTCCCATACTGTAAAAGGACTGGATGGCTTGGAGTTTGTCAAATGTGTTCAGGAAAGTTTTCTAACGACCAAACTGGATGATCTCACCTTTGTGCACATTAATAACTAGAGAGAGTGCAATACATGATCTCCTATAAGGGAACAAAATAGGACAGGTGACAGAATAATGTGTAGGGGAGCATATTGGGGCCAGTGATCATAATGTTATTAATTTCAGGTTAATTATGGAGAAGGACAAGACTGGGCCTCGGGTTGAGATTCTAAATTGGAGAAAGGCCAATTCTGAGGAAATGAGAAAGGATCTAGAATGTGTGGATTGTGATAAGTTGTATTCTGGCAAGGATGTGCGAGCTAAGTAGAAGACCTTCAAAGGCGGTGCAGTTAGCGCAACACTGCTACAGCGCCAGCTTTGGGACCGGGGTTTGAATCACATGCTGTCAATAAGGAGTTTGGACATTCTCCCTGAGTCTGCATAGGTTTTCCCCTGGTGCCCCAGTTTTCTCCCACATTCAACACATACCAGGGTTGTTGTTCAACTGGGTGTAATTGGGCGGCATGGGCTCGTGGGCCGAAAGGGCCTGTAACTGTGCTCTATGTCTAAATTTAAAATGTAAACATTTAAAAATTAAAGTGAAAATGTGAGTTTTTATGTTCCTGTCAGAATTAAAGGCAAAGTTAGCAAGCATAGAGAACCTTGGTTTTTGAGGGATAATGGGGATCTGGCTCAAGAGAGTTGTACTGCAGGTATAGGCAACATGGAGCAAATGAGGTATTGAGGAGTAGAAAATAAATGCAAGAAAAATCTCAAGAAAAAAATGAGGAAGGTTAAAAGAAGACATGAGGTTGCTTTGGCAGATAATGTGAAGGAAAATCCTAAGGATTTTTACAGGTATACTAAGAGTTAAAGGATAGTAAGGGACGAAATTGGTCCCCTTGAAGATCAGAGTGGTTGGCTTTGCCTGGAGCCAAAAGAGATGGGGAAGATCTTAAATGGCTTTTTTTCATCAGTATTCACTCAGAAAATGGGCAGAGTCATGGGAAGTAAGGAAAACATGCAGTGAGGTATTGGAACCTATACAGAATTAAAAGGAGGTGCTTGCTGTCTTAAAGGAAATAAAGGTGGATAAATCCTCAAGCTCTGACAAGGTATTTCCTTGGGCCTTAAGGGAGGATAGTGTAGAAATTGCAGGGTCTTTGGCAGAAATATTTAAAGTGTCCTTAGTCATGGATGTGGTGACACAGGATTGGAGGGTAGCTCATGCTGTTTCATTGTTTAAAAAAGGCTCCAAAATTAACCCTGGAAATTATAGGCCAGTGAGCCCGATGTCAGTAGTAGGTAAATTATTAGAAGGTGTTCTAAGAGATTGGATATACAATTATTTGGATAGCCAGAAACTAATTAGGGATAGTCAACATGACTTTGTAATAGCACCATAGATCACTACAGCACAGAAATCAGGCCATTCGCACCTTCTAGTCCATGCCGAAATATCATTTCATCGATATGCATCCAGTCCATATCCCTCCCGACCGCCCCATCCATGTAGCCATCCAATTTATTCTTAAAAATTAAGAGTGAGCCTGCAGTTACCATGTCAGATAGCAACTCGTTCCACACTCCCACCATTCTCTGAGTGAAGAAGTTCCCCCTAATGTTTCCCCTAAACTTTTCCCCTTTAGCCATGTCCGTTTGTATTTATCTCTCTTAATTTCAGTGGAAAGAGCCTACTTGCATTTACTCTGTCTATACCCCTCATAATTTTGCTTCGAGGAATAAAGTCCTAACTGGTTTAGTCTTTTCCTGTAAGTCAACTCCTGAAGACCAGGCAACATCCTAGTAAATCCTCTCTGCACTCTTTCAATCTTACTGATATTCTTCCTGTAGTTAGTCCACCAGAACTGCGCACAATACTCTAAATTAGGCCTCCCAATAACATCTCAACTCCTATACTCAATACTTTGATTTGCCAAGATGCCAAATGCCTTCTTTACAACCCTGTCTACCTGTGATGCCACTTTCAGGGAATTATGATTCTGTACTCCCAGATCCGTTTGTTCCTCTGCACTCCTCAGTGCCCTACCATTTACTGTGTATGTCCTACCATTTGTGTTTTCCTTTCAAAATGCAACACCTCACACTTGTCTGCATTAAATTCCATCTGCCATATTCTGGCCCATTTTTCCAGTTGGTCCAGATTCCTCTGCAAGCTTTGAAACCCTTCCTCGCTGTCCACAATGGCTCCAATCTTAGTGTCATCAGCAAATTTGCTGATCCAATTTACCACATTATCATCCAGATCACTGATATGACACTAAGATTGGAGAAATTTGTACAGTGAAGAAGGTTTTCAAAGTTTGCAGAAGGAACTGGACCAGATGGAAAAATGGCAGATGGAATTTAATGCAGACAAGTGTGTGGTGTTGGATTTTGGAAGGACCAACAAAGAAAGGACATACACGGTAAATGGCAGGGCACTGAGAAGTGTATTAGAACAGAGGGACCTAGGAATACAGATACATAATTCCCTGAAAGCGGTGCCACAGGTGGGTAGGGTTATAAAAAGAGCTTTTGGCATATTGGCCTTCTTAAATCAAAGTACAGGATATTGAGTATAGGAGTTTGGATGGTATGGTAAAGTTGAGTAAGACATTGGTGAGGCCACATTTGGAGTATTGTGTGCATTTTTGGTCTCCTAACTACAGGAAAGCTATCAAAAAGATAGAAAGAGTGCAGAGAAGATTTACTAGGATGTTGCCTGGACTTCAGGAACTAAGTTAAACAGGTTAGTACTTTATTCCCTGAAGAATGAGTGGAGATTTAATGGAGGTATTTAAAATTATGAGGGAGATAGACAGAGTAAATGTAAGTAGTCTTTTTCTACTGAGGGTAGGTGAGATACAAACAAGGGTTAAGGGTGAAAGGGGAAAGGTTTAGGGGGAACACAAAGAGTGGTGGGTTTATGGAATGAGCTGCCATCTGAGGTGGTGAATGTGGGCTCAATTTTAACGCAAGAAGAATTTAGACAGGTGCATGGAGGGCTATGGACTGAGTGCAGGTCTGTGGGACTAGACAAAAAAATGGTTCAGCACAGACTACTAGGGCTGAAGGATCTTGTTTCTGTGCTGTAATGTTCAATGGTTCTATGTTATGACAATTTACAACTGTTATTTAGACAACACCTTGAACACTGTGGTCTGTTCTCATGACCACATCACAAGATGTAATGGAAGTTGAAAAGAAGTTTACGAAGATGTTACCATGATTGGAAAATTTTAGTTGTGAGCCAAGATGGGATAGCTTGCAATTCTTCTCTTTGAAACACGGGAGACGTAATGACAAGAGGTTTAAATTGATTAAACGTGAAACAACCATTTGGTTTAGCACAAGAGTCAAAACCAAGGAGGCGACAATTAGATGGGAGATGAGCAAAGATTCAACCTACTGGAACTCACTGTCTGAGAGTGGTAGAGACAGAAACTCTGATTGTTTTAAGAAGTACACAGCTAGGTAACTAAAGAGATGTTGCCTGCAGCACTATAAACCTAAGCCATGGGATGAGGCTGGATCACTCTCTTTCAACCAGCAATGACAGGATGACTCCTTCCAAGTCATCAAACTTCCATCATTCTAATCTCAAATAAATTAAGTGCCAATAAGCATAGATTGCAAAACCACAACCACCTGACAGAGAAGTGTTATATTCAGACTGAACTACAAATACAATGCAGACTTGTATTTTTGTTCTTATAGATCTATTTACTGTACACATGTATGTTGGCCTCTGGAGACTCAGCTGCATCAAATCCTTACTTTCAGGACTATCCCATTGCACTTTAAATAGTGTGAGCAACTTCTTATCAACAAAGTTAGTGAAGACTGGTGAACATTTGATATACATTTCCTGTAATGCATATGCTGCAAGATAAATGCAATACACACAAATGCTGGAGAAACTCAGCAGGTCATGCAGCATCTATAGGAAGCAGAAAGGATGTAACCAACGTTTTGTGTCTGATTCCTTCACCAAGGTATGTACAAAAACCAGGCTGGTGTCTGAATAAAAAAGGTTGGGGGAGGAGAGGAGAGAAGAAGGGATGGGAGAGGTGCACAGGCCCACAGTTAAGAGGTGGTTATGAGTGAGAAGGCAGAAAACAGGTGAATTGATAGGGGAAGGGAAAGAGACCAAGAAAATGTTAATGCCTTCAGGTTGGAGAGTTGCTAGTCGGAATATTAAGTGGTATCCCTCGAATTTGCGGGTAGCCTCGGTTTGGCAATGCATTGAGGCCTTGCAAAGACATATTGGTGTGAGAATAGGGTGTAGAATGAAAATGGTTGGCCACTGGGAGGTCCCCATTACTGCAGCAGAAAGAGGGAAGGTACTCAATAAAACATTCTCCCAGTCTGTGTCCAGTCTCTCCGATGTAGAGGAGGCCACAATGGGTGCATTGGATGCAGATTCACAAGTGAAGTGTTGCTTCACTTGGAAGGACTATTTGGGGCACTGAATGGTGGTGAGGATGGAGGTGTGGATGTAGGCTTAGCATTTCCTACCGAGGGGATGAGTGGACAAAGGAGTCATGGAAGGCGCGATCCCTCCAGAAAGAAAAGAGAGGAAAAGATGTGCCTGATGGTGGATGAAATTGAGGAGGACAATATGTTGGATATGGAAGCAGATGGGGTGGTAGTGAGGTCAGGGTCAGGGATGTCCTGTCCTCGTTGAGTCTAAGGGTTGAGGGGCCCAGGAAAGATGTACGGGAAATAGCAGAGACGCGAGTAAGGGGATGAATTACCTATCAACTGCCAGAATTAATTATTCATCTGTTTGAAAACTTTGTTGTTGGAAAAGAGATGAAGATAGAAGAATAGACGTAAAATAATTATTCCCGTTGATTGGCACACCCTTTGCCCTCACTATTTTACAGTATTCCAAAGCATGTATATTTGCATGAAATGTTGTCAATCAAGACTACAATACAAGAAAAATCTGAGAGGCTGAGCTCTTCTACATTCATGTCTAGATCGTTAACCTGTTTTTGTTTTAAACAGTAAATTTAAGGGAAATAGTTCTGAAACATCCAACAGCTATATTGCAGGTTGGTGCAATTCCACCTGAAGGGGCAAAAAAGCTTTTTGACACAGTTCCTAACATTCAACATTTCACATCAAAACATCCCGTGACTTTGTAAAAACATTTATATATTTTCGCACTTGTAAATAATCCAAAGCTTCTCGTTTAAATCCTGTATTACCATTCCTTGTATAATTATATCATGAACTTAAACTTAATTCAAATGTAAAAGTTTTTACCAGTGTCTTTTGAGGTAAGTTTTCGTCTTGCTTTTAAGACCGGTTGTGATGCTTCCACTGAACCAGGAGGAAATGTAATTTCCCTCCTTACAGGTGGAGGTTGCTGTTGTGGAACAGCAACCTGAGAGGCAGGAACTGGAGGACCAACTTTCTGCATCTTCATGGATGACATGTAAGGAGATTTGTTGGGAGACATTCTGTTTTCCAGAGACCGTTGAAATGGAGCTGGACTGGGAGCCCTGGAAATGTGGTTTGGCATTGAAGGAGGAGTTTGGTAGGAGGACTGAGAAGGTCGTGTAATTGGAGCCATGGAAGCCGAAGACATGTATGAAGGCTGACGCTGGTTCATGTGGGAAGGCCATTGACCTTCATGATTCATTCTCTGATCAGGTAACATAATTTCTTCAGTGCGATTCATCCCTGCATATGGCGATGCCTGTGGAGGTGCTCCAGGGCCTTGCCTATTTGGATACTGATAAGGCATATCATTCCGTGATTGCCATATTGCCTGTTGTGGCCCTTCAGTGGAGGACACTTGCATTGGCCCTCCCATCATTTGCGGTGGCATTCCATGCTGTTGCATTGGACCTGGACCCTGCATCCTGTCTCTATTATATGTCAATGGGTATTGACTTTGCATGGATCTCCTGTCTGGTCCAGTATAAGCATTTCCATATTGATTGTACATTTCCTGCTGCTGGCTGCCATACTGCACATTGTACATGTCACTCTCATGGCGCTTTGGTGGGGGACCATACATGCCCTCCATGGGCCGTTTATAGTTCTGCACATTAAAACAAAAATTATAAATGAATACTTGTGCAATAATGTATAATGTACTCTTTAAAGAAGGCATTTTAAATAATAAAAACGGAAAATGATGGAAACACCAAGGCACCCACTAACTGTGGACAGAAAAACTGAGTTAATATTCCATGCCATCGACTTTGATAGAAGATAACCAGGTTTTACAATGCAGAGAGAGGACAGAGGAAAGTGGCGAAGAACAGCATGGTGAATAGAATAGAGGGAATTAAAAAATTAAGTGAGAGAAAGAGGTGATGGAAAGGATAGAGGCATGTGAAGGAAGGTGACGATTGAGACTAAAGAATCATTATTACATTAATTGTTGAAAAAATATTATGTTTTCAAAATCAATCTACTGCCAGATAAAAGTAAGATTCACAATCTGATCAAGCTCCACACAACCATGGTTATTTGAACTTAACTCATGGAAATGCACCTCAACAAGAATAAAGCAACGGTTTAATCAAATTTCACTGATTAAAACATTGTCAAGATTCAAGATTCCTTTATTGTCATGAATTACTCAAAATTGATTTCTGCCTGCCATAAGACAGACAAAGTGTCACCATTAGTATCACCTTGTGCCCCTACAATAAGAGAGAAAGAGAAGCAAAAGAGAGTCCCTTCAGTTACTGAGTGTCCGTGGATTTGACTCCAACGCTGGGCTATAATGTTCTATGTATGCTGAATGACACCTACCTTCTAAATTAATGCTTAAAACCAAAACGTTTGGGAATGAAAGAAAAAATTTGAACTCAAAGCAGTTAAACAATTATAGAACATACGGGAAAGTGAGATCAACCAAACCAATGTTGAAACTGATTTCTCGGATGATGTGACAGATGAAATTCATTGCCCCTGAAATGAATTTTAATGAATGTGTCCTAGTTTACAATCCAGACAATTCAGTGCCTAGAAAACATCATTGGTTTTCTGGATTTAAAAAGTCCAAGTGACTTTCATGGCCTTTATTTATCCTATGGAGTTATTCTGGTACAGCATTTCTGCAGTGTCATTATGGAAGGTAGAAACTGTATTAAAGCTGTAGCAGAAGTCTGGTATTTCTATTAGCAACAACTGTTGCTAAAGCAATGGTAGTTTTTGTATCTAGGGTTGCTCATTTTTTGACAGTCAAAGCTGCTAAGCAAACATGGAAAAGGGCAAGGATACAAATCACTTCAGGGATCAAGGAAAGGTAGAAATGACTAAGGGCTAATTCCTGTTCCCAAGCTAAACATGCTCTGCAGGAGGAACTCAGTGAGACAAGCAGCATCAGTGGGAGAAAAAGTATGGTTGATGTTTATCAAGACACCTAGCTGTTCTTTAAAGGAATATTATGGTTTGTGTCTACAAGAACATTGGCATTTTATGGACAAGGTGTTTTGACATATGTAACAAGAAAACATTTTGTTATCCAATAGCAAATCTTGTTTTAACCAGAACTACTTTTGTGAAGTCATTCTTTTTGCAGAGGGATATTCAAACTAGAATTAACTTTCTTTGATGACCTTTTATCAGAAAGGTCAGAAAAACAAAACTATTGTACAATATTAAAAAATGTTTTCTTTTAAAAATGATTTTTCTTTAAATATGGAATATATTGGGTTATTTTTATTAAGTTAATCAGCGGTAATTCTACAGATTGTTTTATTACCTGCTGCTGAGGATACATTCCAGTTTGATGGGCTCCATATGGTGTCTGTCCTGAAGGAGGTCCTTGGCCTGGATACTGTTGCCCATAAAGATCATGCCTGTTGGAAAAATGTTTGCACAATTATGTACCACAATCAACTAAACATTCTTAGTTGAATCATCCAAATAAATTAAACGCAAATCAAAAGTCTGGTTAATTCAAATATTTTCACACAATTTTACCCCAAGTACCAGTTTCATCTGGACTTTAATTAAACATAGACAATCAAAATTTTCAGTTATTTTGACTCTGCAATTATCAGTATAATGAAATGTCAAGTTCTAATTACAAATTACCAGATAGAATGAGGAGACAGAATACTTTTGTCAGGTATTTGTCAATCAATTCTAATTGTTGATATTATACAAACACCCTTAATTTTAAATTCATTCTTGGATGGAGGTATCATGGACAAGGGCCAGGATTTACTATCCATCTCTAAAGGCCCAAGAGAAATTAAACTAAGCTATTTCCTTGAACTCATTAGAAAACTTCCAATTAGATTGGGAGTTTCATGATTCTGATCAAACAATAGAGAAATTGCAACAATATTTTTCCAAGTCAGGATAGTGTGTTGCCTTGTGTTCCCAAGAATAACACAAAAATGTATTGGCATGACTTGTATTGTACAACAGTCTTATCCTGTGATCATCCATTATTATAAATGCTATGAATTTTTAATATCAAATAAAAAACACTAAGATCAGCTTCAAGGTACTGTGCCACAAAATACCAATTTCAGGAATAGGTGGAATGGATAAACCAGATCGAAGAACCAGCAAAATGTAATAGTGCCTGGCTGCCTGGCAAATATACTGAAAATACTCCATCCTCTCAGAGGTTGGGTGGGAATAGAGCTGATGAATTACAAGCAGTTTGTGAAAAATTCCATGTAGCATAGAGAACAGAGAAAAACTACCATAAACTACTCAATCTTGTATGTCAGAAAACATTTAATTTGGAGGTGCAGTGGATAACCGCTTTGGAAGAGCAGAGAAAAATGTCACACATTTAATGATACATTAATACTGAAAAAAAATTGTTTAAATTACCTTTGTTGTGTAGGATAACGGTTTGGCGAGTACATACTTGGGTCGTTGTTAGCAGGTATCATGTTGGACTGACCCCCTGGAGGTCCCATACTTCCTTCAGGACCCATACCATGTTCAGGCCTGGAAAAAAGAACATAGAGTTGTTTTTTCTAAAATGTATCTGTAGGGTACAGTGAAAGATCACTGACCCAACTGCAATGTAATGAGTATTTGAAAAAATCCCACTTTATTGCAAAGAATTGTTTTAATTTCTATTAATACCATTCATGTTGTAGGATGTTGCTGTTTCTAATAGATTTTTAAAAAAAATAACAAACTCTATTTAACTTTCAATACATTTCCTGGATCCCCTCACTCTCTGAAGACCTTGTATGCTTTCCCAGTTAGTCTAACTCTTTCTCAATCTCATTTAGGAGCACTGATAGCAAATATAATTTCTCAACTGCAAAAACTTGCAACCAACCGCATTTGTAACACAGAAATTCTTGACAGAAACTCTAATCTCACAAACTCTTTTTTTTCTTAGTTGTGAATTTCTGTGATCAGATTTGGACCCAATCCTGTGAAATCACAAAAATTAGATTTGAATGGATGTAAGATGTGGACAATAATGCTATCATGAGAAATAAATTGATAAAATTTTAAGATTTTCAAACTTTAAATTGACTTCAGACATTAGAAATTGAACAGGAGTGGATAATTTAGCCCTTTGTGCACCCCAAATTGTTCAGTGAGACCTTGATGGTCGTTCACCCCAGCTCCACTTTCCAGAACAATCTGTTTCCTTTAATCCTTTCAAGTAAAAAAATACTTACTGTCTTGAATAAACTCAGCAGCCCAACTGTCCACCCAGTTACAGAAATTTAAGATCCACTTTGGGAGGCAAGGTTCGGGTAGTGGTTAACGCCACACTGTAAAAGCACCAGCGACTGGGACTAGGATTCAAATCCTGTGCTGTCTATAAGGTGTTTGTACGTTCTCCCCATGTCTGCGTGGGTTTTCTCTGAGGGCTCCAGTTTCCTCCCACTGCTTGTAGGTCAATCAAGTATTATTGGGTGGCACGGGCTTGTGGGCCAAAATGGCTTGTTACTGTGCTGTATGTCTAAATTTAAAGTTTAAATTTAAACTGTCCACTTAAATTGAAACTTGACATCAGAGCTGCATCAAGCCTGACAAGCCCCATGAGACTTTTTACGTTTTAATGGGAATGCCTCTTATTCTTCTAAACTCAAGACAGTGCCTGCCATTTAAAATAACATCCTCATTTTAAATTTGCCAGCCAGAAATCAATCTGTTGATCCTTTGCTATCCCCTTCCAACAAATAAAGCCTTTCTCGTCTAGAGTGGTCAGATGTGTACCAATATTCCAGTTATGATCACAGTAGGGTCCCTTGTGGTTGAACTCAAACTTGAACTCAAATCCTCTTGCAATAAAGGCTAATGCATTGTTTGTCTTCCTAATTGGTTGCTGTATGAGCATTTTAACTTTCAGTAATTTATGTACAAGGCCACCTTGGTTTTTCTCAACACTAACTGTTTTCCATCTCTCATAGCTTAAGGTAAAACACAAACATTCTACTTTTTCCAACCAATTACCTTTACTTTTATCACTTATATTTCCTCTGCAACATCCTCACCCTTGCATTTAACCTGCCTACATCATCCTGAAACCACTCGACATCTTCCCACAATTCACATTGCCACCTTACAGTCAATCTATTGTTCATGCGAAGAGTGAAAAACAGTATATACCTGAAATAAAAACAAAATGTGCTGGAAATACTTCGGAGATCAGGCAGCACCAGTGGAGAGAGAAACAGTGAACCATTTAGATGATACTTCATCAGAACATGCATTTTTTTCTTTCTTCAGGTGTTGCCTGACTTGTTGGGCATTTCTAGTATTTCTGCTTTTCTTTTTCATTTAATTCATTTGATTTCCTCATTCAAATCATTTACACACTGTGAATAATTGGTGTCTTGGCATAAAATCCTGCAGCATCACAGCTTTCCAACATGAAAATTAGCTGTTCATTGTCCCTCAATACTCTGAATATCATGTTCGTTCTTGTTCAATATGTGGCCATCACTGGCAACTAGCCAGAAATTAATGGCCATTCCTGTGGCCGTGGAGTGGGTGATGGTGCTCCACCTTCCTGAACTGCCTCATTCCTTCTACCGAAGATGTATCCTTACTCCTGTTGGATGAAGAACCAATGGTGGCTTATTTCCAGATCAGGGAAGTGGGAGAGGTTTCAGTTTTTAAATTTGTAAAAAAAAAATTTTCACACTGTGAACGGAGAGGTTTCAGTTTAGGGAGGTGTAGTCAGAGCAGCCTAGTTAAATATTGCAGTGTAATCTTAAGTGGTACACCCCATAGCTACAGTGTTGCCACTGATGGCTGCCAATCAACAAGGCTCTCTGCTCCTGGACAGAGTTGAAGATTGAATGTTGTTGGAGGTACTCTTAGCCAGTAAGTGCATGGCATTACATTGCACTTCCAATATAAAAGGTATTTGCTTCTCTTTTTTTTGAGATAATCAATAATAACTCCTTGCACCTTGGAATATCCATGCATGACATTTTCTTAATAAGAAGATGCATTCAAGACCCATCTACCTAAGTCACGTCTGGTGAGTCAGCCCTGTGTAGCTTTGTAGTTTCACAAGTTTGTTAGCCTCACAAATTTACCTGTAAATTTAGGAGCTTTAACAAGACTAATCATTGCACACAAAACCAGTATGATTCCACATTTTCCCATTCTGTTATCCCTTTAAAATTCACCCATGATTTTTTAATAGCTTCAAACATCTTTATTTACTGCACAGAGTCTCAGGAATTTAATACCACTGCCACTGAAAGTAATCCTGTCCCTGCTGAGTTATACGGATGCCAACAGTGAACTTGATTTCCCTTGTCCAGGTCATTTTCCCTTTCTGCTGGAGTCAACAATACTGGAACATAATTATCTGTTCTTCTCCTGTAAAAAACTTTTGTAAATCTCACAAGATACCCTGAATCTTGCTTGCAAATTGGTTATTACATGTTAATGTTGGCAATCTGCACACGTTTAATCAACAATACACTGAGTGAAAATCTGTCCTCATTGATCATACATTTGCATTCATACAAGAGGTCATACCCGATTTTCTTCTGTCAATTTCAGCAACTCTCTAACCAGCTTCAATTTCTGACTCAGGACATGCTTTCCAGACTACTTATTGATATCATGCTCAGCAATAAGCAAGTTATTGGTAACTTGCACTTGATAATTTAATTGGTAACATCTTTCACTGTGTCAGGATAATTTACCTCCAGATCTCATTACTGCCTCAGTCAAAGAATTGGAAATCATTTTGCTGTCAGTGATGAGGTGAGAGTGATCTTGACATTAAAGCAATATTTAACCCAGGATCTTGGTAAAATGGTCAAACAGAATCAGTTGCAAAATACTCCACTGGCTAGAGCCTTAATGGACACAAATAACAATTTTAGTGGCTGAAAATGAGTAATTTCCATCCCAGAATATTGTTGCAAGTTCTCTGCATTCCAGAGGTTATTGTTGTCCTGGTTGTGGCACATGAATTCTCTGCTACTAAAATATTTCAACTGCTCTGCAGCAGTATTTCTTGTCCTGACTTCACCATAAATTCTAAGTCTAACAAAATACTCTCCTCTCTGTATTCAAGAGCCTTGACTGGAGGGTATGAGCTGTGGGGAGAAATTGGATAAGCTTGATGGTTTTCTCTGAAGAGTCAGACACTGACAGAAGACCAAATGAAAGTAGTAGAATTCCAGGAAGCCCTGATAGGGTAAATGGTTAGGATCTTTTTCCTTGGGTGAGGTTGTCACATATAAGAAGACATGCGTTTGGTGCGTTGAGGGTAAGAGTTGGGGGGGGGGGGGGAATGAGTGGAGAAATATGGGGGTGATGTACAGTGTAAATGATTCTGTTTGGAATAGGCTGCCAGAAGCAGATACAAATGTAGCATTTAAAAGGGTTGTGGATAGATCTGTGAATATACAGGGAATTGAGCAATTTGTGTCATAGGCACGTAGCAGAACTTTGTTTAATTTGAGCATTATGTTCAGCACGGACACATGAGCTGAAGAGTCTGTTCTCCGTAACCTCATAATTATTTGGAAAAAGCAGCCTGCTTGATTAAAATTATAAAAAGCTTGGCTAATTACTCACTAGGTGTGTTGAGGTGCCTATTTATTACTTCTCATACCTGTATTCACTGAAACACTTTCAAGTTTCCATCACACACCATTTTTTCTGCAGTTTTTTTTCATTGCTAATGGATCTCAATCCTGAGATTCCGTCAATTCACAGCATTGTGGTAAAACATAGGAACCGCTGCTATTTAAATACCATTACCTTTAGTCAGGAGTGGACAATAAATGCTTGTCAGGACATATGCATCCTGAGATTGAATTCAATATATGTATTAGCAAAATTTCCGATGCTACCACTCGGAACGAAAACAAAAATGACCTTTTCTACTCTCAACTAGAAAAAAAATCAAGGTCATAATGTTTTAATTTTAAAAAATCTACCATAACAATGCATTATTCACCTCCTGTCATAGCCAGATCCGTAAGCATACTGTTGCCGCTGACCCATACACAAGTTGCCCATTCCTCCCGACGGAGTACGGTTGTACAGATCCTGCATCCCGCTGTTAGGCATTACTCCAGGAGGCATAAAAGGGTCATTACTTCCAGGCACTATGGCAAAATAAGTTAAATTATTTAAAAAAAAATACAGTTCATGTGGCAAGGCATAAATACTACAAAAGAAGGGAATAAAATATTCCTTCAAAAATTTTCCTGCAGATCCCAAGGTCTAGATTCAAAACAAACAAAAAGTTACTTCATGAGACTGCAATGAGGTGATTATTACATCTACCTTAATTAGCCCCTTTGTGATTTTGACATCAAGTCAAATACTACTTCAACAACAAACTTAGGAAGAAGGTAGTCATGGCTTTCATTTATGAACATTGTAAAATATTTAATCACTGCTGCAGTGTCATGAGGTACATCACAGCGACTTTTATGGAAGTGCAAGGCACAGCCCAACTGATGTTCTCTCTAAAATGCATCAGATAAAAACCTGCTGCAAAAATAAACAGCTCAAACATAAATGGATTTAAGCACAAATTGTCTCATGTTTCATTACTCAAGCTGGAATTTAGATCTTGAAATATATCATTTAAAACTATTTCAGAGATTAAGATTACAGAGGAGAAACCTGGGGATATCTGATCAGATATTTTGGAGAATTAGTTCATAATATTGGACTCTGCTGATCAATGGGGTATAAATCAATTAAAAGTACTCGAGCCATCTCTGTCCTTACACATTTGTATGCTACAGGCATATTTTTACATTCTGACAGGCACACAACTTCCAGAGGTAGGTCAAATTAAATAGCAGACAGTGTGAAAGACATTATGGGACATGTTGTACAGATAGATATTTGAAATTGTTGGAAATGTTAGATGAATTATTCACAAGTCCAAAGATTGGAGAAAGCTTGGTTACCTTCCTTGGCAAAGCATTTTGTCAAGAAATTCAAGGAATTAGTGCATTGTGCATCCAGATTCAGATGGGCTGGGCTATAGAACTTTTAAAGCTGGCAAAGAAGAAATAGATGAAAGAGCAGAATGAACAGAGGACAAAACCAGAAGACTACGTCAAACTAGACTGGTGTGTAATTAAGTTTGCAAAGAACTTAATGCCAAGAAAGGAAATCTGAATATAATTAATGATTGATAGATTTTAATTACCCTCTTGTTTTTAAGGCACAATGGAACAAGAAATGTGCCTGTAGATTATATTTAGTCAGAAAAAGATGAATAGTTGCCTCCATGAAGAACATTAACATCTTCATAAACAAGAATTTACCCTTGATCCTTGAAATCTCTGCACAGGTTTAGATTGGTCACATTCAAATCACAAAATCAAGACCAGTAAAACATATTCATTAACAATTATCCACCAATCATGATAGACTACTTTGCATTTACAAAAATAGATGTAATTCAAATGTGACCAACCATTTATTTAACAAAATCAAATACAAACTAGATGACATTTGGTTAAATGTTCAAAAAGGGTGAATTTTCAGGTGGCTAAGTTGGTAAAACTGGCTTTAATGATCAGATGGCCTTGCCTAAAGAACAGGAAGATCTCGCAGATTCTTAACCTGGGATGATGGCCTGATGTGCAATGAAGGGCTATTATTGAGAAAGGCACAATTAGTTTGGAAGGAGTGAAAAAATGAGCTTGCACTTCATTTATCCATCATAAGTGAGTGAAAGATGGCATTGGTTGTGATGCCCCATCACATACATAAATAGAACAAAAAGTTATGGTGCTATCTGCTTCTAGTGAACGCGAGATATATGTAACGGATGGTCACATTATCTTAAGACATTGGTACTCATTTTTCCTTCCATGAGCAAAGAAAAAGGAAAAAAAAAACATATGCAAGGTGTGGATGATAAGGACATCTCAGTCCATCCCACATGCTGGTAGAGGATGATTGTTTCACAAAGCTAGATAATGGCTTTTGAAATTAAAGAACTTTCAAAATGAAATACCAAAAGTACATGTACTCATTCTGACCAGTTGAAAGCCACGAATGCCATATATACGTTCCTCAATGTTATTTTCACATCTTGATTAGAGTTTTAAAGTTGGAGAATTAAAATAAATATTTTCTACCTTTCCTCATACCACCAAAGGGATCCTTATTGGGTTCATATGACATTCGACTCATCATTTCAGGCATATTGATGCCTGGTTGGTATGGTGTATTCGGTGTCATGGAGCTCCATTTCTGAAATGCTGGGTCGCTAACATCCGAGAACGGATCCTGCACGCTGATTGCATTATTTCTGTTCAGGTTAAAAATAGAGACATGGATGGTCATAAATTGATAGAAATCAATTAATTCAAGAACAAATGAGAATAGAAATTGTTTCTATGGTCAGTATTTTATTATCGCATAAAGCTTTGAATATAGATTTGTTATTTTTATATTTATTATTGTTAGATGGTTTATAATATGAATGTTTGCTCTATGATTGCTGCCAAAAAAACCCAAATTTTGTGACTTGTTCATGACAATAAATTCTGATTCTGATTAGAGACTGGGGCAGTGCTTTTGATAGGTGGAGTAGAAATTCATCAGATTCAGCCTACAAACAATAGGGTTAAATTATGAGATGTTCCATGGCCTAGGCTTATATTTCCTTCAGCATTGAAGATTGGGAGACAATATACTATACTTTGTGTTAAAGATGGTCAATGGAATTTATTTGTTATTGAAGAGAAAGAAACTACTTCTTTTCTTGAGAAAGTTCACAGCTGATGGGTATGACTTTTAGGTCATTTGTTCAAGAACAATTTTAATTAGTGCTTCTTTGCCACAAAGATTAGTGGATGTACAGTCAAAATTCAATGAGATCAATTAAAACACTTCCAAACAGTTACATTTTTGTTCAGTAGGAGTATTAAGGATTATAGAATTCTGCCAGGTAAATGTAGTTAAGATACAAATTTAATTGAATGGAATAACAAGCTCAAAGAGCTATTTGACCAACTTGTGTTCCTACATTTCCCATATTCAGGTGGCCAATGGAAAACTAATCTACTAAATCAGAATGATGCATTCCTCATTTCTTGCTGGTCAAGTTCAATTTGATCAATTAGGCTTGCACAATTTACATTATGTGTTAGGAGGCAAAAATACAGGCAATATGAAAAACTGTAGAACTCTACTCTAGCTGATAATGCTTTGTCTTGGGCCATTGCTCAATAGCTCTGATTGAGAGCAAGTTCAGCATCTTTAACAGTGATCCACTGAACTTTTGTATTTTTGTTGTAATAGGAAGGTCTAGAATTGACATGCTTGAAAGATGTGAGAGAGTGGGAGGGATGAAAGGGGGATGGAGTGGCACTGCTTGTCAGGTGAAATATCACAGCGGTGTTCAGGCAGGGCAGACTAGAGGGCTCATCTACTGAGGCTATATGGCTTGACCACATTAATGGGGCTCTATTATAGACAGCAAAAATTGGAGGAGAAAATCTGCAGAGAAATAGCAGACAGCTGCAGGAAACACAAAGTTGTGATAATAGGTGATTTTAACTTTCCACATATTGACTGGGTCTCCGATACTGTAAAATGGCTGGATGGCTTAGAGCAGTTGTTCTCAACCTTTCTCCTTCCTCTCATATACCACTTTAAATAATCTCTATGCCATCGATGCTCTGAGATTAGTAAGGGATTGCTTAAGGTGGTATGTGTGTGGGAAGGGAAGGTTGAGAATCACTACTCTAGACTCAATTGTTACTGAAATATTTTGCTTGAGAAAAATTGTCACTGGTCATTTCCTTTGGAGTTATGAAACCATGTAGATAACGAGTGGTTTTCAAACTTTTCTTTTCCACCTACATTCCACCTTAAACAATCCCTTATGAATCACAGAGCACCCATGACATACGGAATACTTAAAGTGATATGTGAGTGGAAAGAGAAAGGTTGAGAACTACTATCTTAGAGTTTGTTAATTAAATTAATATATCAAGGTTCCAACTACAGAGAGCGCAACACTGGATCCCTATTAGGGAACGAATCAGGACAGATGAGAGAATTACACGTAGAGAAATACTGAGTCCAGTGATTATAATGCTATTAGTTTCAAGATAATTATGGATAAGGTTAGTTCGGGTCCTCAGATTCAGTATCTAAATTGGAGGAAAGCCAATTTTGAGGAAATGAGAAAGGATCTTGAAAGCATGGATTGGGTTAAGTTGTTTTCAGGCCAGGATGTGGTTGGTAAGTGGAGGGCCTACAAAGGTGAAATTTTGAGAGTACAGACTTTGTATGTTCCAGTCAGGATTAAAGGCAAAGTTAACAGGCATAGAGAACCTTGGATTTTGAGGGATATTGAGGATCTGGTTAAGAAGAAGAGATAGGTATACAGCAGGTATAGGCAACAAGGAGCAAATGAGCTACTTGAGGAGCATAAACATGCAGGAAAATACTTGAGGGAAATGAGGTGGGCTAAAGGATGACATGAGGGTGCTCTGACAGACATGGTGAAGAAAAATCCTAAGGGCTTTTACAGGTATATTAAAAGCAAAAGAACAGTAACGGTTAAAACTGGCCCTCTTGAAGATCAGAGTGGTTAGCTATGTATAGAGCCAGAAAAGATGGGAGGATTCTAAATAGTTTTTTTTTGCATCAGAGTTTACTCAGAAAACTGGCACAGAGTATTTGAGAGTGAGGGAAACAAGCAGTGAGATCATGGAATCTATACAGATTAAAGAGAAGGAGGTGCTTGCCATCTTAAAGCAAATAAGGGTGGTTAAATCCCCAGGGATTTACAAGGTATTGCCTCAGTCTTTGAGGGAGGCTAGTGCAGAAATTGCAGGGGTCCTAGCAGATGCTTTTAAAATGTCCTTACTCACTGGTGAGGTGATGGAGGATTGGAGGGTAGCTTGTATTGTTCCGTGTTTAAAAAAGGCTCCAAAATAATCCAGAAAATTATAGGCAAGTGAGCCTGACATCAGTAGTAGGCAAGTTAATGGAAGGCATTCTAAGAGATGGGACATACAAGTATTTGGGTAGTCAGGAGCTGATTGAGGATAGTCAAAGTGGTTTTGTGTATGGTAGGTAGTGTTTAACCAATCTCAGAGTTTTTCATACCTTGATGAAGGGCACAAGCATGAAAAGTTAGTTAAGTATTTTTTATCTTTGCTATACAAGTACTTTGCTATACAGAGGACTCTTTGCTGAGTTTCTCCAGCATTGTGTTTTTACTTCAACCACAGTATCTACTGATTTTCATGTTTTACTTCACAGTTTTTTGAGGAGGTTCCTTGAAAAACAATGAAGGAAGGGCTGTGGATGTTGTTTGTATGGACTTTAGTAAGGCCTTTGATGAGGTCCCTGGTGGGAGGTTAGTCAGGAAGGTTCATTAGCTTGGTATTCATGGTGAGGTAGTGAACTGGATTCAACACTGGCTTATGGGAGAAGATAGAGAGTTGTAGTGGATGATTGCCTCTGAGACTGTGACTAGTATGTGAGTGGGAAGGGAAGGATGAGAATCACTACTCTAGACCCAATTGTAACTGAAATATTTTGCTTGAGAAAAATTTTCATTGGCCTATTTCCTTTGGAGCTATGAAACCATGCACATAACGAGTCAATTAGGAATGACTGAAACAGTGGTTTTCAAACTATTTCTTTCCTACATTCCACCTGAAGCAATCCCTTACTAATCACAGAGCACCTGTGGCATATGTGAGTGGAAAGAAAAAGGTTGAGAACCACTGTTCTAAAACATATTGATGAGGCCAACTTTGGAATACTCTGTGCAATTTTGGTCACCTAACTATAGGAAAGATAACTATGAGATTGAAAGAGTTCAGAAAAGATTTACTGGGATGTTGCCAGTACTTGAGGAACAGAGTTTCAGGGAAAGGTTAAACAGGTTAGGATTTTATTCTCTGGAACATAGAAGAATGAGGGGAGATTTGATGGAGGTATATAAAATTATTATGGGAATAGATAAAGTAAATGCTCATAAGCTTTTTCCACTGAGGTTAGGTGAGATACACACCAGAGGACACAAGATAAGGGGAAATGGGAAAAGTTTAAGGGGGACATTAAGGAGAATGTCTTCACACAGAGAGTAATAGAAGAGTGGAATAAGTTACCTGTTGAAGTAATGAATGTGGGCTCAGTTTTAACATTGAAGAAACATTTGAACAGGGATGTAGGGTTATGGATGGATATCGAATGGGTGTAGGTCACTGGGACTAGGCAGAATAATAGTTCGGTACAGACAAGAAGGGTTGAGGAGCCTGTTTCTGTAATGCTCTTTGGTTCTATTGGGGCCTAAAGCAACTTTAAGCTCATTGGAATCAGTTAACAATGCCCCAAGGAACTGAAACATTGTTTTAACACAGTTTTGCTTTTAAATAAATGGACTGCTGAGTACTTACTAGAAAATCCAGTGATCCCAAGCAGTACTGGGGTCACAGGTAATTAAACTCCAAGAGTAACGTTCAAATTAGTGCAGTGAGTTGACACACATTACAAACCATAATGGTCAAATTTCAAAGGGAGCTGCCTGTGGATATTAATTAGGCAGAAATATGTCTTTGGCTACCACAAGTAAGATGTCTGCACATTATAATTTGCTTTGATTTTATGTAATCAAAATATTTGTCAAAATGTTTTGCAGCCTGCAGTAAATCAGGAATATTAACCCTTAAATCTCTCTTGCTACAAACACTTTACACATATTAGCCTGATGTCCTATTTTACAGATAGATGTTCAAATAGTTTTTCAATAGAACTTTCATGATTTTATTTACTTTAGTTTAATATTTTGGCTTACATAATTCCAGGAACTATTGCATTATATATTAAATCTTTGGCTTACAAGTTTTTCTTTGTTAATAGCTTAATTTGTTTTTTTAATATTAATTTCAGTAGCAATTTGATTCTGTCAGTTGCTATAATAAATGATCAGTGAACAATTTATAATTAAAAATGATAAGTAGTGGAAGAAGACAAATAATTTGTATTTTATACATATAATTTATTGAAAAATTAATTGAGTATTAAACTTTGAGCATTCATGTATCAGTAATTTATTGTTTAGTTTTAAATGTAAAAGAATATTTTGGATAACTATTATTTTTCTCGATTTTCTTTTTCTGTTTTCTCAAACTGATAACAGAGAGAAAATATTCCAGGTACAAAAGTAAGACTGCACATCTCTCTTCTTTTAATAGTCATTTGAAATTTACAACCCTTCATTACGCAATTCCCAAGTGGAGTTATAAATCTGGAAAGCAGGAGAGTATTTAGCCCATTTTGTTGTATACAGTTTGGGAAAGAGACGATTGACTGCTTTCAGTACCCATCCAGCCTGTGCAATGTTGATCATAACAAGTTAAAACGATTTGAAAATATTTTTTACTTTGTATCAAGATTCTCAGCCATTTCTGCTCCTGTGAAAATCCTTTACATCTCAAGCCGAACTACATTTGTTAACCCTGTCATCAGTACATCTTTTTTTGAACCCTTGTTTGTCTAAAAACTTAATTTGAATAATTGCTCACTTCCAAAAAACTTAACTGCAGGTGAGAATAATAACACCAAAAGCTGGTGACACAGCTTAGACAAATAAAAAATCTCTGGAAAAGTAACCAATTTCTCAATAAGACAGAACAAATCAAAACATGTTTATGTTTGGTTTTATCAATACCTGTTCCCTGGCATGGGTGTCATTTGTCCATGAGGAGTTGATACAGGTGTTGGTGGTTTCAAATCCCCACTTTCTGCCATTGAGCTGCTTGTGGACTGAGGTGTCTGTGGTCCTTGCAACGAACCTGAACCGGCTATAAAATGAAAGATTGTTTTTATTACATTATATACTGTATATCTGTTTATTAATGGGTTTGTCTGGTAGTTTATTCCATCTAAACAATGTCTGTAAAGCATTATTTCATAGCTAAGGTGCATCATTATTGAAAATGTTCACATTGAAAATAATATAATAAAAAACTAAATTTTTCACCAAATTTAAAAACAGAAAATGTTTTATATACTTAGATCAGGAAGAAAATGTGGAGAAAGAAGCAGAGCTAATGTTTCACATTGATGACCAATTAATTTCCTCTCACAAATGGTCCTTGGGGGCTTAAGGGTGAATACCATAGCTATCTAATGATCAAGGCCAGCAGTTCTGAGGTAGCAAAGAACAGGGAATCAAAGGAAACAACCAATAAATCATCTCAATCATCTTTTACTGGTCAGATGCAAAAATTACTGCAAGTTTCTGGATCAAGAACCACCCTGTTATCCATTCTGAAAATGGTTCTGATTTGGATATTTTGAGTTAACAGCAAAGTGCTAGCACTCTTGGTTGACCTCTATGGAGTCATTTTTTTCATTAGTCACTGTTATCTGCCATTTTTTATGGATGTACGGAAGCCAGCAACAGCCAACATACAGCCTATCAAAGGGAAGAATTCACACAAATGGTAAGAAAGCTTGTACAGTATGTTTTGTAAAAAAAATGCCATTTAAATACTGTGCAAATACAATATTTAAATTCATTTTGAACAGGGCAAATTAAAGGCTAGAGTAGTGGTTCTCAACCTTTCTCTTTCCACTTACATACCATTTTAAGTAATCCTTATGCCATCGGTGCTCAGTGATCAATAAGGGATTGCTTAAGGTGGTATGTGAGTGGGAAGGGAAGGTTGAGAATCACTACTCTCGACCCAATTGTTACTGAAATATTTTGCTTGAGAAAAAATGTCACTGGGCAATTTCCTTTGGAGTTATGAAACCGTGCACATAACAAGTCAGTGGTCTTCAAACTTTTTCTTTCCACTCACATGCCACCTTAAGCAATCCCTTACTAATCACAAAGCACCTATGGCATAGGGAATACTTAAAGTGGTATGTGAGTGGAAAGAAAAAGGTTGAAAACTACTGGGCTAGAGTATAAACATCAGGCATGGATAAACGAGACCAGGAAAGAAATTAAATTGTTAAACATTTAAGAAAAATATTTTAAAATTCATTTGCAGTTATAATATTTCTCAAAGACAATACAACACACAATTTAAGGCCCAAGTTATTATTAAGCAATATTACTGATTAAGTATATCATGAAAACCTCACTTGTAGATTAACCAGCAAAATTTAACGTATTTGTTTTCCCTACATGAGAAAAGTTGATTAGATCATAGATTTTTGAAGATTACACTGGAGAAACCTGCAAAACAGTGCTCCTGTGGAGAAGCAGGATATGACTGAACTTCCAGATGTCTGCATTTACCTCTGGATATGTGCGTTCCACAGTTGCGTGTTTTCACAATAATAACAGTAAATCCTGCTAGTTTTGTTGTGCTACAACTAATAAACCCTTTATGAAGTAATTTGGCCCTTGTGGCAGGCCAGCATCAGAGGTAAAAAAAAACTTAAAGTATAGGGAGAGATTTCAAAATAAAAGGGCAATGATCTTTTTAGGATATTTATAAATCCCTTTGAAAGGAACTGCTGCAATTAGATGAACTAACAATCTGACTCCATGTTTAAACTTTTTGAGGGTGGGAAGGTGATGGTTATAGTTGAGTTAATTGGGAGAAGTCATGACAAAAATTGGAAAAAACAAGTTTTGAACTGGATATTGACAGTATCCTATATACAAAATGAAGCTATCAAGACACAATTTCACCTTTTCCACAAGTACATTTAGTTCACACTACCAAAAATTGCTCCAAGAAATATAAACAGCAGTAACACAAAACACAATTCAGCTCAGTTGGAATTGAATTGTATACAATTAATTAATAAAAATTAATCAATTTAGGAAAAACAGCCAAGCACATATAAAACAAAGGCATTGCAGAAATATCATTTCTATGAAAATCCATCCAGATTCCATTTGTGTTCAACAGGATATAGTAGATTCTGGTACATTAGGATACACATTACATATAAGGGTTTAATGTCACCAATATAGTGGCTGCTACAACACAGAAAGCACACCACTGAACTCGGTGGGGTTTCCAGTAGAATTTGAATTTCTCGTGCGCCCCTTTAAGGCCCACAGGAGTTCTTCCCCCGCGCAGCAGTGATGTCATCCTGTATTCCAGGGCATGAGCTGTGGCCTAAGCCACGAAGCAATGAGCAAGCCCGATGGCACCATCTTCTGCAGCTGCCCTGCCAGTGTGGCGTTACAAATGGGGGCCGGTTCACTTACAGAAATGTGTGCCGCCACACAACCCACCCCCCCAGAACTAGCTCATGCATCCCGCCATTTGGGCAGCCGTTTAGGCTAGGTTATTTGCACGGGTTGGACTAAGTCCATGTGCGCCAGCTTCAGTCGGTTGACTGTGTACAGTTCCTCCCTGCCCCCAATGTCCAAGGTGAAAGTCTTCCCCGATCGATGGAGGACTTTGTACGGGCCCTTGTATGGGCGCTGCGGGGTTGGGGGGGGGGGGGGTGGTCGGGTCTGGGGCACGCTGGACGAACACTAACTCCACTGAGGCCAGCTCTTTGGCTTGCCATGGTGGGTCAGTGGTGGGGGTGCCAGCGAGGTGAGTCTGTTGTGGAGGTCTGTGAGAAGGGCTGGGGATTCACCTCCAGATTCGGTGCCCACTCCGAAAAACTCCCCTGGTAGCGACAGCAGTGCACCGTAGATGAGTTCTGCAGATGACACCTGGAGGTCTTCTTTTGGAGCTGTTCGAATGCCAAGCAGGAACACGGCAGTTCGTCTGTCCAGTTTGGTTCTTTTAGCCGCGCCAAGAGAGCTGCCTTGAGGTGCCGGTGGAAACGTTCTATGAGTCTATTCACTTGGGGATGATAAGCCGTGGTGTGGTGGAGCTTGATTCCCAAGCAGCGTGTCAGTTGTGCCAAGAGGGCAGAGGTGAACTGGGCACCCCTGTCGCTGGTAATGTGGGCTGGAATGCCAAAACGGGTGACCCAGTAAGCGAGCTCTGGCACCGGACTTGGTGGAAGTGTCCTTGATGGGGTGGCTTCCAGCCACCTCGTCGTCCGGTCAACCACAGTCAGTAGGTAGCGGACGTTCCTGGTAGGGTGCCCAGTATGTCGAGATGGGTATGGTCAAACCTCCTGGCAAGCGGGTCGAAATGTTGTACTGGGGCTCTGACATGGCACTGGTCTGAAGGCATGGCAATGCATGCAATTCCTCGCCATCTGGGCCACTTGTTTTTTTAATCTGTGCCAGACGAAATGTTCCGCCACCAGGCGTACTGATGTCTTGACTGAGGGGTGGGCCAGGTCATGAATCATCCTGAACACTTCCTGTCTCCACTGTGGGGGGACTACTGGTCGCGGCGAGCCAGTCGAGACATTGCACAGGACCGTGTCGTGGCTGCCTGGCAGTTTCAGGTCCTCAAGGCGCAGACCGGTGATGCCAGTTCGGAAGGCCTGAGTCCTCCCTCTGGGCCTGAGCTAATTAGGCGTAGTTCAGGCCGGGGGACAAGTTGTGGATGGTGGGTCTGGAGAGCGCATTGGCAACAATGTTGTCCTTACCCGCCCAGTGTCGCATGTCGGTGGTGAACTCCGAGATATAGGAAAGGTGTCGCTGCTAGCATGCTGACCAGGGATCTTTAGCCATGGCAAGGGCCTGAGCGAGTGGCTTGTGGTCTGTGAAGGCGGTGAACAGTCTGCCCTCCAGGAAGTAGCGAAAGTGTCTGATTGAGAGGTACAAGGCCAGCAGCTCCCTGTCGAAAGCACTGTACTTCAGCTCAGATTGTCGGAGGTGCTGAATGAAGAACGCCAGGGGGTGCCACTGCCTGTTGATCTCTTGCTCGAGGACGCCCCCGATGACCGTGGTGGACGCGTCCATTGAGAGTGCTGTGTGGGCGTCAGGTCATGGGTGGGCCAGTAGGGTGGCGGTTGCGAAGCCAGCCTTGGTCTGCACCAAGGCTGTCTCGGCCTCTTTTGACCACTCGAGTGTCTTTTGTTTGGCTGAGATCAGGGTGAACAATGGGCGCACTATGCATGTGGCCCCTGGGATGAAGCGGTGGTAGAAGTTCATCATCCTGGTGAACTTCTGCAGGCCCTTGAGGGTGTCTGGCCTGGGGAACTGTTGTATGACCTTGACCTTGTCTCGCGATGGTGATGTCCCATCTGCGGAGATAGTATGGCCCAGAAACTGTAGCGACTCCTTCCTGAACTGACATTTGGCCATGTTAACGGTGAGGCCGAATTCAGCCAGGCAGGCGAGCAGTGTTTAGAGATGGGACTTCTGCTCACTGTGATCTCGACTGGCAATGAGGATGTCGTCAAGATAGATAAACACGAAATCCAAATCTCTACCCACTGCGTCCATGAGCCGCTGAAAGGTTTGGGCTTCATTCTTCAGGCCAGAGGGCATCCAAAGGAATTCGAAAAGGCCAAACAGGGTGATAATGACTGTTTTGCCAATATCATCTGGGTGTACAGGGATTTTGATGGTATCCCCTCACCAAGTCAACCTTAGCGAAAACTTTGGCGACGTGTAAGTTGGCCGTGAAGTCCTGAATGTGGGGGATGGGGTATCAGTCAGGCACGGCTGCATTGTTGAGCCGGCGGTAGACCCCGCATGGGCACCAACCCTCAGAGGCCTTTGGGACAATGTGCAGGGGAGAGGCCTGGGGCTGTCCGACCTGCGAACTATGCTGAGCTCCTAGAAGCGGGCAAACTCCTCTTTTGCTAATTGCAGCTTCTCCGGCGGCAGTCGTCTGGCCTTGGCGTGGCAATGCAGTGACAGATGCCGTGCTGAGGCATAGTGGCGGTGAACTGTGGCCGTAAGATGGCAGGGAACTCATCTAGGATGCGGGAGTATTAGTTCCTGGGCGTGCAGACAGTTGCTATCCCTGGGCTGTGTGCACTGGAAGGCTCAATTCGGAGGGTCTGGAAGGTACAGGCGTGTACGAACCTCTTGTCCTTCAGGTCAACCAGCAGGTTGGGTGCTCTGAGGAAGTCAGTTCCTAACAGCACAGTTCTCACGGTGGCCAGTAGGAACTTCCAGCAGTATTTATCCTGCCTGAGGTGTACCTGGACAGTCCATGTGCCGAGGGTCTTTATATCGGTGCCGTTCGCTGCCCGCAGGGTGGGGTCTCATGGTCTCGTGCGGGATTCAAGGGTGGTCGGGGGAAGCACGCTCCACTCTGCTTCAGTGTCCACCTGGAAATGCCGTCCGTTGGTCTTGTCCACCATGTGTAAGAGGCTGTTCGTGTGGCCAGCTGTCACAGCCATCAGCAGCGTCTGGCCTGGTCTTTTCTCTGGTATAAGCAGGGTTGGCGGCATTTGCGGGCTTGCGCTCCCCAATGTTGGTGATAGAAACACCAGGTGGATTGGTGATCCTCTTTCTTCTGTCTGGGGGGTGAGCTGTGGTCAGCTGGGTCTAGGGTGGGCGACCTGGTTCATGGCAGCCTCATTCTCTCGTTTAGTTCACCACAACATGTCGGCATGGGCTGTGACCTTCCAGGGGTCCAAGAAGTCCTCGTCCGCTAGTAGGATTTGGATGTCCTCTGGCATCTGTACAGGAAAGCTTGCTCAAACATTAGGCAGGGTTTGTGACCTTCTGCCAGTGGGAGCATTTCATCCATTAAGGCGGACGGGGCTCTGTCCCCCAGGCCATCGAGATGCATCAGCCTGGCCGCGGGCTGCTGACGGGAGAGACTGAAGGTGCCAAGGAGGTGGGCTTTGAGGGCGATATACTTCCCTTCCACTGGAGGATCGTGGATCAGGTTGTCCACTATGGCCGCAGTTTCCTCATTGAGGGCGCTCACCACATGGTGGAGTTCGAGGTGATCTGCCGAAGATGAAACTGCACCTCTGCCTGCCCAAACCACATGTGGGACCGATGGGTCCAAGGTGGGGGGAAAGTTTCATGGCTGATCGCCGACGAATCCATGTTGGGAGACCGGATAATGCCTGGACTCTGTGGGGTCACCGATATAGCGGCTGCTACAACACAGAAAGCACACCACTGAATTCTGTGGGGTTTCCAGTGGATCATTTATTTGAATTTCGCGCGCGCCCCTTTAAGGCCAATGGGCGTTCCGCCCCCGTGCAGCAGTGACGTCATCCTGTTGCCTGGGCCGTGAGCTGCAACCTAAGCCATGAGGCAATGAGCAAGCTCCGACGGCGCCATCTTCTGCATCTGCCCCGCCAGCGCGGCGGTACAAATGGGGCTGGATCGTTCACAGAGAATGTGCGCCGCCACATAACAACATTTGTTTCTACACTATTCCATATGCCTCACATTTGACTTGTGAATATGGAATTGAATGGAGAACAAAATAAAGGGTTAAAAAGCAGATCTAACAACTGTTAGATTCTTGTGAATTAATTATAAATCTTTACTTACAAAATAATTTATGAAATGCTGATCAGGGATTGATCAAATCAACAAGGATTAATTTGTATAGTAAAATAATATTTGGAAATAATCTCCCTGGTTACTTTGAACTGCAACAGGTTATGAGCAGTTCTATTCAGTTCTACAAATCCCAAATGATAGTGTTCTTACAGAATATGTGAAATATGACCCATTAACCCATCCTAATCAAGAGTGGCAATCTCCAAGGCTTTCCCAACCTTTTGCCAGAAGCTGCAATGTGTTCTCCAAAGTAAACAATAAAAGGTTACTGGAGGTTAAGTATGCAAACATACATCAGACTCTACTGCCAGCTGTCATGCTGGGAAGACAATTTACTCAGTGTGAACTCACTGCCCTACTTTTAGGGACCAGCAGTTAATCTGCACTGATCAGGGGTCATTTGGAGGTAATTTCTGTTTATATTCAGATCATTCATCTAATTTATCTTCCCTCAGAGATTTCCCTAACTCAATACATGATATTTTGATGACTACTTGTCAGCAAACACCCAACGGTGTTTGGAAAGCTTGTTGGCAAAGGCAAACATGATTGGTTCCAATTCATGCTGCCAGACAGATCGAGAAACTAAGAAAAAAATTGGAATGATCCCCTTTTAAATATCATGTAAAAAGCTTTGCATTACAGGAGTGTAGCTTGACAAATTTAATGGCTGACATGTTCCTGCATGAGGCTCCTGGAAAAAAGAACCTAATCACAAATAGAGGAGCCAATTTTAGCTAATCTGGAGGCAAAGATGACAAAAGGAAGAAAAAAAAGTATGGATATTCAAATGAAGCATCTTGCATATGAGAGTCAGCATGCCAGCCATAATTTGAAACAATATAATTCAGATTATGAGGAGAGAGAAAATAAATTGATCGGATAAAATAGTTCTGAGGACATAGATATTGGAAGTCAGATATGAAGGCCACCATTTAGATGGCTGAGCTTCTGCTTGCATTCAGTGAAATCATGGGTCATCTAAAACTCAACTCTATCTTCCTATCTTTGCTCCATGTCCTTTCGTGCACCAAATTAACAGAAATCTATTATTTTTAGATTTAATATTAACAATGGTGTCAACAGTAGCAAATTTCAAATTGCTATGACATTATGTGCAAGTTATTCTCGAAAGTCATGGCTCTAATTTTAGGTTTTGCCTCTGGAGCTGTGAGGCAGCAGCTCTGCTAACTGGGTGATTATTTGGATCATCATACGATTTACATATGTTAAATTGAAGTTCTTTTAATTATTGCCATCTTCACCATCACTGAACATTAAAAACCAGAAGGACCACTTCCGCACTGCTTTTCTTCTTCCTGTCCTACTGGATGGTCTCCACTTACCTCTCTCTTGAATTCTGACATTGTGGAGCAGCCAGCTTCCACATTCAAATCCCTTGAAAATTCTAGACATTTCTGATGAATTACTTCTCAGTACTTTTTAAAGGAGAAAAACTCCCAAGTCTGATTATTATTCAGGCACCCATTCTGTAAGTTTTTATTTTCAATGTTTCTCAGTGTTAATTGCAACATCCGATGATCTGAAAATTTTAGAAGGGGCATTTTAGATTTCTGACTCCAAATTGTTTATTGCAAATAAGTGGTGGACCTGGTGTCTCATTTTAATGGAGAAGGAGGAGTTAAACCGAAATAGTGGTGAATCATAATTGGATTGAGCCTCTACTGGTTATAGCGCAGCCCAATGTGACAAATGGAAGTACCAGGTGCCTTGGCTCGCAGGTATTCACTGGCGGTACTGGGGCAATCGAAGCATTCAATGTAAAGGAGGGATTGCAACTCGATAATGGTTCACTGGGGAGATGCTGAGTGTACAGGGAATACTGCGGGAATCTACCACAATCAGAAGAAGGGGAGTTTAAAGTTGTTACTGCGAAACTTCAAAATCTTCAATAGTTTTGTTCCAAGTATTTTAAACATTAAAGAATTCAATGAAGTGACCTTAGTTGCTCCACTTACTGACCAGAAGCCTAAAGCAAGTAATAGGTTTTCAGTTGAGATGGGGAGGACGTCAGCAGGAACAAGCATTGGACCTCGATCCAGGATGCCAGAGGTCAAGTAAGTATGATGGAAAGCAGGCAACTGGCTACAGTGAGGTGGCTACATCCGAGAAGACGACGTGATCCTCGACTACTCACAGGCTCTGAAGGGACATTCTTTTTCTGCAAAATATTGCAAGAGTGTGGCGACTCTTTGCTGGAATTTGAATGGCTCGGAAAAGAAAGGATTTTAGTGTATCCCAGTATGATAATAAATAAACATGTGAGTGATTCTGCCCTGAGAATGCGACGGTAAGGTAGCTGTGTCCACAAATGTGGATTGTTGCAGTGTTTGAGTGATTAACGAAGTGCTGATTGATTGATTGAAAATTGAAAGCTGTCCTGCAAGATGAGCTTCATCCTAATTTAAAGGTTATACAGCACTTCAACCCAACAATGTGAGACTGTGCTTCTATTGCCACCACATCTTCATTATCCAGCTTGTCCCATAGGATGTATAAATAGTGCTTCATATCTGAGAAAAAGTTTTCTCTGGAGAGATTTCCAGTCCTGTGTCTTTCATGTTAAGAGAGGAACCATTGGTGGAAAGAAGAATGAAAAATAGGGTATCAAATTCTCCAGACCACTGACTGGAAATGAGACGATCTCTGAATCAAAGTTGATTGACTTCACTCTGAATTTTTACAAGTCTTACATGCAATTAGACTATGTTGAGAAAATCCAAGTACAAAGTTAAACAACCAAGTATTGATATGAATGACAGGTATTTAACAATATACAAGGAAACACCAACTGTGCACTGCTGAAGACTGGCTCGAAATTGGCTGAAGGGGTACCAAGTATTGGAAATGGGATGCGAGGGTGCTGAAGGGTTCCTGACCATGTCGGATCTGGAGCTCGGGTTGATAATGGTTTGGACTGGACTCTGGGTGGCTGCAAAGGCTGGAGGCAAATCTACGGACACTTGCTGACTCTGGGGGACTCTCTGACTGTAAGAGGCGCTTCAGGTAATTTCTGCCGATGGTGAATCTGTCTGCCTTAAAGTAGGCAAAAGCAATTTCACGTACGACGACATTGTTTTTATTACAGTGACAATAAACTGAATCTTGAATCTCGAAAAATGCACATCATTCAAGGAGAGTCAAATATAAATGCTTACTCAATTCAATATTTACAGACTGCTGATCTGAGAGTTATTTTGATAAGCATGTTGAAAATTCTCTGATGCCTCAAAATTCACAAATCGAGGGAAGAACTCAGATTATAGCTTGTAGTTTATTTTCTATCTCTTAAATATCAGAGAAAAAATTCTCACTTCAAACGAGGAGCCCCTTCAAAATACTAAAAAAAAATACAGCAATTTTTTGTTTGTCTTTATCTCAGCAATCATGAATTCCGTCTGCTTGAAAAGTGGCCGGATGCAACAGGCGTCAGCTTTGCACTCTTATTACAGAGAAACAAAGCACATATCCAACATTCCACCAGTCTTTTAACCAGGTACCCTCAACAGAGCCAAAACAAGCCACCAACACTAATTCGGTATATGAAAAAAATAGCTTGCTTCCAATTACTTATATTTGTAGACCACCCCTTCATCAAGGTTTCCAAACTCACTGTTCCCGTTAAAGCCACAAAACACTCTCTAAATCTTCACCAAAAATAGCACCTCAGCCTGTGACAATATGAACATTTAAGAAAATAGTTTTTAAGAATTTTTTATGTTGATGCTCAGAAACAAATGCACAATTACCCAGAAGGTGGTGTGGCTAAACAGATTAGCAAAAGTTACTTTAAAGACTTTTGTTCTTGTGGCTAAAAAAGCAAAACATTTTTAAGACAATAGAATGAAAATACTCCAGCTTATGCTGAATCTAGTGCTAGTTTTGTACTCACCCGGAGAAGGGGGCTGTATCTTAGGTTGCTTTTTGGATTCAGCAGAACTGAACATCTCAGGAGGAGGCTCCTCTCCTCGTTCAACCTTGCATTCAAAGGCAAACAGGTACTGAATGTACTGCTTTTTGAGTGAGCTTGCTGCACTGCTTGACGTACCTACACTCAAGGCAGTTGCCAGTTCACGCCATTTTTTGTTTTTGTTAACCTGGATGATGTTAAAATGAGAATTTGTTTGATAAGTCAATCAACAGAATTTAAATTACAATATTCAACTAATACCTTTTTGTGCTCTTGAATTTTCTGACCAGGCTTTTACCACTTGTGAAGATCCAAAGCATCTTCATAAAAACAATTTAACCGACCATGAACTGGGTTGGGGTGGGGCTGAGAGGAATTAGGGAAAGAGGAGAGAGAGAAAATATTGGAGTAAAACACAAAAATCTGCAGATGCAGTGATTGAAGTTAAAACATAATGCTGGAGAAACTCAGTAGGTCAAACAGTGTACTTTATATAGCAAAGATAAAGATACATAATCAACATTTCAGGCTGAAAGCCCTTCATCAAGGTATGAGCAAAACTGAAACAGGCACCCTAATAAAATGGTGCTGGGGGGAGGGGCAGAGGAGGAGCACAAACCTACAGGGAAGACGGAGGGCACAACAGTGAGTGGAGAGTGCCCAGACAGAATATTAGGTGTTACTCCTCCAATTTAGCATAGCAGTTAGTGCAACACTGCTACACCACCAGTGATCGAGACTGGAGTTCAAATCCCGCACTATATGTAAGGAGCCTGTACATTCTCCCCGATTCTGGATGGATTTTTCCTGGGTGCTCTGGTTTCGTCCCACTGTCTGAAATGTGCTGGAGGTTGAAGGTTAATTGGGTGAAATTAGGCGGCAAGGGCTTGTGGGCCAAAATGGCCTGTTACCATGCTGTATGTCAAAAAGAAATTATGGTGGCCTTTGGCAAGTGCATGAGGCCATGGACAGACATGTTGGCGTAGAAATGAAATAGTTGGCCACTGGGAGATCCTTGTTGATGCGAATAGAGCGAATGTGCTCAGTGAAGCAAACTCTAACTGGATGGCATTAACATCAACTTATCTGGTTTCTGCTAGACCACTCTGCATTTTCCCTCTCTCCCCAATCCCCCTGTCTCTTTTCATCCAGCATTCCACCCCTTCCCTCTTCATTCACAGTGCTATCCCACCTCCCCCTGATTTTTATTGTACCTTCCCTCCCTTGTCCACCTATAACCTCCTGCAGGTGGGCCTGTTCTCTTCCCCTTGCCAACCCTCCCTCTATTTCATTCAGATACCTGCTTGCATTTTGCTCCTACCTTGATGAAGGGGCTCAAGCCCAAAACACTGCTTATGTATCTTTATCTTTGCAACATAAAATTCTCTCTTTGACCTGCAGAGTTTCTCCAGCACTGTGCTTTTAGAGAGAAAATATAGCTGACACCCAACTTGTAAACTTGCAATAATCAGGAGCCTAAAAGTCGACTCACCTGAAAAAGAATGATCCTTTTTAATTAATCTGGGTGCGATTGGCTCAAACAAAGGAGCACTGTTTTATTTTTGGTGGTGTTGGGGTGGAAGAAACATGCAGGGGGTAGGAAGAAATGGAGTTAAAATGGTACAGTGGTAACTTTCATATTACTTAATTCTACCTTATTCACATGACTTGAGAAATTTATTAATGCTCATACACGCAAGAACAAAAAAACTACAGTGAGAGTGATCGCCTTTGATGTGAAGGCAATAAAGTACAGGTTAAGGTAAAACAAAACCTAGAGACACTACAAGAGACTGCAAATGCTGGAATCTAAAGCTAAACACAATCTGATGGAGGGTCTCAATGGGTTGAGCAGCATCAGTAGGAGAAAAAGAATGAGTATGAATGGTTGACATTTTGGGCCAAAACCCTTCATCAAGATCTTTTTTTAAAAAAAAATAGTCATTTATTTTGTTTGATACCATTCTTGCATTGATTGGCAATTAGCACTGGTGGCCATTCTGAATATTTCTAACCAATAATACTAGCAAGTCTAAACAATGGCACTCAGTTCCACTGCGCTGCTGTTACCATCTTAATGGAGGGTTTCTGTCCAAAACATTGACCATTCTTTTTCTCCCACTGATGCTACTCAACTTACTGGGTTCTTTCAGCAGATTGTGTTTAGTTTAGGAAAGAACCTGTGCTTGGATAGGGTGATACCAAGGCCAAATACAGAAGACTGTGCGGCCAATAGACTCAGCCTGAACATAATGCTGTGAAAAGTTTTCTGGAAAGTATTCCTGGCCAAAAAGCATTTGCAGCTTCATCATTGCCTTTCCATCCATTTTACGGTCAGAAATAAGGATACAGAATGGAAACAGACCTTTTGGCCTGCCATCATCAAACATTCACTGATAACAATTTCATTTTATTTTCCCCCCCATTACCCTCAACACCCAGATGGGCACTTCAAAGTTGCCAATTAACCAACCAATACATCTTAGGGATGTGGGAGGAGAGTGGAGCACCCAAGGGAAATTCGCACTATCACAGAGAGAACATGCAAACTCATATAGAGGTCAGGATGAAACCTTTATTGCTGGAGCTCTAAGGCAGCAACTCCATTCACTCTGCCACCATGGCACAGCATTCAGTTCCATCAATTGTACCACCATGGCAGAGGCAGCAGCTCCATGAACTGTGCCATTGTGGTAGAGACATCAGCTTCATTTGCCACATTATATATAATAAAGCAGACTAGACTCACATGCAATAAATCATGAACAGGAAATGAAAATGACTTTATCCACAAGGAAAATTGAAATCTGTTGATTTTCCTCATTCTATTTCCGCATTTCTCATTACTTGCTGTTAAATAGTAACAAATATTTACACCTCAAGACCAAGCCGATGAAAGGGAGCTCACCCCATAGAATTTTGGCTCCTCTAATCATAATCTCAACCACTTGTTATGGCTACAACAAATTTAGCTGCTGATCATTTTATGTAATTGGACAAAAATGGCTGGAGCATGATGTCTGGAAGTGACCCAGTAACCACTTTGCACTGGAGGAGCCATTATAGCTCACAGGTCAAGAAAACTCCTTTTTAACTACTGCACATTCCCTGTGAAAATCCGGCCAGGTCTCCTGGCTGAAATATTGAGTTCCTTCAGATTAAATAGTGTCCAGAATCTCAATTGTCCAGTCACTTGTGATCATTTGCATCACTTAACAAATCAAGTCTATCCTGGTGCCTTAATTTGAACTGAATTTTAAACTAGTTGGGTTTAATTTCAGTCAAAACCCTGGGCCACCAAAGACTGGTGACCAGCAGTCACAGTAACACACAAATATCCTGCTTTACCGCAATGTTTAGTTAACTAAAGATTGTGGTGACGAAGAATGTAACTAATTGCTTACCAGTGATCTATGGGACATGTGCTTTCCTTGAATTTTATTCAACCCCCACCCTGGCCTATGATAGACAGCCCATTGACCCATGCTGATTTATGGATGATTGTACTTTTGGACAAAGAAGGTCTTCACCTCAGCAAAACTGTCAGTCTTTATTATTTTCTTATGAGGCTTCTGTTATAATGGAGTTTAACACCACATCACAGAGATTTCTTGACCCAATAGATATTTTACACAAAGTTATAATATACATACCACAGATAATAACTGGTCTCACTCTTAGGGAGTAAGAGATAACAATAAAAGTTGAGCATACTACTGCTTTATATTACAATGAAATCAATGGACAAGCAACCAGGCTGCATTGACAAGCAAGCCTTTAGCAGTGTCGTTACACAAGAATTGTTCAGAAATTACAACAAGCATCATAACCTTGCTACTTTGAGTCAAATATAACACTTTTTTGTAAGATTAACTTTTACCAATACATAATTCAAAATTTACCTTTGGTAGCAACAACATTAAAACATCAGCCAATAAACTCTGAATCACCCACAAGTACAAATATATTTCAGAATTAGAATTTATCATCATGAACATGTCATGAAATTTGTTTTTTTGCGGTTGCGTTACAGTGCAAATATTGCTACAAATTACATTTTAAATATAAATAAATTAGTGCAAAAATAAGAGAAAGTGAGGTAGTGTCTGTGGTGAGCACCTACCTGTGCCAATCCTCCAATTTCCTTAACACAAATGTAAAGTCGATAAAGATCTAATGGTTTTTTGCCCACAGCAGGTAAACTGGGCACTGGAGTTCCTCTCTCCTCCATGAAGGTCAAGTAACGGTCTATCCACATTTTGCGTTCCTGCTCACTTCCAAGTTCATATAGCTTGGTTATTTTCTCACCAGTGGTGGAAGAATTTGATTTCTGGAATAAGCAGGAACAACAAAACAGAAATGTGATGCATCTCATTTTTGTAATTGCAAGAAAAGTGCAAATCCTTAGAAAAATAATAAACAATAAATGAAGGCTACTAGTTCTGGCAGTCACCAAGTAAGCAATTTATTGCTGGGTTTCTATTCTAATGCCTAGTGTTTTTATATTTCATCTGGACTAAAAAAAAACCAAGTGTAACAAACACAATTGTGAATGTGGAATACAATACTATTCTTAGGAAAGTGACAATTTAACCCTTCCCAGGTTTCACGTTTTTTTTCAAATAATTTCTTTAGCCAGAGAATGGTGAACCTCTGGAATTTGCAGCCACAGGCAGCTGTGGAGGCAAAGTCGTTGGGAGTAGTTAAAGCAGAAATTGATAGCTATCTGAATAGACAGGATATCAAAGGTTATGGGGTGAAGGCAGTGGAGTGGGGCTGAGTGGGAGAATGGATCAGCTCATGTTGGAATGGCAGAGCATGCTCTATGGGCCAAATGGTCTACTTCTGCTTTCTGCTTGGAAGATCTATTACAGTAAATACATTATCCCTCTTGAGTTAATGACTGACTTAATTTATTATGGCATATGTCACTTGACACCAGCAAACAATACCTTTGTTGGTGTAGATTTAATTTTTGTTCTCTCCCGACTCCACTCCCCCACCCAAAAAAAAAACACCTGACCTGGACAAAAAAATTTATTGGCAAGAAGGTGGTATTACAATTTGGAAAGTAAATTCAAACAAATTTTCAGAACCTCTTCCCACTGCTGCCTTCGGGCAGAAGTACAAAAACCTGAAGACCAGCACCTCTAGATTGAAGAACACTTTTTAATAACTGTGGGGCCCTTGAATGTCCCTTTGTAACATTAATGAACAAGGACTACTTCATCACCACTGCTTTACCTGCATAATTTTTAAATCACTTATTTTGCTCGAGAATAATCTATACAACATATATGGATAAGAAAGTAACACCAATGATATGCATATCTGAATAATGAAATATGGACTGTATTGAACTCCAATGTTTCTCAATTGGTAATTATGAGAGAAATAAAATTTCAGAACAAATTAAAGCTTCACAAAGAATATCTACATGTTTGATAATTCATATTGCGATTACCTGCTCAGGGTATGAATGGAGACTGAGAATCTGGTGGGGTGTTGTTAGAATAACAATCTTGCTCTCAACATTACCATGATCATGGAGCTTATTGTTGACTTTTGGAAGGAGAGGCTGAAAGACCAGGTACCTAACTGCATTGATGGGACACAGGTGGGAAGGGTTAGAACTTGCATATTTCAGAAGACCTTTCCTCGAGCTAGCACATCAAGGCAACCCTAAAGGTGGCACACCCAATGCCTTTACTTTCAAAGCAGACTGAGGATATTTGGCATGTTGTTGAATACTATTTTGAACTTCTTCAGTTATACTGTGGAAAGTATGCTGACTGATTGTATCGCAGCCTGGCTTGGGAATTCGACTGCCCAGGTACACAGATGTTTCAGAAGGTAACAAATATAGCCAGGCCCATCACAGGCTCAAACCTCCATTCCATTGAAGACATCTATGTGAGACAGTCCCTCAAGAAGGCAGTCAACATCATAAAGGACCCCAACACCCTGGTTCAGAACCTCTTCTCACTGCTACCTTGAGTCAGAAGTACAGAAACCTGAAGACCACCACCTCTTGGTTGAAGAACACTTTTTAATAGCTGAGGGGCCCTTGTTACACTAATCAACAGCAGCTGTTTCATCACCACATAAGGACCGTCTGCATAACTTTAAATTACTTTTTTTTGCTTGAGAATAATTGTGAACCTTTATTATTTATTTTTGTATTTATCTTTTTAATTCGATTTAATGTACTATTGAAGCTGTTTAATTAGCTGTTTTTGTACCTTTTATAACTAAATACTGATACAGTTGCAGCAAGAATGTCAGTGCATATGTACACTGAACAATGTCTGTAATCATATACAATTATTCATTGAAATTGAGAGATATTTAAAACAATTTTATTGTTTTCCTGATTTGAAGAACTGAACCATTAAATATATTTTAATCTCTATTTATATTCAATATTTATTCAGGCTGTAGATTGAAAGCTGATTATTTAATATATGGATCTCACAATCATTGAACACAGAATATTTAACATTTTAAATACACCTAGTTCAAGATATCGTAAAATACAATAAATGAATAACACTCATATAATGAATCATAAATTATATTCACATTACCATACATATAAAGAATAACACAGAACATTACAACACAGTACAGGTCCCTTCAGCCCTTGACGTGGTGCCATCCCATATACAGCATGTTTCTGGTTATCTGAATAGCTTGGGACCGGACATTTTTCAGATGACCAAATAATGGCTTTAAGCTGCCCAGTACCATCAGCAGAACTTGTATCCGTGAATAAACAAGAACAAAAAACAATAGAAGGCTTTTCAAGCATGAAATAATGTCTAATTCTTACCAAAAAATGTGATCTCTGCTTACAAAATAAGAAAAAGGCAGATCCATGACACTTCTGTCGCCATTCCCCGACACTTCCCCACCTCTGCTGCCGGTCCCAACACCTCCCCACCGTCGTTGCCGATTCCTGATACCTTCCCACTCTGCTGCCAATCCCGACACCCATCTTCCCACCGTTGCCGTCGATCCCCGACACCTCCCCACAGCTGCTGTCGATCCCCGACACCTCCCCATCGCTGCTGTCGATCCCCGACATTTCCCCTCCGCTGCTGTCGATCCTCGACACTTCCCCTCCACTGCTGTCGATCCCCGACACTTCCCCTCCGCTGCTGCCGATCCCCGAGACTTCCCCACCACAGTCGCCAATCCCCGACACTTCCCCACCAGTTGCCAATCCCCGACACTTCCCCACCACAGTCTCCAATCTCCGACACCTCCCCACTGCTGCTGCCAATCTCCGACACTTCCCCATCCCCGTTGCCGATCCCCGACACCTCACCTTCTCTGAGCCAACATCCAGCCTTTCAGCATCTGTCTTCCTGGCTGGTTCTGAGGTCTGTTGTTACCAAACTCGCCAAGAATGTCAGAGCTCCACAAGAGCACGTCAAGTGAAAACAAAATGTCAATTTGTGACATTATGTTGCCGCCAAAAAAAAAGTTCGGATAACTGAGCTTTTCGGTTGACCAATTTTCGGATAATTGGAAATGTAATGCATTCCTTAAAAAAGTACTAAACCCACCCTACCCCATAACCCTCTATTTTCCTTTTACCCATGTGCCTGTTTAAGAGTGTCTTAAATGCCCCTAATGCTTCAGTCTCTACCACCATCCTGGAAGGGCACTCCAGGCACCCACAACTTTCTGTGTAAAAAATTTACCCCTGATGTCTCCTCTTGACTTCCCTCCCTTCACTTTGTACATACTTCTTCTGGTGTTTGCTCTTCCTGCCCTGGGAAACAGGTGCTGGCTGTCCACCTTATCTATGCCTCTCATAATCTTGTAGACCTCTATCAAATCTCCTCTTATCCTTCTATGCTCCAAAGAGAAAAGTCCTAGTTCTACTAACCTTGCCTTATAAGACTTGTTTACCAATCCAAGCAACATCCTGCACCCTTTCCATAGATTGCACATCCTTCCAGAACTGAACACAATACTCTGAGTGTGATCTTACCAGAGATTTGTAAAGCTGTATGGATTTGAACCCCAAGGTCCCTCTGTTCAATAACACTCTTAAGTAACTGACCATTAACCCTGTACTCAGCCTCCTGGTTTGTCCTTCCAAAATGCATCACCTCACACTTATCTGGATTGAACTCCATCTGCCACTTTTCTGCCCAACTCTGCATCCTGTTTATATCCTCTTGTATCCTTTCACAACCTTCAGCTCTATCCACAACTCCTCCAACCTTCATGTCATTTGCAAACTTACTGACTCGTCCTTCCTCCTCTTCATGTAGGGCATTTATAAAAATCACAAAGAGCAGGGGTCCCATAACAGATCCTTGCAACACTCCACTAATCACTGACCTCCAGGCAGAATACTTTCCTTCCACCACTAGTCTCTGCTTTCTTCCTGCAAGCCAATTTTTTATCCACACAGCCAAGGTTCCACTAATCCCATGTCTCATAACTTTCTGGATGAGTCTCTTATGGGAGACCTTATCAAATGGCTTGCTAAAATCCATATAGACCACATCTACCGCCCTACCCTCAACAATTTCTTTTGTTACCTCCTCAAAAATCTTAATTATGCTCATGAGGCATGACATTCCCTTCACAAAGGCAAGCTATCCTTGATTAGACTGTACTTCTCCAAATGTTCATAGATCCTATCCTTAAGAATCCTCCCCTGTAGTTTGCACACCACTGACGTAAGACTCACCGGTCTATAATTTCTTACCTTTTTTCAAACAAGGGGAGTACATTTGACATTTCTCCAATCCTACAGAACCTCCCCTGTGGCCAAAGAGGATTCAAAGATCATAACTGCTGCCCCAGCTATCTCTTCTCTCACTTTCCACAGCAACATGGGGTAAATCGCATTCAGTCCCAGGGAATTATCAATCGATGTTTTTAAGAAGATCCAACACTTGCTGTTCCTTAATCTCCACATTGACCAGCACACATGCCTGCTCTATTTCAACCTCACCCTGATCAAGGTCCTTTTTTCTTGTGAATACTGAAAGAAAGTATTAATTTAGGACCTCCCAATCTCATCTGTCTCCAGGCACATGCTGCCTCCTTTATCTTTTAATGGCCCCAGCTTCATTCTCATCATCTTTACATACACATAGAACCCCTTGGGTTCTCCTTAATCCTACGTGCCAAAACCTTCTCATGCCCCCTTCGAGCACTGCTAAGTCCTTTCTTAAGCTCCTTTCTGGCTACCATATACTCCTCATGAGCCCTTGCTGTTTCCTGTATCTAACATATACTTCCTTCATCCTCTTGACTAGTTGCCTCACCTGTTTCATCAGCCATGGCTCCCTTTTCCTACCATCCTTTCCTTGTCCCAGTGGGTTAAACCTATCCTGAATCCAGTACAAGTGGTCCCTAAACTTCCTCCACATTACTTCTGTGCATCAGTTTCCAGTTACTCTCAGTAGGTCCTTCCTCATCCCTTCATAATTAGCCTCTTCCCCAGTTAAGCACTTTCCCATTTTGTCTGTTTTTATCCTTTTCCATAGCTGTGTTAAAGCTCAGGGAGTATGGTCACTGACACAAAAATGACACATACCGAGAGGTATGTCACCTGACCCAGGTTTATTCCCCAGAAAGAGATCCTGTGTGGCCTCTCCTCATGTCAGCCAGTCCACATACTGTGTCAGGAATCCTTTCTGAACACACCTGACAAACTCAGCCCCATCCATCGCTCTTGCAGTCAGGAGGTGCCAGTCAATATTAGGGAAGTTGAAATCACCCATAACTACAAACCTGTATGTCCAGCACCATTCCAAAATCTGCCTGCTTATCTGCTCCTCTGTGTCCCAAGGGCTATTTGGGGGCCTATAGACTACTCCCTGCACAGTAATAACTCCCTTCCTATTTCTTAATTCCACCCACATCGACTCAGTGGACATTCCCTCTGCAGCGTCCCTCCTTTCTATCTTCCATCCTATCCCTTTTGAAACACCTAAATCCTGGTACCTGCATCAACCTATGCTAGCCTTCCTCCAGCCAAGTTTCAATAATGGCCACAATATTGTAAATCCATGTACTGATCCATGGTCTAAGTTCATCCCCTTTGTTCCCAATATTCCGAGCATTGAACTAGACACATTTCAACCTCTAACTGGTTACATTTATGTTTTGACCCCTGCCTGTCCTTCCACATCAACTCAGAACACATAGCATCATGCTTTTGACCTTCTACCCAAATCTCTGCATTCACATTCTGATTCTCATCCCCCTGCCAAACTAGTTCAAACCCTCCCCAGCAGCTCTAGCAAGCCTGCCCACGAGGATAATGATCTCTTTCCAGTTCAGGTGCAGTCTGTTCCTTTTATGTAGGTCAGACCTTCCCCAGAAGAGATCCCAATGATCCACAAATCTGAACCCCTGCCCCTTGCACCAATTCTTCAGCCACACATTCATTTGCAATGACTTCCTGTTTCTACCATCTCTGGCGCATGGCACAGCCAGCAATCCTGAGATTACCACCCTTGAGGACCTGCTTTTTAACTTCTTTCCTAACTCCCTAATATTCCCTCTTTAGGACCTCTTCTCTACTCTATGCCATTAGTCTCCACGTGGACCAAGACATCTGCTGCTCACCCTCCCCCTCCAGAATGCTACGAACTCAATCAGAGACATCCCTGACCCTAGCACCTGGGAGGCAACATACCATCCAGGAGCCTCGATCTTGTTCACCAAACCTCCTATCTGCTCTTCTAACCAATGAGTCCCCAATTACCATTGCTCTCCTCTTCTTCCCCCTTCCCTTCTCAGCTGAGGAGCCAGCCACTGCGCCAGAGACATAACCACCACGACTGGTCCTTGGTAGATTGTTCCCCCCCCCCCCCCCAACCTACAACAGTATCCAAAACAGAATGTTTGTTGTTGAGGGGAACAGCCACAGGGGTGCACTGCACTGTCTGCCTCCTCTCCTGTCTCTGACTTTTAGGGGTGACTGTCTCCCTGAAGCTCCTCTCTATCACTGCCTCTGCCTCCCAAATAATCTTGAGTTCATCCAGCTCCAGTTCCTTAATAGTCTCCCAGGAGCTGCAGCTGGTTGGACCTCTTGCAGGTGTAATCATCAGGATCAATTGTGCTGTCCCACATCCTGCAATCAGAGCATTCGACTGCCCAAACTGCTGGCTGTGTTAACTCTTCCAAATTAAATTCAAAGATCTTACCTTATTGGAATCAAGCTTGTCCTCAGGCTCTGTGAGCCGAAGCCTTGTGAGCCAAAGCCTCCTACACTGGGCCACTCCGCTTGAGCTACCCTTCTTTTTATTTGTCACTAACCCTTATCTTAATTACTTCTCCCACCAATCACTGTTCTATTTGCCCCTTAACTTGCTTTTTAAGGGCACTTACCTCCAGCTGGCTCCCTACAGTCCCAGCTCTCTAGAGTCCCACACTCCCTGTAACAGACCTGTCTCGAGTCCTGCTCTGCTCCTTTTTAAAGGCACTCACCTCCAGCTAGCTCCAGACAGTCCCAGCTCTCAAGAGTTCCACATTCCTCGTAATGGTCCCGACATTTTGATCATTATGATCTGTCTTATTTAAAGAGTGATATAATTCATCTTGAATTATTTTCAATATTTGTTAACCTGGTACTGTGGAATGTAGACCTCAACTTAATGATATACACTCGTCTAATACTGAAACCATCAATTCCTCCAGGAATTCAACTTTATTTTCAACTCTATAAATCAGGTTCTATTGGTGAAGCTAAATGAAAATGATCAGTCAGATATATAGAAATCACTGTGGGGAAGGTCAATTCACATTACTACACATTTTGAAGAGGGTATCCACTGAGTATAGTAGGAGTCCTGCCTCATGAAATGATCCAGATCTGACTTAAATTACTGCCAAAGACTGGTGTCAGATGAAAAAGTAGTCTTAGCTAAAGGCCCATTGGAGCAACAAAATGAGTATATGGTTGGAAACTCAAAGACATTCAATGCGACTACATAAATGAGACTATTATCAACATTTAAGAAATAGGAGGCAGAGCAAGAAACAAGAATAGCTGATGTGTACACACTCAAAATGTTGGAACATGATGCGTAACATTTACAGACATCTCTCTTGGGAATTCAGATTTCATTATATTTTATAAATTACCCTGGATGAAGATCCATGCATCCAAAATTACTCATGATTATCAAGTTCAATGAATAATGTAGACAAGAGCAGAGAGTTGCAACAGGATAATACACGTTTAGTAATGGGCAAAACTGTGCCAGATTGACTTTAATGCATCAATTTGGGATTAAAGGAAAATAGACAGGATTTGCTCCAAAGATGCGAAAACAACGCATGCGATTGAGCGGAGAGACGTAGGTGCATCAAGTACAGAAATCACCAAAACTTTTGTGGGTAGTTATAAAGTGAACTTTAAGGACACATCACATGTTTGTTTTCATCTCAAGCAAGAGATATCTGTTATCTGAAAGTCAAAGGGCAGAAGTAATGTGATAGTAGAACAGGGCTCTGCAGTACTTTGGGACTAGATCTAAGCATTCATTTCTGACCACTGTAACTCAGGAAGAACTTGTAGGCCTTAGGAGTGGATGTGCATAATTCACCTGTGCAAAATCAGGTTAAAGTATTGAATGATGAGAATAGAGTAGACATTACTCCAATTTGGTTAATTGGAGTAAGAGGGGGTAATAGGGACTACTGATAGTTTTAAAAAATATGACTGTGACATAGTTGTGCACAGCAAAATTTCTACATTTGTCAATGAATATAACAAAACTTGGAAGCGTGGTAAAACAGTGAGGAAATGAAGTGGTAAAAATTGCAGGATTGAGGACTATCACTGAAGCACTTTAGGTGAATAACTGCTAATTATTTATACACAAGAGTTGGTGGTGAATGAATTGGGGTGGGGGGGGGGCGGTGGTGGTGATGGATGTGGATTCAAGCACCCTGAATGCTTGGTGGCATCTCCCACGTATCCCAGGTGGGGCTACTATTATTTCCAATTACAGGTAAAATAGTGAAATTCTAAAAACAGGTGCAGAGCCCTGTCTAGATATGTGCAATAAAGGTTGAGAAAGTGCTGAAAGGAACAAATGCAATCGTAAGTGCTTTTTACACCACCACTTCATTCCGGGATATTTGCAGCTTTTTAATGCTATACCTGCTGTGTAAAAAACACCGACATGGAATGGGGGTGGAAATCATTCCAGTCTCTGCTTTTTTCCAGCTGCAGAGGTAGTAACAGCACCAGAATGCTGTCTGTGTAAAAGGGCAATCCAGCATTCTGGGATCAACTTGGGTAAGGACATGTATATGTACCATATTTTTTTTAGTATGTTTATGGACAAAACATGCAAGAAGAACAATAGGAAAAATCTTTTTAACAATAATACCACTGTCCTGTTCTCTCCTGGCGGCCCACAATTATACAGCAAAAGTAAAAGGCAGAGACAATTTGGCTGACAGGGATTACTGTATTTTTATGCATATTTTATAAACAAGCACCCTGCATGGAATATATGTATGTGCGCTATACGAGAATATTTTTACATATTGAATGAACATGCGTAATTTATAGTGGGCGTGGGAAAGTCGAACCGATAATTTATAGTGGGCATGGGAATATAATAGGACCCTTGAAAGAATGCGCACAATTTACAGCAACTGTGGCAAAGACACAATTTATAGTGAGTGTGGGAATATTATAGTGAGCATAAGAAGGTGGCAATGAAAGAAAATGCACAATTTAGAGCGGGTGTGGGAAATTTTGAGTTTGGGAATATTTATTTGTATTGAATGCCATGGTATTCCTATAAACAGGTCATTCTGGATAGGGCACTGCACCTTATCAATATTAATTGTTCAGACCCATCCCTGAGGGAGGAGATTAACATATCAAGTGCCTTTGATTTGAGACAACATTAGAATTAAAATCTTGCTTTACTCTGAAGCCTGTCTTTGATCTATTTAATTGATTCTTCGCCAAAGCTTGTAATTGTGTTGCAGCAGGATATCATCTATATAATGGGTGATTGACACCTCTGGGGAAAGTTGATTGGTTATTAATTGCGGGAGATTAAATGTGTCAGATACTGGTATGTGCTTTGTTTACGTCACATTTAAATGTAAATACTACACCTGTGCCGAATATGTGTGCACGTTATACAAAATATTTTACACAAGTTTGGATTTTCTGTGCATTATTTCTGAGTGCGGATTATACGAGTGAAAATACAGTAGTTTACTACAGAATACCCGACTGTCAGGCATTTGGGATTTAGCCCATCCCGGATGTCTATGCATGCTCCCAAAAATGCAGAAGTCTGAAATGAACTGGAGATGAAATGAGCTGGTGGTGAAATAATGATGCATCCTCTACTAGACTCACCACTTTATTAGGTGGGTGAAGCACATGTGTTGCTGAGAGGAGAATGAGAGATGATTTAATTCATAAATACATAATTCATGGCTTTGACAGGACAGATGTGGGGTGTCTTTCAAAATAGGGCTTGATCATTCATGAATAAGATAAAAAATATGTATCAAAGGGTACTGACTCTGGAACACTACAGAAGGAGGGTGTGAATACTCAGTTATTGAATATATTCAAGATAATCACTGACAGACCTTCAGATATTAAGGGAGAGGATATTAATGTTAGGGAGTGGCATTGTGATAAAAGATCATCCTCCACACTGATCCCGCTGCCCTACTCTCAGCTGTCCCAGGTGGCTCAAGTCACCTAGTGCTGTGAGCAAGCTGGTCTGTGGGTTTGTTCTCAGTTTGAATAGTCTGAAGCCCACCGCCCGCCATCAGTCCCCAACCATAGATAGAGGTGATTAGTAAGGATTTACGACCAAAGCCGGCTTAATGGCAGGTCTTCCTTACGGCAATATCGCGGGATTTCTGTGTAAAAAAACCCCATATTAGACAATAAATAAAGTAATGGTAGAACAAAAGACAGGCAGTTACGATAATTTTTCAGGAACATTAATTTGGCTACAACTAGTGGGTTCAATCCAATTCTGATAACTATATTTTAGGAATCATGCAAAGGAAGCAGAAAAAATTAACTACATAGCCAGTGCTGTTCCCCTCTAAGTGAGAAAGTTCACAGATAATTTAATGTAAGCACACAAAATTTTAACGTGCTTTGTGTAATAACTAGAGAGAAACTCCATTAGAAGAGGGGCGAAAAGTTAGGTATCAAATATATGGCAAAAGAACAGGGGGAACACTGAGTAATTAAGATTTGCAACATGTTGTCTAAAAAGTGTGAATTGCAAATTCAGTTGTTGCTTCAAAGGGCAATTTTTCACTTTCAGAGAGAAATATTTCAAAGTAAAAAAAATGGGAAAAAAGCAGGAGTATTGAAATGACTGGATTTCTCTGCGATGTACTGGTATAGATTCAATGCAACAAATAACTTATATTGTTATGCCATAAGACAGGGAAAGTGAATAAACCAATTATGTTCTGACATTATGATGTGCCTCTCAAATATCAACTTTTACAACATTCCTTTTTGTCGGAACTGAGTCAACATTTGCCAGTTTAAATGCAGACAGCAGATAAAATTGTAGTATCTGGTTTTACCTGGGAAGGTTTATAATCTCTTGGCAAAAACAAAAGTGCGGATCAAGTGTGACAAAACATTCACGTTAACTCAATTTATTATATTGTTTAACAAAAATTAATTATTGCTTGAATAGATATAAAATTACCTTCAATTAAAAGTGAACTTTATGGAAAGTTAATGACCTGTATTTACATTTATATTCAAGAACGTTAGTCGAGGCCCTCAGTTGGTCGCCCTGAGAACATTTTTTTTAAATTTGGTGGACTGCCATTACTTCCTGGGAAAGACTTTTACATTGCAATACCTCTTCTGAAACTGCTTCAGCAATAGCCACAAGTAGATTATGTTGGAAATTCAAATAATTCCCACCCTCCCATCTTAAATATTCTTCAATAACACACAAACATTACAAGATATATTTGAAAATAGAACAGAGCCACTTACAGGGCTTGACGGAGTCTTTGGCCAGCCTGGGCTCCTAATGCTATCACTTTCATCTCCATGCACTGAGGAGATGCTAGTAGAGCTTGGGGACAAAGGGGAAGGAATAGGCAGGTTGCCAGGAGTAGGGGGCTGAGAAATACCCTGTGAGTTGTAGCTGTCCTGTGGTAGAGGGACAAAAATACAACACAGGCAGGACAAGGTTCATTCAAAAGAGGAAAAGAATTAATTTAACTGAATTTACATTTTGCCTAACTTTAAATTACAGATAAAATCAGAACATCTGCATAAATTTGGAAAATTGCTGAGTGCTTTGCTGAGCCACCATGCTTAATTTTAAGCTGTATAAAATGCTTAGCACAAGAGATAACCCCATGAAGGAAGCCATTTATAAAGTTTTATTTAAAAAAAAAAGGCAGGAAGCAAAATATTAAATCTACCTTTGCTCCTGCTATTGCTGCACAGAAAGCCATAACTGGAGGAGAAACAGCTAGAGTTAATAAAACCAGGCAAGAGTCTCTGTACCATCTTAATGCCAGATTTCCCACTGTATTTAGTGACTCTAGATCTAGTAACTTTCTTCCCTACTCAGGATGGTAGTGTATGATACACAAAAGAAGACATGCAGAAAGTAGAAGAGAGGATGAAAACCAAATAATATAACACAGCAAACTTGCCAGCCAAACCAACACCAGTCGTGCTAAAGCAATACCTTAGACTTGTTCTCAGTTAGAGGGAGGCCTTCTTCTTTGATATCCATTTTCTGAGGTACCTGCAGTTTGGAATCTCCCTGTGCCATCATGTCTGCTCCAAGGCCAAGTGAAACTATTTACAAAAACACAATTTGGACAACTGAAGTTAATCCTAACATATAAATATCCAATGCTTAAAAATTGACTGTGATAAACCAAAGTAGTTCACAGTTCAAATTTATGTCAGGGACAATCTTGAGATTTTTTTTTCCGGCAGGCCAGGCACAATTTCTACTTATTGGCAGTACAAAAAACTGAACTTAAGAAAAGGCACATCTACAAAAAGGAAGTCCAAACAGACTGTGCAAATCAGAAAATAAATATTCACTAATAAATAATGTGCAAAATATGAATCCTTAAATGAGTCTCTGATTGATTTTATTGTTTAGAGGTCGGATGTTGGAGGAGTTGCAAATTTTCCTGAACCTGATGGTATGAGTCTTGTAGCACCTATACCTCTTTCCTGATGGCAGTAGTGAGAACAGAGCATGTCCTGGGTAGTGTGGATCCTTGATGATTGCTGCTGCTCTCCAATGGCAGTGTTTCATGTAGATTTTTTTAATGGTGGGGAGAGTTTTGCCTTTGATGGACTGGGCTGGGTCCACTATCATTTTCAGGTCTTTCCACTCAAGTGTTATTGGTGCCCCCATATCAGTCCATGATGTAGCCAGTCAGCACACTTTCCACTGACCATCTGTAGAAGTTTGCTAAGGTTTTCAATGTCGTACTAAACCTTCACAAACTCCTGAGAAAGTAGAGGCACTGACATGCTTTCTTCATGATGTCAAGGAAAGTTCTTCTGAAATAGTGTCTCCCAGGAATTTAAATTTGCTCACCCTCTTCACCTCTGATCTCCCAATGATCACGGGATTGTACACCCCTGGCTTTCCCCTCTTAAAAGTCCTCAATCAGTTCCTTTGTTTTGTGACGTTTGAGTGTGAGTTGTCGGTAGTACACCATTCAGCCAAGTTTTCAATCTCCCTCCTGTATTCTGCATCATCGCCTCCTTTTATACAACCCACTACTGTGGTATTGTCAGAAAATTTGTCGCTGGTGTTATTGTCTAACCTAGCCATATAGTCATAGGGGTAAAATGAGTAGAGCAGGGGGCTAAGAATGCAGCCCTCTGGTGCTCTAGTACTGATGGAGATTGTGGAGGAGAAGTTCTTACCAGTTCTCACTGATTGTGGTCTGGAGGTGAGGAAATCCAGTCTCCAATTATACAGTAGGGCATTAAGGCCAAGGTCTTGTGAGTTTGCTATTCACTTTTGAGTGGATGATGGTGTTAAATGCTAAACTGTAGTGGATAAAGAGCATCCTGATGTATGTGTCTTTGCAGACCAAGTGTTCCACGGCTTTATGTAGAGCCAGTGAGATGGTATCTGCCAGAGACCAATTGTTGCGGTCGGAATTGGAACGGATCCATGACTCCACTCAGACAGGAGCTTCAACATCAACCTTTCAAAACACTTCCTAACTGTGATTGTCGATATTCATTTTGGCAGGTTACCACACTCCTCTTGGGCTCAGGTACAAACATGTAACCTTTTAGAATGGAGCAGAAAAACATGGAAATATACTTTGGAAATTAATGGGGTTGGTAGGGAAGTCTTAATTGGTTTTCAATCAAATATCTTATCTCTTGAAAATGCTACTTCAGCCCAGTCTCTCATTTTCAATCACATACAGTTTTCCTAAAGAATGTGTATTTTCTATATGGCCACATAGCAGCACCCCTCCCCTTCACAATTTATCAGGAAAATAAATAAACTGCACTTTTAATAATATTGAGAAGCTAAAAACTAAAATTTATTTTTAAAATGGCAAGAATAAAAGTATAATTACTGCAAGTCAAGATGCTTGCCATTTATTTACAAGTAGCCTGAACATGCACAAACTGATGCAATGATTCCACCTCAACCTGCATGCCAACTTCAGCTCAGTGAACAGCTTTGTGAACATCTGAACCACTTTCTTTATCTGGGATTAATAATCAGAAAATTAAGTAAATTATGATTTGTGTTTTCACAATGTAATTCTGATCAATTGATCAGGACGTCTAGTTTTTAAAAGAAACCTATGTTACGACAGTGGGTATCAATTCAGGCTAATACTTTTAAACCCAAAATGACATCTCTTTCAGTGGGCTACAGTAATATCCAAGAAAAAATATAGATTAAACATGTTTACTCAAGGCACCTGGTCTTCTATACATCTCAGAGAACTTCAAATGAATGAATCACCTTTAAAATTCAATTAGTGATGAGCTTGCAAATAATCAACAATTATCACATAACTCAATAATCTGGTGCTGTTATTTTCAGATAATAAAAACAGAAACTACTGGGCATTACAAACAGCACCAGATTACAGAGTTGCAGAAAGACATAAATGGTGATGTTTTAAGTCAATGAACCTGCATAAGATTTTCAGCATCTGCACGTATTCGATTTTCATTGACCATTATTGGGTTTTGATTAAAGGATACTAGTTAGGATACTGACAACTTTTAAGCTACCAGAGCAATGATCAGAAAGACAGCATTTATTTTCTCAACCAACCCAGACTGCTAGTAGGCCACACCTTTCTCTTTCAGTGTTTAGAAAACCACCAAGCCAAACCCTCGTTTGGCAAGGATAAACCGCATGCTTGCTTACAGCATTATAGAAATGTAAAATCTTATAGCACACAGCCTTTTGTTCCAATGTTGACCGTCTGGCTTATCCCACAATTTTTTGCATGCCCATAACCCACCAGGGTTCATTATTCTGAAATAAATAAATATATATATATATATATATATATATATATATATATATCCTCTTGAAAATTATTTGTTGAATTAATTTTCATTAGGTTTTCAAATATGAAGTCCTTGATCTCAACAGTTTGCTTAAGAAAAACTTAAAAAATACCTACAAATTGGATTCATCTACACATTTTTTTATGGACATTGGACATAAAATTCCATTTTGCCCATGTTAGATTGCATGACTGATCAATTTTGAATTAATTAGCCATCCCTAATAGTGTGTCTGACATTTTCCAGGGATCACACATGCTATTAATAACATTATCCAAAGTGCAATGAACCTTTTAGCATTTAACAAAATATGTTAAAAGGTGCAACACCTATGATCTGTTTATGTAACTTAGAAAAGAACACATAAATCATCTAAGCAGGTCATAAAGGGGTGTGATTTAAATTGTGCCATGCTCCTTGATAGATTACTCTTTGCAACTATTGGCCTGCGTTTTTATTCACCAGCAAATTTCTCATCGAACTACTGAATATCCCACAACTTAGAGAAGACTTGATACACAATTTTCAACACAGCTTTTTGCCTGAGGCATGCTTCACAGTGCCATGGACACTTGTGGAATGGAACTCAATCTGTGCATACAACTGTGGGGAGTGGCACATCACAGAAGATAGGTGTTGCCCCTCTCCCAGAATTTCTGTCATTCCCATGGCAGCTACTACATAGTTGTTAAGAAGACTGCTCCATTAAGGTTCTGATGGTCATTCTTTATATAATTCCAACAAATTTTACTGAATGTTGTTCAGAAATCACAGATAAAGTTTTTTTAAAAATGCATGAAATGAAATGAAATGAAATGAAAAAAAGCATATAAATGATATTCACTTTTTTTTGTGTCAGTTTCATGAACTTGTGATGGTTACCAGATTGGGCATTACCTAGCACTTGCTTAGTACATATAAAATGGTGAATTCCAATTTCTAGTCATTCTTGTTTAGCTTTCTACCTGAATGATTTCTACTATCCACATTAACGAACAAGTCTACAGCCAGCCAACCAAAATCTAAACATTTCTCTTGGATGAAAGACAAAGAGCTTCTGTGTAGAACAAGTTTTAAAATAAAAGGCACAAAGTCATCACAAGACAATTCATAAGAAGCTTGACTTTCAGTTGCACAATGTAAGCCCATTCAAGTTACGGAGCAAACTTCTTCAAATACCCTGAGAGCCAAGTTTCTCACCTAAGAATTTTGCAAACCATTTTATAGATGGACAAGGATAACAAATCGAGGAAGAACATTTTAGAAATGACCATCTGCAAACTTGTCTGGAGATGGCACTGTGGTTCAGTGCATTGTTGAAGTGGCTGAAAGAAGAATATTAGCTTGGGCAAAGTATCATATTAATTTAACAAATCTCATTCACAACTGCATGACTTACATCAGTAGGAATCCCCTTACAAACTGGGACAGCTGTAATGACAGCAACAGTGTTGGTATAATGAAGGCTTCATGAACGAACCATTAGCTATGTATGTACAGGAACAACTCTGGTGTAATTTTGACAAAGTTTTCAGCTTCAAGTTCAGAAGATTGCACTTTTTAGTAACTTGAAGGTAAAGGCAAATGGATAGGTTTAACAAATTATTTCGTTCAAGAAGCAGAGTATAAAGTATTTCATTTCTAGCTCGCAGCTATCTTGTGTACACATGATGCAGGATACAGATTATAAAAGAAAATGCAAGTACGAGTTGCCTCAATATTCCTTACCAGTAGGGATGTGTAGTGGATTGACAAAATTAATGCCACATAGCTTCCAAGAATGTGGCTTTCTGGTTGGTGCAGTTACGATCGATTATTGTATAAAACAAGCTGTGCAATGTTAGAGCAGAGTGTAGTCACTTTATGGCAGCTAATCTATGAATGGATTTTACATTAGTTTTATTTTCTTTAACTTTGATAGCAGCTCATCACCTGACACCAACATATCAGGAGAGAACTAATTCCTCAACTGTATCACAATAAATGTCTGTTATGTATGGAAATAAAAACACCAATGGCATCGTAAAGAAATCACATCAGCGCCTCTCATATTCCTCAGGAGTTCGAAGATTTCGTATGATACCAGAAACCCTGGTAAATTTCTACAGAGGTGTGATGGAAAGTCTGCTGACTGGCTTCATCACGGTCTGGTATGGAGACAACAATACCCTCGAGCGTAAAGGTATCCAAAAGGCAGTGGACACAGCCCAGGACATCACAGGCCAAACCCACCCCACTATCGAGCACATTTACAAGGAACACTGCCGTCAGAGAGCAGCAGCAATCAAATCATCGAAGACCCACACCACACAGCACATGGTATGTTCTCGTTGCTGCCATCAGGGAAGAGGTATAGGTGCCACAAGACTCGTACGACCAGGAGCAGCTGCTACCCTTCCACCATCAGACTCCTCAATGACAAACTCAATCAGAGACTAATTTAAGGACTCTTACTTGTGCATTTTATTGATTTTCTTTTTTATTCTCTCTGTATTGCAGTTTGTTTACATTTCTTATCAGTTTACAGTTCTTTATTTGTTTACATGTATATGCTATGTATGTTTTTTGCACTGCCAATAAGTAATTCTGCCACACCCACAGAAATAAGAATCTCAGGGTTGTATATGATGTCATGTATGTAATCTGACAATAAATCTGAAATCCGAAATACAGGAAATTGAAGAAATTATACAAAATCCCATGGGATCCACAGTGAATTGACAGTTTCAATACGGAATTGGCTGGCCCATAGATGACAGGACAGTGGTAGAAGGATGTTATTCTGGCATGAGGTCTGTGACCAGTGGTGTTCCACATGGATTGTTGTTCATGATATATAGTGCCCTCCATAATGTTTGGGACAAAGACACACATTTCCTTTATTTGTCTCTGTGTCCCACAGTTTTAAATTAGTAATCAAACAATTCACAAATAATTAAATTGCACATTCCAGATTATATTCATGGTTATTTGTATACATTCTGGTTTGACCATATAGAAATTACAGCATTTTTTAATCCATAGTCCACTCATTTCAGGGAACCATAATGTTTTGGACATTTGGCTTCACAGGTGTTTGTGAGTACTCGGGTATGTTTAATTGCTTCATTGGTGCAGGTATAAGAGAGCTAGGCTTGCTTCAAAACTTTGATCACCTTTGGAGTATGTAGTTGCCATTTTTCAACACGAGGACCAGAGTTGTACCAATGAAAGTCAAAGAAGCCATTATGAAGCTGATAAACATGCTGATAAACTAAGAGACATTGCCCAAACCTTAGGATTACTAAAATCAACAGTTTGGAACATTATTACAAAGAATGAGCATCGTGGTGAGCTCAGTAATCACAAAGGGACTGACTGGAATTGCAAGAAAGAACTCCATAGCTGATGACAGAAGAATTCTCATCATAATGAAGAAAAATCCCCAAATGTACATCCAATAGATTAAAAGCACTCTTCAGGAGACAGGTATGAAATGTCAATGACTGCTGTCCGCAAATTTCAGGAAAAGAAATATAGAGGCTACAGAACAAAATATAAACCACTAGTTTGCCACAGAAACAGAATGGCCAAATTACAGTTTGCCAATAAGTATTGAAAAGAGCCTGAAGAATTCTGGAAAACAGTCTGTGGACAGATGAGACAAGATCAACCTGTATCAGAGTGATGGCAAGAGCAAAGTGTGGAGGCATAAAGAAATTACCCAAGATCTAAAGCATATCACCTTTGCCATTGTTTGCATCTTGCAGTGTAGCCTCTGTATTTCTGTTCATGAAGTCATGTGTAAACAAATAATCTTGACTAAATTCTGGAATGTGCACTAAATTGCCTGAAAATTTAAAACTGTGGAGCACAGGATCAAATAAAGGGAAATAGTGTCTTTGTCCCAAGCATTATGGAGGGCACTGTATGTAAAGATTTAAAAGAAAAACTCAGTGGGTGGGCTTGAGGGTTTGGAGAAGATGCAAAGATTAGAGTTAACAGCAATACAAGAAAATAGAGACCAGTTACAGATGTGGGCAGAAAAATGGCAGAGTTTAATACTGATCAGTGTGATGTGTTGCACTTGGGAGAGCAAATAAAAAGGGAAAGTAAATAGTTAATAAAGTTTAAGTTTATTACTTTTTGATTGATCAAACAGCAGGACATTTCTTAGCATTGATATGCAGTGGAATTTGGAGCTTGAGATCCATAGCTTCCTGAAAGTAGCCACATAAGTAGATAGGATGATAAAGAAGGCAAATGACAATTTTCCCTTCTCCATTCGGGCAGGACATGGAGTACAAAAGTAAGTCACTTTGCAGCAGAATAAAACTTTGGGCGGGTCACACTTGGGAAACTGTGTGAAATTCTGATTGCCCCATACAGAAAGGATGTGGAGACTTTGAACAGGATACGGAAAAGGTTTACCAGTATGTTGTCTGGTTTGTAGGATATGAATTATGGGGAGAGGCTAAACAAATTTGGGTTGCTTTCCCTTGAGGCTGGGTGACCTAAAAGAACTTAATAAAAAAAAAATCTTATGAGCCATTAAACACATTGATAGGATAGACAGTCAGTGTCTTTGACTTCGGGCAAAAGTGTCATTCATACATGAGTGGGTGTGTGGGGGGGAAGAACTTAAAGGAGATGTGCAAGGCATTTTTTTTACACACAGAGATGGGAAGGTGCCTGGAACAGGTTGCCAGGAGAAGTGGTGGAAGCAGATACAACAGTAGCATTTAAGAAGCTACATCCTCAACATTCATTGGAGCGACTTCATCCCTAACATCGAAGTACTCGAGATGGCAGAGGCCGACAGCATCGAATTCACGCTGCTGAAGATCCAACTGCGCTGGGTAGGTCACGTCTCCAGAATGGAGGACCATCGCCTTCCCAAGATCGTGTTATATAGCGAGCTCTCCACTGGTCACCGTGACAGAGGTGCACCAAAGAAGAGGTACAAGGACTGCCTAAAGAAATCTCTTGGTGCCTGCCACATTGACCACCGCCAGTGGGCTGATATCGCCTCAAACCATGCATCTTGGTGCCTCACAGTTCGGCAGGCAGCAACCTCCTTTGAAGAAGACCGCAGAGCACTGACAAAAGACAAAGGAGGAAAAACCCAACACCCAACCCCAACCAACCAATTTTCCCTTGCAACCGCTGTAACCGTGTCTGCCTGTCCCGCATCAGACTTGTCAGCCACAAACGAGCCTGCAGCTGACGTGGACATTACCCCTCCATAAATCTTCATCCACAAAGCCAAGCCAAAGAAAAAGAGAGATGTACACAAAATATGAACGGAATGAAGCTATATCTGTGGCAGCCTGCAATTGCGGAGATCTGGCTGGCACATCGCACGGCAGCAGATGTGGACAGAGATCGCTAAAGCGACTCCCAGAACAACAAACCAGCAGGAGTAGAAGCTGGGGCAGCATCAGACCAACAGCCCTAAAATGCCGTTGGTCAAGCAGCCAAGCTAACTCAGCAGAAACAAGCTGGGGAAGAAGGGCTGACTCAGTCAATCAGCAAAAATGGCGGGAACTTGAACAGTATAAAAGCAGCCTTTCCAGCACAAATAAAGGAGTGAGCTTAACCTGCCACACTGTGTGTGTGTTTCTTTGTAGCGGTCGGCAAGCAGCAGAGTTTTAGTTTAATTTCGATATAATGTTTAGCACAGACACGTGGGCTGAAGGGCTTGTTCTTGAGTGGTACTGTTCCATGCAATGTGATCCTGCTCTACAAATGAAACTAGGCATGTCATAAGAAATTCAAACTGAACTGAAATGTTCTTGTACTTGAAATAACAACTGATTTGAAATGAATGGTATCACTGTACAAAAATTGTTACTTCAATCTGGATACCAGAAAAAAACCTCAAGATTTTTAAGAAACAAATAGTAATTTTGGTGGAGGATCTGAATTTTGAAGGCAGGCAGGGTTATTAAGTCATACAGCATGGAAACAGGTCCTATGGCCCATCTCATCCATGCCGACCAAAGAGTCAATCCCAATTGCCTGCATTTCGCCCATATCCCTCCAAACCTTTTCTATTCATGCAGCTGTCCAAATGTTTTGTAAGTGTTATAATCATACTTCCTTCTATCACTTTCTCTGGTAGTTTGTTTCAATAAGCCCACCACTCTCTGTGTAAAAATGTTGCCTTTCGTCTCCTTTATAGCTTTACTATCTCATCTTAAACCCATGCCCTCTAGTTTTAGCTCCCCCCCAAAAAAAAACACACCCTGGGAAAGAGTTTTTAAAATCACTTTTTCTTTTGTAAACTGTGATATTAGTAACATTAGTTGAAATTTAATGAGGATATAAAAATATGAACAGAATACTGCCTAAAATCACCACCTGTGCTAGAACATTTCCTTAAGCCAAAGTATGAGAGCAACTTTGCTCCATTTACAAGACTTTTCCCATTCTACTGCAATCCTCCACTCCTTAGCAAACTTTACTTAGAAATTTCCAGTATAAATAATGTAATATGAAAGACAAACAATCTGAGATGATTTAACTGCTAATATTCAAAGAAGGTTTACAGGGGATTTCAATGAGTACTTTTCTCTTGTTTAAAAGTATATGGTTCAATTTCAACATATAAACCAGATCCAGAAGGAACAGCACTGATGAGGGTGATCAAAGATTCAGAACTACCCAGGCCATTTGCAGATGCTGTACAACTTGAGGCTTAAATAAATGCTGAAGTACAATCAAAGCAACATTTCGCTCTTATGTTTATGATGCCCCAAATGATGTAGTCACGCCATATCAATCTAGTTTCTCTACTACCCATTGATTTGCTTCTATAGTGAAGCTATGCCAGTCTAGCTCACAATTGACTTCATGAAACAGACTTGAAACTATGTAGTGTCCAATTTATGGGTTAACTTGAGGACACAATAATAATCGTGCTCAGTTAAAACAAACTGCTCTTATAACAGTACAGATGATTAGCATCATTGGTACAGGTCATAAGTTTCACAAACTAGGCAGTTAGGTGAACAATTGTGTTTCCAAGATTGTTATAAATAAGCATTGAGGAGCAATCCTTCCATTGTGGTCAAGAAAAACCAGCTCATAATTCTACAGGTATTAACTAGTATCCTGGTGAGTACTAGAGTGTGGTCTGTTTCTCGCATATTGTATCCTTCAGGAGAGCAAAACCTTAGAATAAGCAGCAACTGAATCAAAATCACAACACATATCATATACGTTACTCTGATAGGCAGGCCAGATTAGATGCTTGCACATCTGTTGAAGACTCTGGGTCAATTTAAATCTCAATATTTTTGTTCATAATTGATGAAATCACTCAACTTAAAATAGAGTCCTATTGAAGACGTAAACAAGGCACCAGTAAATATCTCTTCCAGATGGTTATACTAGTAAAATTCTGCTTTGTTTTCTCCATGTTTTCTCCCTATGTAAATTTAAATGCAGCTTTTAATATCCATTATAAAAAATATCTTGAATTATGTTGGTAAAATTTAAGACACAAATGAAAAATTATCTTTGAACAATGCTGAGATGTTTTATACTTTTCTCTACAAAGACATATTCATATGCGACTCTCTACTCACAAACCTCTATCCCCTTTCAGAAAAATAACTGACCATGGGAGTTTGCAGAAATGCAAGTAACCCTGTCAGCATTAATGCTGCCCTTAAGAGTAAACTCTGAAGTTCAAACCTCCTTCAGGGCTGCAGAGGTTAATTTTGGGGATGAGGGAATCAACAAATGAATGAAGGACTGGTCAAACGATTAGACGATCATTTTTTAGAAGCCTGAAGCTAAACATGCTGGTCAGCCTGAAAAAGATTCAATTTGAGAAGCTTGACTCTCAACAGGAAGGTCATGAAGTCAGCTGCCAGAATTGATGATTCTTCAATGCTCTCTGATTGGGTAAAATGTAGTAGTTTACATGGGGTGCATGAAACAAGCTGAGAATTCCATCTTTTGGTGGTAGAGAAGTGTGCCTGTGATAGAAGGCAATAATAATATTGAAAGTCAAAATCTTTTTTAATTCCCAAAGGTCTCAAACTGACAGCCAAAAACAGCTGACTTTAATAGTCAATTGCAGCTGACCATACCTTTCTGCTCCTCAATGAACCACGTGAAACTTAAGACAAATTTTACAGATAATCAGACGGCCCACAATCTAAATTCTAGTAATGGTGTAACCATCATTAAATACATTATAAGAAAAACATTTTTTTTTTACAGATAAATGATCATGAAATAAAGCTGCATTTTTAATTAATGGCTTACTTGCTTCAGTGTTTCTTAACAAGATGACAAAATGAAAACTGCAAATTAAAATTTGATAACTTGTTAAAAAGCTTTTTCACATCTTTATTGGAATTAAGGTGTAAAAAAGTGTCATATTGAAAAACAGCCGTCATGACAGCTTATTCGACTTTTTACACAAAAGTCCCACAATATTGCTATAAAGAAGACTAAACCAAACAACACCGGCATAATGCCAGGCCAGTGTGTCATTTTACACAGCTTGCTGGCAGTCCGGGAGCAAAAGAGGTGGGACGTGTTACACAACAGCGTCGGCGTCTAATATGATGTATAACATATGTGTCAGACATTGCTTTCTACACAATAATGGCGATTGAACTTGGTGTGCTTATGCTAACCATGAACACTTATGCCGCTCTTCAAACACAAGCAAATTTTCTGCGCCCCAATTTTCAACTTTTTGATGCTTTGATGGGCAGATTTATGTGAGCAACGTGTTCGTGCGATCAGAAGTACATTGGAGGAGAATTTGAAGAGAAGCAGAGAGCAGTTTGAGGCAGAAGTGTGCGCAGACTTTAGATGCTGTAGACGGAGACGTTTTCTTCTTTTGAATCAATTTGCATTGGTCTCAGATAGAAGAATGTGGAGGAGAGAGAGAGACCACACAGGACTGTGTTCTGGGGTAACGTCCTCGACAATTTTGATAAAGATGAATGGTGGAGTCATATTTGTATGTCTCAGAATACTTTTGACTTTGTATTGGAACTCATTGAGCCAGATCTGAGGTGCAAGAATTGGCGACAGCTTCTGTAACTCGGCTTAGACTCACTGTGCTTTGCGGTGGCTGCTACCCCAGACGAATATTGATCCATAAGTTGCATTTTTGGTGTCGGTGTCATCACTGTGTGTGTATGTGTGTGTTGGTATGCCAAATTACTGGAACATTGAAGAGGGTTCTTTTCAAATGCTTTGTGTGATCTTCAGGAGACAATGGACGGATTTTCAGAATGGGGGCTATCCAACGTGTGCTGAAGCACACATTTTCCCATCATCACCTCTCCCCCACAATGATGCATCAGCCTACTACAATCAGAAAGGGTGACACTCCATTGTTCTTCAAGCTGTTGTTGACTACAACTGTTGGTCAGGATCGTGGCCTGAGTTACAATTATTTGTTTTTAAAAATTAATGTGCTTCATATGTCAATCTATACACAGTATTTTTGTTGTTCCAGCGTAACAGATGTGTACATGGGTTGGCCTGGTTGCACCCATGATGCTAGAGTTTTAGCCAACTCACCCATCTACAGAAAGGCCAAAGATCAAGGCGAATACCGTTTCCCACATGAAGTAAGTTTATATACCCCACTGTACAGTAATGTATGTGTGGATTAATCGATCGTGTTTATTTGTCATATAGATACAATCACAGTAAAATATGTATATATGTATAAACTGAAGGGATGGCTGACTGAGTGTACTTCAAATAAAACTTATGGCAAGTCCAAGGGTCAGCTTCAATCCTTTTATTGTAAAACAGCCACTGGAAAACATTAGTGAACTGATTGTGATCTAAGAGGTTGGATAAAGTACTTGTACATCTACATTGCTTTGCTCACAGAAATCCAAAACTGTTAACAGAGTGGAAATCCCTGTGCATCTAATCGGAGACCCAGCTTACCCCCTGAGGAAGTGGCTGATGAAGGGGTTCACTAACCACCATGCACTCTATGAACAGCAGCGAAGCTTTAACTACCATTTGAGCTCGGCAAGGTTGGTGGTAGAAAATGCTTTCGGATGTCTCAAAGGTCGCTGGTGGTGCCCGGCCAAGCAACTTGATATTTGTCCCACTTTTGTATCAGACGTTGTTGTTGCCTGTTGTGTTCTACACAATATATGTGAAATCAACAAGGAACACTTCTTGCCAGAATGAAATACTGAACTACCAGATCTCCCTGAGCCTGATGGAGTTGCTTATCAGGGTGCACATGCACACGGTCACCAGGCGATCCGTGAAGCAATTTAAGCAAACAAATAACAACCTTCAGTAAATGTATATTGCGCATGTCAGAGAATTGTAGTGTACAGGAAACATGTAAATAACAATAAAAAGGGTGAATTTAATGCCATATAACTATTTACAACTGTGCAGACAAAACAAAACACCAATGACTATGTGCAAAAGTACTAAGGCACATCACGGTATGGGCAACTGTTAAATCATTCTAGCAGCTGGAAGGAGGAGGAGGAGGAAGAAGGTGGTCGAAATGACTTGTTATGTCTCACCCGTGTGGTGGATGCTGTCAATTTGCTGTGATGCAGAGAATAATACTGCTTCTGGAGTGTAGAAGCACAATAGTGTCATGTGGGAGTTTGGTGCTGTGGAGCGGGAGCAGGGTGGTGTGGTACAGGAGCTGCCATGAGTGCAATCAGGTCCCACATAAGGGATGCCTGATTCTGCATCTCAAGCTGAATGTCCTTAAACAAGTTGTTGAGCCTATTCATTTAATCTGCTCTTGTCTATAGGCCTCCCGCGCTGCCATCTCCACCCCCTGCGCCTCTCTCCTCAGCTGCTCTTCGTGGGCCCTAAGCATTTCCAATAGGAGGCGTTCCCTCTCCACATCTTCACAATCCAAGGCCAGTAACAAGTCTCTCATTTCCTTTGTCATCACCTGGGCTTTTATTTCTTTCTCTTTTCTGCCGTGACAGGCATCCTAGAGAATAATAGAACACAAGTGACATTAGCATGATGGGTCTTTATGGGCAAACACACTCACAAAAACAGATGGAAAAAAAGGTTTATCATTAAAAAAAAATCTTTTACCTGGTTAAGCATGAGGTTCAGATTCACCATTTTTATTGCTGGCCTCCGTGTCCATACCACTATGGACTTCGGCATCATCACTGGTGCTGGAGGAGGGAGACGTAGCTGGAATGGTCTCAAGGGAAGTTGGATCCTCCATGTTGTTCAGAAGAGCAACCAGGTTTGCAGATTGGGTTGTGTCCCAAATGGAATAGCACAGATCGAAATATGGCCAGTCCAAATGCCCTCTACCACTCCTGCCATTATGGTTGTTCACATGACTTTTTTTTAAAATCGCAAGCTCTTCAATTTGCTTGTTACCTGCACCTTGTCCAGAGCAAAGCCACGGTCTCTAAGATGCTGTGCCAGCCTTTTTAATATCGAGCCATCCTTTACCGTCCCAGTTATATGTCGCCTTATTTCGTCCTCTGCTTGGAGGGTAAGGAGCTCTCAGACCTCTTTGTCTCCCCAATCCGCAGACATTAGCTGCTGACTGCTTCTTCCTGCTTTTATATTTTTTAATTTCCCATTGATAGGTTGCACACATCATCAAAACATCACATTCCTTTCCCGATGTAATCCCGGGATGCCAGATCGTCCTTTTCACACAGACGTTGATTTGGCGCTGTGACTACTTCTGCTGCTGGGTTAAAGGTGGGACTGGAATAACCCCCCCCCCCCCAATTTGTGTTTGTACCCTTTATACAGAAGGCATAGCGCAATAAAGGCACAATATTCCCACATTGAAGTGGCTGTGTAAAAGGGACTTATCACTCAGGATATCCCAAATCAGCTGTTCAGGCTACAAAATAGCATTATTAATGATTTCGCAATACACAAATTAAAAAAAAATCCAAACAAGCCTAAATCATTCACATGTGTTGCTCCATAATGTTCATTTTTCTTATCTGGTTATTTTATCCCCATTGGAGCAGAGAAATATCTTTTCCTCTGCAACGCAAAAAAGAAAACACTGAAACAAACTTTTCGACAATTTATAAACCTCCAACTCTCACAGAGGTCCAGTACAAATATCTTTGGAAGACATTGTCATATACCTTGAATCTTACAAGGAAACTAATTTAAGGTTAACCTTGGAGAAAAAATCCCACATGATTCAATGCTCATAACATTTCCAGTGTGGCCTGAACTCACTGGATCTACAAGTTGTAAGTCACGAACAGGCTCTGTCTACTTGACAGTTCAATTTAACGGAACTAACAAGTGAGAGCTGAAGTGATCTGCAACCTGCTGCACAGCATTTCCTGTATGATACGAGCGAGTGGTAATCTAATCATCTCAACAAGCTTCCTTTCCTTCTCACAAACTATACAGCCGTTAGCTTACCTCATATTCTGGGTCAAACTGAAACAACTGCTGGGCAAGATAATCAACTGCAGCAATACCCTCTCGTATTTGTTGATTCACTACAATCAGATCATATTTAAAACAATGAAACAAACTTCTTCACCAGCAGGGTAACTGAACCATTTCATTTTATCAGTAACACACACCATGAAACATTCATCTCACCCTCAGCCTGTGAGGAAGGACATGCCAATCTTTTTAAAAAGTCACAATGTGACAAAGAAAAATATTGTAGAATTTTTGAGCTTGCCCATAATTTACAGCCGTCTCAGGGAAATCAAATTAGAAACAATGCACCATGCAGAAATGGGATCTAGATTTCACTTCAATTTAATGAAACCAGAACATTTAAAAAATGTGACTGAAACTATTAGAGCAAAATCATTCAGTGTTGACTTGGCTCACTTGCTGAGCAATGGATCAGAAAATTAAAGATTTGAGTAACAAAATATGGAATTGCTATGCAAGTTAGACTGATAGAACAGCGAATTTCCAAGACTGCTTTATTGCGAGGAATGCTATTTCTAAAAATTGCAACATTTTTCAATTAATCATACGTATTTTGCAGATAGCATCAAATTATCTATAATCAGACTTTTTGTCATCTGAACTAATATTCTCAATTCAAATGATTTCTAAAAGCAGATTATTCACTTTATGGCTGCTTGATGAGTGCAGCATGTAAATAACCACACACCATGTGATGACACTCAAATTCTCTCTGAAGTGGCACAGCAGGCAACTCAGTTTATACAAAATAAAACAGGATAGTAACTCAGCATCAATCAAAGCACCAGATCTCAACAAGCCAACTCTAATGGCCCTCCAAAAATCACCCTCACTAAACTGGAGGAGGTATTCCACAGATGTGACAAATGACACCATGGATCTACCTTATAAAATTATACATATTAGCCAAAATCCCAGACTCCTCCATCACCAGTCCTGGATATGTCCAGTCTGAGAGATACCACTGACTTGCTTACCACCAAGAATATATACCACCTGGAACTACTCCCCAAAATCACACCTTCATAATGAGACGCCATGTCCCATAAAGACAGAAAATGCAGGAGAGAAAACAAATCTTTAATTAAATTTAAAAAAAAGTAAATATCCATGTGAAGTAATTTTTTATCGAATTGTCACTTACTTTTCATTTGCAATTTCATCCTACTGCTCTTGTCCAGGTTCTTTTCCTCTATATCATAAAAAATATTAATTCACATGCTCCCTTTTTGCAGATCTTATTAACATTTCAGTCGGGTTTTGCTGTACTTTGTTTTCCATTAAGTCACCTGTATTTGTGATGGTTTTTTTCCTGCTTATACTTTTTACTTTGGGTTTTTTATTATTCCTCATCTTCTTCAATCCTTGCTTTTAATTTGGTAAGGCATAAAACTATTCAATGGATGGCAGTTACCACGATGACGCTTTACATTCGAGGAAATTCAAGATGTCATCCTTCATCGATTTTAAATTGTAATTTAAAAAAATTTAGACATACAGCATGGTAACAAGTCATTCAGTCCAACGAGCCCCTGCTTTCCAAATACCCCAATTAACCTACAACCCCTGTAAATATTTTAAAAGATGGGAGAAAACCCTCGCAGACACGGGAAGGATGTACAAATTCCTTACAGATAGCGCTAGATTTGAACCCGGGTCAATGGAGCAGTAATAGCAATGCGCTGTGACGTAAACCGTGTCGCCCAGTAAACATGGCTTCCCTTCCTCTGCTATCAATGCAGCAACTAACCTTTGTATCCAACATCTTATTTTCTACATTTACCTCATCTCCAATGGGATCCCTCCACCAAACCTTCCTTCCCCTCCTTTCCATAAGGATCACTCTCTCGTGTGACTCACTTGTCTCTTTCCATTAATCAGCCCCTGGCACTTTTATCCCTGCAACCTATCAAATCAAATACTACACCTGTATCTATACCTCCTCCCTCATCACCATTCAAGGTCCCAAACTCTCCTTCCAAGTGAGGTAACACTTTACCCAAGAATCCATAAAGGTCAATTATTGCATATGGTAGTCTTCTACAGATCGGCTTTGAGGAACACCTTCGCTCTGTCCACCCAATGCCCAAGATCTCCACTTTAATTCCGCTTCCCATTCTGACAAGTCTGTCCATGGCCTTATGCACTGCCAGGATGAGGCGACTCCCAAAAGAAGGAAAAAGCACTTTATAGTATATCTTGGTGATCACTAACCAGATGGCATCAACATTAACTTTTCCATTTTTCAGGAAACCCCCTCCTTAACCCTAACTCTTAACCCTAACCCTAACCCCATTAGCCTCCAACCCCCACCCTTACATCTCCCAAATCTCTCTGGGTTTATTCCTTCTCCTCTTTCCCCTCCGACGCCCTCTCTACTATATGACCTACTGTCCTCCAATTAAAGTGCATCTTTCTCAGCTCTCTTCCATTACCTCTGACGATTTTTTTTCCCACATCTTCCCCCTCCAACCTGATTCACCTGCCAGCGGTGTTCTTATCCCACACCCTTCCTTTTATATGCTGAAATTTTAGTGATTGATGAACGAGTGTGTCTTTGCACATAAATACTTCCCATAATACACCATCTTTCCTTATTTTTCCCATGAAAGAGTATAACTTCATATTTACGCCCCTTATTTCCATAATGCCATTATCCCGAGAAAATGATATAGCAGTGTATTGATTACTTGCATACATTTCTCATACAAAAAATAACTATGAACAGGATGTACTTAATCTGTGGCCTGTCATCAGGTTCTCATCCATTATGGTTTGGTTGTACCCCAGAAGTAGGCTGGTTTATCAAGGAAGTGCAATAGTAGTCTTGGATGCTCTTGAAATGGTTAATAAGCATTCACAGACAATATAGCAGGTTTTATCCTGGCAGAGCACTTGGATCTGCGACAAAGTGTAAAGATGGATTTATGTCCCACTCCAAGGAAGCTAATGATTCTCTTGGAAAACTGTGATAACATCACAGTTAACATCAATCAGCAAGGTGCCTTCAGGGAAGCTTTCAAATGTGGCATCCCTCATTTTCCTTTGGTTTATGAATCACGGTTGAATAAAACCTGCCTGAAACAGACTTCATTTCAAGAGATTTTCATTCTATATCATATTTATTACATAAATTAGGAGGCACAAAGGATAGAGTTCATACCAATTCATTTTAACATAAGATCATTAAAAATGTTGTAATTTTAAGTTGACTTGAATCAGAAGTCCACTGCTGAGTCCACTGGATTGTACAGTGTACTTAAATGCACAGAGGCAGCCTGGAATAATCTATACTCGGGGCAACTATAGAAAATGCCTTGTAACACTTTCTTATGGGACTTTCCAAGCTTTAAAAGGAATCTAAAGTGGCAAAAAATGTAGACTTTTGGCCAGACATTCCTCATGCCTCCGAGATTTAGTGTTCTTTAACAGTGCATTGTTTAATAATCCATATGTGTTACATACACACATCCCCTGTGGTCCATGGTACTCAAATTGACACATATTAAATACTATCCTTGGGACTGCCAGTTTGGGACTGTTGCTTGTTACTTGGAATTTCCTCTCTCCTTCATAGAGGCCAGCAATTGTGAGATGGTGCACTACATTTGCCACTTACATTGAGCTTCTCTGTGTAGATAAATTTTCAGTTCTCAGTGCCTCCTAAATGCTTCTCCTGAACTTTGACCTAGTGCCTCCCAGGAACAAGTGGGTATGTGGCAATTTTTCCTGGGAAACTTGGCACATTTTTGAATATTTTCTCTGTTTGCCTTGTAATCTCTTCCTGCAAGTAATGTGGAACAAGGTTCCTGCTTTGGGTTTACAGGGCATGCTTACAGTGACAACTGATTAAAGTAAGGGCCTTGGTGCCAGAGATGTTGGCCTGTGCAGGACACTAACAGAGTTCTGTTACCCTTCCAATGGATCTGGAAAATTTCACAGTGGTTATATCTTCAGTCCCTTGCAGTGCCTACACTAGGTAGTCCAGGCCTCAGTGCATGCTGGAGGTGCAATCATTGTTTCCTGGTAGACCACAAATTTTGGGACAGGTTTGAAGTCTTCATCCTTAAATACTCTTTTTTCTCCCCCAAGTCGGCCAAAAGCAGTGCTGGCAAATTGAAAATGATGTTTAGAGTTGCTGAAGAGCTGCTCACAAGACATGGAAAATAGTCTACTTTTCCCATAGAGAGCAGAGGTGAGTTGGTAAAGGACTTAGTCATGTGGATTTTGAGCAGATGGCTTATCCTTTCATCTGTTTCCACGATTTTGACAGGGCTGAATATGCGCAAATATTGGGTTACTGAAGATAAATTGCTGAACTTGGTATGACATGGGTTCAAAAAGTCAGTCTTGCGGCACAGAAACAGGCACTGGGTTCTGGAATATCAGTTGATTAGCTTCTCATTAGTTGTGTAAATTTAATCCATTCCTGCATAAAGCTTGGAGGTAACATGCAACATGAATAATTGGAAATTAAGTGTCAGGGCAATGCCACAGTCTTGCCTACTGGGGACCTGCTGGTTAGGATTATGGATTGCATGCTACTGTGCAATATTCTGAAGAAGTGGACAAATTTCTGTGGGATTTGAATTTGAGGAGGGTGTGCAACACTCCCTCCTGATTGAAAGAGTTAAATGTCTTATCAAGGCTGCAAAAAGACCATGTACAGTAGATGGTGCTTCTCCTTGGATTTCTTCGAAGTTGGAGCAAAGGTCATGTCCACACTGCCTAAAGATTGCATGTCACACATATTAACGATCTGGATAAGAACAGAGGTAGCACTATTGGTAGGTTTGTGGGTGACACTAAAATCGGTGATGTTGTGGACAGTGAAGAAAGTTGCTTGAGGTTAATGACAGAATCTTCAACAAGTGTAAAAGTGAACAAAGGAATATCAGATGGAATTTTACTGAGACAAGAACTGTATGAAGTGATGTAATTTGCTAAGTTAAACCAGGGTAGGGAATGACAAGGCTCTGGGGAGTGTTGCACAACAGAGAGATCTATGGGTCCATAGCAGTTTCCTAAAAGTGGTGACACAGATAGACAAGTTGGTGAAGAAGACATGTGGCACACTTGCTTTCATCAGATGGGGCACAGAGTACAAGAGTTTGAGATTTTATATGACAGTTGCATTGGACATTGGCACCTGAAATATCCTTCCACACAGCGGCTGGTGGACATATGAAATAAGTTGCCAGAGGAAGTGGTAGAGGTAAGTTCAATCATAACATTTAAACGGCATTTGGACAGAAATGCAGGTAAATGGGGGAGATCTTAAATAGTTATTTTGCAACAGTATTTACTCAGGAAACTGACATAGTGGATAAGGAAGGAAGGGAAATTAACAGAAAAGTCATGGAACAGATGGAGATGAAGGAGAAAGAGGTGCTTGCTGCCTGACAGCGAATTAAGGTAGATAAATCACCTGGGCCAGATATGATATTGCTTCAAACCTTGAGGGACACTAGTGTAGAAATTTCAGGGCCCCTGGCTGATATATTCAAAATGTTCTTAGCCATGGGTGAGGTGCCAGAGGATTGGAGGGTAGCTTATGTTGTCCCATTGTTTAAAAAAGGCTCCAAAAATAAACCATGCAATTATAGGCTGGTGAGCCTGACTTTAATAATAGGTAAAATATTAGAAGGAGTTCTGAGAGACAGGATATATAGGTATTTGGACAGTCATGAGCTGATTAAGGATAGTCAGTATGGCTTTTTGTGTGGTAGGTCATGTTTAACAAATCTAGTGGAGTTTTTCAAGGTTTCCAGGGAGGTGAATGAAGGAAAGGTTGAGGATGTTGTCTACATGGACTTTAGTAAAGCCTTTGACAAAGCCCCACATGGGAAGTTAGTTCAGAAGGTATTCAAGGAGAGGTGGTAAACTGGATTTGTAATTGGCTGTGTGGGAGAAGGCAAAGGGTGGTAGTGAATGGTTGCTTCTTGGATTAGAGGCCTGTGACCAGTGGTGTGCCTCAGGGATCCGTGTTAGAACCATTGTTGTTTAATCCATTAAACATGGCATGCAATCCATAATCCTAACCAGCAGGTCCCCAGTAGGCAAGACTGTGGCATTGCCCTGACACTTAATTTCCAATTATTCATGTTGCATGTTAACTCCAAGCTTTATGCAGGAATGGATTAAACAACAGTGGTTGTCTACATCAATGATCAGGATGATAATGTTGTGAATTGGATCAGCAAGTTTGCTAATCATACAAAGATATGAGGTACTGTGGACAGCAAGAAATGTTATCAAAGCTTGCAGAGAGTTCTGGACCAGCTAGGAGAATGGGCCAGAAAGTGGCAGATGAAGTTTAATGCAGATAAGTATGAGGTGATGCATTTGAAAGGGCAAAGATAGGAGATGTACAGTAAATGATAAGGCACTAAGGAGTGCAGAGGAGCAGAGAGATCTAGATCCAGATACATTGTTCCCTTAAGGTGGCATCAAATGTGGACAGGGCTATAAAGAAGGTTTTTGGTATCTTAGCCTTTGTAAATTAAAGCATTGGGTAGAGGAGTTGGGATGCTACGTTGAAGTTGTTTAAGGCCAAATTTGGAATATTGTCTGCAGTTCTGGCCACCTAACTACAGGAAGGATAGCAATAAGATTGAAAGAGCGCAGAGAAGATTTGCTGGAATGATGCCAGGTCTTCAGGGGTTGAATTACGGGGAAAGATTGGACAGGAAAGGACTTTATTCTTTGGAGTGAAGAGGAATGAGGGGAGATTTGATCAAGGTTTACAAGATTATGAGAGGTATAGATAGAGTGGATGCGAAAAGGTTTTTCCCACTTAGATTGGGGGAGATAAATACAAGAGATCATAGATTTAAGCTGAAGGGGAAGAGGTTTGGGGGAACCTTAGGGGGATGTTTTTCACTCAGAGGGTAGTTGGAGTGAGCTGCCATCTGATGTGGTGAAGTTGGGCTTGATTGTGTGTTTTAAGAGTGAATTGGATAGGTACATGGATGTGAGAGGACTGGAGGGTTATGGTATGGGAGCAGGTCAGTGGGACTATGGAGATGATGGTCAGCACAGACTAGAGGGGTCAAACATGCTGTTTTCTGTGCTGCAGTGTTCTTTGGTTCTAAATGGGACTAGCAGAGGAATGCATTTAGGTTGGAATGGATGGGTTTGGCCTGAAGGGCCTGTTTCTGTGCTAAAACTATGACAAAATTCACATTGTAATTGAGGCAGCGGCTGAGGATATTTTTGGCAGCAATCATATTCCCTGCAGCAGGTGCCAGGGATAGTTGTCTTCTTCCTTGAAAATGATCATTATCGGAGAGGTCTTGCCACACATCTTCCCCTTCACAGGTGTGGATATGGGTCTGTGACTAAAACACTACACTGCCAATGTTTGGAACCTCACCAAGAACAACATGTTTTTGAGGGCATGCTGCCATTACTTGGAACCATAAAATGATCTGCCAATGCTTAGAAGTTTCAACTCCATTTTTGGCACTAGATATCCAGAACTATGGCATTAATTATATATTTAGATGATATTAACTTCCAAAATTTTCTTTGGGATGGCTACTTCACTGGTGAGATTTTACATATTTATAATCAAAATTATAATTTAGTTTCAACATGGTTAATCTACCCACACTCTTAGTGAACAGAATGATTCTTTGTTTAGAAGGTAACATCAGTACTTTTTAGGATGTTTTCAGTCATATTTCAGTCATGTTCATCATGGTTTGTATAAAGTCTAACACATGTATCCCAGTGAATATCCTAGTTACACCTAAAAGTCCCAAACAAATTTGCTCAGAAGATTTTGTTATCTTAAGGCACAGAACCATTGTATAAAAGTTACAAATGACAAAGTGTATAGTATGGTATTTGCATAAGAATCAAAGCACATCACATCCATTGCTCCTTCCTTCATCCTCTGTGGTGCAGAATTATTGTTTAATAAACTATATGTGTCACATACACACATCCCGAGATCCATGGTACTCAAATTGACACATATTAAATACTATCCTTGGGACTGCCAGTTTAAAGGGTGGATCCCATCACTGTGACCATATGCTTGTTACTTGGAATTTCCTCTCTCCTTCGTAGAGACCAGCAATTGTGAGATGATGCACTACTTTTGCTACTTACATTGGGCTTGTCTGTGCCCCTGGTAGATGAGGCATCAACCACATTATCTTTTAAATAGGTTAACCCACCTGTATGAGGATAAATATAGGGTGGAATGCAAGAAGACAAAAGCAATCAATGCTTGTGGACTTGTAAAAATCCAGGTTTGATCTGAACACCCCAAGGTAAAGAAGAAGAAAAAAAAAATACGACCAGATATTATGCCTATATGGGCTTAGCTGCAGTAAAATAGCACACCAATTACTGTTATATCTTGCATTAATTTTGACACCTGGGCAAGGTGCCAGTACCTATGGAATCATACTCCAGAGAATTAATGCTAACTTTGAGAAGTTGAATATTTAAAAATCTGCAGAAGAGAGGCAATTGGGCATTTTTATTTAGTCAACCAAGTTTGCACACACAATAAGATAGCTAATTTACCAATGACCAAGTCTTCGTGCCATTTTCTACTTTTCTTCATTTTGCAAGGAAAAATGCATTGGCAGTTCTCAAAAGTAAATGATTTGTCATGATGGAAAAACGCTCAATTATGCAAAGGGAATTAATCAATTAAACAAAGGAAAGAGAAATTTGTTTTCTGTTCTATATATTAAATGTGTGATTTTTACAGTCATTTGTGTCCATTGGATTTTTTTTCAACACCCTCAATTCTGCACATGCAAACAGCAGAGACCAAATTTCTTCCTTAGCTTCTCAAAAGGACACTAAAGTTCTTTTCAGGAAAAAAAAACTCTTCCCATTTTAAAAGTGATTTACCTGAAGAGCTGTTCACCATATTAGATGCCATGTTATAAGTAGTGGTCTGAGGGTTCATCATTAAAGAGCTGTTGTTCATTGGCTGGCTGTAGGGAGAGCTAGAGCCCATCATACCACTTTGGTTCATGCCAGTGTATCCAGTTTGCCTGAAAAAAAGACAGCATACATAGTTTTTTTTCATAAACATGACACAGATAATTCTAAGAATGTAAAATAAGAGACAAAAGTAGATATCTGACAACAGCAGCATGCTCCATGATCAGTTACATGGGGGAAGACTCCAGATCTGGAGATAGATGCTGGATTGAAAGCAACAGTGTAGAACACCAAGGAATGGCAAGGATAAAGAGAAAGAATGAAGAGGTCAAGTGTTAAGCAAAAGCAAATGCAACACTGGAAAAGCATTAGTTAAAACAAACCAATTCCTGTTAAGCTGCCACACACCACTCAATCCCATTGCCAATTTTCAGGAACATTTACACCACAGAATTACAAGAACCATTGTAAATTGCATGGGTTTGATTTTTAAAAATAATGTTGTATTTATGTCTCAAGATATCATACTTCAATGCTTCCTTATGCATTATAGTTTTTCATGTGAAAATATTCTCAAAGGCAGCCATTCCCAACTTTTTTTTGGCTACGGCACTCTTAGTACTTTGTTCAAAGTTTATGGGCCCTCGTCACTCTTAAGCAGACAAGTTTAGTTGGTTTCTTCCATACTTCTCTCTACTGACTATATAAAACACATCAAAATATTTTATGATTTCAGTCTGTGTCTCCCCCTTTAAATATGCTGTGGCTCCCATTGAGAATGGCTGCTAAGGCACATAAAAAACTGATCAGCTAAATATCACCACATTTAGAGTCAATTATCAAAATGGATCAAATAGCACCTTCTAATATGGATGACACAGGTACAATTTTCATTTGTGCTTTTAAAATATGCTATAGGCCTTTATAAAATTATAATCAACATATTTTGTTAGAATCCATGTTTAAGAGTCAGAATTAATATCAGCAATAAGAGTTTGTTGTAAAATACTCTGTTGTGACAAAGCTGAACACATGAGTGAACACATCCCGTACTGTTTGAATTTCAAGATAATAGACGTTCTCATTTCAGTTTCTTATTACTTTTCAGGAATGTTATTGCCAAAGCTCATGCTGTTATTCTTTTGTAAAAGCTGTTTTGTTTATTTTAAACAGGTTTCTGTAGATGAAGCGAAAATGACATTTTCCCTTTCAAATTATCTTTGAAGTATTGATTCAAATGCTATTCTCAAAATGCAACAATCCTCAAACACCATGTCACGGGAGCTTTTGCTCCAATTGACCTTACACTTTTTAAATATTACTGATTCTGTTAGATTATATATTCTGCAAAAGTAGATCAACTAGCAGTGTCTAATGTCACAGAACACAAAGTCCTGAGATTGATTCATGGTGAAATTACTCATGTCCACCAGTACAACAGATGAAATTCTGCAGTTGACCTGAATATACCTGGACTACAAAAAAAAATAAACAGGGAAAATTCTCAATGATTCCCACCCCTCCTGAAAAATGTGCACAAAGGACCATGAACAAAAAAAAAAGTAGTTTGATCACAATTAGGATCAAGTTCAGCAAAGATCCCTTAAAATAAAATGTGGAGACAATATAGAGAATAAAGAATAGCATTTGGAGAGAAAACTACCAATCAAAATTAAAAGATTCAGATTAAAATAGCCAAATTAATTTTTACTGTGCCTTCCTCCAAAGGAATTCAGAATCACCAGAAGGAAAAACAACAGATATTAACTTCTTTTTCTACCACAGGAAGATGTGTGACATAACCAGAATGGAGTTTTGGTTAATCATGAAAATCTCCAATTAATCCAAGACAGAACAAGGAAAACCAGAAGATGAAAAGTTCTGCAAGTTATCAGTCAAAAATTATCCATTATCCACAAACATGGATTATTATTTGCCAAGAAAAAAAATCACCTCACTTGCATTTTGAATGAATCAATGTGTTTTCCTTGCCCCTTAAAGATAATAATCTTTCCATATTGCAGACATAGTCAAAATTATTAATTATTTTGAAAAACAAATTTCTGGTGATAGAGAAGTTAGAAACAACAGGAGACTCTAGAAGAGTTAGTGTATTTGACACAAGAACCAAGAGAGGCAACCTGAGGAAATATTTTTATATACTGCATGAAAGATGAAAGCAAGATGATTCGATAATAACTTTAAATTTAGACATGTAGCATCGTAACATTTTGGGCCCTAAGTCCACGCCGCCAAATTACACCCAATTGACCAACAATCCCCCGTACATTTTGAAGGGTGGGAGGAAACCAGAGCCTCCAGGGAAAACCCACACAGACATAGAAAGAGTGTACAAACTCCTTACAGACAGTGTGGGATTTGAACATCAGTTCCGATTGCTGGCGCTGTAACAGGGTTGCGCTGACTGCCACGCTAACCATGAATATAATTTGACAAATATTATTTGAGACAAAAAACAAAACTATAATAGAAGAGCAGGCTTGGGAGTTCAAATATATTGCAGAAAATGTACAGCCATTTTTTTTTAAGAGAAAGATTTAAAAAATATGAATGAACTTCAATTGAACCAGGTTGATAAATTTAATGCTTTTTTTTAAACTGATGATAACAACCAACTCCTTTGCTTGTCTGAATAGTGGAAAAAAAACTTTACGTGTGTGGAAAAATGAAGAAATGACAGCAGATGCCCCAAAACAGAGGAACTGAAGGGAGAATTGGTTCTGTCCAGACATGCTGCTTGAATGCAGGGTTCCAGCTATTCCACTTAATGTGTGGAATATACAACAGAATACAAACAAGTGAAAGCAACCAGATTATTGTTCTGCACAATTACTTAAAATGACATAAAGCTATTTAAAGATTTATCTTACTAAGTATTGCTTGATTTCTCTTCAGAGATAATTAAATGCACATTCACAAAACAAACATACAATTGATGTCAAACAGCTGGTTAAATATCTGTTATTTTATTACCAACACATATTAAGATATAGAGCAGCATTGTGTCAACTCATTTCAAGATGAGCTATGCAACAAAGTGGAGGATTAGGTCACGTTCCCATCCCAAGTATCCACCACATTTTTATTTTCAACAAAAGTCTAAGGCCCAAGCAGAAAGACAGCCATGTTGAAGTTCCATAAAATATAAAACATTTTAACAACAATCAAGAGAAGCCAATAGACTTCACACCTTACTATGATGTCACTGTCCAGGGCAATGGTTTTAAAAACAAAATTGCATCAGGAGACTGAGCAATATCACCAAAATACCACCAATGGTTCAAGCCAAGTCCTATTAACAGCTTCCCTTGTTGTCCAGGACTAGATTTTTAAAGCAGTGCTAATTAAACTGAGATTAACCTTTGCATACTTTTGAATCAGTCCAATGGTTCCAAACTTCCTGAAGTTTTGTGCTAAACCAGAATGTTTTGTATAGCAAGTATTGAAATAATGCACTGGACTCGTTACAACTTGGGATAAAGGCAAAGAGATGGATGAGAGTGCACTTCACTTAGCATTTAGCTATGGAAAACAATACCTGAATGATTATGCGATATATGAGATGGTAAAAAGAACTCAGCAGGTCATGCACCCTCCATGGAGAGAAATCCACACTATTTGTTCTGGTCCTGGCCACTTGTTGTTAGTTTATCATATGTAGTTTATTGGCTCACAGTAGTACTTTTTACACATCCATTTCATCCTGGGATACTTGCATCTTTTTTTATGCTATGCCTGCTGTGTAAAAAGCACCCACACAGAATTTGGGGCAGGGGGCGCACTCTAGTCCTGGCTTTTTTCCAGCAGTTGAGGTAGCAACAGTTCCAGAAAGCCGTCTGTGTAAAAGGGAAATCCAGCATTCTGGGACCAACTCAGGTAAGGATGTGTATGTGTACTGTTTTTTTTAAAGTGTAGTTATGGATAAAACATGCAAGTAGGACAACAGGAAAAACCTTATTAATAATAATACTGCTGTCCCGCTCTCTCCCTGCAGCTCATAATTATACAGCAAAGGCAAGAGTCGATCTGGCTGACAGCAAGTAGTTCACTAGGGAATAACTGACCAGCAGGCACTTGGGGTTTAGCCCATCTCGGATGTCTATGCATGCCCCCATAAATGCAGAAGTCTGAAATGAGCTGGAGATGAAATGGTGATGCATCATTTTGTTAGATGGGTGAAGCACTGATGTGTTTCTGGGAGGAGAATGAGCGATGATTTAATTCATAAATACATAATTCATGGATTTGACAGGACAGAAGTGGGGTGGCTATTGGTCTTTCAAAATAGGGCTTGATCATTCATGAATAATGTAAAAAGTATGTATCAAGGTGTACTGAATCTAGAACTCTACAGAAGGAGGGTGTGAATGCTCAGTTACTGAATGTATTCAAGATAGTCACTGACAGACCTTCAGATATTAAGGGAGAGGAGATTAGTGTTAGGGAGTGGTATTGATTGTGAAAAAAGACCATTCCCTACACTGATCCCACTGCCCCGCTCTCAGCTATCCCCAGGTGTCTCTGGTCACCTTGTGCTGTGAGCAAACTGGTCTGTGGGTTTGAACAGTCTGAAGCCCACCTCACTGCTCCCCCCACTGACAGCCCGCCACCAGGCCCCAATGATAATGATGATTAGTAAGGGATTACTTAAGGTGGTAAGTGAGTGGAAAGAAAAAGTTTGAAATCCACTGCTATAGATCAATACTTGCAGTAGACTTTCCCATGCTCTTTTATTAATTGTGCGCATATTTTCCCACGCTCTTTTATAAGTTGTGTGTGTTTTATGTGTGTTTTATTCCCACTATGATTTTCCTACACTTTTCTATTAATTGTGTGGTAATAAAACTCTCATGTCCAGTCTTGTCACTCTCGAACTTGACACTTTCTCAACACAACAATGACCAGTGTGGGGACTGACAGCAACCGCCAGGAGAGTCTCTTGATAGCCTGTCACTGACCCCCATTGATAGATGGTGGTGATGCTAGTGAGCCACGCAGTAACTATGGTCACTGTCAGCATTACTCACCATTATCACTGTAATTTTAACTTCGCAAAAGCTTGGATGGGTGGACAGTCAGGGCCAAAAATAGGACAGTCGACTTTTACATGGGTCATACAAAAACAACTATTTTGGGGTAAAAAAAAGGGGGGGGGGTTCATCTATTACATGATATTGATGATTACATAAGTATATACAGTACCTGGATGAGCACTTGGGAAGCCATAACCAGCAGAGCTATAAGGCAAATGCTGGGAATTGGAACCCATCTCCAGATCATTCTTAGGTGGCATGGACACAATGGACTGAACAGTTTCCTTCTGTAGTTTCTATGATTCCATGAATGTAATGACGACAACCGTTGCAAGGTCAGTGAACAATGCCCACAGCAATCACAAAAGTGGCAGTAATGTTAAAAATTGAATGAATGCCTGAGCACATCATGTTCCCTCCTCCTTCCGAGTAATATCATATGGGATTGTAACATTGAGATAGGGAGAGAAACATGGGTTAACATCAATTCAGCACCAAGTTCCAGACCAGTTACCCAACAAATATATCATTTATATACCATGAGGTCAAATGTATGCAGATAATGAAGTAACTATGTGGAAGTGAAGGAGAAGACCCAAAAAGATTGCGATCTCAGGGACACGGATTTATTCTTTCCCAAACACAGCTGCTGTCAGGCATCACCTTTATGGGAGCCTTGGGTTTCTGCAACATGATGTCTTTGTGGAAAATGAACAGCAAATCCAGCCAAAATAACAAACTTTGAAATAGCATGTAATTTTGGAATACTTGTGCGAAGGAGTAACAATCCACACAGATAAAATTTGCCCCTTTTTAAATCAGATTTAAAATTTAATATGTAATTTACAAGGTTTAATATTTTTGCAGTTTTGCTGGAGGATTAGTTTGGTGAGAACTTAAATTCTCCACAGCGCCCTTCATGGAAGATTGGAGAGTTGCTGAAGCAAATTCAGTTCTTTTTTATTGATTTTTTTTGGTCACATGTACTGAGATATAGTGAAAACTTCCTGCATGAAATGCAGGCATGTCAATCTATACTGCAGCAAGAAAAAAGTGCAGGGTATAGTGTTACAATAAAACAAAAGTGCAAGGTATACAATTTTCACTACAATTGCAGAATCAGAGCTCATGAAAATGCTTTGCATCACTCCCATAAACAGTGGCAGTGTGTGCATGGGACACACTATTTCAAATTCCGACATAGCTCCAACACCACTCACCCGAGGAATGGTGGAAGATCAACAAACTCCTCTGACCAGGGTCCGTTACTCAGCCTCTTAGCCAGAGTAAGAGACCAATCTGTGGGGAAAAAACAACCTTCAGCGGTCCAAGCCACTTGAGAGGCAAAAAGCACAATTTCCCACCTGCTGGTATCCAGAGGTACCAACACTTCATTATCATTTGGTTGGTAATTGCATTGTAAATCAGGAAATTTCCAGTTCAAAAAAATAACTGGCCTTGGTTTCCCTGTTGCCCAGGTTTAATGGCACAAGAATGGTAGAATCACATCCAGAGGACAAATTTGGTTTCAGGGATTTCAAACATTTTAAAAAACTTCAAGCATTGGCTTATACATGCATATTACATTTGAATGGAATATCTTCCAAAAAATGCATTTGAATGGTATTCATTGTTAATGCAGTAAGAAATCACCATTTAAAGATCAGCAGAAGCAAAGCTGGCCATGCTGAAGACTTCCAGCACGCTATCTTGCAGAGCTTAAGCTAAATGGATGATGCAACACCAGAAACCTGCATTGATGCAGCACATAATAATAATAATAATCCAAGATCCTTCAAAAAACACAATCAAACAAAATCTTAACACCAATCTCCATTCCATAGAGCAGGGGTGTCAAACTCAAATTCACAGAGGGCCAAAATTAAAAACTTGCACTAAGTCGTGGGCCAAACTAAATGTTTATTGAAAATTTTCAACAACATCTGCATGTTTTCTCTTCTTTCAACATATGTAATGTTAAACTTTATCTTATTAAAATAAATGTTTAATCATAGTTTTGGTTAAACTTTTTCCAGAAGAAGCATTAACAAATGAGAAATAAATATTCAATAAATAATATTTCTCAATAGCCTTTAAGCTCCTTTTAAATGTATTTTTTTTCACAAGGCAACAAGTCAAAAAAATAACAACTTGCTTCAATGACAAACAGGTTTGTCTTTTAAAATGATGAACATAGAGTCTGCCTCCCACCTGTCTTGAAAGGTCCTGTTTTCTGTCTTTCGTTTGGCCATTTTTCGTAAGGGGTTTATTACATGTGAGTTGGGCGACAGGTAATGAAAGTAAAGAGGAGGTGGGGGCGATTAGCGGGCTGATGGGCCGGCGCCAATGCATTTGCAAAGCATTCTGGGATTTGTAGTATTAGCTGTACATGCGCTATACTGGCACGGCGGCCAGCGGGCCAGCTCTAATACATATTTGATATGATCTTGCGGGCCAAATATAATTATATCACGGGCCAAATTTGGCCCGCAGGCCTGAATTTGACATGCGTGCCATAGAGGAATAGAATCTGTGATGAGGGAACAGTGGTCATCTCAGAACTTCCCAAAATTGAGTGGAAGGACACTTCTGATTGTCCACAAACTCCTGACTGATTGAGCATGAGATGGTACCAAGGTCCACCATCACATTTCATGATTTTGGAAAAGACCTGTTTTACAAATTGATTGGTTTAATTCAATTAGCATACATATCAATTTTAAGAAATAAATCTAATACAAGTGTTCACAGGAAACCATGAGATACAGACAGTATCCCGCAGAAATGTAAAGTTATTATTTAAAAAAATTTAGATATACAGCACAGTAACAAGTCTTTTCAGCCCATGAGTCCGTGCTGCCGAATTACCTATGTCCCCCAGTACTTTTTTTTTTGAAGGGTGGGAAAAAACCGGAGTCCCCAGGCAAAACCTACTTAGATACAGGGAGAACATACAAATTCCTTGAAGACAGCATGGGATTTGAATCCTGGTCCCCACCACTGGCGCTGTAACAGTTTTGTGCTATCCGCTACGCCAACCATACCACCCTAAGTGTGGTCTCAAAGATATATATGCAGTTAAACTGCACAACATACATTTTTCTTTGTAAACTGGACATCTTGATTCTGTAAAAGTCATGGAATAATTTAAAATGTTGCTTGATGAGAATAGAGTAATGATAAGCTTTAAATTTAAATGCATTTAAATCTTCTATATTTAGCTAAAGTTCAAAGTGCTAAACAAGAAATTCATTCTGTTCAGAGCCCAGATGCACAGTAGCTGTTATCATTAACCGATGTTGGCATGGACTTTTTTTTTTATTTGACATTTAAATGAAACGTATGAATTTATTTCAATATTCCAACAACCTTCAGCCCTTCATTGCCACGACATTGCCTGGCTTCAGAGAAAATAAAAGAGTAAGAAGTGCTTTGCTGGCACTATCTAACCAGAGTATGAATTATATATAAGTAGGCAGCTTTAATACATACTTTCATTCACTTTAAGCAATCTCTGATCCTCGGAGAACTTCAAAAGACTATGAAAATCCCACAGAAAATTCTTCTAAAGGCCACAAGTTGAAAATCACTTTATAATTTTTTTCACTGCATCACATCACATCATTTTTCCCCCCTCATTAATCTCCTATTGCTGGGTCACAGTTCATGAAAACAAGATACATTGTGTTCCAAATTGTATTGTAGAATATTTTTTGTAAAAAAAAATTGCCGAGCTGGAAAAATAAGCGCAATGAATGAATTTTGTTGCTCTACCAATGACTTGGTCAATTTATTAAGCTACAATCTGTAGAATAACACAGGCAAGGAAAATCCAATCGTTGATCTGCTATCAGAACTATATTGTCATTGCACTTCTGGCAGCACACAAGTCCTAATGTTGATTTTGTAAGTGAAAAGAAGCAAACAACTAAGGTAGCTTTGGATGAGGAGTCAAATGATTTGTCATTACTCTTCAGATTAATGCATGAAGATGATGGAGGATGAGGGAAATGGACAAGTATTTAAAGATAGAAAGATCACGTGGAGAGGCATTTAGATTTAGACATGCAGCACGGTAATAGACTATTTCAGCTCACGAGTCCTTGCCACCCAATTACACCTAATTGACCTACAATCCCTGGTTCATTTTGAACAGTGGGAGGAAATGGAAGCCCCTAGGGAAAAACTCCCGCAGACAAGAGGAGAAGGTGCTAACTGCTAATAGACAGCGCAGAATTCGAACCCCGGTCCTGATCTCTGGCTAACCTTTACGCCAACTGTGTCACTGAACAAGCACCAACAGGAGAAAAAGTTATCAAGTCCATTTGACTGAATGAGAGATGAACATCAAGGGAATGCATAGCTAAAATATATGTATCTATTTTAATGCAATGAGTATAACGATTAATGTGGATACATTCAAAGCTTTACCTGACAGGCAATATTGTTTTCATCTGTCCCAGGAATTAACTGGTTAAGGTTCCAGTGGAAAAGGAAAACAATCAGCATGCTGGCATCAAGTGATGACAAATCACGCTAGGGACTGATGGCCTCTCCCCCTATTCATATCCTTGGCATCGGCTGATGCCAGTGTGCTGATTAAACCATTGTGTGGAAAAAGGGCTACTGAGACATACTTGAAGAATTACAGGGTGCAAGGTATGGAGTTTTTTCAGCTGAAACAGACAGGGAGAGAAATGGGAGGAGTTTGCATTTCTTCAGTTTAGAAGGATTCTTGAATGAAACTATATGGTTAGAGATAGAAAACAAAAAGGGTGTCATTGCTTTGCAGGGGGTATATTATAGACATCTTAACTGGGATTGCCTTAATGTTAAAGTTTGCAAGATATCCAGAAGAGCTTTTTGACAGTACATGGTTAGCATAGCGGTAAGTACTACACTGGTACAGCTGCAGTGATTGGGACCGAGGCTGAATCCCGCGCTGATTGTAAGGAACTCGTACGTTCTCCCATGTCTGGGTGGGTTTCCTCAGGGTGCTCCAGTTTCCTCCCACTGTTCAAAATGTACCGGGGTTGTAGGTTAATTGGGTGGAACTTGGTGGCATGGGCCGAAAGGGCCTGTTACCATGCTGTATGTCTGTATATATGTATAGTTAGACCTACAAGAAAAGGAGCACTACTGGATCTTATCTTGGGGAATTTATGTGGTCACGTGGTAAGAGTTTCAGAGGACAAACATTTTGGATATATCACCATAATTCTGCATATTTTTATTTGATCATTGTAAAGGATGGGATCAATTGGGGGGCATCTACTTGCAGCTAAATTAACATATGCACAATGTGAAGTATTCAAATGGAGAAATAACAAGACCTCAAGGACAACATTTTCTCAGGATAAAGGGCAGGAGTATCAAGTGCAGGGCGCCTTGGACATCTGGAAATATTCAGGTTAGAAGAGAAAAGGAAACACATGACAGGTAGAGAGAACTACGGACAGGAGGCCTGTCAAAGGCACAAAAAGTAGATAGCGTGGCTTAAAAAAGGAGATTAGCATGTCAACAAAAGGGGGGGGGGGAGATATTCCTTGCAAGCAGGGTGAAAGCAAGGGCAATAGGCAGTGATAAAACAGTGAGAACATATTGGGGATGATAGGGGAATCTGTATGTGGTGACAGAAGGTATAGGTCATGTCTTAAACAAATAATTTTTATTGGTATTCACCAAGGAAACAGAAGTTGTTGTTGGAGAATTTAGTGAAGGGGTAGGTGAAGGTTTAGTACAAGTTTCCATTGTAAAATAAGAGGTGCCTGATACCTTTCCATGTTTAAAGGTGGATAAATCACTAGGACTGGATAGGATTTATACCAGGCTTCTGTAGGAAGCAAGGCAAGAGATTGCTGGCTGAGACTTCTAAATCTTTGCCAGACCCAAGTGAGGCACCCAGTGACTTGAAGGCAGTAAACATAGTATTCCTTTTCAAGAAAGGTAACAGGAAAAAGCCTCATAACTACTGACCTCTGAGCCTAACAATAGTGATTGGAAACATACTGAGAAAAATTCTGAGGGGGAGAATTAATGATCACTTGGAGAAGCAGAGATAAATTTGATAACATGCAGAAATACCAGAGGAACTCAGCAGGTCTCACAGCATCCATAGAGGGTAAAGATATATAATAGACGTTTTGGGCCTGAGCCCTTCTTCATACCTTAAAGAAGGGCTCAGGCCTGAAACATCGATTATGTATTTTTATCTCCTATGGACATTGTGAAACCTTATGAGTTCCTCCAGCATTTGTGTTTTTACTACAGTCAGTGTCTGCAGACTTTCGTGTTTCATTCAGAGATGAACCAGAGACAGCTAAAATTGCTTTGTGAAAGGCAGACCCTATCTGACCAATTTTATTAAATTCTTTGTAGAAAAAATGATATTAATGATATGGATGGCAATGGAGTTAACACATTGTTAGTAACTTTACAAATAACACCAAAACTGGTGGCATGATGGATAGTGAAGGATATCATACTTTACAGTGGCTTCTAGATCAGTTGAGAAGGCAGGCCAAGGCATGGCAAATGGAATTTAATTTTGACAAGTGAGTGGTATTGCATTTTGGTTATACAAATTAAGTCAGGAGTTGTACTGTAAATAGTAGAGCCCTGGAGAGTGCAGTAGAAGTTCCCCAAAAGTGGCAACTCTGGTGAACAGGGTGGCGAAGAAGGAATTTGGGACGCTGACCTTCATTGGGCAGGGTTTTGAGTACAAAAGTTGGGATGTCATGGTACAGCTGTGCAAGCCATTGGCAAAACTGCACTTGGGGTTGCTGAGCGTAGACCTGATCATCCAGCTCTAGGAAGGACTTTGGAAAGTGTGAAGAAGAGACTCACTAGGATGTCACCAGGACTTGAGCACTTGTATTACCTAGGAAGAGGCTGGATAAGCTGGGTCTTTATTTGATGGTGCAGGAAACTGAGGGGCAACATTGGAGACTTTTATAAAATCATTAGGGGCATGGATTAACTGAATGCTCAGTCTTTTTCCCAGGATAGATGATTGTAAAATTAAAGGGCATAGGTTTAAGGTGAGAAGGGAGAGATTTAAGAGTGACCTGAGGGGCTACTTGTTCCATTCAGAGGGTAGTCTGTATGAGGATTGAGCTTCAAGAGGAAGCGATAGAAGCAGGCGGGATATTTAGACAGATACAGGTTTATGGAAAGGAAGGGTTCAGAATATGGGCCAAATGTAAAAAGTGGAATAAGCACAGAATGCCTATTTGCTCATCATGAACAAGTTTGAGTGAGGATCCTCTGTGAGGATCTAACAGAGTGTATAGATGAGGGCAAGGCCGTAGATGTGATTTACAGGAACTTTAGTGAAGAACTTGGCACAGCCCCACATAGAAAAGTAGCTCAAAAGACTAGTGCTTGTGGGATTCAGGCAAATTGGCTATCTGATTTTGAAACTGGAGAGAGAGGATGATGACAGAGGATTGCTATCAAAATTTTTGACCCACAATGATTATTGCTGGGACCCTCGTGGTTTGTAATATTTGTCAATGAATTGGATTTAGTTGTGTAGAGCAAGGCCATCAAATACATGGATTACACGAAGATTGGCATAGCTGTTTATAATGTGGAATGTTGTCTTAGCTGCAGAGAGATATGTTGGTGAAATAGGCTAAAAGATGGCAGATGGCATTTAATCCTGACAAAGGATGACACTAAATTGAATAGAACATCAAATTGTGCTGAGGATACGGAGAGTTTGCAGAGAGGGTCTGGCAAATGGAGTACAATGTTGGTCAATGTGAGTTTGTCCACTTTGGAAGGAAAACCATACAGAAGGACTTGGAAGTGCTTGTGCAAAAATTGCAAAATGTTGGCCTTCATTGCTAGAGGAATTGAATTTAGGAGCATGGAGGATATGTTATAACTGTACAAGGTACTAGTGAGGCCATATCTGGAATAATGTATGCAGTTCTGGTCTGCTTACTTAAGGAATGACCTACTGGCTTTGGAAATGGTCCAGAGGAGGATCACCAGGTTGATTCCACAGATGAGAGGGTTCGTCTATGAGGAGAGATTGGGCCATCTGAGGCTGTACTCACTTGAATTTAGAAGAATGAGAAGGGATATTATAGAAACATCAAAAAATATAAAAGGCATAGATAAGATAAAGGTAGGTAAGTTGTTCCCATTGAGAGGGGAGACTAGAATTAGGGGAGATAACCTCAAGATCCAGGGTAGTAGATTTAGGACCTAGATGTAGAAGAACTGCTTCTCCCACAGGGTTAGGTTAGGGTTAGTGAATTTATGGAATTCACTGTCAATTGAAGTGGTGGCTACCTCAGTAAATATATTTAAGACAAGTTTGGATAGATTTTTACAAAGTAGGGGAATTAAAGGATATGGGGGAAAAGGCAGGTAGATGGAGATGAGCCCATAATCAGATCAGTCTTGATCTCATTGAATGGTGGAGCAGGCTCTTATTTTTTATGTTCTTATGTATTTTGGGCATGCAAATGAAACTGGGGGGGGGGGTGTCATCATTATGTATGATTGGGTCTTTGGGAACATTGAGGAATAAAGGAACATAGGACTACAAATCCATGGGAGGTTGTGCTTCCTTTATTAAACTTTGGTCAGACTGCAACCTCAGCGTTGGATGCAGTGTTGGTCATCAAATTATTCAAAGGATGTGATGAAAGGGTGGAGAGAGATTCACCAGCATGTTTTTTGGGATGGAGCAGTTCAGTTTTGAGGAGAGGCTGGAAAAGCTAGGTCAGTTCTACCTGGGACGGAAGTGATCAAGAGAAGGCATGTTTATAAAATTAAGACAGTCACAGAAAGAGTAGGCTGCAAGAAACCCTCTCCCCCCCCTCCCCCCCCCCCACCCCCCACAGGGTAGTGAATCTATGGAATTCACTGCCAATTAAAGCAGTGGTAGATGAAACCAGAGGACAGAGGTGCAGGGTTGTGAGTTAGAGGACAATTGAGGGGGATCTTGCTAACCCAGAGTGGCAAGTACATGATGAGAGAGTAGTTGAAGAAGGATTACTGACAATATTTAAGATATATCAAGAGGAACACCTGAATCACTGAGGCATATATGATTATTGATTAAATGCTAGGTGATGGAGTTCCAGTGAGGGCAGGGAAGTTGATATGATACACATGGATTGTAGATGAGTTGGGCGAAATGACCAATTTCCATGCTGATAGTAGTACAGGTGCCTAACCTTTTATCCAGGATCATCAGGACCGGACACCTATCGTTGTTTGGCATCTTTCGGATTTCAGAATCATTTTGATTTTGGTCTCTTTAAACAAATACCTCACTACTAGCCCTGGCCATCTTCCACCCCCCCCCCACCCCCCGCGTCCATTGCCTCCCACCTCTGACCTCCCACTGCCCCCCTCACCACTCATTGCCCATGTCTGTCAGTCCGTCAGCACTCAGCACCCCGCCCCCTTCCAGGGCCGGTGCCAGGCTGGGGTTACCAAATGGGCTGAGCAATGGTTCGACGTGTGCCGTACAGGAGGCTCTCAACCAATACATCAGGTCAGGTAGAAGTCAGAGGCGACAGGGTGGCTAGGAGCTTGGCCAAAAAGATGGCCAGCATCGAGCAGGGGTTCGGTGCTGCAGAGCCTGGAGTTTACAGAGTGCCACATCGGATTGCGGCAATGGCTCATTGCCATCTTCATTATCCATAATCCCACACCCTGCTGGAACTGCAGCTGGGTAAGGAAGTCGGCCGTTGCTCCCGCATTGAGCCATCCGCCACCTGCTTCTCTCCCTCCGGGTGCTGGGGGCCGAGAATCATCTTTCCACCAAAGGTAAGAGAGGGCACCCATGGGGGAGGGGACAGGGACTGGAGATCTCCCACTGAAAACGGAGAATTTATTATGGAAAATTAATGTTACTTATGTGTAATGTCATCTACTGAAAAAAGTGCCAGTTTTTGGAGATTGCCAGTATTTGGAATCCTGCATAAAAGATTAGGCACCAACATAATTCAATGAATGAGCATTTAAAAACTAGGATGCAGGACTGAATACCATTATCAAAAGATGGAGGCAAAGGAAAGAAAAAGGGTAAAAAAGTGGGAGTAACAACGATAAATATCAAAATTAATCTAGAAGTTGCTGGAAGTCAATTCACACCTAATGCATGAATTTGAAAGTGTCTACGTTTTAAAAAGAAAGCACTCTTCAGAATTGTATAAATTCTACATGGGGTGTGGCATAACTTGGCAGTCATGAAACCATGGCAGTCATGAAACCAAGATGGAATAATGACAAAATGTGAATGAAATATAATTTTCTTATCAAATATTGCTTACCTTCACATTGAAAGGCAAATTAACAGGAGTGGCTAATGTAAATTAGTCCATAAATTCCCTTTGCAGAATCCAACTAGATGACTCTTTGGCATCAAGCTTATGAGGATGTGCAGTGTGCCAAATTCACTGTAGTTGTCTACTGAAACTGAATCAAAGTAGTTTTATCCAATAGACCTTGAAAACTAGCCAACATTGTCTAAACATGGTTCCATTAGACATTTCAATTGAATAAAGCTACACACAGATTGAAAAAAGTAAATCATCAGAATAAAACACTGAACAGAAGAAAAACGATAATTTAAAAATCATTAAAGAAAGCAATTTGGCTGATGGTTCCACTGCATTTTCACGACCAATTTCACAACCATGGATTGCATTCCTATTGTCTGCAACCCCTGTTTATTTTAAAACAGTAAAATTATAAATGAATGCACTTCAACAAATGCCATTAAAGCCCACAATGAGCCATATGAAAAATTAACAAAAGAAATGAGAGAAATCTACACAACAGATTCTGTGCAATAGCTCATCACTCTACTCAGAGAAGATCCTGCTTTTTATTTTCAATTCAAGTGCCCAGGAATCCAGAAGGCTACTGAAGGTAGCACTTATAGCCAGGTCCATCATAGGTTCTGACCTCCCATCTATTATAGACATTTATGTGAGGCGCTGCCTCAAGAAGGCAGCCAACATCATGAGGAACTCCCATCACCTTGGTCACAACCTCTTCTCACTGCTACCTTCAAGCAGAAGGGACAGAAGCCTGAAAACTAGAACCTCTAGATTCAAGAACAGTTTCTTTCAACAGCCAGACACTTGAAACTCCCCTTGGTACACCAATCATAATTCTACAGTTTATTTGGATAGAATGAGATCAATGCAGTAAAATAATTTTTTAAAATTAACTAATCTACTATGACAATTATTATTGCAAAATAAAGTAACGGACTAGCTTGTAGAGAGTAAAACACAAAGGTCTGCAGACACCATAATTGAAAAACACAATGCTGGAGAAAGTCAGCAGGTCAAACAGGGTACTTTATATAGTAAAGATAAAGATGCAGAACCAATATTTTGGACTTAAGCCCTTCATCAAGATATGATATACTGTCTTTATCCACCCTAAACTGCAATTATGTTGCAGAAAGCAGGCTAAATACAGTATTCAGTTTCTCAGAAAGAGGATGCTGTTAAAGGAGCAATCATGTTGTGTAATTGGGTGGCTGGATGTAGAGAATGGGTAAATGGTGTTCAGAATGCAGGCTCAGGAATATTTGCATGAAAGATGTGGGAAGTTTGGCTTAGGTATGTATTTCATTGATAATAGCTAAGTTACTGCTGTCATAAAAGAGTTTTAAACTTTTCTTCAGTTAGTACATAGGTTTCTCTGGGTTCTTAGAATTTACCAGTGGAAAACGTTTGTTCACATCAAGGTGTTGAAGATACAAAAGGTGTACCTGGAACTAAATACTGCAAGCACAGATTCCTTCTGGCACAACTACGCGGAAGCCCCTGCTGTTTCTGAGTCTCCACTACATTCCTCCAACACAAATCAGTCCTGCAAACAGAAAACACTTTTCTTTGTGTGTAAGCCCTTTGCTATATGTTGCTTCAACACAATTTTAAAGGTGACTTGTAAGGTATGAACCAAAGCTATCCTAGAGGTGAAAACCGTGGCCAGAAAAAGAATATTTGTGAGAACATTAGAAATAATGTTTTATACCTACATGCACAACTTGTGGGATTATAACCACATGATCTTTCTAGTCCAACATGGTGCACTATCTTATTGTTTCAACAGAGGTGAAAGTAACCCTGCTCCATTTAGTTAAGATACTTTTGGCTCACACTCATCCATTTTGACGCCCTATCCACTCTGCTCGAAATACACTGCTGGGATATTATTGTGGCAATGATAGGCCAATATCAGGTTTGTCACTTTTTTAATCAACGTAAGATGCAAGTCTTCAGAGATGGCTTGCATACACTTGTTTGATATGTGATGTGTCAGCATGGCACTTATTCCATGGGTGAAAACAAAAACATCCAGCTTTACACTACTTCTGGTTAAAACAAAAATTGTTGATGCCTAATAGTGCTATGAAAATGTTCAAAATTTGAAATCTATTAATTGATAGACCAAGTTGCGTGTAGAACTCAGACAAGTCCCATGGGCTACTTGATATGTGAGTCACCTGCTGAAAACTTAACTGCATTTCTTCCAAGAACCAAAGTATTAGTATGTGAGCCAATACATCGAAAATATTAATCCTTTGAGAAGAGGGGGTCAGAGTCATCTTTCAGCATGCCCTGTGAGGGGGTTGTAGGCTCTATGGGGGATTATCACAAGGAAAATATTTAAAGCTAGCATTATTCGGATTCTAATTTTGTGGCTAACTTCAACTCCAGTTGACTAAGTGTTGGACAAAATGTGATTGACGAATCCTGTCACCAAGCAGCTGTGATGGCCTCATATTCCACCATACCAGCAGACCTCACAGCCTTCAGCTGTTAATTGCAAGATAACAGCAAGTCTACCATTAATATATGCTCCATTTGGTCAGAAGAGTCCTATGAGTGAGAATAATAGCATGTACCAAACAAATGGATCGGCCACAATTGGTGGTGGCACAACAGGGTACATGATTCATTTCCATACCAATGAGGTTTAATATCAGTAGTGGCTGGAGATGGGGAAGGGGAGGCAAAGGAATGTGGAGACAGCGAGATAGATGAGAATATCAAAATATAATCCAGTGTATGGGGTTGTTCCATTAATTAGACTCAATTTAATATCTTGGGTGTTGGTAAATATGCAACTTCTTTCATCATTTCTCAACAAATGAGGTAATTGAATCAAGTAGCAGTGCTCATATTTTGTCTGTCATTCACCTCTATGGCAACATCTAGCTTGGCTTCCTCCTGCCATGAATTGGTTTCATATTTCAGTATGAGAAAGGTAACGTACCAAAATCCATTGGAATCTTGTTTCATTTCTCAACTATGGCTCTCATGCAACTCTCTCCAAAATGTATCAAAAGTCATATGTGAATGTTTCAATAAATAGCAGGGCACATCCTCAATTGTTCAAAGTTTTATTTTGTCATTTAATAATACATTAAAAATGTATTATACATGATATACTTCAGCTTTGTCTGCCTTAAGGCAAACAAAGAGTTGCTATGAGCATTGCCTGGTGACCCTAACAATAGGAGAAAGAGAAGCAAAAGAGAGTGCCTTCAGAGACACTGAGCAAAGACTTCAATTCTAACCATTGGCAACCTGAGCTCTAAATCCAAACACCCGAATCGATCAAGAAGCCTTCAGCACCAAGCACCAAAGCCTTTCGAGAGCCCTTCTTGCCCTCAGCACCCTCTCGAAATCCGATTTTGAGAAGTAGCTCCCATGAGCCAGTCTCCAGCAGCCCGCAGCCTGAGTGGGTCCTTCCAGCCGTTGAGTCACTCGCTGGTCCGCTGTAGTGGTCACCATCCTGTAGAGTCATCTCCTATGCTTCTCCTTCTCAAGAGGCGGTGTTCTCCCTGTTTCTAGTACCCTGCACCAGTCCACTGCTCCCTGGAGTCTGCAAACCCCCTCATGGAATGCTGCTCAGCTCAGGAGCTGCCATTTTGGGCAAGAACACCGTGGATAGGGGATTTTAAAAAACACTGTCGTTCCTTTCACAGGCCATTCAAATCCTGTATGGAACCGTTGGCATTATGACTGGGCAGTAGGACCCTGCAAAGCAGCACTGCATCTGTGCTCCCAGCTCTGCTGGGTCTGCATTCCTACCTAATTTGTCAAGTAATCCAAAAATGACACGGAAATGCAGTAATTGGAGAATCATTAATCCACTCCACTCACAGCAGAGACAACATTTATCTCTCTGAAATTGTTTGCAAGAAAGGTTAATGTGAGGCTTTCACATTACTTTCAAGAAGTCAAAATGCCATAAATCCAATTCAAGCAATTTTCAGGTGTTGTCATTTTTGGAGTACAAGGAAAAATACAGCCAACATGTACACATTTAAGACCCAAAAAGGATATGATAATGACCAGATAAGCATTTGCCAATTGGTTCAAAAATGATCTTTATATTCACCCAGAAATCAGATGCGGCTTGGAATTAATACATCCAAAAGATGGCACTCCTTCTGTACTACAGTAAAGTGTAACCTTACATTCTCAAATTTAAATCTTGAGAATGGTACTTGAATCCACAACTTAAATTAAGAGGTGAGACTGCTACCTCCCACGTTATGTCTGATGTTTCCTCCCTTAACATTGGAGTATTAGCATAAAGTAAATAGGCCTTGATGGCACAGGGCAGGAAAAAAAAAAGTAGCAATAACAAAAAGGGTTAACAGTAGATGTAAACTCAAAATTACAAAATTCAAAGAGAAATTTCTTAATGAAACAAAATAAAATGACAACATTTTTTTTAAACAGAAGACAACTATTTCCTAAATAAACCCATGTTACTTCTACTAATGAATGGCGCTTTAATAAAACCTGGGAGCGACATGGTTAGAGTAACAGTTAGCGTGATGCTATCACTGTGCCAGTGAACTGGTTTCAAATTCAGCACTGTCTGTGAGGGGTTTGCATTTCTCCCCATGACCCACGTGGGTTTCCTCTGGGTTGTCCAACTTCCTCCCTATAAAAACAGAAGGATTTTGTAGTTTAATCAGAGTATTTGGGATCGTGGGCCAGAAGACTGTTACCGTGCTGTACTCTTTAAACAAAAACAGCTCTTCATAAATGGACTTTCACCATTCCAAGATATTTTGCAGCAAATAAATTACTTTTGGTGTTGGTATCCATCCTTAAACTGGTAAGACAAAGGCCAGATAACATGTTTTTAGCCATTTGGTTAAGGGATTAATTTTGGACAGTATATCAGGAAGAACTTGCTTACTCTTTGATCCTTTGGCTTGGAGAATAGATATGGCTTGGTTTTAATACTATCTTCCTAACTTTTCCCACTAGTCATGCCAGCAAATCATCACTGAACCCAGATTCAGCAACTGCAAGAGAAGGTAGTATGGTTCAGCATCTAATGTAGTGTCATTTTGTGTGTTCCAATACTTCATTAAAAAATTTTAAGTTTAAATTTTTTTTACTTACAACACAGTGGAAGGTGATTCTGGCCATTTAAACCCATGCCATCCAATTACACACAAATTAACTTGCAATCCCGTACGATTTGGAGGGTGGGAGGAAACCAGAGCACCCAGAGGAAACCAACGCAGATGGGGAGAATGAACAAACTCCTTACAGACAGCGGTGGATTCCAGCCATATAATTGCTATGCTATCTGTTCTTATAACATGATAGTTTTCCATGATTTTTGAACACTATGAATGGCGAGTCATTCACATACATTTAAAATTCTCCTCAGTTTTACAGTTTGACCCCATATAATCCAGGATGCATGGTTTGGTCAGCTATCAATGCATTTCTGTGGGCTAGACCTGCTAATTTTGAAAAGAGATCCCTGTCCCTGTATTCCGTAGGAGTCAAATTTGCAAACCAAGTTGAGTCAAATTTAAAATCCAGGATAATTATTCATTGAGAGAAACCCAGCAGAATATATATTCTGTAACAAATAGCCCTGAGTTGTCTATCCATAGTTTTATTATGTTCCCTTGATTTACTTTTCATTTTTTGATTCATATTTTGCACAAAAAGCAGCTCAACCCCAGTTCTGAACTCAAACTGGTTCAATACAACCTCTTACCATACTGACTAATCATATATTCAACTTAATTTTGTTGAAGGTAGCTGTATTACAGGGTGTTTATGATTTAAAATATGATGCTTGGTTTATTGTAAATTTTGAAAATGTAAATACTTGAAATCAGTACTTGAAATGAAAACACAGTGGCTGCAGCAAAGTTTGATGAATGGTTTACCCTCGAAACTACAATTAATCTTTTTCAAACAGTGACCAATGATGTATCTTTCCAGATCCTTCTGTAAAATCTGTACTTGCCATTTTATCCACCATTTAGTCAGGGTATAGCAGTTTCTTGTCCCATTATTTTCAAGCCCTTTTTAATTCATTCCACTTTGCATTGAACAACCAGATGATTCAAAAGCATCAACTTCAAACACAAATATTTATCACAGTCATTGACAAAATGCAACCAAAGCTATCCCTTATTTGTATTGCTTTGTAAGGCCTTGGTGGTGGAGGCTGGTATGAACAGCAAGAGCCTGATGACAGAGAGAGAAGATCAAACATAATGTCTGTTTTAAAGTAAGTTTTACATTTAAATGCTACCATTGTGATAATTAATCTTGTTAATGATTTCCATAAACTTTTTTGCAAGCTACCTGTCTGGCACACAAAACTATGCTTTTCATTATATCTCTGTACATGTGACAATAAACAATTCAATTCACCTATCAGAATTACCAGTAGGATTGCAAAATCATTTCCATGTATAAAAAATAATGTAAGCTTTCTATTTTTGTTTAAATATATGAACCTGACAAGTACCTTCATTTTGAAATGACAAATATACTATATGCATTGGACTGGTGTCCAGGATTCAATCCAGGGTCATAGATAATATACATCAGCACATAAGTCTAAATGAAGAGTATTTATCAAAAAACTCACAAAATAAGTTCTCAGCCTTTTCAACAAAATAGACCTTGGAAGTTTCAGCTGTTTTAGTACTTCAATATGAGGTATTGCCTTTTTAAAACAAAATGTACAGTGTCTTTAAACACATTTGCCTTGATCTCAGCATTTTTACTACACCTTCGACAAGTAAATTCATTAGTTTCCTTAAAAAAATTGCCAGAAAAATATGAATACATGTTGAGAAAATGCTCACCTAAACTAATTTATTTCAAATGGGTATCATGTAAACTTGATATTAGTATTCTTGGTAAAAATGCAGATTACAATTACAGCAAGGATCCAATTAAGATTGTCTTGTCAAAACACTAACATGGCCCACTTGGCAAAATAGTAGAGGGATGTCATTGTGGGAGATTGTGCTGGGAAGGAGGCATAGTATATACAAGTGAGGTGGCACATTGACAACTTTCTTGGTCCAAAGGTTTCACTTACTGTTTCCAATGATTTTTTCAGCACCTGCTATTTTAAACAAAAATAATCTTTTGTTATGCAAAGATAAAACATTTTTAATTATATCAGGTGGTTTTTCTAGCAATTTTAGGGAAGTATTGAAATAAAGGCCAGTGAGAATAACTAATTTAACCCTAACCCTGGATGCATCTTCCTCCTTATCAATTCAGCTCAAAGTGATACTGGCTGAAGCTGGAAGCCAAACTATCATTATTCGGAGGAGGAGCTAAGTGGCTCACAATACATTTAAAAAAGGGTAAACAAGTCGTGGCACTTTTCCCATCTTCTTCGACTTGGTAAAGCACAGAAGTGAAGTGTCAGTCTTTAAGCTGAATTATTACACAATGATGTGCAAATATTTTTAATGTACCTCAGGTTTCCTGCCCCATCTAATATTGCAGACAGTTAAAACTATAGCTGTTCAGTTAAGCTTCAATCCAATGCCTGAAAGTACAGGGTATCAGCAAGTGGAAACACATTTGAGTCAAATACAATTTATTTAGCTTTCAAGTGTTCAACTCTTTCAATGGGACTTTGAAATAAATATGGAGTGAGAAGGTCTTGAAATTTTTCAATGCATTGCATTCCCCACTTTTTGTAATGTAATAGCTCTGCACTGTGGTTTACAACTTCCCCGTTAGGCAGGAAAAGGTTCAGTCATGCCAAAAGCCATGCAGGTGTGAGGCATGCATTTTTTTTTTCATTCTCTCATAGCTCTGGTTAGTACAAAACATAACTAAACAGAATCAAGAAAGGAAACCACAAAGAACAATCCTCTTGTTTTGCAGTTGGGTTATAAATCTAGTTGGGAAACATTGTGGTCCCACAGCAAATCCAATCATATAACATCTACCTACCCGTACTGGTCAGGCTGGTACATCAAGGGAGCCTGAGTGTTGCCATAGTTGGGATGTTGTGGTGGAAACACAGGACGTCCACCAGGCCCAGTCTGACTGGGATAACCAGGCGACCTAATGTACGGTAGCCTAAATTGGGAAAGAAATAGCTCCTTTGTTTTTATTCTGTGTCAGTTCTGCATTTAGTTGTTAAAATTCATGAAATATCTCCTTATCATCCATAATTTTCAAGAATTAGACTGAAATTTGAAGACAACAGTTAAAGCAAGATTGGTTTCTCTGTTTATTTTCATTTTTCTGTGCAAAATTTAAGGTTGAAGTATTGGATTCTCAAATATTTCAATTCATTACAAAATTAATCTTGAAAACTGATCAGATACAAAGACTGAATGCTTAAATTGAAAGATTCCTGTTTCTCCATTTCTTCAGCCAACTGTTTTCATCTCAAGGTGATAGCTCAAGGCACTGCAGTGTGTGTGACAACGGCAGCACTGTCTCTTGTGCAGACCAGAGGAGCTGAAATTTGTCGTGCAGCACTCGTCTGCGGGGTCCTTCTGCCCAGTTGTCACATCTGACAGCCTCATTCAGGTTTAAACCTTTTGTGGAATGGGCCCAGAGCACTTTTATTACATCTGAAAACCCATAGAGGTCCTTGGCCAAGAAGATAGCATCCATAATTCATTCTCTATCAGCAGTACCTCACCCCACAGAAATTACACCAATATAAACCTTTGTGCTTTTGGTGTGGTATAGAGGTTAGTTCCTTCTTACATTCTACCTGGCTCTGCACGAAGGGGAGACCCTTCTTGTATGACCTTTGCGACATCCTAAGATCATAGGAGTCACTTTCCCAGTTGACCCAGAGCTTTGTCTTCTGGGGAATTTTACAAGTGTTGGTAGATTGCTAACTAATTTCCAAATTAAATTCGCAGAAACTGTATTGAGTGAGGCCAGGAAATGTATAGCATTAACATGGAAATCTGACTCCCCTCTCCTCATTGATAGAGGTCTTCAGAAATGATTAGCTGCATTCCCCTTAAGAAAGGTCACATTCTTACCTAAGTTGATGGAAGGAGAAGAGAAGAAAAGAATGGACTCAGTAGAATTTCTGGTGTATTTTTGTTGAATGACAACATTGTCTAACTGAATTAATGCAACCTAGATTGTATAACTAAAATGGATGAGAGGGGGGGGGGATGGGGGGGTGGCTTGGGAGGAGGGAGGGGGGAGGGAGAAAAAGTCACTGTAAATGTGTGGAAAAGAAAAAGTGTATATCATGGCTATTGTGATTTATGGTGTGAAAAATAAAAAAAAAAAAAAAAAAAAAAAAAAAAGAAAGGTCACATTCAGTTTTAGGAAGGGAGAAAAACACCTTCCTAAAAATCTGGCAGCCTTATTTAGAACATATAGGTACCTCACTGGCACCACCACAAGGCTACAATCGCTACTGACTAGCCAACAGACCTCTAAAGATTATAACACTGTGGTACGATCACGTCTCTATGTGTTTTACAGTACGCACTGACAATGGATATTTTCTTTTTCATTTTTTCTCTGTTTAATTGGATTTATACAGAGGGGTGGGGGTGAAGAGATGGGTTTTCTTGCCATTTTGTATTTTGTATGATTAAATGTATTGACTGCTAAATATATTTAAAATGATAAATAAAATATTACAAAAAAAGGCAGCATCCACAATTGGCAACCCTGACCATGAGGACTGCAGGCTCCTGGGGAGCAGCAGGGCACCAGAATAAAAGAACACTCCACACTGTAAGGAAGAAGCCTTGGAGATGAGCCATCAAGGTAAAAGAACATAGTAGGAGACTAGAGCACAGGAGGCTGGCTTCTGGAGACTAGGTATTGAGATCAGGAGTCATGACTGTGAGCAGCGCACCTGAGAGGCCTTGGGCACCTACAAGCTTACTAATCATACTGGGGGTTCAGAACCAAGGGCCAAGGAGGGTAACTTGTATGCCTGGAGCTCTGGTTTGCCACTAGATTGTCAAGTCTATGCGGCTACGGTGGTTAAGGAAGCAAAGGCGGCAGTGGCATCAGAGGAGATGGTTGAATCCACAATACCTCTGAGGGGTCTCTCTTTTGCTTCTTTTTTTTGGAGGAGGCAGTGGACTCATGGAACATCTCTGTGTGCCTTTACAGGCAAACAAATATTGTACATTTGTGCACATCGCAACAGACGAACCATGACCTTATCTCTTAATGACTCATTAGTACCTTGTCCTGCTAACCATCCTGAGTAAGAATATTGCAGGGACTAATTCCTGTCAGGCCTATTAAAGGTGGAGTCAAAGAAGAGCCATGATATTGTCTTCAACAGATGTCTACACAAGCAGATCCCAACAGGATCCACAGAACAATATGCTATTGGAGACACAGAGATCAATTATAATGCCACATCTGAAAGACTGGTTGAGGTCAGTTAACTTAGCGCAGAAGTGAAGTATCAGTCTTTAAGCAATGCGTCAGCGTGGGATACTGTCCTTATTGGGCAAATATATTTTGAATTGTAAGTTTCAATGGTGTTCTAGGAGATTAATCTAAAACAATGGAAAACCTTTGGATTCTGCAAATGTCCCTTTACATGTGGGTGATTGTTGATTCCAATTTTTCCTAATGGTTTAGCATATTTCATTTACTTTTTAATAAGTCTGGTTCTATTTAAAAATAGAACACCAAATCTTATTTTGCAGGTTAGGGATGTTATACATCATATTACAATCATAACTCTGCAATATTCTAATTTCATATATCTTTTCCATGAACTGAGTGAATAATGTGGTGCAATGGTGAACAAACCAGCTCACGTAATACCCTGGTCAAAACTCAGAAATAGTGACTGCAAAAGCTTGCAATTGTGTGAATAATAAACTTACTGGATTGGCCTCTTCCTGATTGCTAACAACTCTTGATGTGACATGCATGAGCAAACATTGAGGAAGGACAGTCTGGTGTTTGATGCAGTTCTATTGTCTCATAGTTCCTCCCAGATTAGATTCTATTTAGGCAAAATGCTAACTTGGACAAGGCACACGAGAAATATTAGGGGCAGTCAGGAAAGAACAGCAAATGAGTCACAAAAAAAATTTGCAAGAATGCAAGTGGGTTGTTGATCTTCACTGAAAGAGGGATTAAACTTAAGAGCAGGAAGGTTCTGCTGCAACTGTACAGGGTACTGGTGACAAACCATATCTGGAGTACTTAAGAAAGGATATTCTGATTGTGGAGGTGGCGCAGAAGAAGTTTGGAGGGTTGATTCTGGAAATGGGTTTACCTTATTGAAGAAATATTAAGTCAGCTTGGACTGTACTCATTGGAGTTTAGAAAGATGAGGGGAGACATTATCAAAACATAAAATTATGAAAGAAATAGGTATGGTTGTTTCCATTGGCAAGTGAAACCAGAATTAGAGGACATAGCCTCAAGAATTAAGGGAGAAGATTCAAGACAAAGATGAAGAGGAATTGCTTTGCCCAGGCAGTGCTTTCAATAAAGCAGTAGAGGCTGTCTCATCAAGTATATTTAAGATAGAGACAAACACATTTTTGAATAATTGAAAAATTTGGAGTGATGAGGAAAAGGCAGGTCACTGGAACTGAGCCTATGGCCAGAACAACAGTGATTTTATTGAATGGTGGAACAGACTCAATGGGTCGGATGGCCGATTCCGGCTCCTTTTTTTAGTTCTTAACACACACACAAACAAATGGACTACACACTTGAGGAACCATGGCAGCCAGATTACAGAATAATAAGATGCTTACTGTTCTTTTGGGACAAGGTTTTTTTAAAATGGGTGTTAGTTGCTCAGGTATGTTCTATCAAGCAGTCAATTTAAAATATGCCAAATTTTAAAACAGTAAAATTTCCAATTCCCAATACAAATAAACTGTAAATTATGTATTCCATGTGTATAGTCCAAAAGAATCCAATACTCAAACTTTAAAATAGATCTCCCAAAACATTTAGCCCACAAAAAGTGTAAATCTGAAACATTCATTCCAATGGGTTTTAATTTGGCTAGATGTCATTTTTAAACAGTGTAAAGTAACAGTTACTTGCCAATAAACCACATGGAAACACAGATTCTTCAAATTGTTTTTCTCACTAATAGTTTTAAGATTTTTTTTTCTCTGGATGACAAGACTATCATGTTCAGCTTCCAGTAATTCACATTAACAGTAATTCAACCAAAATGAATATTCAAATAGAAAGGGTTACATAAAATGGTCAACAATTCTGAGGGACAGAAAAGTACAGATGGATTTTTTATTTATTTGTTTTAATTTACCTTCAAATATTGAAAGAAAATAGAGATTATGAAGAGTTGAAGTAAAAATAACCCTTTAAAGACTTGTAGCACTGTGGCGTGGAACCAGGTTTGTTTCGCTTCCACAATGGTATAATGTTTACATGTGTTATTTAATCTCTTCCCTCTCCAACTGGTAATCTATATCCTTGTGCATCTGAAAGGAAGTTACAACACTGCCACATAAAAAGACTAGCCAACGAGAATACAATGTGACAGGACAATAATTTAGTTTTCTGATTGCTTCTCACTGAGATGACACATTTTGCCTCCACACCATGCAAATAAAGAAACTAATGATTCATAACTGGGTAAGGCTTTTCCCAAGTTACAAATAAGGCTGAAACTTGAATGAAACTAGGTTCCAACTTTCTCAGCGCTCGGCTCCCAAAATCCACCGGTCATTGTTTAAATGCAATCTGTGTGTTGCATGCAGATTAGTGATACACAAGATGCATCACTTTTTCACAGAAAATACATTCTGCCCAGACAATCAACATGGTTCCTTAATAAATATTATGTCATACCACTTATGTTCACAATGCATTACTGATAATGCAATATACGTTGATTAAATTTTTGATTTTCTGCCTGCCAACATTTCCAATGATGTACATTTTATTTCACACGTGAAACAGTAATCATTGAATCTAATGGTGGACAAATATTTTCAACATGAAGTGCAAAGCAACATATTATTGCAGAATTAGAACTATATTTAAGAGTTGTACAGCCAAAAAACCTCCACAAAATTCAAAATGCTTCACTGGTAACAATTTTTGAACATTGCCAAGTAAAATGATCTGAAAAGTCACTATAAAAGAATGACGATCAAATAAAAAATGTTTCAAACAGCAATTATCCTCCTCCTTTCCTGCTAACCAAACTATTAAGTGAAAACTAGCATAAAATAATTACTACAGAGGAAAGGAAATATAAATAAAGCATAAGAAACTAATTCTATATAATACAATACCATAACCACAAAGAAACTCCAATTACATCATTAGCTTCTCAATTCAAACATTCAAGGCTGAGATTTGGCTTCTTGAATGGTGACAAGATACTAATAGAGAAAGGTAAAAACAAATGTCCAACCTGCCCCTGTAAAGAGACAGCCAGTGTGAGCCAACAAGTAAAGATTACATGTTGAGACTCGAGTTCAGTTATTCAACAAAGGATTGTCTAGAAGTCAGAAAACAGGAGGAAACATTGCTAAATCAACAAAATAACGAGGGATTACAATGCAAGTATATCAGTACATACCAAAATTTGTATCTGAGATTGGAGTCTTCTCAAAGATATTGAGGGCAAAAAGAAATATTTGTCAATTTACCAGTAATTTAAGATTTTCTGTTTCAGCTTGTTTTCAATTTGCTCATTGGCTACTTTCTCTCACACACTCCAACACAAGTTAAATAAAGGTTCACCACAACTTACTTCAACTACATTACTTGATTTTCTAACAGAGAGCACATTTTGAAATATATAGCCCAATTGTTGGCTCCCAAATACCCAACGAAATGCCTTGCTTTTACATCATGTTCATCAAACGGCAAGAACTGACGAATGGAGAACGTAATCCAGTTTGTTAGCTAGTATCATCCAATATGAAGCCATTCATTTCCTTGTTATGTAAAATGAACACAGTTCATATTTGCAACAAAGTATAGTCTGAATCCTCAGAACTAGATATTATTTTAAAATTATCATATAATATTTGCTTCAGTAAAAAATAACGTATTGTACAAAATTCAGAAGCATTTAACTGGAAACATTTAAAATATGACTGAATGTTAAATCTGGCAATTCTTCAGTATTTTCTTGGCTAACAATAGATGAAAGTGAAGCAATTTTTAAAAAAAAGAAAAAGTGCATATGTAAGTGTGAATATCCTGGAGTTTTGTGATTATAGCATTACTTCTAATCAAAATATAATTAAATCAGGAGGGAGCACGAGAAATATTAAAAATATTCAGGTTATTTCAACTTGCTTTCAAATGTCCATCACTCTCTGTAGATCATGGCTCACAGAGATATTGTCTTTGGTTTCATATTTTCAGTTTCACCTAATCTACAACTTTGGGTTTGCTGGTCAAGATAATTTTGCACTGGGTGATAGGAATACAGTTGCCGAATAACACAAAAGGGGAAATCATTTATAAGGTGCCCAACTAGCCAAGTCTATGATTTATCCCAAATATACTCTTATGTCCACTGAGCACTCTACTGTTAAAAATGAACAAAATGGAGAAGTTGTGCATATAATAGTTTGTCTTGGCGTAGCCTGTCTCCCTTCTGAATTCTGAAGTACAAATAAGCCCATGTATATATTTTTGAGCAGGAGATTGTTAACCAGTTGCCTCACAACAGGAACCATATTCAATATGTAACAAATATAGAGCCATTCATTGCAAATTATAGTTCAGGATGAGTTGAAAATCAGCTACGTATCTTTTACTTTTAAAATAAAACCTGTGTGAGGAGTGACAGAGACAAAATTTACGTGAATGCTTTCATTAAAGCTTTCAGTATTGTCACGTAAAAAGTTTACGAATTCTGCATCCAGCCTTTCGAGACCATTTTTTCTTGCATACCTGTTTTGAGCAGAGTTTGCTGCAGCCTGCATCACTGCAGCAGCAGCCTCCTGTGCCTTGCGATTTACAGTTGCCATTGGCGGTCCCATCCCCGCGCCAACCTGCTGTGACATGCTTGGAGAGTTTGGGGTCATATTACTCATGTTGCCAGAGTATGGCCAGTTCGACATCCCTGATGATGACATCCTCCCCACTGTCATGTTACTGCAAGGCTGAGCTGGACCCTGACCATGCATCTGGTTGTTCATATTCATGCTCATGTTGTTATTCATGCCTGGACCTGGACCACTGTAGTTGGCGTTCGGTACTCCACCATAATTTGGCGGTCTGGGATAATTACCTAAAACAAAAAAAAAATTGGAAGAAGTTGGTCTTGTGCCAGCCTGCTATGAAATGTCCATGGTCAAAAAAAAAGTGTTACAGTTTCTCACAATTTGAAATAGCTATGAATCCTGTGTAACCTTTCAAATTAATTGAAGTGGCAACTATTGGATATTTGGAACAGCAAAGTTGCATGGATCCTTTAAGATTAAAGCTTTGTCTAGGAATAATACAAGGATTACAGTTTTAAAATTATAATCCACAAAATAGCTTAAAAATTTTTAATTAATATTTTAACCTTTCTTCAGTTAAAGTACTTAAGGCAAACATTTACAACATTGAACTGCATATTTTCAAAGTCCTCAGCACTGAAAATGTCAGTTTAATATCTGTAAAATAAACCAACATAACTAGTTATTCATTCTTAGCCACAAAGTGCAAAGGTTGCAAAAATCTTGTGAACTCATTAGCCAATTTAAATCTGTGTATCTAATCAACCATCCAGAATGACATCTATTTGGATAATAAATTTTGTTTTGATGATAGGGGTATTCTCCAATAAGTTAAAAAGTTCCTTGGTGCAATGGGAATACTCAACATCAACTTGTCTTTTTTCTACCCCAGAATCAAGTCTGGCATAAATTGACTTCCTCAACATTGCTATCCAATCTGCAGATCAAAACGTTCATGGATTGAATTGGTACCAAACTCCTTGTGCAGTCTCAGACCACAAACAACCTTTGCAGAAATGCTTGCACATCTAGATGTGTTATTAATCTTACGTGGACATAAATATACATGCTCAGTCAATGAAAAAATTAATTGAAATTAAACCTGAATAGTTGTTATGTCATAGACCTATAGCTCTATAAGCTCAAACATGCAGTTGGCACCGACACGGTGGTTAATTTAAAAATCTAGGGAAAAGGCACATCTGAGACACAGAATTACTGGCTATGTTGCTACATTCCTCAATGATCTGATAAATAAACTTTTGTTAGGCACTATGTTAGTTTATCTTGTGCCAGATTAGGGTAAGCAAGGTTATCAAATCAGCTAAATATCATCTTCAACACCAAAAATATCAAATACACACACAAGCACACACACTCACACACAAATGCCACCTGTCTATCATACTAGATCATTGCTACATTTAGTATACTAAAAATAAATACATTTCAGATGTCTGTTATTTGTGTTATACCTATACTTCAGCGACCATTTACTTCGAATGCATCTTTCCTTGAAATATTTCAGCATAATATTGCCTTGGCTAAGAAATTCACACAAACTATTCAACATCTCAAGTGAAAGATGAATTAAATATTAAAAAATACATATTCTGGCATTTCTCCATAACTCCCAGTGTGGTAGTTTGAGATACACAGTGTTAAATTCAAAGATCACAACCATCACCATCTCCACAAAACCACAACCATAAATATACATTTTCAAATCAATGTTATTCAAATAAAAATGAACAATGATCTGCATAGATTTCTGAAATTGAACATATGCAACACACAAACCACTTAAAGGCATTTTTGGTCAAATAATATGTTTGTGGATGTCATCACCATTCTGGAAATAAAATTAAATGAAATAATTTGAGGCAACATATCAATGTGTCAAGTAATTTATTATCACAGATATCTTTCAACTAAGACAGCAGTTTCCATTATGAAATGCTATGGTAGCAAAACCTTCCAAAATATTTCATTGTAAATCGTTAAAATAAAAACATTGGCGTAAAAGGAAGACCAATTAAAAACTTGGTTGAAACTGGGTTTTTAAGAAGAGTTTTCAATTTGAACTTTCAGCAGGAAATTTCAGAACCCAAACTCAGGGGAAGGAAGATGTGAAATCAGGTAGCAGATTCAGAGGAACGAAAGATTCTTGAAGGGTTTTGGAAAATTATTGGATTGATGAGTTAAAAGCCGGGAAAGGGCAGGAATTTAAATCCATAGAACTGGAGATGTGAGGGAAGGGGTTTGGGCAAAATGAATCTTTTTAGTTAGTTTTTTAAGCTAATTAAAGGAGAATTAAACAGGAAAGTCTACACTCGTTGGGGTCGAGTCCAATCCACAAATGTGCTGGAGATATTTAGCAGGTCACACAACTAAAGGTGATAAAGATTGAGGATTTTCCCAGGAAATGGGCTTGGCTGGATTTGAAAACAATTGACGTAGAAATGGAAGAGGGGCTTGATGTCAGAGAGAATGAGGGCAGGGGAGGTTCTTATTCACCTTATTCATCCTACGATCAAATTGGAACATCAATACTAAACTGGCGCCTAGTGGTTTTGATTTTGAACATAAAATATTCCTTGTGCTCTGGGGATAGTCAACATGGCTTTGAGTGTGGTAGGTCAAGTTTAACCAATCTTTTTAGAGTTTTTCAAGGAGGTTACCAAGTAAGTTGATGAAGGGAAGGCTGTGGATGCTGTGGACTTTAGTAAAGCCTTTGACAAGATCCCATAAGGGAAGTTAGTCAGGAAGGTTCAGATGCTAGGTATTCAAGGTGAAGTAGGGAACTGGATTCAACAACGGCTGTACGCGAGAAGCCTGAGAGTAGTGGTGGAAGATTTCTTCTCAGATTGGAGACCTCGGACTCATGGTTTGCCTCAGGGATTAGTGCAGGGACCATTGTTGTTTGTCATCTATATTAATGATCTGGATGATAATGTGGTGAATTTGATCAGGAAGTTTGCAGATGACACTAAGACTGGAGGCGTTGAGGTCTTCAAAGCTTGCAGAGGGATCTGGACCAGCTGGAAAAATGGGCTGAAAAATGGCAGATGGAATTCAATGCAGTCAAGTGTGAGGTGTTACATTTTGGAAGGACAAACGAAGAAAGGACATACACGGTAAATGGTAGGGCACTGAGGAGTGTGGTAGAAAAGAGGGATCTAGGATACTGAAAGTGGCATCACAGGTGGATAGGGTTGTAAAGAGAGCTTTTGGCATACTGGCCTTCATAAATCAAAGTACTGAGTATAGGAGATGGGATATTGTGGTAAAGTTGTATAAGGCCAAATTTGGAGTACTGTGTGCAGTCTGGGTGCCTAACTACAGGAAAGATATCAATAAGATAGAAAGAGTGCAGAGAATATTTACTAGGATGTTACCCAGACTTCAGGAACTGAGTTACAGGGAAAGGTTAAACAGGTTAGGACTTTATTCCCTGAAGTGTAGAAAAATGAGGGGAGATTTGATAGAGTATTTAAAATTATGAGGGGGATAGACAGAGTTAATGTAGATAGACTTTTTCCACTGAGAGGAGGTGAAATGCAAACCAGAGGACATGGGTTAAGGGTGAAAGGGGAAAAGTTTAGAGGGAACATGAAGGAGAACTTCTTCACACAGAGAGTAGTGGGAGTGTGGAACGAGCTGCCTGCTGATGTGGAGAATGCGGGCTCAATTTTAACATTTAAGAAGAATTTGGACAGATACATGGATGGGAGAGATATGGAGGGCTATGGACTGGATGCAGGTCAGTGAGTCAAGACAAAAAAGGTTCAGCATAGACTAGGCATCTGTGTTGTAACATTCTGTGGTTCTATAGTAACACAAGAATTCAGGAAGCTTGTGGGCATATGGTGCAAGTCTACATGGTTTGTCTGATTTTATTTATTTTTGAACATATAAATGATCCAGACATTGAAATTTGAAGCTGACACTCGGGTTAGGATTGTGGCAGAATGTGGAAAAAAAACTGCAGGATGCTGGTTAAACACTGAGCAACTGTATGGCAGATACAGCTCAACATAAGAAAGATGCAGCTGAACTCTGGAAATAAAACACAACAGCAGAATGATCAGATTTTAAATGGAGTAAGAGAACTAAAGGATTTGAAGTAATTAATTATGTTGGGTCTAATAGAGGTTAATAAAAATACAAAATTCAGTTCCCATCATATTCATCCTTTCTACTTAAACCACTAAAATAGTCATCAGGTATTACATTTATCTGTCCTGCCTTTCACAAAAATAATTGTTTTTCAATATGAACTTTTTTTTCCTCCCAAGTCGAAACTTTTGTCAAATAATTTAAGGGTGACATGGTTGGTGTAGCAGTTAGCGCAACACCCTTACAGCACAGGCGATTGGGATCGGGGTTTGAATCCATTGCTGCCTGGAAAGAGTTTATACATTCTCCCTGTGTCTGCGTGGGTTTCCTCCAGGGGCTCTGGTTTCCTCTCACTGGTCGAAACGTACGGGGCGGTAGGTTAACTAGGTGTAACTATGCGGCACAGACTCGTGGGCTGATACGGCCTGTTACTGTGCTGTATGGCTACATTTTTTTAAAATTAAAATTTAAGGAAGTAGATATGCTTCTAGATAAAAGCATCAAGGGCTATGGAAGAGTAGAATTGGGATACATGATCAGCCTTGATTATATTGGACATGGCACAGGTTTGAAAAGACAAATAGGGCACTTCTACATACCGACCAATTAGAACTGTTTCCTCCCTTTTTAAAATGTGATAATTGGTGAAGGAGAACAGGTTTAGTCATGGAAAACATGTCAAATATCAGCTACATTAGAACTTTGACAAAGATTGAATATTCAGATATCTGCATTGATGCTCAAAACTATATTAATTTCATTTTTTTTAATTCATCCCAGAAAGAGTGAATGTAAATTTGGCATCCTAATGTCATTCTAGGATCAGGCAAAACTACTGCTTGGTCAGAACCTTCCAAGCTGCAATTAAGTTGCTATTAAGTTCAAAGTCAAAGTTCAAAATTCAGATTTATTGTCAGAGTACACACAGTGCACGACATCACATACAATCCTGAGAGTCATATTTTTAGACAAACAGCACAGAAACAGGCCATTTCGGCCCACGAGCCCTTGCCGCCCAGTTACACCCAATTAATCTACGACCACCCAGTATTTTTCAAATGGTGGGAGGAAACCGGACTATCTGGAGAAAATCCACGCAGACATGAGGAGAACGTACAAGCTCCTATAAGACAGCACAGGATATGAACCCAAGTCCCAATCACTGGTGCTGTAGTAGCATCCCGCTAAGTGTGCCACCCTTTTTCCTGTGGGCCAGGTAGAATTTCTATTTATCAACAGTGCAAAAAAACTTTTCAAGAAGGTACGGACACAAAAGAGACAAATGTAAACAAGAAGGAAGTGCAGACAGACTGTGCAAGACAGAAAATTTAAAAAAAAATGCAAAGTAAGAGTCTTTAAATGATTCTCGGAGTTTGTTTTGGAGTCTGATGGTGGAAGGTTAGCAACTGTTCTTGAACCTGGTGGAAGGATTCTTGTGGCACCTATACCTCTTTCCTGATGGCAACAGCAAATACAGAGCATGTCCTGGGTGGTATGGATCCTTGATGATTGCTGCTGCTCTCCGAAGGCAACATTCCATGTATAATTTCTTGATGATGGGGATAGTTTTGCCTCTGGTGTATTAGGCTGTGTCCACTATCTTGTGCAGGGCTTTCCGCACAGAAGTATACCATGCCACGATGAAGCTGGTCAGTGTTCTTCCCACTACACATCAATAGAGGTTTGCCAAGGTTTTCAATACCATACCAAACTTCTGCAAACTCCTGACAAAGCAGAGACTTTCTTCACGACAATCATGTGTTTGGCCCAGGAAAGACCCTCTGAAATAGCGACTCCAGGAATTTAACTTTGCTCACTCTCTCCACCTATGGTTACCCCAATGATCACTGGATTGTACATTTCTGGTTGTCCACTCCTGGAGTCCACAATCAGCCTCTTGGTTTTGGTGACTTTGGTTGTTGTCAGCATACCATTCAGCCAAGATTTTATTCTCCATCTTGTATGCTGACTCATCACCCCATTTTATTCCACCCACTACTCCCGTAACATCAGCAAATTTGTAGATGGTGTTGTTGTTGTACTGAGCCACACCTTCATAGGTGTAAAGTGAGTAGAGCAGGGGGCTCAGAATGCAGCTCTCTGGTACTCCAGTCCTGATGGAGATTGTGGAGATGTTCTCACCAATCCTTTCTGATTGTGGACTGCAGGAGAGAAAATCTAGGATACAATTAGACAATGTGGTGTTGAAGCCCAGGACTTGGAATTTTCTGATGAGTTTTGAAGGAATGTATTCCTTTTTCTTTGCTTTTTGTTGATATCTATTCCTATTCTTGCCCAGCAACTGTTCCTGACATTCATCACATTAGATATTTGTGGGAAGGGCTAATGTCAGTCAATAATTTAGTCACATTATGTACTTGCAGGCGACATCATAGTCAAACCAAAGCTCATAAGAGGGATATTTGTATTTTAATTTTTATGCTACAGCACAGAAAAAGGCCATTTTAGCTCATGAAACTTGTGGTAGCCCATTGCACCCAATTAACCTCCCAACTCCGTATGCTTTGATGAAACTAGAACACCTGGAGAAAATTCACACAGGTCACTGGGAGAAAATATATATTTCCTTACAGATAGTGCATGATTCAAACCTGGATCACTGGCGTTGTAAGAGCGCTGTGCTAACTGCTATGCTAACCCACGTGATTGTATATTATTTATGCTGTTGTATTTACACAATTTACAGACTGGAGTTTAATTATTAGAATAAAAGTCAATGTGTACTTGCATTGGATCACCAGCACAATCAAACGTTTTACTCTGAGTTTATAAATGGCTGAATTGTCAAAAAAGATTTAAACTGGAGGATTTGCTGAGAGTGAGCTCTAGTTAACTGCTGACCCCCAGATGTTTAACACAACTGACAACCATGGCATTTTTCGCACTGAATTTTCTCCGTAGCATACAGTGTTTTAATATTCTCAACCAAAGGGTGCATAATCATTTCATTATTTCTAAGTTCTGACAGCCTGTCATCAACCAAACCAGATATTTGTTAACATATAATCAAACTATGTTAATGGCAGCTTGTGCAAATATCTGTACAATATTCATACTTTAGCTCTGGATTCATTTAGAAACATATTTGGTATAATTCTGCAATTGCAAGAGACACTTTGACGTCATTTAGGTTTTAATGTAAAAATATGATTTCCTCTATGACCACTATGGTGCCAAGTTAAATGGACTGCTAGGGAAAATTTTTTTGTCCATGTGACTTTGGCTGGATTTGCTTCAGCTTTGATAATCTCCATGGCGGCTATAAAAAGATTAGCATGCAGAAGCTCTGGTATCGTCTGAGGAAAACCGTACACGCATGGATCTGCATCTTAACTAAGGACAGAGTAAAATAAACAGTCAGATCTGGATTCTCCCAGAAGCAGCAGCAGTACCACGTCAACATCCATCCTGTCAAGACATCACAGAATCTTATGCCTCAATCAAATCTGCTCTCATTCCTTTTAAATTCCACAAAAAGTCTTTTCAGGGTATTTGCTGTATCAAGTAAAATTTGTTCAAATTACCTTGGAAATAGCTAAATAATGTAATGCTATAACTTGGAAGTCGGATACTGATCTGGGAATGGATAGATGGTATGTGGAAGTTCGGAGTGGTATTTCACATGAGAAAATTACTTACAATTTAAGAGATAAATATCATACATTATGTAAAATATGGAGCCCATATTTAAAAACTGTTGGTATTAAAATTTAAATTAATCTCCAACATACCCTTTCTCTTACAGGTCTCTATAAATATTTATATGTTTAAAGTATTGGAAAGTGAAGTACCCCTGTTGGGGTTTGCTTGTCCCTATTCTTTTTCTTTTTTTTTAAGTTTGTAGGGGGTTGGGGGAGGAAGGAATTTATGAGATTTTTCTTTGTTTTGTATTTCTTTACCCTCTTTTTTTTCCTTTTTATAAAGAACCGCATGTATTTGGATTAAGTTTAAAACATTGTAATATGTTTGTTAAATGGGTTTATTTTAAATAAATTAATAAAAAAAGGTATTTACCTAACAAAACTTCATTGAAATTCTCCCAACAGAAACATTTTTCTTTACATAGAGAGCCCATTACTCAAGAATGCTAGATCCTCGTGCCATGGGCCTTGGAAAGTGAGGGGCAAGATCTTTGAATTTTATATTAATTTTAGTTTCAAGATGCACCTTTGAAGCTTTTATTTGTACTTTCATTTGAACTACGTAAGTAATCTTGGGAGATGTTCCACCATAATTTCTATGTATAAGAGTGCTTGTTTTAGTCCTTTTCCTCATCTTTGATCACAGCCCAACAACTGTTGCAAATATGCTCTTTTCATTTGTACAGAATGTGAAAATTTTGCAACCCTTACCACCAATTTCCACCCAACTCATGGTCTTTCTGACTCTTCCATGACCTTGCTTGATTTCCCCATTCCATATCCAATCAGAGGACAGATGGTGACCAATAGCCATTAGAAATCTACAGCCATTTTTAAAGTAAACTTTTAATTTAGAAATACAAAACAGTAACAGGCACTTCCAGCCCAAATACATCCATGTGACCAAAGAATCTATTAACTCTGTATATCTTTGGAATTTGGGAAGAAACCAGAGCACCTGATAGAGCCAACACAATTCCTTACAAACAGTGCTGGATTAAAACTTGGGTCACTGGCACATAATAGCGTTGTGTTAACCAGTACACTAACCATGCTACTCATTGACTATACCCATCTTCCCTTGCTCTGCTTCTTACAAGGACTCAATTCCATTCTCTCGGCTTTTCTGTCTCCTTAATGTCTGTTCTGCAGACACCATTCTGCACCTGTCAATTGCAGTCTCTTTATTTCCTGTATTTAGTACAGGAGCATCAAAAGCAGGGATGTGGGAGTGATGAACTGTGTCTTGTAACTGAGTAAATCATCCCAAAGAGTGTGAAATGTTGCTTCATCTGGTTGTACATGTATTTCTTTCTTTGGCTTGGCTTTGCGGACGAAGATTAATGGAGGGGTAATGTCCACGTCAGCTGCAGGCTCGTTTGTGGCTGACAAGTCCGATGCGGGACAGGCAGACACGGTTGCAAGGGAAAATTGGTTGGTTGGGGTTGGGTGTTGGGTTTTTCCTCCTTTGTCTTTTGTCAGTGAGGTGGGCTCTGCAGTCTTCTTCAAAGGAGGTTGCTGCCCGCCGAACTGTGAGGCGCCAAGATGCATGGTTTGAGGTGATATCAGCCCACTGGCGGTCGTCAATGTGGCAGACACCAAGAGATTTCTTTAAGCAGTCCTTGAACCTCTTCTTTGGTGCACCTCTGTCTCGGTGGCCAGTGGAGAGCTCGCCATATAACACGATCTTGGGAAGGCGATGGTCCTCCATTCTGGAGACCTGACCTACCCAGCGCAGTTGGATCTTCAGCAGCGCGGATTCGATGCTGTCGGCCTCTGCCATCTCGAGTACTTCAATGTTGGAGATGAAGTCGCTCCGATAAATGTTGAGGATGGAGTGGAGACAACGCTGGTGGAAACATTCTAGGAGCCGTAGGTGATGCCGGTAGAGGACCCATGATTCGGAGCCGAACAGGAGTGTGGGTATGACAACGGCTCTGTATACACTAATCTTTGTGAGGTTTATCAGTTGGTTGTTTTTCCAGACTCTTTTGTGTAGTCTTCCAAAGGCGCTATTTGCCTTGGCGAGTCTGTTGTCTATCTCGTTGTCGATCCTTGCATCCGATGAAATGGTGCAGCCGAGGTAGGTAAACTGGTTGACCGTTTTGAGTTTTGTGTGCCCGATGGAGATGTGGGGGGACTGGTAGTCATGGTGGGGAGCTGGCTGATGGAGGACCTCAGTTTTCTTCAGGCTGACTTCCAGGCCAAACATTTTGGCAGTTTCCGCAAAACAGGACGTCAAGCGCTGAAGAGCCGGCTCTGAATGGGCAACTAAAGTGGCATCGTCTGCAAAGAGTAGTTCACGGACAAGTTGCTCTTGTTTCTTGGTGTGAGCTTGCAGGCGCCTCAGATTGAAGAGACTGCCATCCGTGCGGTACTGGATGTAAACATCGTCTTCATTGTTGAGGTCTTTCATGGCTGTATAATCAGATGATAATAAACTTGAACTTGTCTATTCTTTTCCAGCCAGAGTAGGAATTCTGTCCCCCTTATCCTATCCTCTCTTCTCCTTCCTCAAAGAGCCTCCGTATTCACTTGACAATCTTCTGTAATTGCCTCCAAATTCAACAAAATTCCACCACCAAATACAATTACCCACCATTCCAAACGAAACACTCGCCACAATTTCTTGGTCTGCTTTTCATTTTCAGACCACTCTCTTCTTCAAAGCACTTTCCCATATAACCCACAAGATGCAGTGCCTGCCCATTTTACCTCTGCCCTTCCAAAGATCCAAATAGTTCTTTCAGGTGAAGTAACATCCAGGTGCACAGCTTCCATGCTTTTAATGTTCACAATTTGTTCTCCAGTGTATTAGACAAACCAAACATGGATTATATAACTACTTTTAAAAACTCTGCTCAGCCTGCAAAGCTGGACCTCAGCTACCAGCTACTGTCACTTTGATTCTTTATCCCACTCTGACCTTTATGTTTGGCCTGCTCCACTCTTCACACAAAGCCCTGGATATAGTTAAGGAATGTCACACCATCTTCTGCTGGGACACATGATACTGCATTCATTCATTAATTTAATCTAACTATCTAATTTAACTTCTGAGTCAAGGCTGGCCAGTTCTGATTTAAAGAAATCCATCTCAACTCTTTATTTTTCTCCAAAAACTCTGCCTGCTGATCTGATAAATATTTCCAGCATGCTTCAGATTTCTAGTCACTGCTGTATTCTGCATCCCACAGGGTCAACATACTTTATTCGCTTCTCTCTCTCTCTCTCTCTCTCTCTCTCTCTCTCTCTCTCTCAATGTATCCATTTATTTTCCTCCATTTACATTTTTTCCAGACATATCATTAATGATTACCAACTAATTAGATGACACAAAAAGCAAACATGTTACACTCTGCACCTTGCTATATTAAGACAAGATTGACCAGAAGATATAGGAGTAGAAGCCAGCCATTTGGCCCATTATCTGCTCCGCCATTCCAGCATGACCTGATCCACTCAGCCCCACTTCCCTGCCTTCTCCCCATAATCTTTTTTTTTGATACCCTGAATATTCAGATACCTATCTCTGCCTTAAAAACACTCAATGACATGACCTGCGGTAGCAAATTTCAAAATGCCACCACTCTTTGACTAAAGAAATTTCTCCACAACTGTTTTAAATGGGCACTCTTCAACCCCCTGAAATTGTACCCTCTTGTCCTTAATGCTCCTACTTGGGGGAAAAAAACTTTGCAACATCTACTCTGTCCAAGCTTTTCAACATTCAAAATTCTTCTCTGAGTTCATCCCCTCATTCCTCTGAACTCCAAGGACTACCATCAAAGAGCCATCAAATGTTCCTCATATGCTAATCCAGTGGTTCTCAACCTTTTTTCCCCACTCACATCAACCTTAAGTAATGTGAGTGAGAAGGGAAGGTTGAGAATTTCTGCTCTAGACCCAATTGTTACTGAAATATTTTGTTTGAGAAAAATTGTCATTGGCCCATTTCCTTTGGAGTTATGAAACTGTGCACATAACAAGTCAATTAGGTATGGTTAAAACACTGGTTTTCAATTTTTTTCTTTCCACCCACATACCACCTTAAGCAATCCCTTACTAATCACAGAGCACCTATAGCATAGCGATTACTTAAAGTGGTATGTGAGCAGAAAGAAAAAGGTTGAGAACCACTGTGCTAATCCCTTTGTTCCAGGAATCATTCTTGAGAATCTTCTCTGAACCCTCTCCAATGCCAACACATCTTAAATAAGAAGCCAAAAACTATACCCCGTACTGCAAATGAGGCCTCCTCAGTGCCTATAAAGCCTCAACATCATATCTCTACCTTTATATCCTATTCCTCTCCATAAAACTAAATGCCAATTTTGCATTCACCTTCTTCACCACTAATTTAACCTGGAGGTTAAATTTTAGGGTAACCTGCACAAGGACTCCCAAGACTTATTGCACCTCCAAATTTTGAATTTTCTCCCATCCAAATAATAGTCTGCCATTTTATTCTTTCTACCAATGTGCATGACTATACACTTTCCAACATGAGACTTCATTTGCCACTTCTTTCCCCATTCTCCTAATCTAGCCAAGTCTCTCTGCAGCCTCCTCACTACCCGTGCTGTGTGGCTAAATTTAAGTACATATTAAAACAATTGGTGATTTTACATTTTTTGATTGCACCTTACATAGTTCTCATTTCTGAGGCTGGATTATATCTACTGGTTAGTTAGAAAGAATATTATTTTTCAACTATTGACTGTGACAGATTATGTTATATTTTCTTTGCCCTCAGACAGCTCCAAGAAAAGTGCAGAGAACAAAACAAAGGACTCTACATCACCTTTGTTGACCTCACCAAAGCCTTCGACACCGTGAGCAGGAAAGGGCTTTGGCAAATACTAGAGCGCATCGGATGTCCCCCAAAGTTCCTCAACATGATTATCCAACTGCACGAAAACCAACAAGGTCGGGTCAGATACAGCAATGAGCTCTCTGAACCCTTCTCCATTAACAATGGCGTGAAGCAAGGCTGTGTTCTCGCACCAACCCTCTTTTCAATCTTCTTCAGCATGATGCTGAACCAAGCCATGAAAGACCCCAACAATGAAGACGCTGTTTACATCCGGTACCGCACGGATGGCAGTCTCTTCAATCTGAGGCGCCTGCAAGCTCACACCAAGACACAAGAGCAACTTGTCCGTGAACTACTCTTTGCAGATGATGCCGCTTTAGTTGCCCATTCAGAGCCAGCTCTTCAGCGCTTGACGTCCTGCTTTGCGGAAACTGCCAAAATGTTTGGCCTGGAAGTCAGCCTGAAGAAAACTGAGGTCCTCCATCAGCCAGCTCCCCACCATGACTACCAGCCCCCCCACATCTCCATCGGGCACACAAAACTCAAAACGGTCAACCAGTTTACCTATCTCGGCTGCACCATTTCATCAGATGCAAGGATCGACAATGAGATAGACAACAGACTCGCCAAGGCAAATAGCGCCTTTGGAAGACTACACAAAAGAGTCTGGAAAAACAACCAACTGAAAAACCTCACAAAGATAAGCGTATACAGAGCCGTTGTCATACCCACACTCCTGTTCGGCTCCGAATCATGGGTCCTCTACCGGCACCACCTACGGCTCCTAGAACGCTTCCACCAGCGTTGTCTCCGCTCCATCCTCAACATCCATTGGAGCGCTCACACCCCTAACGTCGAGGTACTCGAGATGGCAGAGGTCGACAGCATCGAGTCCACGCTGCTGAAGATCCAGCTGCGCTGGATGGGTCACGTCTCCAGAATGGAGGACCATCGCCTTCCCAAGATCGTATTATATGGCGAGCTCTCCACTGGCCACCGTGACAGAGGTGCACCAAAGAAAAGGTACAAGGACTGCCTAAAGAAATCTCTTGGTGCCTGCCACATTGACCACCGCCAGTGGGCTGATAACGCCTCAAACCGTGCATCTTGGCGCCTCACAGTTTGGCGGGCAGCAGCCTCCTTTGAAGAAGACCGCAGAGCCCACCTCACTGACAAAAGGAAAAGGAGGAAAAACCCAACACCCAACCCCAACCAACCAATTTTCCCTTGCAACCGCTGCAATCGTGTCTGCCTGTCCCGCATCGGACTGGTCAGCCACAAACGAGCCTGCAGCTGACGTGGACTTTTTACCCCCTCCATAAATCTTCGTCCGCGAAGCCAAGCCAAAGAAAGAAGATATAGATATGCTTTTGGAAGATAAATTGTGGAGTTTTTAGTTAGGTCAAACACAGATACAAACACTTCAAAACAGATCTCATTTAAAATGGAAGAGCTTGGCTCAAGCCAGACAGTCAGGCTTCGAGTGCCTTTGCAAAAACTTTGAAGAATGCCTATAGAGACTTTACATGTAGGTGTTAATTGGACAAGTTTTGGACTAATGGATTACTGTTTTGGAAAGCATCAGATGAGCGAACTCAGAAGATTGGGTCCGGTGCCGCAGTTTGCTGTTTTAAGAGGGTCATGTGATTTTCTGAGAGAGAGAGAGGGAGAGAGAGAGAGAGAGAGGGAGAGAGAGAGAGAGAGAGAGAGGGAGAGAGAGAGAGAGAGAGAATTCAGTTCTACAGTTCAGCAGTAGCAGCTGGGACTGGAATATGACAAGCTGGTAAGCTTATTTAAAACCCCATTTTGAAGACGAGTTGTGAGTTCTGAACTCAGCCTGGTCAAAGCCTTGTGGTCTATACAACAGGATATGGCTGGCTGTATAATGTTTCACTTGAAATAAAGGAAACAAAAAGGAACTCTGTGGTGACCTAAAAGAAAGGTTATCATCTGGAAAACCCTGATGGGGCAAATTTCTTCGGCAAGACACCGAAGTGGCTGATTGGAATGAATCAGTTGTGGGTGTCCAACGAGCAACCAATCTCCCTCTGAAAACCAACAAGAACCTTCCTGAGCAGTAATCATTTACCTTTCAAGCACCAGAGCCTGATGAAGATTCATAGATGTTAAATTCTGTGCATAGTATAAGAATTGCCTGATACCGGTGAACTTGGAGGAGTGAGAAGTGAGATAGGACTGTGAATCAAATAACTTTTCTAAACTTACATACACCTTACATACATGTGCGCTTAGAATTAGAAGGGGGTTAAGTTAATAGTAATAAGTTAAAGTTTGATCCTGTTTTCATTTTTTAAGATAATTAAAAGTAACTTTTGTTTTAGTAACCATCCGTCTTCGTGAATTTCTATTGCTGCTGGGTTTTCGGGTCCTCTGGGCTCATAACATGACAAACTAAAAAGCTGTTTGACAGCAACACCACTATTACTGGTATTTGTCTGAAACTGATTACAATCATTCAACGGACGAGTCAAGAGTTGTTCAAATGTAGCCACGTGTTGCTTTACCAGTCCCATGAACTTCTGTCACCAAAAAATCCACATTCCATTTAAAGTGGAAACAGTTTACTCTAATTATATTACTTGTTAATAATTCTCAAAGCTAGACACTAAAGGGTGCATGAGAAAAAGCCAGGCCCTCACAGAAAGCATCATCGAATTGTACCTCCATGTTGCTTTAATCGGAATGTAATTTGTTGGCATAAATCCTGATAGGCAACAGATAGTTAAGTGATTAAACAGAATCAACTGAGCAAATGCCTGACCAACACAACTCAGATGGACTCAGAGAACAATCAATTTCCTCTCAAGACACTTGTAACATTTCTATAGTGAAGGGCTTCTTACACAAAAAGAAATGTAGAAAAATCTATCTTGATTCAAAATTTCTCATTATAAACAAGATTACTGTATTCGACACTGTTATGCCAAGGGAGAGATTGGAACTGCACAATTTCAGGCTGTATTTTCCACACACAGACAGATGTTTACATTCTGTCATTCAAGGAGTTTTAATAGTCTATAAATCAAGATCTTAAGCATAGGTACTCAGCCTGTAGCAACATGTTCTTGTTTTTTTGTAATCAAGTGTATTTTTAAAAAATGGTTCCAGGTACAGGGTGGTTCAGTGAGCTAGCATTTTGTCTTGGTGAACTCAAATTCAAATCAATCCCAGACTGAATGGATTATAATCTATTTCTTTCTCATCTTTGCTTTTATATTGCTCTCTTTTAGTTTGAGTTTCAGCATTTGTGCTGAATAATCCAAATGGCTTATTCCAGTGGACCCTTCTTGAACTGATAAATGATGAACACAGCAAGGAGGCCTTATGGAAGAACGAACGCGACCCATCCCAAATCACAGGGATGAAGACATTTGCATTGCAACTTGCGTGCTTTGATCCTTTGTTAAATGGAACGGCTGACATCTGCTGTTCTGAAAGTACGCCGAGCTCCCTCCAAGGTTTAAGAACTATGGACGATTTTCCTCAACCTCCAAGAGTATTTTAAAGTCTGCATAAGAATAATCAATCTCCTTTCCTTCCAAGGTCTTAATGGAGACTCAACAAGAACTTTTGGCAGCTGTTAGCATTGAGCTCTAGTTACACTGCAAATTCTGAGACTTTTTTAAGATTAGTATCCCACAAAAAGATTTAACAAAGACCCAATTCTTAAGTTTTTTTTGAGCAATTCACACAAATACATTTTGTTGAATAGAATAAAAAATTCATACTCATTGCACTGTTTCCTGCCATGTAGTTGAGAGAGGTATTTGGAATTGGGCTGTTAAATTGAAAGATAGTTTCAGAAGCAGTCAGCACACTTTTTATAATAACAAACTGTCAAGGAATCCCACATTTTGTTCAGAAAAGTAGAGTTCACAATTGTATTTTTTCAACCAAATAAGATGAGCGCATAAAAAGTGCTGCAAGAGCTCAGCAGGTCAGACAGCAGCAGTAGTAGGTGGAGCAATTGTTGATACTACAAGTCAAAACCCTTCATCCCCATTGACTTGCAGAGATTCCAGCATTTTCAGCTCTTCTGTCTCAAGATGAATGCACCTCCATTTCATAACATTGCACAAAGCAATGCACTGATTTAATCATAAAACCAGACTACCCAACAAAATCATAAGGGGCTATCTACTCTTGTTTTGTTCATGTAATGCCAATGGTGACCAGTGAAGAATATACAATGCAACACCCTCAAGTTTTAACACAACTTTCTAAATACCAGGGAATTCCATGGTCAAACAAGCAATATAGGCATTGAGTAACAAAAACATGCCTAACTTTCTTTGCCACTGGAATTCAAAGCAAACCAGCGAAGGGCAAAACAGATTTCGTCCCCATCATCCCACTCTGTCGAAAATTCACTGAAATCAAATCCTGAAAGATTCATGAATATTTGGGCCTAATCACAACAGCTCTTGGAATTAACTTCGAGCTGCATTCAGTATAATTTAAAAACACACAAAAATTAAGTTATGGTAATCTTAGTCCAGGCCTTTGCCATTTAAATACACTGAATAAACTGGGAAAATTTTGGTACCAAGACTCGGCATTAAAACAGACCAATACAACTACAGTGAACCAAAAACAACTGCAATCTGTAAAATTTACAAAGTCTGAGCTCTTGAGGACGTTTAGGTGGATGCCAGAAAATTTAATTTTGGTAACCACCAAGAATCTATGTGTATCAAAATGAAAATGCTTATGCTTTAAAATGGAATAACCTCATAATTTGCAGCAATAATATAGCAAAACAAAATTCAAATTTAGTATTACAAAATTTAAGTCATCAAGTAATTTGAATGGAGTCCTTTGAATTGAGAACTTTTATGTCAATCTTTTTTGGCTGTATCCAAGTTTTTAAAAAATAAGATAAATTTAGGTGTATTTAATTTTACATCTAAAATAAATTGGTAATAATGGAAGGAATTTTTGCAATTGGTCGAGGTTTTTAGTCATTCTCTGCAAGGAAACTGAATGTAAATGGTAAATTATGTCCCATGGTCATCTAATATCAGGAAAATAATACACTAGCTTCACTGCTATAATCTGGTTTTCAAAATGTTTTTCTTTCGCCACCTTCCAACATTTATGTCATTTGCTGTTTTAAAATCAATTGATTGCTGCATTCCCTCTTTATATTTTTGTTACTTATATTCTTGTGTTGCTGCATGCTTGACTTCCCAACTACCAAGCTCTCCTATTACTTTTCTCTTTCAGATTCTTACCTCCGACAGTCTCATCGACGATCTTTGCTACTTCCAGACCGACTGCGCCCCTTTCTTTGCCTTCTGCTCCATGGGTACTGCCATTTCTTTTAACTGTCATGGCACAACCTGCTCCAGGAGAATCCACAGTAAACACAAGGACCATGCCATTGACTCCTTCACAACTCAGCTGTCAAATCTATTAATAATTTCCTGGCACTCTCCACATACCAGGTTTATAGTGAGTGAGAATAGTAGAAGGCCACGAATAGCAAAATTTGGACTCCATATTTTCCCACTTCTCTATTTTGTATACTTTCCTCATGTGTTTTGACAGTCTTTTATCTTTCCTTTTTAACCTCTTTCTGTTTGGTTGTCATCCTTTTTCCCTTTATTTCCTGCAACATTTCTTAGGAACAAAGGGATTTTCATTATTGTAAATTTTTTTTTAACTTGATACATCTGTTAGCAAAAGAAGTTTTCTGTTTACTATAATCTGCCAGGAACTGTAGTTGATTGTTCAGAAGTGAAAGACTTTTTCCTCAGATTAACATGAGCAAAAGGCTGCGATGAACAAGCACAGAAATGGCCTGTTACCATGCTATATATCTAAATAAATAAATAAAGCAGGATAGAAACAAATTCATATGCGCCAAAATCAACAACAGTGCAATAAGTACTGTGCACTATGGTTTCATTCATCGGATTTCAGATAATACAGAATGTGAAACGTGGCTTGTCCTAGCGTCTTATTGCACAATAGTCAGGCATTTGACTAGAAAATATATTAAATGAAATCATAATGTTATAGCCTGAGATTTTTTTTTAAAGACATACAGCACAGTAACAGGCCATTTCAGCCCATGAGTCTGTGCCACCCAATTTACACCCCCATTAACCTACACCCCTGATAAGTTTTTGAACAGTGAGAGGAAACCAGAGCCCTCAGAAAAAAACCCACGAAGACACGGGGAGAAGGTACAAACTCCTTACAGACAGTGCGGGATTCGAACCTCACTCTGGTCCTGATCACTGGCACTGTAAAGTCGTTGCACTAACTGCTATGCCAATTGTGCCTGTTTCCCTATGTATTTTCTGTTCAGGGTCAAGTCCTAATGAACTCGAAAGGTAGTAGCTCAACAACACAAACTATTTGAAAATCAAAGCTGATAGTATTTAAGTGTATTCTATTCCTAAAAGAGAATGTCTGATCTCAGTCAATTGGAAGGGTACTGTTAATCAAAACCTCCTTAACTAAGTGTTAAGAGTGGTAAAAGTACTAATCCACCTGGACATTGGAAAACAGCTTCAATTTGTTACACGGGACAATAAAATGAATTATTTCTATTATTGAGTAACAAAAATACCCAACAAAATTAAAGTCACACTGATGACAGAACTGAACCAACACAAGTCTTCGATCCACAATGAAAATAAAGAAGTCATTTTATATTTTACAAACTTAAGAAGCTTCAGAACACATCAATTAGGTAGTTTTGAGATGTAATCACTGCAGTAATATAACAGCTAAATTGGCCCAGCAAGATCTCACAAATAGAAAATGTTTTGGTGATGTTACACAAGAGATCAAGGCTGGCAATGATACTGGCAGAGTGATCAAGTTCATCAAATAGTACTGTGGAATATTTTATACCTACCAGAGCCAAAATAGTTATAGTGAAATGGCTTTATTAAAGAAAAATCCTCTGAACTGCAATGCAGCACCAACTTTGATCTTGTGCTCAAATCTCTGGATTGGCCATTGAATTCATAAACTCTTACATCAGAGATGAGTGTTTATCGTGAAGATTAAGTTGAGATCTAATTGGAACATGTGGTTTTAAACCTCTCTGTCCCCTCTTTCTTGTCTTAAATTCTTTGTCAACTATAAAAGAAGACCATGCATGGCCGGTTTGTGTCTCAGAAGATCAGCTGCACCCGGTGGCGGCCGGAGCCCGGCTCCAGCCTGAGGCCGCCGCAAAAAAAAAACTATAAAAGAAGACCATCTTTACTGTTAACCGCATGGCAGTTAAGGGAACACTGTCAATAGTTAAACTGTTTATGCTAAATCTCAACAATCCTGGCTTTGGGAATTCTAAGGAATTTCACTATAATTTTAGAACCATGTAAGTATTCCAGTTTGAGGTCCTCATGTCGACTTTTAAAAATGGTCATCCTGTTTGTCCTACATACTTCCCCTTATCTATTGTCCTGAAAATGATTTAATTTTACAATTCCTTCATGTACATTATTATTTCATCGACATCTTTCAGGCAGTTATATTGAATCTACATTCGTCAGATCACATACACTTCTTGTAAGAAAAAGTCATCATACTTTTTCCCTTCACTCTTTTTATCATACTGCCTTCCATATTCACTGAAAATGAAAAGCACCTCTCTCTGTATGCTTTATCAAGGGTTTGTGAAAAACACGATAAACTGCAGATGCTGTGATTGTAGTGAAAACATCAAAATGCCAGAGGAGCTTAGCTGGCAAGAGAATGACCCTATTATTCTTGGAGCAGATACTGTTGAGGGTATATATGAGAGGGGGAAAAAATCTTGATAATAATAAGTAAACACACCAAAATGCTGGAGGATCTCAGCTGGTCAATTCAGCATTTATAGGAGACAAAGATATATTACTGATCTTTCAGCCCTGAGCCCTTCTTCAATGAAAATCAGAAAAGGCAGAAGGAGGATATATCAGAAAGTCTTGGAATTCAAACAATGGGGAAGGAATCCAGACCAACAAAAGGTGTTAATTGGATGTGATAAGGGAAATGTTTTGGTGATGTTACACGAGAGATTAAGGCTGGCGATGATACTGGCAGAGTGATCAAGTTCATCAAATTGAACTGTGGAATATTTTATACCTACCAGAGCCAAAAATAGTTATAGTGAAATGGCTTTATAAGAGACAGTGAATGGAGAGTTGGAGAGACAACATCCGGGGAGGGGGAGGGGAAGGGGGGCGCAGCGGTGGTGGTGATGGGGTTTAATGAAAGCCAGAGGTCGATATTAATGTCATCTGGTAGGGGGGTGCCCAGTCGGAAGATGAAGTATTGTTTCTCCGATTTACTGGCGGTACAAGACCATGGACAGACATGTTTGCAAGGATATGTAATGGAGAATGGAAATGGGTGGCCACTGGGAGATCCACGCTATTGCAGTGGACAGAGCCGAGGTGCTCAACAAAACGATCTCCCAGTCTGTGCCCAGTCTCTCGGATGTAGAGACGACCATAGCAGGAGCACCAAATGCAGTAGGTGACCCGTGCAGATTCACATGAAATGTCCTGCCAACAGGACCCAACCAAAACCCATCAAACCGCTGTATCATGCACCATCTCTGGACTCCACTTCTGGTGGCATTCCTGGCACAGCCTCCAACCTTATTATTTTCCAACCCTGTACCTCCCATTTCTACTTCCTACTCAAGAGCCACAAACCCAATTGTCCTAGAAGACCCATCGTGTCTGCGTATACATGTCCTGCCAAATTGGTCTCCTCTTACCCCAACTCTGTTTTGTCCCCCCCCGGTCCAGTCCCTCCCCACCTACATCCAGGATACTTCACATGCACTCCATTACTTCAACAACTTACATTTCCCTGAACTTGATCGTCTCATTTACCATAGATATCCAATCTCTTTACACCTCAATTCCCCATATTGAAGGCCTCAAAGCCTTTCATTTCTTTCAGGACAATATAACCAACCAGCCCCCCTCCTTCACCACCACCCTCCTCTGGCTGGTGGAAATTGTCCTCACCCTCAATAATTTCTCCTTTGACTCACTGTACTTTCTCCAGGTTAAAGGGGTAGCCATGGGTACCTGCATGGGTCCCAACTATGCTTGCCTTTTTGTTGGTCACAAGGAGCAATCTACGCTACAAGCCTACACAGGCAAGGCACCTCAACTCTACCGCTGTGACATCAATGACTGCTTTGGTGCTGCCTCATGTACCCTCGTTGACCTCATCCACTTTGCTGCAAACTTCCACCCTGACCTCAAATTCACTTGGTTCACCTCTAGCAACACTTTCCCTTTTCTCAATCTCTCTGTCCCCATCTCAGTTGATAAACGCTCAACAGACATCTTCACAAACCCACCAACTCACACAGCTACCTCGACTAGACCTCTTCCCACCCTGTCCCCATGAAGGATTCCATCCCATTCTCTCAATTCCTCCATTACCCACACATCTGCCCTGGCTCCCTCTGCCCCCACACACAAGGACAGGATTTATCTTGTCTTCACCTACCACCCCACCACCCCTTGCATCCAATACACCCTCTTCTGCCATTTCCACTACCTACAATGTGATCCCATCATCAGACACATATTCTCCTCTCCTCCTTCCGCAGGGATTACTCCCAACGTGACTCCCATGTCCACTCCTCCCTTTCCACCAATCGTCCCCTTGGGACCTACCCTGTGACCATAGAGATGCTCCACTTCCACCCACTCCTCCTCCCTCAGCACCATTCAGGGCTCCAAACAGTCCTACAAATTGAAGAAACATTTCATTTGTGAATCTACTGCGTTTTGTGCTCCCGATATGGTTTCCTCTACATTGGAGAGACTGGGCGTAGACTGGAGATCGCTTCATTGAGCACCTCGGCTCTATCCACCGCAAAAGTGTGGATCTCCCAGTGGCCACCTATTAAAATTCTCCATCACATTCCCTTGCTGACATGTCTGTCCATGGTCTCATGTACTGCCAAACAGAGAACATCAGTAAATTGGGTACCCTCCAACAGGATGGCATTTATATCAACTTCTCTGGCTTTCATTAAACCTCATCCCCCTCCCCACCCCTGCTACCTCCGCCATCTCACAGACGTGATAAATTCAACCTAGTCCCTTATTACATCCAATTAACACCTTTTGTTGGTCTGGATTTCTCCCCCATTGTTTGAATTCTAAGACTTTTTGATATATCCTGTTTCTGCCATTTCTGATTTTTCCTTTAAGAAGGGTGCAGGGCTGAAGCACTGGCGATATATCCTTGTCTCTTTTAGATGCTGAAATGACCAGCTGAGTTCCTCCAGCATTTCGGTGTTTTTACTTTTGTCACACCCTTATAACCCTCATTAATACCACACTGTTGTGAGAAGAGGGTAGTAAAGGATATTAAAATAAGACCTGACTTACAGGCTACACCCTTAAGAGAACCAGATGAAACCTTGTTTACAGATGGGTGTTGTTACAGACACCCCACAGATGGATTGAAAGCTGCCTATGCGGTGGTACGAGAAACTACAGGAGGATTTGAAGAAATCATTACAGGGACAGTGAGAGGAAAGGAGTCAGCACAACTCGCAGAACTATAGGGAATGATAGCAGCGTTAGAATGGGCAGAAGGGAAGGAGGTCAATATATATATTTTGCTCAGCCAACTTTGCTCCATGCTGTGATTGCCACTTAATCACATTCCTCTTTTTCCCTGAACCATGCAGTAAATATAAACTTATTAATTAATCATTTCTTTCATAAGGTTTTAACCCCTAGATTCCAACAGTCCCCCTTTTGGTCTCATGAAAATGAGACCAACCACCAGTTAACTTATGGGACCAAGACCTCAGGAGTTTTTGCAAGGACCGGCATCTCCGACCCCTTGTTAAACTTAACCTCACGAACTTGGCCATTATGAACACACTTCAGTCCAGTGGGGGCCCCAACACTGTGTTCAGGAACGTCAGTCCAATCCGCAAAGTACTGTTTCGGTTCGTTATGGGCCTCCCAGGCTGACCACAAACACTTTGTACAGTTGTTTCCTTCTCCAGATGTTTCAAGGGCTAGGAACAACATCACTCATAGTCCCCACATAGTGTCCATCACAGCCCCCTAAATTCTGTTGACTTCAATATAGAAATATCACTTCAAATACTGAAATACAGTCACTGTAATCCAATAGTCTCTTTAAAGGGACCCGTTCAAAAAGTTCTTAGTCCATAGTTGCTTCACAGGGTCCCAGTCACCTCCGTTCGAATCTGTTCCAGTGTCCGTGTCGGTGGGTCCGTTGCTGTTCACTGACTCCAATGATACCACGTCTCCTTTTCCCAGTAGTCGAACCGCGTGGGACGTCCTCTCCACCACTCTGTAGGGTCCTGTCCACCTGGGCTCCGACCACTTTCTTTTGATGACCTTTAGCAGAACCCACTCCGCGACTGAAGGTATTGGTGTTTCCTCTTTTCTGTTGGGACTTGTGACCTGTTGTGCTTTAGTTGCCCATTCAGAGCCAGCTCTTCAGCGCTTGACGTCCTGCTTTGCGGAAACTGCCAAAATGTTTGGCCTGGAAGTCAGCCTGAAGAAAACTGAGGTCCTCCATCAGCCAGCTCCCCACCATGACTACCAGCCCCCCCACATTTCCATCGGGCACACAAAACTCAAAACGGTCAACCAGTTTACCTATCTCGGCTGCACCATTTCATCAGATGCAAGGATCGACAATGAGATAGACAACAGACTCGCCAAGGCAAATAGCGCCTTTGGAAGACTACACAAAAGAGTCTGGAAAAACAACCAACTGAAAAACCTCACAAAGATAAGCGTATACAGAGCCGTTGTCATACCCACACTCCTGTTCGGCTCCGAATCATGGGTCCTCTACCGGCATCACCTACGGCTCCTAGAACGCTTCCACCAGCGTTGTCTCCGCTCCATCCTCAACATTCATTGGAGCGCTTTCATCCCTAACGTCGAAGTACTCGAGATGGCAGAGGTCGACAGCATCGAGTCCACGCTGCTGAAGATCCAGCTGCGCTGGGTGGGTCACGTCTCCAGAATGGAGGACCATCGCCTTCCCAAGATCGTGTTATATGGCGAGCTCTCCACTGGCCACCGTGACAGAGGTGCACCAAAGAAAAGGTACAAGGACTGCCTAAAGAAATCTCTTGGTGCCTGCCACATTGACCACCGCCAGTGGGCTGATATTGCCTCAAACCGTGCATCTTGGCGCCTCACAGTTTGGCGGGCAGCAACCTCCTTTGAAGAAGACCGCAGAGCCCACCTCACTGACAAAAGGCAAAGGAGGAAAAACCCAACACCCAACCCCAACCAACCAATTTTCCCCTGCAGCCGCTGCAACCGTGTCTGCCTGTCCCGCATCGGACTTGTCAGCCACAAACGAGCCTGCAGCTGACGTGGACATTTACCCCCTCCATAAATCTTCGTCCGCGAAGCCAAGCCAAAGAAGATAACCCTCATTAATATATATGGGCTCACATAAAATGCACCAACTTAGAACAAGATGCAAGAATATAAGCCCTCATGGTAAAGGCAAGTGAACTTTTGCTAACTCACTTTCAGCTGCTCAAACAATATGGGGAATCCAGGTTTAGATCACAGTGGAAAATTGCCAGTGGTGTTTGGCCAGCAAGTTCGCGATTTGTCATTGTGCATGAAGTTTGAAACTGACTGTCCCTAAGCAAAATTCAGGCCATTACCATCAGCCTGAGAAACAGGTCCATACAATTTTAGGCTGATAACATAAGATGGCTCAGACTTGAGACTTAATTGAATATGGCCTGCTTCATTGTTAGTTTGAAGCTAATTGTTTACCCATATTAAAGTTAAAATGCTTCTTGAAACCAGTATTCCTTCATTACATTCACATCAAATATCTACATTTGAACATATGGATTGGAAGCCATTCATTCCCTGCTAACTGCTCTCTTTAAGATGGTGGCAGATATGATGATAACAACAATTTTTATCATCCTCTTCCTTGTCAAGAGTCTATCTGTTCCAAGAAGTTTTCTTTCTCAAAGAATAGGGGATGCATGTCCAAAGGTTTGCAACCTTCATAGAAAGAAAACACTTAATTTCAGTCTTGATCATACAATGTCACACTTTTGAACAGTGATCACTTCTTTAAGTTTCTCCCAAAGGGGAAAAGATCTTCTCTGCATGCATGCTGGTAACCTTGTGTATTTCAATCTTCCCTCTCACTCTTCTGAACAGTGAAAAGAAGCCTAGACAGAAGCTGCAAAGCACTGAACTGGGAGTCAATAAAGACGAACATTGAAACAGCCAAAAAGATCTTCCTTTCCCGATTATAACATTCACCAGGAGCATTGCTTAAATAGAGCTCAAAGAATTACGGAGGGTTTCTTCCATCCATCATACAGTATCTTTCACTCAGATAAGAGGTGCAGGAGCATCAAAACTACGACGGCCAAGCTGGGAAATAGCTTCTTCCTGCAGGCTATGAGATTGATGAATGATATCCTGTAACCTTGGATCACTTGTTAATGAAATTGAGTAAATTATTCTGGAATATTTATATTTCAGTAAAACCCCTGATATCCAGCACCAGTTGGGATTGGTAGATGCTGGATAAATGAATTTCTCGGTTTCTTGAGACTGCGTATTGCAAGATTGACTAAAAGAGGCACACCCATTTTAAACTTAATTATTTTTTACTTATTTATTTTCTGCAATTTTTTTGCCAGTTGTTTGAGGCTGCTGGTTGCTTAAATTCTGGATAACAGGGGTTTTACTGTGTATTTTAATGTATATGATTATTATTTGCTACGAGGTGTATTATTTGTGTTTGTGTACGCACCACAGTTCAGGGAAACATTTTGTCTGGTTGCATACGTACAGTCAGATAATAAACTTGAATTAGTTTGTCCATCTTTTCTCATTATACAGCAGCGCATTAGGCTTGTAAACGTTCTCTGAACAATTTGCAATGCTTTAAATTCCTTCCTGAAATAATTGACCAATGTTAAATAGTGCTCCTGAAGGTATCACTGATGCTTGATATCAATGAAGGATATGGTCTTACTTCTGCATTCAATTACCAAGTAATGAATGACATTTGGTTAACTCTCCCACTTACTTGCGATGTTTATAATAATAACTACCCTTTCATGAACTATATACCAGGATCTTCTGCTTCTCAAACCTCTGCAATCTCTCACCATTAGGATAATAGGATTTTTATTATTCCTGTCAATGTCAGTTTCCCACATAATTTCCCATGTTTGTTCATTCAATATCCTTTTGTAATCTTATTTATGTTTCTTTACACAATGTATTTTCCAACATCTCTGTCTCATCAGCACATTCGCAAAACTACATCTTCGGTGTCTACATCCAAGTCATTTATATAAATTGTGGACCCAGATCCAATTTTCATACCACACAAATTCCACCTTTCCAACCTGAAATCAAATCTTTATCACTTACTCTATGCCATCCAATCTTTTATCCATGCCTCCTATGTCATGAATTTCAATTTATACAATGACCTTTCATGGCACCTGGAAATCCAATGACATGCTCTGGTTCCCCTTTATACATAGCACATTACCACTTTAACAAACTCCATTAACTTGACCAAACATATACTTTTCTTTCATAAAACAGGGTTGATTTTGTCCAATTATCTTGAATTTTTCAAACCACTCTTCTAATAATTGGCCTATAGTTTCCTTTTTTGTCTCCCTACTTTTTTATTTTAATGAGTATATTTTCCAATACAAAGCAACTTTCCTTGAATCAAGACAATGAAGAAAAATTATTAACTACATCACTAATCCAAGAATGAACCTAAAGACTAGTCTCCAACAAGTTGCGAATTAGCACCCCCTTGATTATTGAAAGTTTCCTGATTTCCTTCCAGTTCCTGATTTACAGATATTTCTGAGATGTTATCAAATCCTCTGTAGAGAAGACTGATACAGAATAACAGTTTAATTCACCTATAATCTCCAGGCTTTCCATTGTTTATTTCCCAGGTTCACTTTCTTTCATACCAATGCTTACTTTGTTAACTATAAAAAAAATTATCTATACAAATACTATCTTTTTATATATGTTGCTAGCACTTTGTTTTTTACCCTTATTCTTTCTGGCATTTTTAAAATATTTGGCCCAGCTTTCTGACCAGCCACATTATCATTATCTTTGTATGATTATGTTTATTTTCCTTTAAATTTTATACTCTGTACAGTTTTAATTAACTGTGGCTGGTAAGTCTCTCCCCACTCATTGCCACAGAGTTGGTTTTTCTCATTGGAATATATCTAATCACATGCATTCTGAAAGAGCCTCTTTAATTTCTACATTTTGATTGATTGATCCCTTAACCCAACACAGATGCTATTTATTTGAATATATTTGAGAAATAATTAATTTATAACACATTGAGTGTTAATCTTGCAAATGTTGGGTCCAGGCAGAAAAGAACAAATGTTGTTGATAAACTCCAAACCCAAAATGGACATCAAGCAGGGAAGCAATAAATGATAAGTCTCTGTTGTCAAAGGGCAATAATGTTGAATGCAACATGGAATTGATAACATTATTTGGGGGGGGGGGGAAGCATCCACAGCATACACTAGAATACCCAAATGATCAATGTGAAATCACACAATTAAGGACTCCAATCAGTGAAAGAACAGCCATTTAAATGAAGCGATTTTAGTAATAACAGTTAAATTCTGAAAACAAGGCTATAAAAAAAGTATCTTGCTGATGGTGTGAAAACAAAACCAATAACTTAACTTTCTGGTAACAAGTCAGAATGAAAACCTTTTCACCATTCTAAACACTGGTTAAGAAATTTTTTTAAAAAAAGCACATTTACACCCAAAACCCTCAAAATAATGAAGCATGTTCTTACGTCTGAATGATTTTGCCACTTAGCAAATACAAATGAGGCAAAACACCAGTTTTATTTGGTTGAACAAACTTGTTTTTATGTGGGAATTTTTTTTTACACAAAGGATTCACAAGATAGTAAGGGATAGAATGGTTAAGTTAATTGGCTGCTGTATATCTTCTGTACACCTTTTAAAGGGTGAAAACCAAGCCAGCAGAGTGGACAGGTTTTGAGAGAAAGCAGGTTGCAGGGATAGAGGGAAACAAGTGCTGAAACCGAACTGATGAGATCGCTCTGCTGCAAATGGGATGTGGCCCAGTGCGCAGACCTGCCCCCTGTGGAGTAATAAGCACACCACTGGATCTAAAAGTTCCTCAAAGGCTATACATTTGAATCATTACAGCACAGAAAACAGCCCTTTCTAGTCTGTGCCAAACTATTATTCTGTCTGTCCCACTGACCTGCACCCATTTCACATACCTCTCCAAATTTTTCTAAAATGTTAAAATTGAGGTCACATTAGCAAGCAGCTTTTCCATACTCTCATCATTCTCTGTGTTAAGGAATGCCCCCTAATGTTCCCCATAAATGTCTCCTTTCACCCTGAACCCAGGTCCTCTGGTTTGTATCTCACCTAATCTCAGTGGAAAAAGCCAACTTGCATTTACTCTATCTATACTTATAATTTTTTTTTAATCAAATCTCCCTTAATTCTTCTACACTCCCAGGAATAAAGTCCTAACCTGTTTAACTTTTCCTTGTAACACAGTTCCTCAAATCCTGACAATGTTCTAATAATTCTTTTCTGCACTCTTTCAGTTTTATTGACATCTTTTCTGTAGTTAGGTGACCAAAACTGCACCCAGTAGTCCAAATTTGGCCTCACCAATGTCTTATACAACTTTACCATAACATCCAACTCCTATGCTCAACACTTAGATTTATGAAGGCCAACATGCCAAAAGATTTCTTTACAATATTACCTACATATGACACTACTTTCATATCTGTATTCCCAAATCCCTGTATTCTACCACACTCCTCAGTACCCTACCATCTACCCTGTGTCTTCTACCTTGGTTTGTCCTCACACTAACCTGCATTAACTCCCATCTGCCATTTTGCAGCCAATTTTCCAGCTGGTACAGATCCCTCTGCAACCTTTGAAAGCCTTCCTCACTGTCCATCACACTTCCAATCTTTGATTCACCTGCAAACTTGCTGATCCAATTGACCACATTATCATTTTTTTTCAAAAATTTAAAAAGAATTTAGGCATACTGCACAGTAACAGACCCTAAGAGACCCTGCTGGCCAATTACACAAAACTGACCAACAACCCCCATATGTTTTGAAGGCTAGATCATTGATACGGATGACAATCCCTGAGGCACACCTCTAATCACAGGCATCCCAGTTAGAGAGGCAATCATCCACTAACACGCTCTGGCTTCTCCCAAGAAACTAACGTTGAATCGAGTTTACTATCTCACCATGAATACCGAGCAACTGAACCTTCTTGACTAGTTACCTCTATGGGACTCTGCAAAAGTGTAGACAATACTTACAGTCTTTCCTGGTAACCTCCTTGAAAATCTCTATATGCTTGGTTAAACATGATCTACCAAGCACAAAACCATGCTGACTTATCCTTAATTTGCTGTCCAAATACCGATATATCTGATCTCTCAGAACATCTTCCAATAACTTACCTGCTACTGATGTCAGTCTCCTGGGTTATTTTGGAGACAATTTTAAACAACGGAACAATATGAGCTACCCTCCAATTCTCTGGTACCTAATCCATGGTAAGGACATTTTAAATATATCTGCCAGGGCCCCTGTAATTTATGAACTAGCTTCCCTTAATTTCCGAGGGAATAACTTGTCAGGCTCTATTTGCCTTTATTCACTTTAAGACAGCAAGCACTTTGTCCACTTTAATCTGCATAGGTTCTATGACTTCACTGCTTGCTTGCCCTCACTTCTCTGGACTCTTGTCAGTTTGCTGAGTAAATTCCGAAGCATAAAAAGAATTTCAGATCTCTTCTGGATCCATACATAGCCAACCACTCCGATCTTCAAGAGGACCAAATTTATCCCTTACTATCCTTTTGCTCTTATATACCTGCAAAATTTTACTTCATATCTCTCTCAAGTTTTTCTTGCATTTTATACATTGCAAGTACCTAATTTACTCCTTGTTCCCTATATCTGTTATACCCCTCTCTTCTTCTTAACCAGATCCCCAAAATTCCTCGTAAACCAAGCTTACTTATGATAGTTAACTTTGCCTTTAATCCTGACAGGAACATATAAACTCTATACTCTCAAAATTTCACCTTTGAAGGCTTTCCACTTACCGAACACATCCACACCAGAAAGCAACTGAGCCCAAATCCATGCTTTCTCGATCCTTTCTCATTTCCTCAAAATTGGCCTTTCTCCAATTTAGAATCTCAACCCAAGGATCAGACTTATCCTTATCTATAATTATCTTGACATTAATGACATTATGATCACTGGACCCAAAATGTTCCCCACCACATACTTCTGTCACCAGTCTTGTCTCCTAATTGGAGATCCAATATTGAACTCTCTCTAGTTGGTACATGAATATATTGATTTAGGAAACTTCCCTGAAACAAATTTGACAAATTAAGCCATTCAGCCCTTTTCCAGCTTGGGAGTCCTAGCCAATATGAGGAAAATTAAATCACTTTCACAACTTTGTGTTTCCTGAAGCTGTCTGCTATCTCCCTGCAGATTTACTTCTCTAATTCTGACTATGGGGTAGTCTGTAATGCAACCCCATTAATGTGATCATACCTTTCCCATTTCTCATCTCCACCCACATAGCCTTAGTGAAAGAGCCATTTTCTAGAGTGTCCTGTCTGAGCACAGCTGTGATATTTTCCCTGATGAGCAATGCAACACCATCCCCTTTCATCCCTCCCATTCTATTGTTCCTGAACCTAGAACATTGAGTTGCCAGTCCTGCCCCTCATTCAACCAAGTTTTACCAATAGCCACAATGTCTAAAGCCCTTTGATACTTTCATTCCACTAAAATTGGCTGTTCAATGTCTCGGGATAGGAATGGGAGTTTGGCTTTTCAAACTTGACCATTCCTAACTGGGACAGTGAATGCTTTCACACTTGCAAGGAGGCATCCCTGGGGTTAGGACTCTTCTACCTTCTACTGGTGACATCACGACACATCGAGTTATGGTGGTCTTGCCCTAAATCCTGATCAATGTATTATGATCTTATATTTGAACAAAATTAATCATGCCTAATTATAACATAGTTAAGTTTTATGTCCAGCACAGTTTGAACCCTCCAGCCCGTTGTTTTTGTGCCGACCTATATAAACTTTATAAGGGACCGTGGGAAAGTGCTAGCAATAAATAGCAATAGTGGACAATTCTCAAACAGGGTAGGAAAATTGGTAGTGCTCAATTTATATAGTGTGGGAAAGTTTGTACCGCTATAGCACAAAATTTATCTAGCGTGGGTGTAGCGCATTGAATGACTCAAAGACTTGTTGACTCAAACCAAGGCTTTTATTAGCAAAAGACTGGAGCTATTACATCAAGATCGACCAGTCCAGACTGACCTGGGTCTGGTTAGGAGCAGCCCTTTATGACCTGCCAGTAGGCGTGGCTACAGCTCTCAGCCAATCACTACTACTATATGTAAATATATACAAATATATACATTGGTGATAGTATTCTGTACTATCAGTGGGAAAGTTTATAGTGCTCTGGCGCACAATTTAAACAGCGTGGGAAATTTGGTAGCACTATCACGTATAATTTATAAATACTGTGGGGGGAAAAAAGCGATGGCAGACCTGCCCTCCCAGAATGCCATGTGGCAGAGAAAGGGCTGTATTACTGGCTGCAGCAACGGAGTGTTCATGGAGGGATTTCTCTGACGCATGGCATTCTGGGAAGTAAGGTCCACCATTGCCTTCCCCCCCCCCACCATCTTTATAAATTGTGCGCTATATCGCTACCAACTTTCTCACGCTGTTTAAAAGTTGTTCGCTATTGCTATTTATTTCCCCTTTCTCTCCCCGCTGCGACCTTCCCATGGCAAAGTTTATACCTTCATTTTAATCTTTTCTTCCTTCCTGTTCCTGCACTTACACAAAAACTTGGATCATTTCAATTCCACAACGCAATTATCCATTTCAGACTTGCCTAATTGCAAAGCTGGCATCTGCAGGTGCCCAAGATTGTACTAAGGGTCGAGGTCATCAAGCCCCGACATGAGATGACATAATCTGAAGCTGGCGTTGAGCTGATTTTGTTTTCATTTTTGGCACTTTAAAGGCCAATTGGTGGTTAATTCCTGGGATCTCTTGAAAGTGTGAAAGAAGCTATAGTTCTATGTGCTAATCCATTCTCTAAGTTCACCTGCCTTTCCTACAATACTCCTTGCATTGAAATAGATGCACCTGAGAACATTATTTCCATCACTCACAATCCTTTGATTTCTGCCTTTATGTGCAGTCTTAACTTCATCTTTTCCTCCTCCACTATCAGCTCTGGGACTCTGGTTCCCATCCCCCTGCAAATCTAGTTTAAACACTCACAGATCAGCATTAGCAAACTTTCCTGCAAGGATATTAGTCCTCCTCCAGTTCAGATGCAAACCTTGTTTTACCTTGTTTATTATGACAAGCCAACAGTGCCACCTGAGGAATTACAGACCTTGCCAATAAAACTTTGATTCTCTTGAAGGAAAATAAAATTTTTGAAAGAACTATGCCCCTCTGGTGTTCTAAACCGTGCATTAGCCTACCTTGATTTACTGAGCAAAAACATATGGCCTGCACACATTAAAAGGACCTTTGAAAGTTTTATTTTCAATCAAAAGCAATCAAAGACAGAGTTGACATTAAATGGAAGCTCCATTCTGCTCTAAAAGGCTATCTAATTTTCTGAAAAAGAATTGTGTTGAAACCATCACTGACTATCCAATGTTTCTCACACTTATTTATTAAAAATGTTTCTCTTGCCCTCTCTATGGTAACTCTTTATATTGACTTTGCATAGTTCTACCCCTCTTCACTTGTACCTCATAATGATACAGCCATCTTGAGGAGTTAAACTCTCCAGAATTCACTGGTCTGGAATTGTTGTCAGGTCCAGGGTTCCTACTCACAATGTATAGTAGAAATATATCCCCAGAAAATTACCAGCACAAACTGAAGGGAAAAGCAGGAAGCTATCAAGAGGAGGAGGATGTCAATATCAATTAGCTTTGCAAGCAGGAGGGATAATGATAAGGAAGTATAATGTCCATGTCAATGTGACAAGCATATACAAATATCTTCTAATTTAATATGCACCCATTATTTTTCAGCAATAAATACATTTTCAACAATATCTGTTGTAATTTAATTATGTGAAGTCTAGGAGGTACTATACTGTTTCAGTTCACTAATACATTAAAGGACAATGTTCAACATGGCTGCAATTGTTAGTTTTTGCAAAGCTGCAGGTCAGCTTTGACTGGTTTTCCGTTGTGGCATAATATGGACCTACTTTTCATTGAAACATCGTACTGTTAGCCATTTTGGCCCAATGTACCTGAGCCATATCTTTGAAATATCTATCCAAGAACTGGTTAGAATTAGTTTGATTGCCTTGTATTTTTTTCCCCATGATCAGAACCAGGTTTATTGTTATGAACATGCGTCACAAATGTGTTGTTTTTCAGCGGCAGCACTATTGTTCAGAACAAAGTGAAAAATTATTAAAAATTACAATTCCGTTAATACAAGATTTAAAAAAATAAATCATTGGTTCTAAAAGGAAAAAATGGAGAAGTGTCCATAGGTTCAAAGTTACTATTGACTCTTTTACCAACATCTTTTCTCATTATATCTTCCAAAGCAAAACAATGTACTGTTCCCAATAAATAAAACAGCAATTGCCTAATACATCTTTACATTTGATATAGAACAATGGTTCTCAATCTGTTTCTTTCCACTTATATACCACTTTAAGTCTTCTCAATGCCACAGGTGCTCTGTGATTAGTGAGGAATTGCCTAAGGTGGTGAATGGGGTGGAAAGAAAAAGTTTGAAAACCACTGTTTTGATTGTACTAATTGACTCGTTATGTGCACGGTTTCATAGCTCCAAAGGAAATGGGCCAATGACAATTTTTCTCAAGCAAAATATTTCAGTAACAATTGGGTCTAGAGCAGAAATTCTCAACCTTCCCTTCCTACTCACATATCACCTTAAGCAATCCCTGACTTATCACAGAGCACTGATGGCATAGGGATTACTTAAGGTGGAATGTGAGTGGAAAGAAAAAGGTTGAGAGCCACTGATCGAGAAGTTCAAGCTTACTGCTCGAAAATGCTCGAAAAATGTTAGCCCAGCTTCTCTGTTCCTTTCCTATTGATCTGTTACTGCAATTTTACTGCAAAGGATACAGTATGTCCGCCACAGCTAAGTTAACACAGAAAGAGGGCAGAGCTAGAAATGCTGTTCTGTTATATTATCCTTCACATATATTGTGTTTTAATATAAATTTCATGACCTCAATGAAAATGAGAGAGAAATTCCAGTGTGGTTTATCCACATACATGTTTACTGAGGATTAAATTATATTAATGAAAGATGTCAACACTTGGATACCAGGTTTCCAATTGTTGAACCAAATATTATTTTATTCATTTTAAATCACTGAAAACTAGAAACAAATTGTTTTAACACATGCATAAAAGCTGTACAGTGGTCAAGGAAATAGCTTTTGAGCAATAATTCAATCTGCATTCAATAAGGAGATTTTCTTTAAACTGGTTACAAAAGAGCAGCATCTGTCACTGAAAATATTCAGAAATTATGGAACCAAGCTGATAATATGCAAAGCAGGTCATACTTGTGTCCTTTCTGCAAATTACAGACACATGATCATCAATATAAAAATAAAGCACATGAATCTCAAATCTCTTGCTGAGACAAACAATATCAAATAAAATCTCAATGTTTATTAATTGACTGTAAAAATGTTCTTTTGGCATCCCTTTATAACTGGGCATTTTAAAATAGTTTCGACTGAACTAACTTAAGTTTTTATTTTCTTACCTTGTGGCCCAAACTGGCCACTTTGGGGACCATAAGAGCTGCTGGAATTGGTTTGCTGATAAGGCCCCATTCCAGTGTGCATCTGTCCAACAGGTGATGGATGTGGAGACATAGGAGGTCCAGTTTGCTGAGATCCATATTGAGCATTTCTCTGGACACCTGGCATGAAACCTACAGAGAGAAAGGTAAAATTAAGAAGTTCAGACAAACACACAGACATAAAAGAAAGAAACCAAATTACAACAGAAAATTACACAGCTCATAAGCTAACAAACAATACCCTGAATGCTCATCTTTTCTTAAAAATTAGGCACTAAATTCTGCTACAACTAAATTTCTCTAATTTAATTTTACTTTCAAACTGGTTAAGCTTAATTGAGTCACAGTGTAGTAATATGAAGATAATATTATTAAGAAATTTTCTTGATGTTAACCTCTTTTGTCAAAATAAACCAGTTTAGAGAGGACTGGGCACTCAATGGCTGGACCACAATCCAGGAGTACAACAGGAAATGCTTAATGAACAGATACTTTAAAAATGAATTCCAAGGTGCTTAGTTCACTCACTGTAGAAATTGACAAAAGGCACATGTGAAATTCAACCAAAATGAGTAGGTCCTTTTCCTGTTTTAATCTTTCCACTGAATATCGTGTGCAGTTTTTGTCTCCTAATCAGAGGTACAGGTGCAAGATACTTTATCCAGACATCTAAAATCCGGAAACTGTGAGAGGGAACGTCAGCGTGAGTCGGGTGGGCGAGGGGAGGGAAGAAACCATCAGTGCATGTTGGGTGGGTGAGGGGGGGGGTGGGGGAGAGAGACCGGCAGCGTGAGTGAAAGGGGGTGGGTACGGCAGCACAATTCCAGTGGATTTAAATCTGGCTTTCTGAAATCCGGAAAAATCCGAAATTCAGAACACATTGTCCCCCAAGGGTTCCGGATAAAGGATCGTGTACCTGTCGTACATTCCTGCTATTGAGGGTCTACAGTGGAGATTCACCAGGCTGATTACTGGGGCTGGCAAGACTGACACATGAAGGAAGACTAGATAGACCTGGGTTATACTCACTGGAATTTGGAAGAATTAGAAGGGATCTCATTGAGGCTTAAAAAATTCTGACAGGATTAGATAGGTTAGATGCATAAAGAATGTTCTACATGATGGGGAAATCAATAACAAGGGGTTACTGTCTGAGGATAAGCCATTTAGATGAGGATTTTTTCCCCCACTCAGAATGGTGAACTTGTAGAACTCCCTGCCACAGAAAGCTGTTGAGGCCAGTTCAGTGGATACACAGTGAAACCTCGTTAGAATGTGATTCGTTAATCCATGGAATCGCTTATAGCGCGGGTGTCTGTGGACCCCAAATTTTACAAATAAGTTGATTAAAAATCAGAATACCAATATTAAAAGAATGTGCTTGCTTTCTTTCATTGAAATTGTTAGTTATAGATAGCAGATCCTTTGAAAACTGGTAATATTTGGGTTTGATTATCCATGGGCACTAACTCGTATGTATCTGTTCCGCGATTTGGCTGTAACGTAGTATGAAATCTTGGACCCCAAGTACTGTGCTTCTCCAAGATTTTACTGTATTCTAAAGGAAATTGGGAAATACACCAAGGGGTATGAGTAGAAGGCAGGACTAGGCTACTAAATTTGCATGATCGGCCATGATCATATTGAATGGGGTTAAGAACATGAAGGGCTGAATGACCTCTTGCACCTATTTTCTATTATTTACACTGATGTTTATATAATTTAATGAAATCCAAAAATACTTCTATTTATTTTAACTCTTAAATCCATTATTAATTTGTCTATAAATCGGCAATAGGCCCAACTTGTCCATTTTTGTGCTCGTCTATTTTACCTTTCTCCATCAAATAACTCTGGAGCAATTGTAGATAAACATGAAAGTGTGTAGGCACCATGATTTTAGTTTACGTAAAGATATTGGGGAAGCTCAACAAGTCACGCAGTGTTCTTTATGTAACGAAGATATATAGCCTGAGCCCTTCATCAAGGTATGAGCAAAAAGGAGGCACGCATCTGAATAAAATGATGGGGGAGGGGCAGGAGGAGGAGCACAGGGTCACAGGTAAGAGGTCATAGGTGGATATGGGTGGGAGGGCAAAATAGCAGAGGGGATAGCTCTCTGAATGGAAAGGGAAGAGGGTAGGGAGCTGGAGGAAAGGAGATAGGGATGGGGAAAAGAAGGAGATAAGGATGTGGTCTAACAGAAATTGGAGAAGTTGATGTTAATGCCATCCAGTTGGAGAGTACCAAGATGGAATATTAGGTGTTGCTCTTTTAATTTGCAAGTGACCTTGGTTTGGCAATGCACAAAGCCATGGATAGACATGCCGGCATGGGAATCTGGCATGGAATTGAAATGGTTTGTCGCTGGGATATTCCTGTCATTTCTGTGGACAGTCTGCATCCAGTTTCTCTAATGTAGAGAAAGCCACAATGGGAGTACCCAATTCAGTAGATGACCCCTGCAGATTTACAAGTGTGGCTTCACTTGGATAGATTGTTTGGGGCCCTGAACGAGGGTGAGGTAAATCAGCACTGCCTGTGGTCACAGGGGAAGGTACCAAGACGGCGATCAGTGGGATGGGATGAGTGGACGAGGATGTCATGGAGTGAGCAGTTCCTGTGAAGGTGAAGAGGGGAAGATGTGTCTGGTGATGGGATCATGTTGTAGGTGGAAGATATTGTGGAGGATAATATGTTGAATGTGCAGACTGGTGGGGTGGTATGTGAGGTGAGAAACACAAAGATAATCCATCTTAACACACAACTAAAGAGATGGTGCAGGAGGGAGGGCTTCAGGTTTCTGAATAATTGGACTCTCCTCCAGGGAAGGTGGGACAGTGTGTACCTGAACTGGAGGGGGACTAATATCCTTGTGGGTGTTTTTGCTAGTGCTGCTTTGGGGAGGTGGGGAATCAGAGTGTAAGAGCAGATAGTAAGGTAGAGGTCGATGAGAGTCATACAAGGGCTGCATGTAAAGGCAGGGTTGTATAGAAAAGAAATGGCTTCACATGCATCTATTTCAATGTGAGGGGTATTGTTGATAAGGGAGATGAGCTTAGAGCGAGGATTGTCATGTGGGATTATGATATTATTGCTATTCGTGAGAGATGGTTGCAGGAAGGGGCAGGATTGGCAGTTCAATGTTCCAGGGTTCCGTTGTTTTAGACAGATAGAGGGCAAGGGAGGAAATAAGGAGGTGTGACATTGCTAGTGAGGGAAAATATCACAGGTGTGCATAGACAGGACAGCCCTGGGGACTCGTCTACAGAGGCCATATAGGTGGAGTTGAGGAACGGGAAGGGCATGAGCATACTAATAGGGCTGTATTATAGACCACCCAATAGTCTGAGAGAATTGGAGCAGCAAATCTGTAGGGAGATAGCAGACCGGTGTAAGAATTGGAGCAGCAAATCTGTAGGGAGATAGCAGACCGGTGTAAGAAATCTGTGATAGTAGGAGATTTTAACTTTCTAGAGTATAGGGAGAGATTGGACAGATTAGGTCTTTATTCTTTGGAGCGTAGAAGGTTGAGATGGGATTTGATAGAAGTATTTAAGATTATAAAAGGGATAGTCAGAGTAGATGTGGATAGACTATTTCCGTTAAGAGGAGGAAAGATTAAAACAAGAGGACATGAGTTAAGAATTAAGGGGCAGAGGTTTAGAGGTAACATGAGGGGGAACTTCTTTACTCAGAGAGTGGTAGCCGTGTGGAATGATCTTCCGGGAGAAATAGTGGCGGCAGAGTCAATTGTATTATTTAAGAAAAGGTTGGACAGGTATATGGATGAGAAGAAGATGGAGGGTTATGGGCATTGTGCAGGGAGGTGGGACTAGAAAGGGGTGTTTGGTTCGGTGCAGACTAGAAGGGCCTAATGGCCTGTTTCCGTGCTGTAATTGTTATGTTATTATATATGTTATGTACATAGACTGGGATTCTCGTACAGTAAAAGGACTGGATGGGTTGGAGTTTGTCAAATGTGTACATTAAAGTTTTCCTCATCAATATATGGAGGTACTAACAAGAGGAGGTGCAATACTTGATCATTTTGGGAACTCAGCAGGTCAGATGGCAGAAGTATGTGTAGGTGAGCATTTTGGGTCCAGTGACCACAATATCATTAGTTTCAAGTTAATTATGGAGAAGGATAGGTCTAGCCCTCAAGTTGAGGTTCTGAATTGGATAAAGGCCAATTTTGAGGAAATGAGGAAAGAGCTTGTGAGAGTCAACTGGAATGTTATTTTCTGTCAAGGATGCATCCAGCAGGTGGAAGGCCTTCAAGGACAAAATTTTGAGAGTGCAGAGAGTGCATGTTCCTACCAGGGATAAGGGCAAAGTTAACAGACATGGGGAACCTTGGTTTTTAAGGGATATTGGAGAACTCATTTAAAAAAAAAGGAGGGGTCTATATATGCGGTATAGACTACAAGGAGGAAATGAGCTACTTACATAGTATAGAAAATGTAAGAGAATGCTTAAGAAGGAAATTAGGATGGCAAAAATGTGAAGAAAAATCCAAAGGGTTTCTACAAATATATTAAAAGTAAAAGGATAGTAAGGGACAAAATTGGACCCCTAGAAAATCAGAGTGGTCAAATATGTGCGATGCCTCACGAAATAGGGGAGATTTTGAACAAATTTTTTGCATCAGTATTTACAGATGAAACTGGCATAGTGAATAAGGATGGAAGGAAAACAAATAGAAGTGTTATGGAACATATGGAGTTTAAGGAGATGGGGGTGCTTGTTGCTTTGCAACAAATAAAGGTGGACAAATCCCCTGGCCCGGATGATATCTCCCCGCACCTTGAGGGAGACAAGTGCTGAAATTGCAGGGCCCCTGGTGGATATATTCAAAGTGACCTTAGTCACGGGAGAGGTACCGGAGGATTGAAGAGTCGTTCATGTTGTTGCACTGTTTAACAAGGGCTCCAAAAGTAAGCCAGGCAATTACAGGCCAGTGAGCCTGATGCTAGTAGAATGTTAATTATTTGAAGAATTTCTGAGATAGGATATATAGATATTTGGATCGTCATCAATTAATTAAGGACAGTCAGCATGGATTTATGCGTGGTAGGTCTACCAAATCTTGTAGAATTTTTGACAAAGTTACGAAGAAGGTTGGTGAGGGAAAGGCTGTAGATGTTGTTTATATGGACTTTAGTAAGGTCTTTGACAAGGTTCCACACAATAGGTTGATTTCGACGTTAGGTATACATAGAGAGGTTGCAAACTCGATTTGAAACTGGCTTGGTGGAAGAAAACAGAGTGGTGGTAGATGGTTGCTTCTCAGACTGGAGGTCTGTGTCGAGTGGTGTGCTTCAGGGATCTGTGTTGGGACCATTATTGTTTGTTATCTTTATAAATGACCTAGATGATAATGTGGAGAATTGGATCAGCAAGTTTGCTGATGACACAAAGTTAGGAGGCATAGAGGTCTGTAAGGAAGATTTTCAAAGCTTGCAGAGGCGTCTGGACCAGCTGAGAAATTGGGTCAGTAAATGGCTGATGGAATTTAATGCAGATAAGTGTGAGGTGTTGAACTTTGGAAGGGCGAATCAGGGTAGGACGTACACAGTAAATGATGGCAGGCCATTGAGGAGTGCAGAGGAGCAAAGAGATCTGGGATTACATATACATTGTTCCCTGAAGATGGCGTCACATGTGGTCAGGGTTATAAAAAAAACTTTTGGCATCTTAGCCTTTATAAATCAAAGTTTTGAGTATAGAAGTTGGGATGTTATGTTGAAGTTATTTAAGTCATTGGTGAGGCCACAATTGTATGCAGCTCTGGTCACCCAGCAGCAGAAAAGATAATAAGAATGAAAGAGTGAAAAGAAGATTTACTAAGATGTTACAAGGTCTTCAGGAGTTGAGTTACTGGAAAGATTAAACAGGTTGGGATTATATTCCTTGGACCGAAGAGGGACCGAAGAGACTTGATAGAGGTTTATAAGATTTTGAGGGGTATAAACAGAGTAGACGTTTCCACTTAGATTGAGGGAGATAAATATGAGAGGTCATAGCTTTAGGCTGAAAGGGGGAAGGTATAAGGGGAACATTAGGGGAAAGCTTTTCACTCAGAGAATAATAGGAGTGTGGAATGAGCTGCCATCTGATGTAGTGAATGCAGATTCAATCTTGAGTTTTAAAAATAAATTGGACAAACACATGGATAGGATTGGTCTGGAGGGTTATGGAATGAGAGTAGGTCAGTGAGACTAGCTAGTTTTACTGGTCAGTACAGACCGGAATGTTCAAATGGCCTGATTTTCTGTGCTGTAATGTTCTATGATTCTATGGAAATCCTGTCCTTGTGTCTAAGGTTGGAAGGGTCCAGGACAGATGTGTGAGAATTGGAGATGTGGAAAAGAGCTGAGTTGATGGTGGTAGATGGAAAGCCACCTTTTTTTGAAGGAGGAAGACACCTCAGATGATCTGGAATAAAAGACCTCTTTCTGGGAGCAGATGTGATGGAATCAGAGGAATTGAGAGTAAAGAATAGAATCTTTACAGGGGACAGTGTGTGCAGATATTTAATCAAGGTCATTTTGGGGGTTGTCATGTTTGTAGAAAATATCTGTGAAAACTTGTCTCCAGAGATGGAGGCAAAGAGATAGAGAAAAGGGACAGGTCGAAAGAGGGGACAGGTCGAAAGAGGGGACAGGTCGAAAGAGGGGAGAAATATACCAAATGAATTTGAGGTCGGGGTGAAATTTAGCAGCAAACTGGATAAAGTTGATGAGGTCATCATAGGTATGAGGCAGCACCAATATATTCGTCAATGTAGCAGAGGAGGAGTTCTTTGTCAGCTATACTGGATTTAAGTTTGCATCCTAACGTATTGACTGCTCTTTTTGGAATTATAGTTCCAGAAATGGGACAAGTTCTAGCCTTTTCTACATTGCTGGCTAGAAGAGTTATCCTATTTAAATTGAAAATTCTAATCCACCTACTTTAACTCAGTGGCTCTCTCAGATTATGTCAAATTTAAGTTTAGAGATATTTCTGTTAAATTTGAAGACACTTCAAGAGGCGACCTTTTATAAATTACTTCCACATGACTTAGTATAATTATTTTCCCTTCTACACTATATTTTATTTCTTTTCTCTTTATTAATAAATTCTCAAGATAGATTGCCCACTTTTTTAAGATTAAGTGAGGTTTTATATATATGTATTTATTTTTTGAAGGTTTCAGTTTGAGGAGACAAGAACATATTCATTAATTATGGTGTAATGCAATATGTTATATGATGTCATTAGTGATCTTTTTCCCTTTTTGATTATGTACTCCTATTTTCCTCATGGATTATTAATATATAATATGATTAATAAAAAGATTGAAAAAGAAAGAAAGCAGAGGAAGAGTTGAGGAGCCTTGCTGTGTAGGCTTGTAGCATGCATTGCTCCACATACTCAACAAAAATGGAGACACAGCTGGGAACCATGTGGGTACCCATGGCTACTCCTTTGACTTGGAGAAAGTAGGATAAGTCAAAAGAGGGTATTCTGCTAGGCAAAGGAAGCTAATTGTGGGGGACTGGTTGGGTCTGTTATTGAGAAAAATATAATGGACTTTGAGATCTTTGGTGTGAGGGGTGGTGGTGTATAGAGATTGGATATCCATAATGAAAATGAGATGGTCGAGTTCAGAAAACTGGAAGCTGTTGAAGTGATGGAGGGCATGTGAAGTATCATGAATGTAGGCAGGGGACTGGACAATGTAGTACAACCATATTATGACTAAAACAACGTTGAGATTGGCAATGAAATGAACATGTAGTTCAAATGAAAATCAGGTAACCAAATGGAAGATTAAGTCATCCATTACTCAAAATTTGCTGCGTGGAGACAGTTGATGTCCTTGCACATTTACTTGACAAAGTCTTCCAAAGGATAATTGAACACTGGAGAGTAGGGTGAACAAAGTAATAATTTGTAACCCTCGATTTAACACACAGAAGTGATTGACATTATTTTGTATGAAAAATGTGGTTGGAAAAGGGAAAGGGCGAAATGAAAAACATGATATAATAAAAAAAATCAACATAACCTCCTGTAATGGGATTTGCATCTTTTTCACCTTGGTCTCACTACAAAAGATGTTTAAAGAAGCAAGCTATTGTTCTATTCTATAATTTTCCTAGGACAAATGAGTAAGGAAAAGGCAATGTTTCCTTTGGGGTCTACAATGAGAGTAGTAATTAAGGTATGGTATTAACAAAACAAAGCTTGATCAGAGTAAAAATGGTTATGCCACAGAAGTTTTCAAATGTCATCTTTAGGGCAGTCACTTCAAAATAAATTTGTTCCATCATTATAACCTGAGGATGTTGTTTCAGATATCAGGACAATTTATACAAGTCACTATAGCCATACAAAACTAATGGGAAACACATTTTTCCAAGATACATCAAAGAAAATTCTCCTTGGACTAAGTGACTTTATCAAATTGGTAAGGGTCTGGATACAATCTCCAATCCATGCTGAACAATCTGATCCAAGTTAGAGAAAGGGATGTGATTGATCTGTGCCTTAGGGAATGGGTGGGACAAAAATATAAGGGGAAATCAGAAGAGAAAGCAACTCCAGTAGGTGTAGGCCAATGAAAGCTGCAGGATCTAATCCCCGTCACATTGACACAAGCTCTCATGGAACTGTGCCCCAATCAGAACATGGACAGAACAGCACAAGGACAGGCCCATCAGCCAACGATGTTTGAGCTGAACATGATGCCAAATTAAACAAAATTTCTTCAGCCTGCACATGATTCATCCCCTCCATATTCATCAATCGACATGAAAGCCTCCTAAATGCCACTAGTGTACTTGCTTCCATCACTACCCCTGGCAGTCCACTTCAGGCACATAATCTTCTCCATCTTATTAAAGTGTCCTACACATTCCTTTAAACTTTATAAACTTCTATCAAGTTTCCCCTCAACCTTCAATACACCAGAGAAAACAATCCAAGTTTGTCCACTGCTTCAGGCAGCATCCTAGACCTTCTGCACCCTTTCCAATGTGGCTCTATCCTTCCTGCAATGGGTCAATCAGAATTGTTCAGTGCTCCAAGTGTGGCTTTACTAAAATATTATGTAGCTGTCATGTGACTCCCTTACTCAGACTCAATCCCTTGACCAACGAATGCAAATATCCTATAAAACCTTCTTCGCAATCTGACTCCTTGCTTGACCATATTTATGGAGCTATGGACTTAGATCCCTTGGTCTCTCTGCAGAGTGGAGCTGTTAAGGGTCATGCCATTAACTGCATCCTTGTCCATAGACTTGACCTCCCCAAGTGCAGCATCTCACATTTGTTTAGATTAAACTCTATATGCTATTTCTCTGCCCAATATCTGAAACTAGTATATATCCTTTGATAGCATTCAACATTGTTCAGAACTCCATCTACTTTTTCAACCAAGTTATATTTATATAATAAACAGCATGGGTCCCAAAACCAGTCACTGTGGAACACCATTGGTCAAGACCTCCAGCCAGAATATCACTATCCTCTCTCTTCTGTAACCTGTAATTTATCCTGTCAGGCCCTTGGACTTGATCACCTCAAATACTCTTCAAAAGACCGAGCAGCACCACCTCCATGTCCTCAAAATGTCCTAGTATATTAGATTTCCCCACATTGCTTTGTATCTTCCATGTCCCACTCAGTGGTGAATGCAAATGCAAAATACTCATTTAGTACCTTGCCAATGCACTCTAGGTTGAGACATAAATTTGTCTGTCAGTGGTCATACACTTTCTCCAGTTATCTCCTTGTTTTTCATTCAAGTATAAAATGCTTTGTTATTCTCTTTCATCATTATAACCTGAGGATGTTGTTTGTCATGTTACTTGTCAGAAGATTTCATGGCCCTTTTGGACTTCCCAATCCCCTCACATTCCTCTAGGGCCCTGTCTGATTTTAACTTCCTAAACCTTACATCAGCTTTCTTTTTCTTCACAACTTCTCTCATCATCCAAAGATCTTACTTTATCATCCTTATAATTCTTACTGAAACATGCTGATGCTGAACTCTTATCAGTTGGTCAAAAAAACTCCCAAACATCACCAGTGGACTTGGTCAATAGCACCTGCTCCCAATTAACTGTACCCCACCCTGCTCCCAGGAAATAACTTGAGGGAAAATAAAAAAATAAACATAGAAGAAAACCAACATTGCCAATGAAGGGTGAATTATCTTGGTTATATTATCAAAAGAGCTAAGATCTGAATATTCTACAATATAATAGTTCTTTAAGAAGTGAAATTTTAAACACTTTAGAAGTGTTAAAAATTAGAAGCTAACATTTGTTTCTTTCCCACCTCCTATGGGAGAGATAACCTTTTGCTGAGATGCTGTTTCTTCAGCCACTGAATGTAAATGGTTCCACCTGTCATGCACAAGGCAATTATGCCTCAACTCATCATTGCATATCCTCACAATTACAGTCTTTAGAAGCAGAATTATTTACTTCATTTTTGGTATTTCTTAAATACTACAAAGTTTCCTATAATGTTGAACAGAAGAACAAAACAAAGCCACACAGTTGATCCTGTACCCCAAAACTCAAATTAAATTGGTTAGCAAAACATTTCAGAACACAATTTCTGCACACACATTTTGCTTAAAATTTCCTGAAACCTTGAGATCGTCTTATTGAATCAAATTTTGGTTAATCACGTGGCTAATCAAAGGCATCTCTGGTTTTTATTCTGTCGGTGGCAGTGCTCTTTTACAAGGGTGAATAAATGATACAGTATCACATTTTTTGTGATCTGCAAAGTGGCAAAACCTTTGAAAAGTTTAGAGTATACACACCACATATCACTGGATAGAAATCTTGATGGGGTGTGGCAAGGATTCCAAAAAAATCATGGTAACCTTGACCACAGCCACAAAAAGAGGAATGTGCTTCTTTGATGCTTTCCCACACAGCACCTGTTGCAAAATGAAAGGCCCCAGAGCTGAGAGAATGGTCAGTGTTTTTTTTTAAACTTTGATGTCCTTGTTAATTAGCAAGTAATGCATTCTAATTTTTTTTAAACATCTGAATCACTCTTTATAGTTTCTTTATTATTTCGAAACACATAAATACTGTATAAAAAAATCAAAGTTGTCATAATTCAACTGGATATTTTTTACAAAACAGAAACTGAAAATTGTCAAAGAGAATTAAATAGCATCTTTGATGGATAATAATGAATAGGAAAATGTAGTGTAGTGCAGGGAAGAGGTCAGAGCTTTTTATAAATAAAACTGGTGAAGAGATGATAGGCATAATGGCCTTCTTGTTTTCAGATTTTACAAATTCATAAATTTTAGCCAAATTGATTTTGCTTACATTTCTGAAATGTAAGCAAAACTAAATTTATTTCAGGCACAATGGCTGGATAAAATGGTCAACTGTGCAACCATACCTAAGTTTGAAAAATAAGTAACAAAGATAAAATTACATGAATCATCAAGAGATTATTGTTTGAACAATGTACAGTAAGTTTTCTTTAATTCTGTTCCACTATATTCAGTCTCACAAATATTCAAACATCATGTACGTGATGATAAATAATGATATTTACAAATAATGATTTAGAAAGCGTCTCATTTTAATCACATCGTATTTTACTACTAAATTACATAAATTATCAGGTGTAGTAGCTGTTTATCTGCAGATAAAAAGATGGTTAATTTGGTGAAATAGTTTCAATTCTAAATGAAATTTGTATTTTACATCACAATTTAATACTTGGTGCAGTCAACAAAGATTAATCAGTTTCTGCAAATTTATTTAAAAAACTACAATTTTCCAAAGTGGTAATTTGTCAAATGCAGACGTTTCATGAAATAAGCTGTCAATTAAGTTATGCCCAAGATTAAATTAAAGCACATGCAACTGACAATATTGTTCAATTTATTCGACTTGTTTGAAAAAGAGCAATCATCATTCAGAAAGTCATTGAAGTAACAAACCTCTATCCTGTGACATTGGTGACTGGTTCATGGCTGGATGAGAGCTAGCATCTGATTGGCTATTGGGTGGCTGAGCTGGCATCTGATTTCCTGCATTGTGGAACAGTATTTTAGTTTATCAGCAACTAATTGAGTTTCCAAGTATGTCTCAATATAAAGCAAGCACATGCAATCTCTTTCCATGGGTTTCTAAGATCAACGAAACCATTTTTACCCAGAAATCATGCAGACTGGGATAAACTTCAAACAGAAGTTTTTTTGCAACTTTATCATTAAAAATAGACCCGCCCCTATTTAGGTGGAAGAATAGAAATTAAGTAACACAGCATAAAATCAAGAGCAATTTAGCAGTTACACAACATCACATGATTATACAACAGAAATTTCTTTTAACTGCAACTTGGTCAGTGACAGAGAAACAGATGAAGACGACACAGCTGACTTTCCCACTTTTTCATCCCAGAAACAGACAATGGCAAATAATGGCTCCATAGGTGTTTTCTGCAATGTCACCATTCTTTATATGTAAATCTGGATACTAAACATCAACTGGCCATTTAATAAGAGAGTGTAGGAAGTCTTTTCCAATTTTCACAATTACTCACCAGTGATTAAGAGCAGATACCTGCTGACAAGGGGCACTAAAGCCATTAATAGGAACCTAATCACCACACATACGAACATCAGCTTGTTTCTTTGATTTTCTTGAACTTTTTGGTCAAATATAGAGTGGAATTATGTCACTAATTAGGCATATAGCCCCTGAAATAGCCTCTTGTAAAATCATTAAGGACCCCTAGCACCCTGCACATAGCATCTTCCAGCTACTTCCATCAGGAAAGAGATACAGGAGTATCAGAGCCAGAACCACCAGGCTAAGAAACAGCTTCTTCCCACGGGTAGTGAGACTGCTGAACGACTGATGAACTGCTCATACAAAACCTCTGAGAATCCACTATCATTTAACAAAAAAAAAAAAAAAAAAATAAATAAATAAATAAATAGATAGAAATGATATATATATATATATATCTTTGGCTTGGCTTCGCGGACGAAGATTTATGGAGGGGGTAAAAAGTCCACGTCAGCTGCAGGCTCGTTTGTGGCTGACCAGTCCGATGCGGGACAGGCAGACACGATTGCAGCGGTTGCAAGGGAAAATTGGTTGGTTGGGGTTGGGTGTTGGGTTTTTCCTCCTTTGCCTTTTGTCAGTGAGGTGGGCTCTGCGGTCTTCTTCAAAGGAGGCTGCTGCCCGCCAAACTGTGAGGCGCCAAGATGCACGGTTTGAGGCGTTATCAGCCCACTGGCGGTGGTCAATGTGGCAGGCACCAAGAGATTTCTTTAGGCAGTCCTTGTACCTTTTCTTTGGTGCACCTCTGTCACGGTGGCCAGTGGAGAGCTCGCCATATAATACGATCTTGGGAAGGCGATGGTCCTCCATTCTGGAGACGTGACCCATCCAGCGCAGCTGGATCTTCAGCAGCGTGGACTCGATGCTGTCGACCTCTGCCATCTCGAGTACCTCGACGTTAGGGGTGTGAGCGCTCCAATGGATGTTGAGGATGGAGCGGAGACAACGCTGGTGGAAGCGTTCTAGGAGCCGTAGGTGGTGCCGGTAGAGGACCCATGATTCGGAGCCGAACAGGAGTGTGGGTATGACAACGGCTCTGTATACGCTTATCTTTGTGAGGTTTTTCAGTTGGTTGTTTTTCCAGACTCTTTTGTGTAGTCTTCCAAAGGCGCTATTTGCCTTGGCGAGTCTGTTGTCTATCTCATTGTCGATCCTTGCATCTGATGAAATGGTGCAGCCGAGATAGGTAAACTGGTTGACCGTTTTGAGTTTTGTGTGCCCGATGGAGATGTGGGGGGGCTGGTAGTCATGGTGGGGAGCTGGCTGATGGAGGACCTCAGTTTTCTTCAGGCTGACTTCCAGGCCAAACATTTTGGCAGTTTCCGCAAAGCAGGACGTCAAGCGCTGAAGAGCTGGCTCTGAATGGGCAACTAAAGCGGCATCATCTGCAAAGAGTAGTTCACGGACAAGTTTCTCTTGTGTCTTGGTGTGAGCTTGCAGGCGCCTCAGATTGAAGAGACTGCCATCCGTGCGGTACCGGATGTAAACAACAATGAAGACGCTGTTTACATCCGGTACCGCATATATATATATATATACTGCACATAAATCGCTTGTAAATATGTCATTTATTTGTGTGTTTTTACACTGAGGACCGAAGAACCAATTTTGTCCAGTAGTACTTTGCAACTATATGACAATAATAAACTTGAACTTGAATATTTGATTTTAAAAAAACCTGTTCTGTTTGGTCAAAGAGCTACAACAATTAATCAAATATCAAACTATGGTAAATTCTATTATGGGTTATACAGAATTGTTAAAAAAAAAGTTGAAAAAAATCAGATTATGGGAGTGATGAGCATCAAGTATTGGTGCATGAGGTGAGCCACCTGATGATGTCATTCCTGGGTCATGCTTAAAATCTATGACTCTACTTACAATGTCATGTCATTTGTAAAGGCTTAATTCTCACCTCACTGCACAGACTTGAAATTCAAAAACCAAAATGGTGTATTTATCAAATATAGCCTTTGAGAAATACAGAAAACAACTGAAATGAACTTGCATTATCCCTTCATGATCCCACATTACTGAAAGCAGCAAGTGGGAAGAGGGCAAAGAAGGGTGAATAACAGCCTCGTGTGGATCCTGCTAAAATACAGCTCTCTTGCAGAGAACGTAACTAGCTTTGCAACAGACTAACAGTAGAAATGCTGCAGATGTTAATGGATATGTGACACAGTATTCACTAAATCATCAACAAAATTGATATTTCTGCATGAAAATTGCCTATGTTAAGCCTTAAAGTTGGTAACAAAAGATGCATCGAGTTATGTAACCAAGATTAAAAAGAACTATCTGGATCCATCCATTCACAATCTCACAATATTAAAGAGCCCGTGTGATAACCCTTCTAAATTTAGCTCTGATGTTCAAGCTTAGCAGTTATTGCCCAATTCTTATTATCAGTCTACTCATTGTAAAAATAAAATAAAGTAAATGCTGGAAATCTAGTATAAAATGCTTGAAAGACCCAGCAAAATAGCAGCATTTAGAAAACAAGCTGACATTTCACACTGAGGTAAATCTGAAACATTAAAATTATTGTTAATAATTGATCTGGACTTTGGTATGAAAGGTCTAAAATTCTGAAACATAGCAAACACTAAGGAGAATAGTAACATGCTGGACTAATGAAAAAGACTCATGACAAATGAAATTTAATATAGAAAGTGATTACTTTTAGAGGAAGGAAGGAGGAAAGGCAATAGACATAAAATGGTAAAATTTTAAAAGCAGTAGACAAAGAATGTTATGTTTGCAATTTTTTTGAAGATAAAAAGACGAGCAAATCTTATAGAAAAGGTTTCTGGATCCACGCAGTATACGATACAAAAATCTTATAGAAAAGGTTTCTAGATCCACGCAGTATACGATACAAAAATCTTATAGAAAAAGTTTCTGGATCCACGCAGTATACGATACAAAAACCTTATAGAAAAGGTTTCTGGATACACACAGTATACGATACAAAAATCTTATGGAAAAGGTTTCTGGATCCACACAGTATACGATACAAAAAAGTCATGTCAAACATATAAAAAACATAATTAAACATTATTGTAATATTTTGAATTCTGTAAAGCATTTCAAGGCCTTGAAGGTACATACATGATCGATGAAGACAGTATCATGGATGAAAGACTTCAGACATGAGAGATGAGAGAAGATGGGACTGATCCTTTCACAGATTAAAAAAAAGGACAAGGAAAATCATAAAAGATTTTCATGGGATAAAAGTCTCTTTTCCCTAGCAAAATTGATTGGAAAGTAGAAAGCAAAGATTTAATGTCAGATGCAGAAATATCAGAAATAACATAAAAACCTAAAACAAACAGAAAACAGTGGAGCTACTCAGGACAGAACAGAAACAGTATTAAATGTTTCTATGAACACAGATGCTGCCAAACTCAAATATTTCCACTATTTTCTGTTTTTATTTCATACTTCTGCAATCTGCAGGTTTTTTATGCTTTTCAACCACTGAGGAAATATGTTAAACAGCAGTTATCCAAAGTGCATTGCCTGAAAGCATAGTGCAAGCAAATTTTCAAGAGGTTGGATAAATACCCGAAAGAGAAGCTTTGGTTTGATATTAAGGAGAACAAGGGTGCGGATTTAATTGTGTTTTTTTGCAAAACAAACTGAGCTACAAATGGCTTCCTCACATGATGTTTCAAGATCTAACCAATGACCTCTATTCTTCTGTTCTTTTCAGGCAATGCCTCAAAACTAGGATGGCTTGTTTCCAGAAAAAGGCAAGAACTGCAGATGTTGGCCTCGAGCAAACAATACGAATCTGGAGGGACTCAGAAGGTCAGTCAGCACCAATGGAGAGAAATTGACAGTCAATATTATGGGCTGTAACCCTTTTTCGCAACACCACTCCCAAGTCTTCAAAGTGGACTAATTTCCACTGCGATTTTATGGGTAATGAGATGGATAAATGAGCCAATGCTTGAAACATAAACTGTTCCATAGAAGGGGCAGGAAGTGGTTGATGGCCAGACACAAGTGTAGTTTGTGAAGTAGTGCATTCCTTCTACAGTTTACACAGGGATTCTGTGTGCTCCCTGCACAAGCCCTCAAGGTTCTTAATACTATTCAGTTGCACCATTTAGAATGCTCCTTTTCCACTCTTAAGTGCAGATACTACTCTTCTTCAAGCAAATCTTTTTTCCGTGTCCAGAATCTCCCCCATAAAAGGCAGATTTGAAAATCACTCGGTATAAGTGAAATTCTTATTTCTGTAATTGTTCTTTTGCTACATTTGATCATCAGTAACAGGAACCCATTAACAAATGAGGAGAACAACCTCATTTTAACAATGTTTCAACCCAATATAAAAGGTAAAGCTGAAGCACTCACAACCATGTTCCAACAGAAGCTTCACTAAAATATTAAGATAGTGTGCAAAATTAAAGACATTTCAATTTTCTTTGCAATGCTCATAGCAAGAGCCATCCTTTCAAAGAAATGTATCCTATGTTTCCACAGCTTCCACACCAAGCTACAGATTTTAAAATTAGTGAACATATGACTATTTCCTAATCTTTAAAAATGCAAATTATATAAAAAAGAAATGGCATCTTCTCACACATGTTATTCATTCCTTGATGGCAACATTCCCTGTTTTTGATCAACTATCAGATTTCCAGTGTTTTTTTTAAAAGTTTTTTTAGTTGACGTTTTTACAATTTTAGTCCGTGATTAGTCAATTTCAGAGTTTAACAAAAAATTTTTCATTGTTTGAGATATTAATATTTTACATTTTTAGGATGGTGTCTCAACTTGTTTTTAATATTCAGTTTCTTGGGCTTAATATCACAGCTGGAATCTGTTACACAAGTATCCCTCTGTAAGTGGCAAATGCAAACAGTTGACCTGTCCTAAATTACCAGTCATGTCAAAAATGCTGTCAGATGCTTGTGCTCAAGTGCTGAGTTTTGAGGCTTGAGGAACAGAGGAAGGCATCACAGTTTTTCCAAGTGGTACCCATCCATACCATAGAAAATGCAGCATATGAGGAGAATCTTAGAATCTATGGGCATTGTTTCAGGATCAGCCACTCAGATGGAAAGGGTTGTGAAGGGAGTATTCAGATTGCCTTCATTGGGCAATTGAGGACAAAAGTAGGGTCCTCAGGATATAGCTATACAATGCAGAAGTGAGGCCACATCTAGAGTACTGTGTGGAGTTCTGGAAGCCCAGTAATAGGAATGATTTCAGTAAGATGGAAGGAATTCAGAGAACATTCATCAGGATGTTGGTGGGATTGGAGGGCTTGAATTACAGGAAGAGGTTGGATAGGCTGGTTCTTCATTTCCAAGAGTGAAGGAGGCAGAAGAGTGACCTTAATAGAATTACAGTACAACTCTTGATTATCTGAAACGGTCGGGTCTGGGCCTATTTCGGATAAACGTTTTTTTTGGAGAACTGGTCATTTTTTAAAAAAAACCAGTCCAGTAGCAACAGCAAATCACTTGTAAGAATGTTTATACAACACAAACAAGGAAAGGATTTTTAAGTATTAAAATAATGTTTAATTCTTACCCCAAAAAATGCTGGCCACCACCGAGGCCCTGCTCCTGCCTGGGAGCTTGAGGACTCTGCTGCTGCTGGGAGCCCGAGGTCTGCAGCTGTCGCCGCCGGGAGCCAAAGGCCTGCTGCTGCCGCTGCCAGGAGCTCGAGGCCTGCTGCTGCCAGGGCCAGGAGCCCAAGGTCTGCTGTTGCCAGGGCTACGATCCTAAAGTCCGCTGCTGCCGGCACCAGAGCCCGAGGTCAACTGCTGCCGGCACCAGAGCCCGAGGTCCGCTGCTGCTGGCACCAGAGCCCGAGGTCCGCTGCTGCCGGCACCAGAGCCCGAGGTCCACTGCTGCTGGCGCTGGGAGCCTGACGTCCCCAGTCAGTTCGGCTCTGAAAATTTTTCGGATAAATGAGGATTTCTGATTTGTTTTGGATATCCTCATTTATCTGAAATTTTTAAAAAATTTGGATAACTGACGATTTTGGAGAATCCGATTATGGATAATCAGTGTTGTACTGTACATAAAATCATGAAAAGTATGGTGGATAAAATAAATGCTCACAGTGTTTTTCACAGAGTAGACAATTCTAGAACTGGGGGGCATAGTTTAAGGTGAGAGATTCAGGTGAACTGGGGGGTGACTTTTTCTCTTGGGGGTAGTTCACATTTGGTAGAGGAATTATGGAAGTGGGCAGAATTGAAAAGTTCAAAAAGCATTTGGACAGATTATATGGATAGGAAGGACTAAGAGGATATGGATTAAACACAGACAGAATGCCATCTTGGTTGGCATGGAAAAGTTGGGCCAAAAGCCTATTCCATGCTGTATGACTCTATACAACTATAAGTAATTCCTAAACACATTTCACCTATGATATCCCTTTCCCATCTGGTTCTATCTAGCCTTCACCTCTCTACTCATGGTTTCCATTATTAGTTTCCTTACTTATCAGATTCTTGCACCAGTAGCCCTTGTGTTCCCACATATCACCCTCCAGAAACTGTCTTCACCTTTACCCTCCCCTCTGCCCTTTGGTTCTATCTGCCATTGTTTTCCATTTTAGTGTGCTTCTCCCCACTACTTACCTGCCCCTATCTCCCAAATCCACCTCTCCTCTATCTGGTTCCATCTGTCTATCATGTTCCACCCCATCTCAGTCCATCTTTCAACTATTAGACCCAGTCTCAATGTTCCCCTTTAGCCTGGTTATCATCCCTGTCAGATCTGGTGCAAACCAAAATGTCAGCAATTCTTCCCCTTCCCAAAGGTGCTGCTCAACCCATTCATTAAGCAGTTTGTGCTTTTGCACCAGATTTCAGCATCTACAGCCTTTTGTGTCACTGTTGTATATAATTCAGATTTATCACCAGAGTATCTACATGACATCACATACAACCCTGAGATTCTTCTTCCTGCAGGTGAGGAAGAATTACCACTTATTGGCAGTGCAAAAAAAATCTGACTTAATTTGCACATGCACACAAATAAAGAAATGTAAACAAATTGATTATGCAAGAGAGAGAGAGAGAGAAAATAAATCAATAAAGTGCAAAACTGAGAGTCCCTGATTGAATTTGTTGTTGAGGGGTCCAATGGCAGAGGGGTAGCAGTTGTTCCTGAACCTGGTGGTGAGAGTCTTGTGCTACCTATACCTCTTTCCTGATGGTAGTAGCGAGAACAGAGCATGTGCTGGGTGGTATGGATCCTTGATGATTGCTGCTGCTCTCTGACAGCAGCGTTCCCTGTAGATGTTCTCGATGGTGGGGAGGGTTTTACCCGTGATGTTGTGGCCTGCATTCACTACCCTTTGCAGGGGAGGTTTTACCCATGATGTTGTGGCCTGCAGGGTTTTTTGCTCAGGGTCATTGTCCCCATACCAGACCGTGATGCAGCCAGTCAGCACACTTACCACCACACATCTATAAATATTTGCCAGGGTTTCTGAAGAAATGCCAAACCTCTGCAAACTCCTGAGGAAATAGAGGTGCTGACATGCTTTCTTCATGATGCAATTTATGTGTGGGGCCCAGGAATGATTCTCTGAGAACTTAATGAATAACTCCCAAGAACATAAATTTGTTCACCCTCTCCACCTCTGATTTCCCCCAATGATCACTGGATCGTACACCTCTGGTTTTCCCTTCCTGAAGTCAACAATCAGCTCCTTGGGTTTGGTGACATTTGACTGCAAGGTTGTTGTTGGTGCACCATTCAGCCAAGTTTTCAATCTCCATCCTGTATGCTGACTCATCACCTTCCTTTATACAACCCACTACAGTGGTGTCATCAGTGAACTGAAGATGATGTTGTTGTCGTAATGAGCCATACAGTCATAGGTGTATAACGAGTAGAGCAGAGAGCTAAGAACTCAGCCTTATGGTGCTCTGGTACTAATGGAGATTGTGGAGGAGATGTTCTTACTAATACTCACTGATTGTGGTCTAAAGGTGAGGAATCCATGATCCAATTACACAGTGGGGTGTTGAGTCCCAAGTCTTGGAGTTTGCTGATCAATTTTGAGGGGATGATGGTGTTAAATGCTGAACTGTAGTCAGTAAAGAGCCTCCTGATGGATGCTCCTTTGCTGTCTAGGTGTTCCAGGGCTTTGTGTAGAGCCAGTGAGATGACATCCACTGTGGACCTGTTGCCATGGTGGGCAAATTGGAACGGATCCACGTCATTGCTCAGGAAGGAGCTGATGTGCTTCAACACCATCTGGTTGATATCTGGTTGATAGCCTGGTTGATAGTCATTTAGGCAATTACCAAATTCTTTTTGGGCAATGAACTATGCAATGCAATGTACTATGATGTGAAAATAAATATAAGAGGAGAGAAGGCATGGATGTCAGCAGTCAATGGGTTCCCAAAATCTTCTCTCCACTGAACAAAGCATAAATCTTGAAATATCAAAGGCATGTTAAGTAAGGAACTGCAATTATTACAGATGATTTGAAACTGCATATTGACTGGACGAGTTAAGATGGCATGGGGAATTGATGTCCACACCAGAAATTGTTGCATTATCTGTACAGGAAGAGGCTATTTTACACTTGGTTTGGTGTAACAAATTAAATTAATAAAGTAAGGATATAGGTAAGGACGCCTCTGAAATTGTCATCACAGCATGGTTTATTTTGAGGATAAACACATCAAGTGGAAGACCAGCATCCTCAACATAAATGAGAGATATTACAAAGATATGAAGAATTGTCCAGGGTAGACTGGGACAATAGACTAAAGAAAAGTCAGTACATGAGTTGTTTCAGATATTAAAGCATAAATTTCTTGCCACTCAGGAGAAATTTATCTAATTATAAACTGGAAGTTAGTGAGGGAGATGAACCATCTATGGTTGACATAGATGAACATTTGAAATTTAAATTTAGACAAAGTGGCAAAAACCAATGCTAAACCAGAGGAATTTTTTTCAGGAATTAGCAATGTAAGACTAGAAAGCCCATAAGGGAGAAAACTGACAACTAATATCGACAAACAGTGAGATATTTTGTAGATATATAAAAATGAAGGGGCCAGATAAATATGGGACCCCTGAGCAGCGAGACCAGGGAATAGACAACAGAAAACAAAATGAATGGAGAGAATTTAAAGTAATACTTCACATCATTCTTTAAAATGGAGGACACTGAAAATATTCCAAAGATAGCAGATGGGCTAGTTTAAAATAACATGGAAGAACTAATAACAAAAGTGACAAGGTATTGGAAAAACTAATGGGACTAAAGATAGACATGATGACATTCATTAAAGGATTTTAAAGGAAGTGGCTTGAAGATTGTAGCACCACTGGTTGATGTTTTTCAAAACTCACTGAATTTCAGATCGGCACCAATGGATTGGAAAATTGTGCATGTGACTGGTATTCAAGTGAAGGAGGAAAATAGTAGAAAACTACAGGCCAGATGGCTTAACATTTCTTGCTGACAAGATGTTTAAGTCCGTGATCAAGGAAGAAATAACTTGTCATTTGGATTGATGCAGTAAAACCAAGTCAACATGAAGTATAATGAAGTATGACAAATTAGCTAAAGCTTTTCTGAGGATGCATGAGAAGCAAAACCAATAGAGTATGAGGGGTGATTTGATAGAGGTATTTAAACTTAAGAGAGTGACAGAAAGAGTACATGTGGATAGGCTTTTTCCATTGAACTTGGGGAAGATTCAAACAAGAGGACATGGATTGAGAATGAAGGGGGAAACAGTATAGGGGAAACACGAGAGGAAATTTCTTTGCTCAGCAGATGGTGGGAGTGTGGAATGGGCTTCTGGTCAAAGTGGTAGATGCGGGCTGGATTTTTAATATTTAATGAAAAGTTGGATAGGTACATAGATGAGAGATGGATATAGATATATGGATGGAAGGTTATGAGCTGGGTGCGGGTCAATGGGACTAGGTGGGAGAAGGTGCTCAGCATGGACTAGAAGGGCTGATCTGGCCTGTTTCTGTGCTGTAATTGTTGTTGTATGTAACACTCTGTATTTAGATTTCCAGGAGGTATTTTGTAAGGTGCCACATAAAAAGCTGATGGACTCAATACTGAGGGAAGTATTAACATGGATTGAAGGCTAATCATCCCATTAAACTCTCTTTCAGAATAAGTGGGTTATTTTCAGATGAGTGAAGTCCCACCCCCCACAGATCAATTCTTGGCCCCGTAATTACTTACTTTTTATATTAATAATTCTTAAGGAGAGGACAGAGTGCAAGCTAAGTTTGCTCTGGACACAAAAATATGTGGAATGGCACACTGACCTGAGGATATTTGGTCTCTGCAACAGGATACAGATAGGTTAAGCAAGTGAAAACTTGGCAAGTAGAGCTTTATATAAGAAATTGAGCAGTCATGCACTTTGACAAAAGGAATCATTACCTCAATCGAGGGATTCTGAATGTGTACAAGACATCAGGACATATCTGTTCTAGCTGACAAAAGGTTAACATGAAGATGCACCTAGTCAGGAAGGCAAATTACATACTGGTCTTTATAGGAAGGGGTAGAGTTTAGAAAAGGAAAAGTATTTTCATTATTACACAGAGCCTCACCTGGAATACAACATACAATTTGGATTTAACTTATTTAAGGACAGACAAACTTGAACTGGAGCCAATTCAAAAGAGAGCTTCCTCCTCATGAGAGATTTTCCCATCAACAGGAGCTAAAAATATTAAATCTGTATCCTTTGAAGAACAAAGGGTGATCTTATTGAAATGCGAGACCCTAAGGGAACATGACAGAATAAATATTGAGATGCTATAGGGGTCTGATTTGGGAGCCCTGCTCTTTATGATTTTTATAAATGACCTGGATGAAGAGGCAGAAGGATAGGTCATTAAGTTTGTGGATGACATGAAGGTTGGAGGAGTTGTGGATGGAGTTGAAGGTTACAAGAGGATATAGACAGGATACAGAGTTGGGCAGAGAAATGGCAGATGAATTTCAATCCAGATAGGTGTGAGGTGATGCATTTTGTAACTTTTTATTTATCGTACTATGAACTATATCAACCAAAATATGTACAAATGTTTCTCATTAAATATACACAGTGACATTTTCCCTCTTTTCTCCGAGGCTGGCATTTTCTGTTATATTTCATGTATGGTTCCCAAATTTGTTCAAACAATGTAATTTTGTCTTTTAAATTATACGTAATTTTTTCCAGTGGAATACACTTAATCATTTCCATGTACCAATGTTGTATTTTCAGGTTCTCTTCCATTTTCCAAGTTGACATTATACATTTTTTGCTACTGCTAAGACTATCATAATGAATCTTTTTTGGGCTCTATCCAATTTGACCTAGTTCTTTACTTACATTATTTAAAAGAAAAATTTCTGGATTTTTTGGTATTTTTTTTGTGATTTTGCTTAATATCTGATTTAGCTCTTCCCAAAAAGTATTCACTTTTGTGCATGCCCAAATTGCGTGTATTGTTGTTCCAATTTCTTGTTTACAGTAAAAGCATCTATCCGATATTGTTGGGTCCCACTCTTTTAATTTTGGAGGGTTGATATATAGCCTGTGTAACCAATTTTATTGTATCATACATAGCCTTGTTTTTATTGTATTCTTCATCGTTCCAGAACATAACTTTTCCCATGTTTCATTCTTTATCTTTATGTTTAAATAATTTTCCCATCTTTGTACCTTATTTCATCATTTTCCTTGCATTAAAGCTTAATGTACATGTTTGTTATAAATCTTTTAATTATAATTGTGTCTGTAATTACATATTCAAAGCTGCTTCCTTCTGGTAGTCTCAATCTGCTTCCCAATTTGTCCTTAAATAAGCTTTCAATTGATGGTATGCAAACAAATGGTCCGTGAGTTATTCCGTATTTGTCCTTCAACTGTTCACATGTTAATAAATTATTTCCCAAAAAACAATTTTCTATTCTCTTGATTCCTTTTCTCTCCCATTCTCTAAAAAATAAGTTGTCTATTGTAAAAGGGATTAGTGGATTTTGCATCAATAGCATTTTTGGAACTTGGTAATTTATCTTTATTTTTCTATATGTATCTTCTTAGGTGATGCATTTTGGAAGGACTAACCAGAAGGCTGAGCACAAGGTTAATGGTCAGTTACTTAAGAGTGTGGATGAACAGAGGGACCTTAGGGTGCAAATCCATACATCACTCAAGGTCGCCACACAGGTTGATAGGATAGTTAAGAAGGCCTACGGGATGCTGGGATTCATTAATAGAGGGATTGATTTCAGGAGTAGAGAGGTTACAACTCTACAAATCTTTGGTAAGACTACAGTTCAGTATTGTGTTCAGTTGTGGTCACCTCATTATAGAAATGTTACCAGGATGCTGTCTGGATTGAGAAACAAGTCTTATGAGGCAGGGTTAGCAGAGCTGGGACTGCACTATGATGCTACTGTAAAAACACCAAATTTCATGACTTGCTTATGACAATAAATTCTGATTCTGACTTTCCACTTTGAGATTGAGAGAAAACTTGATTGAGGTCTATAAGATTATGAGAGGCATAGATAGGGTGGAGAGCCAGCACCTGTTTCCTAGGGCAGGATCAGCAAACACCAGAGGACCTATGTGCAAAGTCAAGGGAGCGAAGTTTAGGGAAGACATCAGGGGTATTTTTTTCCACAAAGAGGTGTGGGAGCTTGGAATGCCTTGCTGGGGATGGTGGTGGAAGCTGAAACATTTTGGGCATTTAAGAAACTCTTTGAAAGATACATGGATGAAAGAAAAATAGAGGATTATGGGGAAGGGAGAGTTCTGTTCTTTTTTTTAAAGGAAGGAATATATGGGTTTGCACAACATTGAGGGCTGAAGGGCCTGTACTATGCTGCATTGTTCTATGTTTGGTCTCAAGGGAAAGTCTTCAAAATTAATTTTTAAATAAAAAAAATTTTAGACATACAGCACGGTGAATGACCATTTCAGCCCATGAGTCCTTGCCACCTAATTTACATCCAATTAACCTACACCCTTAGTATGCTTCAAACAGTGGGAGGAAACCAGAGGAAACCATGAAGACTCAAAGAACGTTAAAAACTCCTTACAGACAGCGTGGGATTCAACCACAGACCTGATTGCTGGCGCTGTAAAGGCATTGCGCTAACCACTACGCCAACCAGAACGTACTCAAGGGAGTGTTCATATAAAAATGAAGTGCATATGAATTTCTTTACACAGAAGTTAATAATTTTGGAGATGTCCTGATGATTATAATGTACCACAAAAGACAATGAAGTGTTGTTTATTAATCTTTCATTGAACTTTGTTGGGGGACAAAAACAGACCAAAATGGGAAAAAAGTTCACAGACAGGGAGACTGATTTTCACCTTCTGCCTCCATCCCACAATAATGTTTAGAAACCACATCATGAGCACCAAATATACTACACCCAATTGGAATTACAGTAAGTAAGGAGGATCAGGGACAACCACCCTCCACTACACATTAAGAGCTCCAAAGTGGGGAGAGTAGAGAGCACCAAGTTCCTCAGAATCTACAGAAGAAGTGACCTATCCTGGACACTCCTCTTCACACTTGTCAGAAAGGCTCAACAGTGAATGCACTTCCTGCAAAGACTTAAGCAGACAAGGCTACCAGCCACCATCCTGTCAACATTTTAATCGAAGCTCTATCGAGAGCATCCTGGCCAGCTGTAACACAGTGTGGTCCAGTTGCTGTAGAGCAATGGATTGGAGTTCAATCTACAGGACCATAAGAGCAGCAGAGAGGATCACTAGGGTCTCCTTCCCCCCACATCGATGTGATCTACCAGGATGGTTGGTCAAAGAAGACTCGTAAAATTGTTGAGGACCCTTACCACCCCGCACAGTATAGTTCAGCTACTCCCGACAGGAAAGAGATACAAGAATATCAGAGCCAGAACCACCAGGTTGAGAAACAGCTTCTTCCCATGGACATTGAGCCTGCTGAATGACTGAAATGAACTGCTCAGACAAATCCCCCCCAAGACTCTACTATTTATTAAATATATATGTACAGCGTACACATATATTTGTCTGTATGCGTTATGTCTGGATGTGTGTTTCCCTGTTTTTTCACTGAAGACTGGAGAACACTGTTTCATTGAGTTGTATCAGTTGTTTCATCAGATGAAAATAAACTTGAACTTCACTGAACTTAATAGCTGCTTCCTCTGGTAAGAATATTTGATTACAGTACCTGGATGATGGGAAAGCATGAGGAATAAGAGAAGGGAGGAGGTATAGTGTGGTTGTTGCAACTTCATTAATGCAACAATGTGCCCCAAGAAGAGTGGGTATTGGTTGAGAATAAAGAGTGGATCAGAATGTTACAGAAAATAATGGGCCTTTCTGCATGAGATGGGAAGATGGTTCTGATGGTTGCATCATATTGGACCAATCAGAAAAGAAAGCTGATTCATTGAATATGGAGTCTGGCAAAACAGATGGTGAGAACATGGGAACCCAATTATAATAATAATGATAACAATTATAACTCAATTCCTAGTATTATTATTTATTCAGGGACAAGTACAGGAAATTAAACTGAGGTGATTTGTGAGCTACGTCAAATATAAAGGCAGTAAAATGAGCAGAGAAAAAAGAAAGCACACTGGAAACATTGCTCAGATACCACAATCAAGACAAATTATTTCCCAAATGCTGTGGGAATTATCATTGTTGATGTTTCCAAAATGGGCTACAAATCTGAAAGAAAACTTTTAAGGATTTGTTTTTATATTCACAAGTTTTTCTTCTGAACCACGTACTATGAGATAATGTCAACAAAAATTACAGGTCATGGCATAAATAACAAGATAGTCCATCTGGGATTTGAAAGAACTAAAGATCAGAGAAAAAAGCCATCAATTTTTGATGATGTGGATAAATTCATATCTATCCTCACTCACAGGGATTTTCATTGTGTTAATGGTGAGGTATCACACATTCCTGCATGGGGCAATCATGGTCATGAAGTTCACAAGGGGAGATCTGTTCAATCAAACTGCCGTAATCTTAGATTATAAAAAAGGAAACTTCAGACAAACTGGTAACAAAGAAACATTGAGAATTCATTATCTGTACCGAGCAAGAAAAAGGTGTCTGGAAGTATATATCATATACCCTTTTTACACAGAGATACCACTAAATTGATGTGCCAATGACTGGTATTTAAAGCCAGGTTGGGTTGGATCAGAGCATCACACTGAACCAAGAAAAACCAGTTCAGGGCGACCTTTTACAAAGCAATCTAGCATCCCGTGTCAAAAGGAGGTGGGACTTGCAGCCTTTGACCATCCTGGACTCGAGAAGGCAGGTAAGCCTTTTATACTGGAGATGATGTGAAACATATTGGCTCTGATATTACCTACCTTGGAGGGTAAGTACCAGGATGAAAGTGATTCCCCATCCCATGTTCGTCGCATTCACTCAAGTAAGTGAACAGTTAATTACCGTCATTCAAGGGCAGTGTAAAAGGGCCTATACAATGGAGCTGAGAACACTTCAAAAGTACAGAATAAGAAGGTCACAATCAAGGACAGCAGTATTTAGTTCTTTGCCTTTTTTTTAGTAATTTCATCTGACATCTTATGTAATATAACCTCTGTATTTGTTCTCATATTATCTTATTTGTTCAGATTTTATGAACCATTTTATAGTGGGAACAAAGGGGGTCTGGGTTATGCTGCACTGTTTATATTGACTAGCTTTCTCTCAAATCAGTAGGTTCAGGTCAAACCCCGAGGATTGGTGTAAGCTGGCTCTGCAGCTGTGACGGAGACCAGGAAATTTGGTTAATGAAATAAGTTGTACAGGAAAAAAGGTGGTTCGACATGAAGTCAAGGTATTTGAGGGAGTTTATGTAATTGTGATGGATACTTTACTCGAACCAATTTCATAAAATGTACATAGAGAAGCTAAGAAAGAGGAGTCATGAAACAAATGAAAAAGCAAGTTGAAAATTAAGGACAAAGGTGATGAAACTTTCAACTTCTCTATGTCTGTAGGAAGTAGCAGTTGTGCAGCCATCAATGTACCAGAAAGAGGTGAGTGAGTTGGGCTTAAAAAAGGATGCTCTGTAGCGAGTGTTGCAGTGAATAAAGCACAATAGAAGTTGTTCATGAGCTGAACCCACAAAACTTTTTAAAAAATCTTCGCAAGAGTTTAAATAATTACAGTTAGCGACACACCTGATGCAACACACCTCCTAGAGTTCTTTGTGCCCACCCCTGGTCACTAGGAACTCCTGATCTTATGGGGGCCCGCAACTAAGGACGCTGGATGGATAATGGAGTGGCGTGGTTCGCCACAGCTCCACATTTTCCACAAGTATACTTGGCTGTATATAGGTTCCCATAATTCTTTGATTTGGCTTAGGAGTGGAATTTAATATTCTCTCAATACTATTTCAGGACTTGCCTAAACATCAAGTGAAATATTGTACAGGTTTATAAATTAATTTCCTCATTTCAAATTAGATGCTAACTGGGGGATAGAGTGAATCCACTCGAATGTTACAATAAATATCAAATAAATTTGCGAACATATGACAAAAAAAATTAAGAATTATAATACATGTATAAGTTTGGTAATGCATGCATTTTTAAGGTTTTTAATAAATTCTTATTGATTTGGGACTTTTGTTCTTTCAACCAGTACAGCACGTAAAAAGGGCCATACCAACCAAGTTGTCTGCTCAAGCTAGTCCCATTTGTCAATATTTAGCCCATATCCCTCAAATCCTTTGCTCTCCATGTATCAGTCTTAATGTGTAGTCATGGAATAGTGACACACAATAATAGAAAAAGCACAGAAAGGAGGGGGAACAGAGATCCTGATATACACATGATTAAAGATTGGATAAGAGCACAATAAAATTCCTTTTATTAGATTACGGTAACTTGTTAAATATGGGTTGTCATGGATCATATCATTAAATTAGACAGAATTTATCCTTTGTTTAGATCAAGGGATTGTCTGATGTAGTTTTACTTATTTTCTATTCAGAATTTTTTTTAAGAAATATTGTTAAATAAACAATATGGATAGGTTTTCAGTTTACATTTATATTAATTTGTGATGTGTCTACAATATGATCTGTTATGTCGGATTTATATGTTAAACTCATTTAAATATTTTTAAAAGAAAGATTACAATAAAAAGGTTTGGTTTTATAGGTAGAGAAGGAAGAAGACAATGGTGAACTCATTTAAGACATCCAAGTGCCATGATTGGAGTACCAAACACAATATTTGAAATCATATTAGAAGAATGAAAACAAAAAGGTAAGTTTATTTGAAACGCTCAGATTATTTCCATATCGAAAAAGATGAAGGAGTGACTTGTTGGGGGTCTTCAAGATTTTGATCACAATTTATCACAATCAATGCAAGATAGTTGGGGGTTTTAAAGTGCATATTTGCCATTAAGATGATAAACCATCATTTTGTTTTGCGGTTAAAACAGAGTTGACAAAAGTTACTTTTGAAAAAAGTCAGGTGACTACATGAAATCTCAAGCAAAAACAGAATAGGACAAGTTCTAGTGGAGTAAAGTAATGTCACAAACTTCATAGGCCAAATGTTCCATTTCTCTTCAATAGCTTTCTTCAATTCTAGAAAAGTTACTAGAATGGAGAAAAAAAAAAGTTACCTGGTACACCTGCTGGTGACAGGGTCCCGGATCTGGATTGGTTACTTCCAACAGGGGAACCAACAGGAGAGGGAGAGGGTCCTCGAATGCCAGAGAGGTGAGGGGAAGCATGGGGCGAGAAGGGAGATTGTGCAGGGTTACTCTGTTCTCCTTGGCCACTCGAAGAACCTGAAGCACTAACTCCAGAACTTAAAGTTCCCTCTGTACCAGTTGGCAAATCATCAATGGATCCAGACAAATCCTAGCAAAAAGAAAAAAAAAAAAATCACAATTTGGTGTTGATCCATATCATAATTATGCAATACTTAAATTATCCAATAATAGATCATATGTAAAATTTTTCTTAAGTTTTTTTTGCCATCTCTTACATCTGGCATATTGTAAACATAGCTCTAAAATTGTGGTTAAAGATTGGTGTTGCTTTGAATGGTCTCCAAAGATCTTTTCCTCCATCTTCCCTAAACTACCTCCAAGATTTTTGAACCAGTCAGATCTCTGTCATTGGAAGGATGGGATCCTGTTCTCTGAGTGCTCTTTCCCTGTCGCATCTTCTCTAAAAGCCTTCCATTCCACAACATCTGAAGTGCCCTCCTTCTTCAGGAAACATGGGTTTACTTCCACATAGTTGGTAGATCCCTCTCTCTTTCCTGTTTCACAGACCTTGTCTCATCCCTCACCTTCCAAACAGAATATTAGGTAGTTTTACGAGTTCTCACTTTTCACCTCAAGAACTTCCAAGATTCTATCTGCAACAGTAGGATCCCAGCACCAGCCACACCCTCCCCTTTCCTCCACACCCCACCTCATCCACTCTCACCTTGACTCTCTGCTCATCCACCTGACCCTGGCACTTTCCTCTGTAATCACATTTGTTCTTCCACCACCCTTCCTCATAACCATCCATGGATCAAAAGACCCCTTTCAAATGAGGCAAGAATTCACATGCACCTCCTCCAAACTCATCTACTATTTGCAGTGCTTCTGATGAGACTTTCTCCACATTGGCAACATGAAGCTGCATACAAGGTGACTGATTTATAGTTCCTGTGCATTGTTCATTTTGTTCTGTGACATTACAGATTTTCCTCTCATTACCACATTAATCCATTTGTACCTCGGTATTTTAACTCTCAGTGTCCTTTTCAATGCAAACTATAAGAACCTGGGTAGTCTAGAACCCAAAGGTATGGGCATTGAACTTTACAATGACAGGTAAACCTTACTTCCTGTATTTATAATTCATTTTAATTTACACACACAATCACTATAAGGGCGGGTGGGCATGCGTAAGTGTTTTGAGAAGCTGGTGTTTCAGCTCCTGCATAAACGATGACATATATCCATTCCAATTTGCCTACTACAGCCACATGTCTATGGCAGATGCCACCTGACTGGCACTACACAAAACCATGGAACATTGTATAGCAAAGAGACATACATCAGGATGTATGTATCAGGCTCTACAGTTCGACATTCAACACCACCATCCCCTTAAATCTCAGGATGGTCACCCTTATTTAATACAATGATTGGACGTGTCAACTCGATTAAAATTAACATTTTACCTCAATGTTTGTACCCTTCTGAAGCTTTACCAATTTTCATTCTTAAATTTTTTTTAGATCATTAAATTCATTTATTTATTTGTACATATGGCAGGGAAAACAACCCCATATAAATAAGGACTTTAAAAAAATGGGGGTTTATAACTTCCAAATTTTAGATTTTATTACTGGCCGATTAAGATACGCGATCTACTCTTATTGTTACATTTTGATAAATTAGTGCATCGTCCTTCTTGGGTAGAAATAGAACTAAAATTTTCTTAAAAAATCATCTATGTTGGCAATTTTAGGTTCCCTTTTACCCTTTTCCTTTTCTAAATTGACACATAATCTGATAATAAGAAACAAGTTGAGAATATTAGCTCAATTTAGAAAATGTTTTGCTTATAATAGTTTCTCTCTTGTTAGTCCCATTATATAACCATCTTTTTCAGCCGTCTGTGTTAGTCGCAGGCTTAAAGAAATGGTATAGATTCGGTACTAAAAGTTATAAAGATCTTTTTATTTGTGATAACTTTGCCTCTTGTAAACAATTGACAGTAAAATTTAAAGTTTCCAATAGACAATTTTTTATGATATTTGCAAGTTAGGCATTTTGTTCAATCCAAACGTTCTGATTTTCCTTGAATCTCAGATACAAATATTCTTGATTTACTTTTTGATCTACAGTTTATTCACAGTCAATTAATATCAAGTATTTATAATGACTGATTGGATTTAAGATCAGACTCAATGGCTGGAATTAAGAATGACTTGAAATGCAATATATAACATTTTAAGATGAAGATTGGTACTTCCTTCACTCTTAGCTTGATTATGATTCCGCATTTAGTCCAAACTCATATTATCTAGTTTTTATGCAGATGTTGATCCACTATGTGATAAGTAAAATTTTTGAAGCTTCATTGTTTTGAGAGTGCCCCAATTTAGAAAAATTTGGGGAAAGTATTTTCCCAACTTTATCAATGATTTTTAAGATTAAAATAGAACTATGCCCTTTAATTGCTTTGTTTGGTTTTTCTTGCGAACTGGATATACCTCTGTCTGCATCCCATGTTAATAGCCAGATGAGCAATTTTAATGAAATGGAAAGATGACTCTTCACCTACCCATATACAGAGCTTACATGATGTTATGTCCTATTTATGCTTGGATAAAATTAGATACAACATTAAAGATAGAAAGTTTCAATTTGACAAGATGTGGGGCCCATTCATGGACTTTTATCATAACTGGAAGAATTAAGAAGTTTGAAGGCCCCTGAGGCTCTCAATCTGTTATCTTCACAATTTATACAAGTTAACTTTGGTTAGAGGGAGAGGTAAGATTAGTTAGACTATTTAGATTTATTTTATTTTTCCTTTTTTAGAATAAATACGAGTTTATGTGTGGTTATCATAGATCATATCAACAAATAAGATGAAAATGTCTTTATCTACACAAAGGGATTTTCAATTTTGTTCCATTTATTTTTTATTCAATATTGTGTTGGACACATTATGAGAAATGGATTAACCGCAAATTAGTATATAATAGAATTAGATGTCCTAAGATATGTGATATGTATATGATATGACCTGTTGTATGCTATTACTAAGTGACTATGTATGTAAATTTATATTAAACTCAATAAAAATATTTTAAAAAGAAAGAAAACATGGCTGAATGGTGTAATAACAACAACCTCACACTCAGTGTTACCAAGACCAAGGAGCTGATTGTAGACTTTAGGAAAGAAAATTCTAGGTGTATGATCCACTGTTCATTAAGAGATGGGAGGTGGAGAGGGGGAGCTCATTTAAATTCCTAGCAGTCACTATTTTGGAGGACTTTTCCTGGACTCATCATAAAAATGCCATCATGAAGAAAGCATGTCAGCATCTCTACTTTCTCAGGAGTCTGCAGAGGTTTGGTCATTGGAAACCTTGGCTTCTATAGATGTGTAGTTGGAAGCGTACTGACTGGTTGTATCATGGCCTGGAAAGGGGCACCAATATCTCTGAGCAGAAAACCCTGCAAAATATAGCAGACACAGCCCAGTACATCACATGCAAAACCATCGAGAACATCCACATGGAACGCTGCTATCGGAGAGCAGCAGCAATAATCAAGGCACTCTGTTCTCACTGTTGCCATCAGGAAAGAGGTATAGGTACCACAAGACTCATAACTTAAGCTACCCCTCAACCATTAAACTCCTGAACAATACTCATTCAGAGATTCATTTAAGGCACACGTGTCAAACTCAGGTCCGCGGGCCAAATTTGGCCCGTGATATAATTATATTTGGCCCACAAGATCATATCAAATATGTACTAGAGCTGGCCCGCTGGCCGCCGCGCCAGTATAGCGCATGCACAGCTAATACTACAAATCCCAGAATGCTTTGCAAATGCATTGGCGCCGGCCCGTCAGCCCGCTAATCGCCCCCGCCTCCTCTCTTTACTTTCATTACCATCTGTGACCTGTCGCCTAACTCACATGTAATAAACCCCTTATGAAAAATGGCCAAACAAAAGACAGAAAACAGGACCTTTCAAGACAGGTGGGAGGCAGACTTCTATCATTGAAGCAAGTTGTTATTTTTTTGACTTGTTGGCTTGTAAAAAAAAAATACATTTAAAAGGAGCTTAAAGGCTATCGAGAAATTATTTATTGAATATTTTATTTCTCATTTATCAATGTTTCTTCTGGAAAGAGTTTAACCAAAACTATTAATAAACATTTATTTTAATAAGATAAAGTTTAACATTACATATGTTGAAAGAAGAGAAAACATGCAGATGTTGTTGAAAATTTTCAATAAATATTTAGTTTGGCCCACGACTTAGTCCAAGTTTTTAATTTTGGCCCTCTGTGAATTTGAGTGTGACACCCCTGATTTAAGGGCTCTTACTTCACTTATTATTGATTATTTATTTTATGTATAGCAGTTTGTTTACATTTCTTTCTTTTCTTTATTTCTTTCTTTTGCATACATTCCTTTCTTCTTGAGTAGTTTACTGTTACTGGGAAGTAGAAATTCTGCCTGACCCACAGGAAAAAATAATGCAGGGTGTGAGGTCATGCAATTATCCTGACAATAAATTTGTACTTTTGTTCTATTCCTGTTTAAAATGACCTATAATCCATAATTTTATCAAATGGATTTCATCCCTCATCTGCCCTTCATCTCTACTTTAATGGTTCCCATTATTACTTTTCCTGTCAGATTTGAACCAGTACTCTATATCCCTGCTTATCACCCTCCAGCATGTGTCTCCACCTTCACCCTCCTCTTGCCCACCTACTCTATCACTTCTCCTCAGTCCACCTATCACTTATTGGCCCTCGCCTCACCCCTGCTCCTCTGTTCTTTATACCAGCTAACTCTCCTTTACAATCTCACCCCAGATGCAGGGTCTCAACCAAAAACATTAATAATTCACAAGTGCTCCTGAACCTGCTGAATTCCTGCAGCAATTTATTTTGCTCTGGATGGAAATAATTACCACCTTGGCAGAATATTTTCATCAAAGATGTTACCAACATAATATAACATTTCTAGCTAATCAAACCACTTTCTGAATCCCAGAATCTACACAAAACATTGTCCAAGTAATGTTTACGCAGTGCCAAATGTTATTCAAAACAACAAATGATTATCAAACTTCATTTTGACCCATGTTGATGTGTGTTTCATCTGGAGACTGCAAACCTTCTTCAGGTCAAATCTTTTTGTATGAAAACAGTATTTTTGAAGGGTTTTTAGTGAATCTCTGATTAATTACTGAAGCAATAATAATGTAAACCAGTGGTTCTCAACCTTTTTCTTTCCACTCTCATACCACTTTAAGTAATCCCTATGCTATAAGTGCTCTCTGATTAGTAAGGGATTGCTTAAGGTGGTGTGTGAGTCGGAAGGATGAGAATCACTGCTCTAGATTCAATTGTTAGTGAAATATTTTGCTTGAGAAAAATTGTCATTGACCCATTTCCTTTGGAGTTATGAAACCATGCACATAACGAGTCAATTAGGTACGATTAAAACAGTGGTTTTCAAACTTTCCACTCACATACCACCTTGAGCAATTCTTTACTAATCACAGAGCACTTATGACATAGGGATTACATAAAGTGGTATATGTGAGTGGAAAGAAAAAGGATGAGAACCACTGAATTGTAAACTCTAGGAAAACAATTTTAGCAGAATTTAGTAAAGGTAAACTACACAAATACGCAAAGGAAATCCAAATATCCATTCAAAATAATTATTGTACAGGAGAGTTAGACTTAGAAAATTTGTCCTCATGCACATTTCACGTCACCATGTTTCCTTCACTTAGTTGCTAGTTTACTACCCAAAGCACATAGCTATTAGTTTGAGCTCTAACCAAGAATTAAATTGCACATTCCGGATTTACATGGTATCTCAAGAGAAACAAAAACTATGTTGTTGGAGCAACTTTAAATTTGGATGAAATTTTGAACTGCTAGATTTTAAGGAAACTTAATAAAAGCAATTTCTTTTTGAGCTCAAGCAATCGGTTAAGATGGTTCATTATTTGCTTTTTTTTCACTTGTATTCAGTAATAGGCCAGTATATTTGTTTTCATACATCAATAATAAGTGCATCCTAAGTGCAGTATTATATGAACACAAGTTTATTTTTATGCTTGCTATGAAATAGAATATTTAAGATTAAAGGAGAACAGTACACATAATTTAGATGTCTGGACCAATGATCCATAACCATGGTGACAGCTGGGGAATTAGTTAATTAAATAAAGTCAGTTAATTAAATAAATGAGGTCCATTTGGTAATGGTGACTGCCTGATAGTCTTAAACTCTGATCTGGTTCATCAGTCTCCTTTAAGAGCGGTAAACTGTTCTGTCTTATGCTTTGCTACAATATTGGTATAAAAAGCGATAATAACGAAGCCAAGAGAATCTCCTATCATTAATCCAAGCAAGAAGCACAACAAAAACAAATCCAGCTCAATAGACCCTCAAATCCTCCTTTACACCAATGCTAGGAATGTGCCAAAATTGGGAGCTCTAAATGAGCAACAATCTGATCATTTTTATCCATAACTTTCAGCCTATATCCTACTCTTCCATCAGTATCACAATGGATAGAACAAGTGGTTCAAAATTACTGAGGATGGAATGATCCATGTAGCTGTCAATTATAAGACCCATCGAGTCTGCTCCACCATTCAAATCATAGTTGATGCATTTTTCCTCTCAACCTCATTCTCCTGACTTCTCCCTGTAACGTTTGACACCCTGACATTGAGACTGGACTAAATATCTTCCATCATCAGGCCATAAAAGATGTTTAGCCATTGTTTTCCTCTACTGATGTGTCTGTAATTCCTACTTGATGAACAAATTTTCTCAGTGTAGAAAAGCTACAAAGAGAACTTTCAATGTGGACTGTTAATATGCATTAAACAGTAGCCTACTTGAAGTGCCAATCAATCAGGGAGTGTCCAGGAGATACAAGTGGCACATTAATTAGGCTTTACGGCAAGTGATTTTTAAAATTTAATTTTAAAAATTTAGATATTGAGCATGATAACAGGCCATTTTGGCCCACAAGTCCATGCTGCCCAATTTACATCCAATTAACCTGCACCCACGATATGTTTTGAACAGTGGGAGGAAACCGGATCCCCTGGAGGAAACCCACCCAGACACAGGAGAAAGTACAAACTACTTACAGACAGCACAGGAACTGAACCCTGGACCTGATCGCTGGCGCTGTTAAGGCATTGCGCTAACCACCATGACAACCATGCCACCCTAATGAAACCATCTAAAGGGGAAAACCTAATCTGACATCACTTAACCAACTATGCACTATCTTTAATATTTAGAGTAGGAATGGCTACCATGGTGAACCTGTGCTGACACAACTCACCATCATTTTGTATAGCCTCCTGCCATGCTAGATGGGATACACAAGATTGGCTGGTAGTGAAGGATTGGTAAGAAGTTTCCAATTGACTATGTCGATCCAACAATCAAGAAAGCAGTGAAAATTCATCTCATCCATAGTTGTGGGACCTTCACGTGTAAATTCTCTGTAGATGCTTACTTAATCAACAACACCTCAGAAAGCAATTGTGTTTGATACATTCGAAGATATAGTCTTATCTGATCAAACAGCCTTAAAACTTTCAATGGTTCAAATCTTATGTTTTTTTCCACAAATTTACTATCCTTTGAACAAAGCAGTTAAACTGTTCAAATTTAAAATAAATTTAGACATACAACAGGGTAACAGGACCTTCCGGCCCATGAGCCATGTCCTCCACCCTCCCCATCAACACACCAAATAACCAATAATCTCCATATGTACTGGAAGCTGGGAGGAAACTGGACAACTCAGAGGACACCCATGCTGTCAAAGGGAGAAATACAAACTCCTTATAAATAGCACTGGATATGAACCTGGATTGCGGACGTTATAATAAAATTGCACTAACCGCTACAATAACCGTGCTGCCCCAAACCTTTCTCCAGCACTTTTCTGTGCTGCATTAGACCCCAGCATCTGCAGATTTTCTAACATACTCTGGTTTATTCCTTGAAATGTGAAGCAATAAATTTGATTGTGTTTTTTGTTCTCTATTACAACTGGAAGTTTAATGGCATTCACAAACAATTTTTTTTAACTTATAACATTAAATAGATAAGATAGTAAGGATGGTGGGGTGGTGCTCTTAATCAAGGATGATATCAGGGCAATAGTGAGGGATGATATAAGACCTAAAGAACAGAAAATGTTGAGTCTATCTAGATAAAGATTAAGGACAGTAAATGGAAAAAAAAATCATTGGTGGGAGTTGGCTATCACCCACTAAATAGCAATAGCACAGTGGCACAGGCAATTAACTGAGAGATAACTGAGGCACGTAAGAACGGAACAGCAGTTGTCGTGGATGACTAACTTCCACATAGATTGGGAAAATCAAGTTGGTCAAGGGAGTCTGGAGGATGACTTCATAAAATGCATCTGTGATAGCTTTCTAGAGCAGCATGTTAAGGAACCAACAAAGAAGAATAATATTTTAGATCTAGTGTGCAATGAGATAGGTAAAATTAACTATTGAGTAGTTAGGGACTCTTGGAAAAAGCGATCATAGTATGATTGAATTTCTCATACAGATGGAGGGTGCAATAGTTAGATCTAAAACTAGTGCATTATGCTTGAAGAGGGGAGACTACAACAGGATGAGGGAAGAATTGGTCAGCGTGGACTGGGAGCACAGGTAGCTGGCAGACATTTGAGGAACAGTGGAAGACTTTCAAAGAGATTTTTCACAGTACTCCAACAAAAATATATTCTTGTTAAAAATAAGGGCAATAAGAGAATCAGCCTTCGTTAACTGAGGAAATGAAGGAAAATATAAAATTAAAAGCTCATGCGTACAAAGTAGCAAGAGTAGTGGGAAACTGAAGGATAGGGAAAACTTTAAAAGGCACAAGAGACTTATCAATAAGATACAGAGGAATGGATTTGGGGGAAGTATTTGGCATGGATTGAGGATTAGTTAACTGACAGAAGGCAGAGAGTCAGGATAAATGGTTGTTTTTCTGATTGGCAGACAGTGGTAAGTGGGGTGCTGCAGGGATCGGTGCTGGGCCTGCAGCTGTTCACCATTTACATTGATGATTTGTAAGAGGGGACAGAGTGAGGTGTAGCTAAGTTTCGGATGATACTAAAATGAGTGGAAAAGCAAATTTTACAAGAGGATGTGGAGATGCTGCAGAAGGATATAGTTAAGTTAGGTGAGTGAGCAAATGTCTGGCAGATGGAGTACAGTGTTAGAAAATGTGAGATCATCCACTTTGGAAGGAAAAGTAGAAGAGCAGATTATTATTTAAATGGTGAAAAACTGCAGTATGCTGTAGCGCAGAAGGACTTAGGAGTGCTTGTGCATGAATCATAAAAAGTTGGGTTGCGGATACAACAGGTTATTAAGAAGGCAAACAGAATGTTGGCCTTCATCACCAGAAGAATTGAATTCAAGAGCAGGGAGGTCATGCTGCAACTGTATGAGGTACTGATGAGGCTGCACCTCGAGTACTGTGTGTAGTTCTGGTCTCCATACTTGAGAAAGGATATACTGGCTTTGGAGGCAGTCCAGAGGAGGTTCATCAGGTTGATCCTTAGGTGAGGGGTTTGACCTATGTGGAGAGACTAAATTGTCTGGTAATAAACTCCCTCAAATTCAAAAGAATGAGAGAAGATCTTATAGAAACATATAAAATTATGAAAAAGAATAGATAAGATAGAGGCAAGAAAATTGTTTTTGGTGGTAGGTGAGACCAGAATTAGGGAACACAGCCTCAAGATTCAGGACTACATTTAAGATGGAGATGAGGAAAAACTGTTTTCCCCAGAATAGTGGATCTGTCAAATTCTCTACCCAGGGAAGCAGTTGAGGCTATTTCTTTTTTAAGGTTCAGTTAGATATATTTTTACATAACAAAGGAATTAAGGGATATGGGGAAAAGGCTGGTAGGTGGAGTTGAATCAATGATCTTTTTGAATGGTGAAGCAGGCTCGATGGGCCGGATGGCCTACTCCTGCTCCTATTTCTTATGTCCTAAGTATCTTGAACATTTCTCCTCAGCTTTCTGGTGTACAGAGAAAAAAAAAATCCCAAGTTCTTCAGATATTCTAAGATAGGTATCGTGTCTATTCATACCCATTTTCTTCCCCAATATTCAAATCTTTATTATAATATGACTAAAACTGGATACTGCTGTAGATATAGACTGTAAAAATGTTCCACTCTCCTAGGATTAGTGCTTTATCTAAAGAGCCTGTCTTAGAGCTGTCATACACACTGTGTAGATGCTGTGTGGTTTTGTCACATACTGATAAAATGATAAAACCTCATGAATAAATAAAATTTCATGATTCTTTTCTCAGCTGTGGTGAACCTGAGCTACTGGTGAACACAGATCAAAATTGGAAGTCATGCAACAGGTTTTAAAAAAAATATTCCAGATCTATTATGTAATGTTTCCCAACAGTTATTACAGTTACAACAGTCAACGAGGTACTCTATCAGTTATAAACACTGACTATTTAATTCCAATACTAATTACTTTTGTTATTTGAGAGATTCTAACATTACATGAAATAAATCAGGCAGAAAATGTACACGGTAACATATTAAAATAAATTAGACTATGGTTTACTTCATATTCATATTTTTTATTGTAAGTTTGAGGATAAATTATCAGAGATGTATGCAAATTTAAAAAAAACACATCAAGTACTAGTTTTTGCAAGATTACAAGATGTGACCTGATATTTGCAGAAAAAACATGGAGTTTAAGAGCAGTCAGTGATCCAGATCTCTACAGGTAATCCAGGTATGACCTGCAAATGGCTATCTTAGCAGCAAAGAGGCAATTTCAAGGGAAGCAAGAAACAGTCAGATACTTGCCAGCTATATGGCAGGGCTTCCAGGCCATTTCATCCCACAAGGCAAAACCTAACATCATAAAAGCTGTGATGCTTCACTGCCCAATGAGCTGAATGCCTTTTATGCTCACTTTGAAAAGGAGAATCCAAGGGTACCAATGAGAATCCCTACAGAAACTGACAAGCCTGTGATATTTGTCTCTGAGGGCATTCTTTAAGATGATAAACCCTCATAAGGCATCAGCCCGTGATGGCAAACCTGACAAGGTACTACATATTTGTGCTAACCAACAAGCTAGAGTGTTCACAAACATTTTCAATCTTTCATTTTTGCAGTCAGAGGTTCCCATCTACTTCAAAAAGGCATCAATCATCCCGGTGCCCAAGAAGAGCAGAGAGAGCTCCTCAATGATCATTGCCCAGTAACACTCACATCTACAGTGATGAAATGGGAGAATTAACCCACGGTCATCAGCAGAATCACAGACAACAATGAGGAAGTGTACACAAGGGAGATATATCATCTAGTTGAGTGGTGTCACAACAACAACCTGGCACTCAATGCTAGCAAAACTAACGAACTGATTGTGGATTTCAGGAAGAGGAAACCAGGAGAACACATTGAGGGGTTAGCATTAGAAAGAGTAAATAACCTCAAATTCCTGAGTGTCAACATCCTTGAAGATTTATCCTGGAGCCTGCATGTCGACGCAATCATGAAGAAGGCTTGTCAGCGGCTATACGTCTCCAATGACTGTTGGAAATTTCTACAGATGTCCTGTGGAGAGCATTCTGACTAGTTGCATCACTGTCTGGTATGGAGGTGCCAATACACAGGACAGTAAGAAGCTACAGAGGGTTGTGAGCATGGCCACCGCATCATGGGTATTAGTTTTCACTCCATTAAGGATATCTACAAGAGACAATGTCTCATGAAAGCAGCATCTATGATCAACCCAGGCCATGCCCTTTTCTCACTGCTATCATTAGGAAGGAGGTACAGGAGCCTGAAGACCAATGGTATAAAAACAGCTTCTTCCCCTTGGCCATCAGATATCTGAATGGACAATAAACCACAGTCACTAGCATACTTTTCCTCTTGTTTTGAACTAATTTATTTATTTTAAAAAATGTAATTTATAGCAATGTTTCCACCAGTCATGCTGCTTCCAAACTATGAACTTCATGACGTCTGATTCTGATTCTAGATGAAATAGTTCACACCACAATTACGAATTCCAAAACATTAATAGAAAAACTGTCCCTTTGGATAAATGCCATGCTAATGATCTAGTTAAGAATGTAAAGGGTATAAATTCCATTATTGTCATGAAATACTACATTTAAAATGCAACATACATGAAATTCTTTAACTTTTGTCTTCCATAAAGCAGACAGAGATTGGCCACTTTGTCCTGTTACAGGCCCAGAGGACCCCCAAACACAGCAGCAATAGAAATTCACCAAGACAAATGTTTACTTAAACAAAAGCTACTTTTAATTTTCTTTAAACATAAAAACAGGATCAAACTTTAACTTATTACTATTAACTTAACTCCCTTCTAAGTGCACGTGTATGTAAAGAAAAGTTATTTGACTCACAGTCCAATCTCACTTCTCATTCTTCCAAGTTCACCGGTATCAGGCAATTCTTATACTGTGCACAGAATTTAACATTTATGAATCTTCACCAGGCTTTTGTGCTTGAAAGGTAAAAGGTTACCAATCAGGAAGGTTTTCAGAGAGAGATTTGTTGCTCGTTGGACACACACAAACTGAATCCTTCAGATCAGCCACTTCAGTGTCGTGCTGAAGAAACTTGCCCCATCAAGGTTTTCCAGATAATAACCTCTTTCTTTCAGGTCACCACAGAGTTCCTTTTCTGTTTCCTTTATCTCAGGCGAAACATTGCCAGCCATCTCCTCTACTATGGACCACATGGGCTTTGAACAGGCTGAACTCAGAACTCATCACCCGCCTTCAAAATGGGGTTTCAAACAAGCTTTGAAAAGCCACTGCAGAAAACCAGCAATCTCTTTCTCTCTCTCTCTCTCTCTCTCTCTCTCTCTCTCTCTCTGTGTGTCACACACATGACCTTCTTAGAATAGAAAACTACTTTCAGACAGATTGTGGCACTGGACCCAATCTCGAGTCTGTTCATCTGTTGCTTTTCAAATCAATAATCCATTACTCCACAGCATGTCCAATTAACACCTTCTTGTGAAGTCCTTCAGCAAAGCAGTTTCCATTTCCTTTCAAAAGCACTGGGAACCTGGACGGTCTGACTTGAGCAGAGCTCTGAGATTTTAAATGAGATGTGTGTTGTGAATTGTTTGTTTGTGACCTGCACTCAAAAAAAACCCCACAATTTATCTCCTTTAAAACATATATATATATATATATATATATATACACACAACATAAAATATAACATAATCCATCACAGTCCAGCACCCCTCACAGAAAGCTACAGCACCTGGTGTTCCTAGGTTGTCTCCCCTTCAAGTACTGACCAGGCTTGAGCCTGCTTAGCTTCCGACATCAGACAATCTCATGCCTATTCAGACTATTCAAGCTATTGCCTATGTCCTGGTGATATAGGTAACTTACGATTGTTAAGTTTGCAGTCAACTCTAGAGTATAGTGAAGAGTGAAAAAGATATACTAAGATGGTATATAATTTGGACAAATATTGTTGTATTTTTGCAAGTTAAAGCAGGGCAGGAGTAACACACTAAACGGCTGGGCCCTATAAAGTATTGTACAAAGAGACTTAGGAATGCAAATAACTTAGATATCTAACAACATCGATGCAGATAGACAGGGTAGTGAAAAAGCCTTTTAGGATGCTTGGTTTCATCAGTCACGGCATTAAATACAGGAATTGAGACAACATATTACAGCAGTTCAAGACAGTGGTGAGACTACACTTGGAGAATTGAGTGCAGCTCTGGTCACCTAGGTATTGGCAGAGTGTCATTAAATTGTGATGGATGTGGAAAAAAATTCAAGATGACTTTTCTGAGGTTGGAGGGCTTGAGTTGTAAGAAGAGGCTGGATAGGCTTGGACAGATTTTCCTTTGGAACATAGGAGGCTGAGGAGTGTTTTAGAGTATTCATTTATCATATTTTGTATTACCATCTTTTTAATTTAATGTACATTATTGTAGTTTTCTTTTGATTAAGTACCCGTTTAGCTTTAGCAAGAATTTCAGCACATTGTACATTGTGTAATTTATATTCAATAAACCCATTATCACTAGAGGTACATAAATCATGATTGGCGTAATTGGTTGAATGATGACAGTCTTTTTCCCCAAGGGTACTAAAGGCTAAGACTTGAAGGTATAGGTGCTGGGTGAATGGGAAAATATTTAAAAAGGGTACTTGAGGGGAATTTTTTGGCTACACAGAGGATGGTGGGTATATGGAACGAGCTTCCAGGTGAAGCTATTGAGGTGGGTATAATTACAATGTTTTAAAGACACTTAGAAAAGGATAGGAAAGATTTAGTTGACTTTGGGCAAATGCAATCAAATGGTTGACATGCATGAGTTGGGCCTAAGATTCTGTGTTGTATAACTATGACTCCGGGTAATTCCGTAGTTTAGAAGGGTGAAAGAGTTAAACTACAAAAATGCAGTATTTTTCATTTAATGGCTCAGAAGTTTCATGACCAAAATATTATTGCTTACACATAGACAAAGAGAAACTCATGGTATTAGCTCTCTTACAGTTTATTAATGTCCTGGTGACATAGGAAATATAGGAAATTCAGAAACTGTTTTTCATTTTAAAAATCAATATAGTTTTTTAGAAATTATGAACAAAATGATCCCAGCAATAATCTTTTCCGCTTACATTTTCTATCTTGCATTACTCAGAAGTGTCTACACTTTACCCCAACTCGGTGTTTTTTCATTTTTCTATGAGCTATTTTCTCACCTGCCCTGGTTGTGCAAAGTGCTTTAGCTATATTCCATGTATTCAGTCCTAGACAAGGTTCCAGGCAATTCTGTCATGACACACAACATTTTCAGAAAGGTTATAATAGATTTGCAGATTATTGCAAGGCTAAGAGTTAAATAAAGAGCACATTCACTAAATGTGTGCTTGACTTTAAATTTAGTTATACAGCACAGTAACAGGCCTTTCCGGACTGGCCAAAGAGCCCAATTAAGCTATAACCCCCATACGTTTTGAAAGGTGGGAGGAAAGCAGAGAACCTGGAGGAAACTCACACATATGGAGAGAACCTACAAATTCCTTACAGACAAGCGACAGATTCAAACCCAGGTCTCTGGCACTATAATAGCATTGTGCTAACCGCTGAGGCTAACCATGCCACCCATTGTTTGTTCAGCATTAAGAAAATATTGAATTCAGGAGAACCAGTTTTCCAAATGAGAAGTTTCAAAAAAAGGGACTCTGAATGATCCTGGATTACTCCAAAATTGGTGGTATAATGGACACTGAAGAAGGTCATCTACAATTACAACATGATTACGATGAACTAGGAAATTGGGCCAAGGAATGGTAGATAAAATTCAACTTGCACAAGTAGGTTAAACCAGGGCATGACTTGCAAGTTAAATGGTGGGATTCTGGAAAGGGTCTTAAAGGGACCAAAGGGTACAAGCACATAGTTCCAGAAGTATGGCGATGCAAGTAGACAGGGAGCTGAAGTAGCTTGTCATGCTTGCTTTCATTAGTTAGGGCTCTGATCTGAGTACAGGAACAAAGACGTCATATTACAAATGTACAAGGTGTAGGTGAGCCCACATTTTGGAGTATTGTGCACATTTCTGCTCAGCCAGCTGAGGAAAGGGTATAAAAAATATACATAAATATATTAACAGAATTAGTAGGCCTGAATTATTAGGAGAAGCTAGATGAGGTGGGCTTTTCTTCCTGAAGCCTAGGAGCTGAAAATGGGGTCTTATAAGGTTTATAAAATCATGAAGGGCATTGAAGTAAGATACATAGCAAAAGCCTTTATTTTTAAATCCAGAATAGGATAATCTAAAACTGGAGGGGATAGATTTCAGTTGAGAACATAAAAATTTAATAGAGACTCAATGGTCTCAAAGAGGATGGTGAATATTTGGAACAATCTGCCCGTGGAATTGATGAAGACAGGTACAAGTGTATTGCCCTATTGCCTGAATAGGACAAGATGAGTTGCAGGGCCTGTTGCCATGCTATGAAACAAGCTGCTGAAACTGGGACTAGAACATTTCAAAACTGGAATTAATCAACTTTTTGGGCCAAGGAAGTGTATTGAGGATTACAGAACCAAGGTGGGCAGTTATGAAACTGATCACCAATGAATAGCGAAGTAGGCTCAAGGAGCTGATTGATCTGCAGCTATACTGAAACAAGTTTATCACTCAACTTCTATTGTTCTGTGATTTATTCTAATTTTCAATCAGATTCTTCACTGGATCATGAATAATGCTAAATATTTGTCAAATTATGAATGAATTATATAACTACATACATTACACATGTTTTCTTAGTTTGATAGATTTTTTGGTAATATTTTATTTATCATTTTAAACATATTTAACAATCAAGAATAAAACCAAATACAAAACATCATGAGAACCCCTCCCTCTACCCCCTCCCCTCTATACAAGTCCTATGAAACTGAGAAAGAACGAAGAAAAAGAAACACGAAAAAAGCATCCCATTGTCCGTGCGTACAGTAAAACTTGGAGACACAATAATACCACAGTGTTAAAATCTTTACAGAGGTCTACTGACTATCCAGTAGCAATTGTAACCCTATATTTGGCACCAGACAGGTACCTATATGCTCTAAATAAGGTTGCCAGATTTTTTGGAAGGTGTTATAGCTCTTCCTGAGATTGTATGTGACCTTTCAAGTGGGATGCAGCTATTTATCTCCAAAGACCATCTATCTATGAGTAGATGGGAGTCAGACTTACTTCCATGGACTTTGATAGATTTTTTTAATACAAAAGTTACTGAATACTATCTTCTCAAGATTCTTAATTTGAGCCTCAATCAAGAAAAGGACAGAAAGTGTGTACCTTCCAAACAATTGTTCCCCTTCAGGGATTCAAAATTCAAAAAGCGACTGATGTTATGATTTTGATCATTCAGTTACATAAACACAAACGATTGATCATTTGCATTTACCATACACTGTGCTTGAACCCTGTGTCTTAAATATCATGTTTGTAGCTTAAAATCGGAGAGAAAAAAACACATTTTTTTCATTCCTACCAGGATTTCAAAGAGTACAAAGAAACAAAATGTTTTCCCTGAGAGGGTAGTTAAAAAAGGGTAGAGCCTTAAACTCAAATCAAAAAATTTTGAGGCCAACTCAACTGAAAAGATACTAAACAGAGACTAACAGATTTTCCCCATGTACTGGTCCAAATAAAACATGCTACATGTTTTCTACAATTGATATCATTGTGCTGTTGAAATAACTGGTGATGCAGGTTCACTGCACATCTACAGACTCAGCATAATACCCCAGGTTATCATTTTTGAAATGGTGGTGTCAATTTTCATGGTTAATCCAGAGATGAAGATTGCAATGAATTTTCCAGAATCTCAAGGGAAAACCAGATCCTTTTAAATAAAACAATACATCTGTTTGAAAGCAACGAAATCTAACGAGACATTTTCTGAATAAATGTCCAATTAATATGAAAGTGAGAATTGTAGATGCTAACAATGAACAAAATTATAAACAACTCTGCCAGTGCCAGATGCCTGAAATGAAAGAAGGAAATGCTGCTTACCCTTAGCAAGTCAGTCAGCATCTGTGGAAAGAGATCTTTCATCAATTGAAATGTTAAATCCTTAATTTTCTATGGATGCCGCATGGCTTGCTGTCCATTTCCAGCACGTGCTGCTTTCATTATAAAAGTCAAACTAAATTAATTATTTCTATTTCAAGTAAGAAATCTTTTATTCCCCTGATTTTTTTTTAACTATTCATTCTCATTTCCTTGCCATATACAAAATATACAAACACATCTTTTTCGCTTATTTGTCATGTCAAGGTACACAAAAAGATTGTACCAGTATAGTGCCTTTATCAAGACAAAAAGAAGCAAACGAGCGTCCCGTTGGAGACACTGAGCATTCATGGATGCTGTTACCCCCTCCACCTCCTGTGCCCCGTTAAACTCTGTAGTCCGGGGGTGGTCGAACATTTTGGGTTGTGGGTCAGTTACACTGCAAGAAAGACTGTTTTTAAGACCAGAAAAGCCCTGTGCCATCAAAAATTAATTTTCTAACAAAATAACTATACGATACTACTGAACAGATCAACTGTTGATATTACAGTAGTTTATTGATGTGCTCACATATTACAATAGGCATTTCTGTATCTACTGCTCTTAAATTTAATTTAATGAATACAATAAAACTCTTTAAAATACTCATTCAAAAAGCAATGCAAAATAAATAGTTGGGTACAAAATAAGAACTGGAAGAAAGATCAAGGGACAAAGCAGTCTCCAACATTCCTCCAAAACTCTCAATGAAATCAGTTCATGGCCCAAGTGTCCTCAATGATTTTGATGCAATGTGTAAATCTGTAGATAGGCTTTTAAAGATAACAGATTCCTGGAAAATTAACCAACACACTTCCCCTTGATTTCTGTGAAAAAGTATTCATTTTCTTACCAAGTCTGAAATTTTCAGCACTCCCTTGTTATTTTCCATCTTTTCAGTTCTGGCATGTTTTATCAATTGAGGTGAATTTTTTTTAAACTGAGGTAAACGAATTCATCGATAAGTAAGATTGCAATGGTCAGTCTAGTTGTTTAAAATGTCAAAGACATCTTGACGCACTTCAATCTCTCAAACAAAAAATTTTGAAAAGCAGTGGCATAGTTAAGATAAACTATAGGGTTATCTAACTTCAGATTCCATAAAATTGCACAAGATCAATTGTGCCAATGCAACCATAATGGACAGGAAAAGTGAAGGCCAACATTTGCTGTTCACTTTCACCAGGTTGCTTTCTCCAGTACTTCACGCATGAGTAACCTCTGAGTCAGATGTACTGATGCAATATGAAATATGTACTGATGCAATAGATTTCAACCTGGGGTTAACGTTGATAGGAAATTACAAGGCAACAAATTCCTATTTATGTACACAAAAGAAACATTTCCACCAGGAACACAATGAGCTGCAACAGCATGAAATAGAATTGAGAAGAGAGCCTATTTCAACAAGAAAACTGGGGGGGGGGGGGAGGCTTTTTGGGTAGAAAAAAAGTGCTGGGTTAAGCTGATGAACAGAAGGAAAAAGTGCCACTGAACAGCGAATATTAAACAAATGAGAGGATGAGAATTAAATGAGTTATGATTCCTCTTTTAAATGATTTCAGTGAATCCCTTTGTAGTTAGGAATTAAAGATTTTCAGAAAATTATCACTTTTCTTCGACTTTGTACCAATTCAGTTTAACTCAACTGCCCCCACCAACCACTATTTCTTTAATATTCTAATTATATTCCACATTATTACACTTGATCTTAGCCAAAAGGCCGAGAAGCGATGATTCCATATTATTAGTACATAAATAAAATCCAACTGTAATTTTAAATGCTGATTTAATCAAAAGGATAAACTAGAAGCTGTGAACCTAGTGACTCCAGATTTAGATGATCCTGTTGTAAAAATTCAGGTCACAAAAATTTCCCCTTGCAGAATTCACAAATCATTGGACAAAATTTGAGATAAAGAACAAGATCCACTCTCGCAGAATTTATGTAAAAAAAAGTGTATTTTTTTCTCAAACTTGTGTTTCTTGATGCATGTGCAGATAAAGTGGCTTAACATGACGGAAAATGATGATTTAGCCTATTTTCTAGTAATGCAAACCCCCTCCCCCCCACCGCCTCGTAATACCAGGGTCAACTGTAAACTAATAAATAAACTAATAATAGACAGAAAAATAAAACTATACAATTACCAAAAACTCGCTTTCCTGACTTTAAAGTAAGTATCAACTGTTTAAGCTGTATGTATACCCTTCTTTCTGTTTAATTTGTATTGTATTATTAACTCAGTATTCAGCACAAACCTACTGCAGTGTCTCAGTGCAAGAATAGCAGCTGAACATTTCAGTGTGGTCTGTGATCACTGCCACACAGATAGACACAGCAGTTTCTCTTTGCTGCTTGCCTCCTGGATAAATATAATGCCAATGGGTAACTTAATATCAACATTTGGTTGCCCATCTTGTATTTCAATTCAGATGGTTTTGGTAGCCTGAGCTCAATTGCATTGCAGATAAATTACCACTTTCCAGCTGTTAATGTACTGAAAGAAAATAATGGATATATCCATTCAATCCTAGTCCAAGCTCTCACTTCACATCAAACTATGAGGATAATTTTGTTTGGTCTGGTGTTTGAAAGAGGGCTCCAACTTAACTATCTCAAGCACATTTGGCAATTCTCAGCCACTCAAACCAACCCATTACAATGCGCAAAAGTTACCACATCACATTTGTTGGCCAAATCGTGAAAAATTCAGGGTTAAAGTACATTGTACTATGATTAAGAACACTCTAATATGTTCAGAGTCAATAAACATAATGTTTTGGCAGAAATTTCTCACAAGAGCTAACAAAAGTTTTAACTTTAAACAGCAAGATCATCCATCAGTTCCCATTGTTAGCAGTTGAAGTACGGCATTTTTTCCTTTTTTCCCCCCACATTTTAAACCAAAGGAACATCATCTCAATTCTGTTTCTGATCAAAAATCCACTGCGCCAAGAAATGGGTTTCTTCTTCCTTTGTACTGTCCACATTAAGTGGTTTATTTTGAGCCGATGAAAAATCCCACCATTTAAGATTACATTCACTCACAATGAGAGTAAATAACATGAATTAAATAATTGCATAGTTAAAAATACATTAAACTAGTAAAGTTGCTCTTCTTCCATTAGATGCACAGTTGGTGTTCTGGTTAATTAAAATGCAATGAATTGCAGTTTCCAGTCATTACCACGTCAATGCAGTCGGTGTTCACCACATCTGGCATAAAACTGTCCATAAAAATACAAACAAATGGAGGTACTCACTTCTCATCGTAAGTTGTATATAATTGACCCAGACATGAGATGAGCTGTAGAAACCATTGCTCGACTAGGTTTCTTGGACTTGCATATATTATTTTGATATAATACAACAATTGTTTCCTTAAAGAAATCAGAGCAGTTTGCTTTCAAATGAATCAATAATGTTTCTGTAGCCTTTGCATTGCATTGTTTGACCAATGCCAGAATTTACTTTGGCTCAAACAGAAGCAGTCCTCCCATCTCACAGTATATTTTCAGCTTTCTATCACAGCACATAAATTGATTAAAAACTTACTTAGTTGTAGTTTTAAAAACAAATTGTAACTTTAAATAATTACATTAACTGGAAATTTTTGAGACTGATCTGTAGAGTAGATGTGAGGACAAAAAGGAAATGATGGAAGGGGTGAGAGGAGAAAATATGGCTTCCATATTCAAAATATGATTCCTCGAGCATTTCTGAGATTGAGAAACATGTCTTTTCCTCCACTTTTCCAGTATTCCAAAAAGAGCCATTCCCTTTGGTACATACTGTTTTACTCTTCCACCTTCATCAATGCCTACCCTTCTTCCCCTTGCATTTCCTTTGCAACTACAGGAGATGCAGCACTTGTCATTTTACATCTTCCTTTTCCATCACTGAAGACGTCAAATACTTCAGAAGTTTACGTCTTTTACCTGTACAAATTGCAATTTAATTTACAGAATTTCTTTCCCATAATATAATCTTTTCTTCATTGACAAGAACAAGTGGAGTTTGGATGACTGCTTTGCAAAACATTTCTGCGATACACTGAGATGAGTTTCTATTCACCTGTCGCTTTAATTCACTGGTTGATTTCCACTGACCTCTCTATCCTTGGCCTTCTATACTGTTCCAATGAAACTATAGAAATAGTAACATCTTCTGAATGGGCATATTACAACTTCTAAACCCATCAATTTCAGATAATGATCATCTATATAACTTTTCTGTTTTTATTGCAGAAATTCATTCCACATCTCCCATTTATATCTCTTTTCCCCGATATTTTTGTTTCCTTGTTGAATTATCACTATTTGCCTTGAAAATTCTTCTGTCATTCACCTTTTACTGCAATACATTACATAATTGATTACATCATTTCATTTTGTTCTCTCCTTCCCATCCATTATTTATTCAGATTTTTGTTTAGTAATGAGGCTGTAGTAGCAGCATAATCGTAAGTTCTAAGAACATTGGCAGAGAAAAATCTCCCGAGGGATAACCATTTAAAACTCAAATTTAATTTGACATTTTGATGATGACGGATTGTCCATGCATTCTCTGACAGAAGCTTGTAGTTTTGCTAAATAATAAATTTTGAATGAAAATGAGAAATGAGTGGAAACAATACAAAAGTAAATAGAGTTTCACATTCCAATTCACTCAACAAGTTCCTCATTACTTGCATCTACTAGATTGTAACAAAGGAAGCTACTAATTCATTTGTTGCCCTTGCAAAATAATTAGAAAATTCCAGCTGAGAGATATTACCCAAATTACCCATTGTTAATAGAAATCTCAGTCAGCATTACATCTTGTGCACATTGGAAAATATTCAGCAATTGTAACTTTAAATAATTTCTATTCAGATACCCTTCTTTTCCCATCTCCTTCATATCTGCTCTGATACCACTTCCTTTCTTCTGTTTGCAATTTTTTTTCCACCCAAGGTTTCCCTTAGTTGATGGAGCTAACGATTACATATTGTGCTCTTTAATAAACTTTAATAAACTTTAAATTTATAAGCCCTTTTGCCAAAAACAATTTGATTAGCACCAAGACAAGAATAGGGAAGAAAAGTTTCCATTTCAACATGAGCCAAAAGAACTTGCATGACAGTAAAAAGTAACTGACATTGAAAAGATCATTAACAATAATTTTGGATTTAATGCTCAATTTATCTTGCAGTACTACAACAATTTGCATTTATATAGCATTTCCTCTTGTTGAAAATGTTTTACAATAGCCCTTTTCACACTGGCTAACCAGCAGATTGGCTGTTCCGTTAACTGGTTAAGCAAACCGTTTTTGCTGTTCACACTGGACTGCTGTTAACCATTCTCTGCGTCCTTTCACACTCATCACACAGCATCCCCGGGGATTGGGAAGTCTATCCTCCACTGGCGATGCATCGAGCGATGGTGGATCTATTCTAAATCCTGATCCATGTATTATGATTTTGTATTTAAACAAAATTAATCATGCCTTATAATAACACAATTAAGCATTAAGTACAGCACAGTATGAGCACTTCAGCTCCTGTTGTTGTGCCTACCGATATAAACCTTTATAAATTTATTAAGGACCGTGGAAAAGTGGTAGCAGCAATAGTGCTCCATTTATAAAGACTGCAGGAAAGAGTGATAGCGGTCCTGCCTTCCCAGAATTCCCTGCAGCAGAGAAAGGGCTGAATGCACCGATATAAACCTTTATAAATTTATTAAGGACCATGGAAAAGTGGTAGCAGCAATAGTGCACCACTTATAAAGACTTCAGGAAAGAGTGATAGTGGTCCTGCCTTCCCAGAATTCCCTGCAGCAGAGAAAGGGCTGAATGCACGGAGCACTCATGGAGGGGCTTGTCTGCTGCAGGGAATTGTGGGAGGGCAGGTGCGCTATCGCTCTCCGTTTCTCCTGCAGTGACTTTCCCACAGTCTTTTAGAAATTTATAAAAGTCGGCAAAGTTTATAATCTTCTTGTTAATCTTTTGTTTCCTTCACGTTCCTGCACTCATGCAAAAATGTCATCAACACGTCACTACTTTGTCCCTGTATAGTCCGTGTCTCTTTCACACTGGGCTAATCAGCCTGCAGGTGTCAAAGGACCCTAGGAATGATACAACCTACCCAGGCAGTCCACGCCTGCGAGCTGAATAAGGAGCTTTCACACTGAGCCCTTAACTGGTAGATTGACCGTTAATTACTAGGACACGGTGCCAGTGTAAAAGGGGCTTATGACTTCCATGAACCCTGACGATACCAACCTCTTGATCCAAAGCCTCAAAACTATAGTCTGCTGTGGGTGCTGGTGATTTGTTAACTCACCAAATTACATATAATACTGACGATGATAATTAGCAACTAATTAACATAGTATCAATTAGATTTTAAATTTGGAATAAAAACCACAATGGCAGAAAAGTTCAGTAAGTCAGGAAGCATGTTCAGAAAACAAAAAGAAAAAGTTACACAAAACGGGTTTTAAGATCCAGCAAAAGAAGAACAAAAGGTCACAGGATGCATTACTAAAGTCAAAACAGGCCTGTAATAAAACACTAGGCATGGCGAAAATAGGAACAGGTGAATCTTAACTGAAATTGTGGAATTCATTGCACAAGGTCCAGAAGTCGAATGTATCTGGTCAAAAAATGAAGAGCTGTTCCCCATCTTAGGTTTAGTTTCAATGCACAGGGGCAAAGATAGTCAGTTGAAATGGAAAAGGAATTTCAAGTGGCAGGAAACCAGAAACCTGTGATCAAGCTTAGAGTCAAAATTAAGTATTCTGCAAAGCAATCACCAAATCTGCTTCTGGTCGCCCCAATGGACAAGAATTTGCAATGTGAGCAATAAATGCAGTGCTTAAACCAAAAGACTTTCGCTAATTGGAAAGGGAGGAGGTTTAAAGGCAGATTTATGTCTTGCAGAGTAATATTCTTCAAGGACAGGTGTTGGTGGCAAATGAAGAATGAGCAAAGATCCTGTGCAGGAGACAGTCCCATCAGAATGCTTAAAAAAAGATTCAAGGAGGATATTTTTGACAAATTGCATCATATTATATGTACCAGAAATGTTAGAGGATTGGCATGGTTAGTGTAGTGGTCAGTACAATGCTGTTACAATGCCAGCGATCGGGGCCGGATTCAAATCCAGTTCTGTCTTTAAGGAGTTTGTACATTCTCTGTGTGTCTGCATGGGTTTTCCCTGGGAGCTCTGGTTTCCTCCCAACCTTTAAAAACAGGCCGAAAGGGCCTGTTACCCTGCTGCAAGCCTTAAAAATAAATAAATACATGGACAGGTGAATGTGGAATACACTGGTTGCTAGTTGAACTCAAGGGGTGAAAGAGCACAATATGTAATCGTTAGCTCCATCAACTAAGGGAAACCTTGGGTGGAAAAAAAATTGCAAACAGAAGAAAGGAAGTGGTATCAGAGCAGATATGAAGGAGATGGGAAAAGAAGGGTATCTGAATAGAATCCATAAGGGAAACAGAATTGCAGATTGGGCAGTCAAGGTGCTAGAGAAGTCAGAGCTTATATTGCACATTAATCCCAAACAATGCACAGAAATAGAGAGAGAGAATTCAAAAAGTAAAGGTCAGAGATAAATTATATGAATAGGTGGAAATTGGCAGGAAAATTAATAAATTTTCCATTTCTTCCTGTGGAACAAAATTCGTTACAAAAATTTAATACCTTTGTTTCCTCACTAGCATCTTTTACCGAGTGAAAATAAGTGATGTAAATTGTCAGCATGAAACCCATTACAACCAGATGGAAGATGACAAATTTGACCTCAATCTTAAAATGTTGAGGGCCCTTCTTGCATTTCCATTGGATAACAGAAGTGCTGAACAGGAAACTGGTTAACTCGAGCGGTGGAGAGCCAAGGATGTATGTGGGATAAAGTTACCAGCAATCCCCTATTATACAAGACTTGAATCAGAAAAAAAAATTCTCGCAAATTACCTTGAATAAGATAACAATTTTCACCCTAAAACCAAGAGGTCACAATGATGTGGCCAGAATTGCTAGAACATCATTACCCCTTAAAAGAGGTTACTGACCTCTGAGATTATCCTTCTTAAGCCTCCCCCACTACCCCCCCCCTTCAGATTATTGTCTTGATGGTCTCAGAGGAAGGTATATCAAGCGTACTATTTAAATAAATTATTTTTGACTTTTTAATATGCTTTCTGAATAGCCTGCCTGAAGAAAGGGTTTATCAATTAATGTAATTTTGCACACTGAGAATTGTAGGACCAATGGGAGAATCAGGCAGGTGTTGATGAGCATATGAGAGAGAATAGATTTCTGAGAGAGCTGGAAATGTTGAGAAGTGGCACAGATTCAATGTGGCAACTAGCCTCCCTGTGTGTCATTATGAAAATGGAAAATGCCCATTTTATGAACATTACAACATTACACAGTTTGACGGGCAACAACCTCCTTTGAAGAAGACCGCAGAGCCCACCTCACTGACAAAAGGCAAAGGAGGAAAAACCCAACACCCAACCCCAACCCACCAATTTTCCCCTGCAACCGCTGCAACCGTGTCTGCCTGTCCCGCATCGGACTTGTCAGCCACAAATGAGCCTGCAGCTGACGTGGACATTTACCCCCTCCATAAATCTTCGTCCGCGAAGCCAAGCCAAAGAGAGACAAGTTAAATTACATTGTTATTAACTTTTAATTGTAAAATATCACTCCGCTGTAATGCCACAAAATGATGAACACCATCACACGTCATTCAATATTCCTCTGTCTAAGAGCTCATATGACATGAAAACTTTGGTAAACAAGTTCTACTTCAAAACTAATATAGGGTCTTAAATATATAAATTTTGCACTTGAACCAGGAAGTGAATTTAAGACTCATTTTAAAACAAAATTTCCATCAGCTAAACTCGAAATTGGTGAATAATGAGTTGTTAAACTGCTTATTTATGAACAAAATGATTCCCATGTGCAAAAAAATGAAGTATGACATTTAATCTGCTGTACAAGAGGGTGTTGCCTATGAACTACAGAAACTACACGCAGAATAACAATTTCAGATTTTATACAACTGACATTGAACGTGAAAGAAAGCAAAAGAATGTTATGATTACTTGAATTTCCTGAGGAGTCAGTTTTTGAATGTAATTAAAGTATTCTTGGATGGATTGAAGGAAACTTGTTCAAGATGTGCTCAAAGTTCATTACAAAACGCCATTCCCAAGTTACCTGGGCCACAGTTCTTCCCATCTTCTCTCTTGTAAGGATGCTATTCCTTTCTCCCAATTCTTCAACATCTGCTCCTGATATGAGGCCTTCCACTCCAGCACACCAGAATTGCCCTCTTTCTTCAAAAAAAGGTGGCTTCACCAGTTGTTTTAAAGCCTTTAACCACATCTCCATTTCACACACTCCTGCTTTCACTCCATCTTTTCCCCAGGCGGACAAGGATCAAGAGAACAAGGAGGAGTTGAGGAACTCAGTAGATTAGGCAGCATTAATTGACCACAAGTGCTGGCACTGTCAGCAATTTCAGCATAAAACGTAGAAACTATGGTGTTTTTGACAATTTAACCATTGCCACAGCATGTGATTAAGAACACGCATATAGCATTAGGGGCAAGAGTATCAGAAGCAAACTCATTGAAACATAAAGTGAAGATCCTGAAATTGATTTTATGAATAGACAAAGAAGAAACCAGGTGAGCATTTTCTCACTCATTTGAACAACACTGAACGTAATTAACACTGAAGCCTGTCTCTTGCTTGAGCAAAGCTCTGAAGTGTGGAAGATGATTACAAGGCAAAGACCAAATGCAGGTAAATGACACCGACATAGAAAAGTACAATGTTCAGCATGGGTATGGTAGGTTGAAGAGGTTACATCTATGATTTATTCCCTTATGGTACTTTTTATTTCTTATATAATAAACATTTTCTTTTATAAATAAATGGCAGTTCAGATCGAAGAATAATTGAACCTATTTTTTCATTTTGTAAAATTTAACTAAAATATATGACTTTTTTCATCCCTAGTTTGGGATTCCCCACTTTCGTTTGCTGCTTAGCAAATTTCTAGATGGAATCTATATGGTCACCAGTAATGGCAAACTGGGTTTATTCATAGGAGAGAAGGACAAAATTTAAGTGTATACAAAACCATTGTCCAGATCATGCTTTTTCTGCTGATCATAAAATCTGGACCAATATGTTGTTTAACTTTTACAACCGTTATCTTTAACAAGCTTTCTTGCTAATGAGCTCTGCAAATGTGTGGGCAGACTACAGAGAAATGGTTGCATTAGAAAACATTTCATTTGGAAGCTGCTAGTCTTCAAAATACAACTGTTGACATTGAGTGGATTCAATTCATAAAAATGATGAATGCGGGATCCACTATTGCTAATTTGTTCTATGTAAATGGATTTGTCCCAGAACAGTTCAAGCTAAATATTTTTTTTTTAAAAACTGTTCTTTCAAGTTGGAGAAGTTGCTTTATAGGTACCGCTGGTCCACGGTCTAATGTCATCTTGAATGAAACCTGCAGGGCAATACTTACCATTCCACCAGACGCAATAATGCTTTGAAAGCAAGTTGTTCAACTTTGCCACAAAATACGTAACTAACAGGTTACTACATCTAATATTCATATTTACAGAGTATTTACAGAGTATAGGATTCCAATAAAAAGGGTCAATTAGCAAAGGCAGAATGAGAGCACTGTTTTAGAGTTATCAGGAGCCTGAGGGCTGTGGGGAAGAAACTGACTTTAAGCTTGTTGATGTGTGTTTTCACACTCTTAAGACTTCTCCCCAATGGGGGGAATGTGAAGAGTGTGTGCCTGGGGTGTGATGAGTCTTCAGTATGTTGGCAGCCTTTCTCAAACAGTGGGAGATGTAGATGGAATCCATGGATGGGAAGGAAGTTTGTGTTATGTTCTGAGTTGCATTTTCATTACCGTTTGTAGCTTCTTGAGAAGATTAGCTCCCATACCATGTTGAGATGCATCCAGCAAGTCTGTTTTCAACGGCCTGTAAAATTTGTTGAGGGACAAGGGGACATGTTGAACTTCCTTGGTCTGCTGAAGACGTAGATGTGTTGGTGAACTTTCATGATCATTGAGTCAACGTGCTTGTAGTAGTTCAAGACATTGGAGATATTCATTAATTAATCCAAATTCATGGTAGATAGTTGAGGTAGCACTTCACCATTCGGTATTCTAGATCTAGAGTACTGGATCTCACCAAGACTGACATGACCAAACACAACATCATGTTTTTAGAGAGAAACACCTTCGTCTGTTCATTTTCCATAAAAAGCAGGACAAAGCCAAATGAGGATTTCCCATCCCATTAACTCTTTTCTCCATGATCAGCAAATTAATGAAAGGAATCATTAGGTGTGGCATCAAATGACGCCTCCTCACCAATAATCTGTTCATTAATATTTGGGTTTTACCAGGACTCCTCTACTCTGGACTTCAGACGGTCAAGAGAGCTAAATTCCTTTGCGATAGCAGGAGGTTCCTCAATGGTCTTTTCCACTGAATTCACAATCCTCTGCAGGGTCTTTTGGTCCGAGGTAGTATAGCTTCCAAACCAGGTGGTGATACAGTTGCACAGGATGCTCTCAGTACATCCTCTGTAGAATGTAGTGAGGATAGAGAGTGGGAGATGAACTTTCTTCAGCCTTCGCAGCAAGTAGAGAGGCTTGCTTGGCTATGGAACTGGTATTAAGGGACCAGGAGAGATACTCCACCAGGTGCACTCCGAGAAACTTGATACTCTCGACGGCCTCAACAGTTGAGACGTCAATGGTCAGGGGAGCTTGATCTTCCTGGGCCCTCCTGAAGTCGACAACCATCTCTTTTGTTTTTTTAACGTTCAGGTACAGAGTTGAGATCAGATCTCAAATAATATTTAGGATTCTCAATACTATTCAGGACAAAACAGTCGAGTTGGCACTAACTTCCTTCCATTACTGGCATGTATATCATGGCTTCAGTGAGTGGTATCAATAAAAAAACACTTCAGAATATTGTCAAAGTTTCTGTAACAGCACCTCCAAACTCAAAACCTTTATTGACTCCAAGAACAAGTACAGCAGGTGTTGGTGGCATGCAATTTTAGAGCTCTTGTTCAAATCACATTTCTGTTCTTGGACACCATTCCTCATTGTCACCATGTCTAAATAATGGAACTCACCACACAGAGGGAGTATCGGATGACAAGTTCTCGAGAACAGTGAGCTTGGCTGATTAATGCCAGGCCTGACATTAGTTCCCACATCTCAAAATATATTTAAATAGACACCAAACACCCAGGTGAAAGAAGCGTTTAAAATTTGACCAACTGTTTTGGGGTACTTTTTAATAATTCCTCTTTAAGCAGATTGTCAAAAATTCTATTTTTTGTGGGTCTGTTAAAAAGGTTATAAAGCTCATTTCTAATTCATCCCTTCCCTCAGCTTAACCTCTTCTCAGCAATTAGAGCACTCTGAGCATCTCTCATCTATCACATAGCTGGCTAAATAATGCATTGCATCCTCCACTCATCCTTTATCACCCCAAATGACAGGCATTAGCATATCTCCCCAGTCAATTACAGTGCAGTGGAATAATCACAGCATAATTGAACAAAAGCTGCACTAATCACAAACCTTCTTGCAGAATAAAAAAACTAGGTGGCAGGCAGACAAGTCATGCTCTTGTCCATGATTTGGAGTCGGCAGCTAGCACCCTACTTTAGGAGGTTTGTTCTTTTATTATTTTTTAAATGTGCTTGTGATTTTCTTTTAAAAAAGGTGGGAGAAAAGGGATGAGGGAGGAAAGTACTTTAATCAAGCCTAAAAAGCTTGAGGTTAATACTGTGCTTCTCTTCCTTCTCCCCAGGACAATCCTCATGAAATCAAAATTCTGTTAACGTAACAAGATGGAGCCAAGCTGAACGACTGCCTTCATTGACTATGCAGCACACAAACCGCTGACATGTCAGCACACAAACCGCTCACATGGGGAAATAGAAAGGAAAATACAGTCCACCAACAACTTATTTCTCTACAGCTCTATATTCACATCTTCAAAATATATTAGCTTCATTCTCTAGGTTAACTGAAATCAATTCCTGTGTTTAGATGGATGCCAAGGATATTGTTCAGCTACAATAATGATTTCAGTGCAATTTTGTGTTTTCTCAGGTTTATTGCCCACTAACAAGCCTGTTTTTATAAGTAAAAAAGAAAACAGGATCTTTTCGCATTTTGGGGTGAAACATGAAAGTCGACAGATGTTATGATTGTAGTTTAGTACATAAAAGTGCTGGAGACATTCAGTTTGTCACGCAGCTTTCATGGAGAGCAGATACATATCCAACATTTCAGGCCTGAGCCCTTTGTCAAAGTATGAACAAAAAGCAGACAGGCACCTGAATTAAAAAGGTGGGGGAAGGAGCACAGATCAACAAGTCATAGGTGGATATGGCTGAGAGTGCAGAAGAGAAAAAAAGGGAAGCTTTCTGAATGGAGAATGGGAGTGAGAAGCTGGAGGAAAGGAGAATGAGGAAGTGGGAAAGAGAGACACAGGGGAGAGGCCTAATGGAAACTGGAGAAGTCATTGTTTAATGCCATCTGGTTGGACAGGGCCCAGACAGAATATTAGGTGTTGTTCTTCCAATTTATGGTAGCCTCAGTTTGTATAATTTATTTATATGGCACATTTAAAACAACTCATAAATCACATCTTAACTTAACCAGCTGTTTAAAGCTCAGTATCAAACTGGTACCCAAGGTTTAGAATTGTACATTCAACATGGCAATAATCAACAATCACTTCAAAACACTTGCGAGTAAAAGTACAACTTCATCCTGGAATTAAAAGAGTTAAAGGAGCTGATTTGATGGGTAGAGGAATGTTATTCCACAGTTTAGGGGTTCAATAGCGAAGGCATAATCTCCCGAGTTTGCGATTCGAGTGCGGAACAACCAAGCGCCCTAAATTGGCTGATCGGAAAGGTCTTGAAGTGAAGTAGGCCATTAGGAGATCTGTGATATGGGGGGGGGGGCAAGTCTATTGATGACTTTGAAAACAAACTGGAGAACTTTAAAATCTATCATGAGCCATAATGGCAACCAGTGAAGGAGGCGAGAATAGGGGTGATATGGTCCCTTATCTTGGCTCCTGTCAGGAGCTTTGCTGTCACATTCTGAACAAGTTGCAGATAATGATGACTGACTAATTCCCATGTAAAGAGAGTTGGAGTAGTCTAAACGGGAGAAAATGAAGTCATGGATAACTTTCTCAAGGTCTTTCAGTGACAAGAATTATTTGATTTTGGTAATAGTACGGAGCTGAAAAAAGCTAGCTTTTACTACTGCATTGACATGTTTGTCAAACTTGAAGGTGGAATCAAATATCACAGCAAGGGATTTAATGTGTGGTTTAATGAGGGTGGTTAAGTTGCCAAGGGTATTGGGATAACTTTGGTGGAGTTGGGGGGCCAAATAGGATGATCTCTGATTTGCCTTCGTTTAGCTGCAGAAAGTTTTGAGCCATCCAGCACTTTATTTCCTCCACAGTCGATAAGGCTGCTTATCTTTGCTTGATCGCTGGGCTTCAGGGAGAGATAGAGCTGGGTGCCATCAGCATAGCAGTGGAAGGAGATGCTGTGTTTTTGGATGATATGGCTGAGGGGAAGCATGTATAAGGAAAAGAGAATGGGGCCCAGAATAGACCCTTATGGGACACCACAGGAAAGGGTAGCAGACAAGGATGAAAATTTTCCCATGTTGGCTAAGAAAGTCCTATCACTGAGATAAGATTTAAACCAATTCAGGATCGTGCCATTGACACCAACCTTCTGCCGGAGGCGATCTATTAAAGTAGCGTGATCCACTGTATCGAATGCTGCACTAAGGTCAAGGAGAATTAGAAATGGTAGAGCTTCCTGAGTCAGTGGTAAGGAGCAGGTCATTGTAAACTTTTAGTAAGACCATCCCTTGTGCTGTGGTGGATGACTGGAATTCTTCAGATATGTTGTTTTGATGTAGGTAGGGCAACACTGAGCCAAGACAACTTTTTCCAAGGACCTTTGACAGGAATGGCAATTTAGAAACAGGTCTGTAATTTTTAGGTGCAAAGGGGTCTGGTTTTTTTTCAGGAGGGGCTGGACCATAGCACGTTGAAGCAAACTGGAACTGTCTAGTGGCCAGGGAACTGTTAATAACAGAGAGGATGCTAGAACCCACTGCATCAAAAACATCCCTCAGATGGAGAGTGGAGATAATGCCAAGGGTGCAGGTTATCGGCTTCATGGCAAACACAATCTTTCTAAGTGTGATTGGGCTAAAACGGTCCAGGTTGAATGAACAAACCTGTGGTATAGTTAGATTGCGGGTGGAGGGGGGAATGTTGGTCCTGATGTTCTCAACTTAGTTTATGAAGAATTATCAAAATTTCCCGAATTTGGTAAGGGAAGCATCAGAGTTGGTGTTGGGCACAGGACCGATGAATAAGTTGATGCTATTGAACAAGACCTTGCAATTTTGGTAGTGCATGAGGCCAGGGACAGAAATGTTGGTGTAGAAATAGGGTGCGGAGTTAAAATAGTTCGCTGCTCGGAGGTCCCCATTATTGCTGCGAGCAAATGAAGATGTTCAACAAAACAATCTCCGTCTGCATCCAGTCTCTCTGCATTTTCACATTTTAAAGATGCACGTTAAGAAAAATCTTTTAATTTGGTGAGAATATCATAATTCAAAGAAACAAAATGCATTTGGACACTCAAATAATGCACAGCCTGAAGCTTTAGCTTTGATAAGTGAACAACATTTACTATTCACTTTAGTTTGAAAATGCAGTGGATAAATTGAATTTAACAGGGGTGGGCGGTTTGTACTGCAATTGTCAGATTGTCCAGCAGGTGACAAAAAAAAAATGAAATGCTCACAATTAACAGGCTTTACAGTGTTCTCATTGAAAGAAATGGTAATTCAGTCAAAACATTAAACTTTGAAATTTCATTTCACACTCTCTCTTTTCATGCTCGACAAAAACTCCACCTATGACAGAATTTCTGTTGAGGCAAAGATATTTCAATGTTGTTTAAAATTAGTTCAGTAAATGTGCTTTCTGGTAAACCAGGAAGAACGTAAAATCAATCTATTTGCTGGCGATATTCTGATATATCCGACAGACCCAATGAGTTTATTACAAAAATTGCAGTCTAAATTGGTATTTTTTGTGACTTTCTGGGGCTATAAGGTTAATTGGGATAAAAGTGAAGTCATACCACTTACGGGTGTGAATTATAATCATGTTTAAAGAGACTCTCAATTTAAGTGGCCACTTAATGGGATAAAATATTTAGGTATTAAGATAGATAATAACTTACAGAATTTATATAAATGGAATGATCTTTCCTTGCTTCGGAAAATTGAGGACATTTTAAATAAATGGAAGGGTCAATTGTATAAAAATGAATATATTGCCCGAATTACAATATCTTTTCCAAAACCTACCTGTTTTAGTACCTCAACAATTCTTTTAGAATTTAAATAAATATTAGGAAGTTTCTGTGGAAGGGTAAATTTCCCCAGAGTCTCTATCAATAAATTAACCTGGAATGATGAATTGGGAGGATAAAAGTTCCCAGACTTAAAAAAAAATATATTATTGGGCAACCCAAATGAAGTTCATCGCCTCCCTCTTTGACGGAGGAGACAAGTCATCTTGTGTAAAGTTGGAACTGCAAAAGGTTGTTGAGAAGATACTAGAAAATTTTATATATAAATGGAATTCTAAATTACTATTTGGCCCTGAGGAAGCCCCCTTACTAAAACATATTACAATTGGGAATAAACTCAATGGTCAAATTGGTGTTAAGGGAGGGCTCTCACTCAAAACACTCTTAGCTCAAAATAAATGAATTCCATTAACAATTGAAAATAAAATTCTAGAAACTTGGTCTCAGAGTGGAATCAAATATATTGAAGATTGTTTTGAGCAGGGACAACATGACATTTGAACAAATGAGGAATAAATTTAGAGTTTTAAATACATCCTTTTTCTCCTATCTGCAGGTAAGATCTTATTTATGGGATAAATTAGGTACAGCACTGACCTTACCACAATGTACTGAAATAGAGACTCTGGTTTGAAAGGGGCTCACAAAGATATTTATATCAAAAATGCATTTCTTACTTCAGGTGGAAGCCCCTAAACAAGGGCTAGATAAGTTAAAAGAGAAAGATAGGAATCAGATTTGGGCATAGAAATTGATCCATTTTGCTGTTATGACTTGTGTTGGGACAGCGTGAACAATACAATTAATGTAAGGTATAGGCTGGTGCAAATAATATTTTTGCATTTGCTGCACCTTACTCCACAAAAATTAAATGAATTGAAATCTGAATTATCCAATTTATGCCTTCGATGCAGTCAAGATAGAAGGACCTTTTTTGCATTCGACCTGATCATGCCCTAAGGTTAGATCCTTCTGGGAAGATTTGGGGAATCTCCTGGAACAACTTACCAGAATTCGATATTCTCAGGTGCCAGAACTTTTTTATTGGGGAAATTAACAGATATAAGAGCTAAAATAAGGCTGTCAAAATATCAATTGAAATTTGTTAAACTTGCTTTAGCGGTGGCCAGGAAATGCATAGCCATTACTTGGAAATCTGATTCCCAACCGAGTCTGACTTACTGGAAGTCAGAAATGCATGTGTTCCCCTGGAGAAGATTACTTACAACTTCAGAAATTGTTACATGTTTTTAAGAATATGGAACCCGTATTTAAGGTACATGGGGGTTGATGATTCCCCCCTCCAGTCTTCAGTATCCCTAGCGATGTCAATGTCAAGACATTTATCCTTTAAGGGAGGAAGTAAGGTCTGGATGAATCATGCAATGTTACATCTGTATGTAATTAATGCTTTTGAAAAACAGATGATTTTGTCACATTATATGGGAGAATTACTTTTTCCCTTTCCTTTGAGGAGAGGAGGTCTTTCTTTTTCTTTTTTCTCTGTTTCCTACTTTTCTTTTAAGTATCAGTACGGTGTGTAATTTTTTATTTATAAACAATAGTGCAGAATTTGATAATTCTCTAATGTGTTCCTTCTTTGTATATCAACATGTTGTTTGGTTTTGGTACTTTACCATAAATATCTGTGATGTTCCTTTGATTTTGTTTGTTTTGTTGCTCCATGCTGATAGAAAAATAAATAAATGAATGAATGAATGAATGTACAGAAATAAAGTATATTATTTGGAGTAGTATTTTGGAACATCCTTAACTTGTGGCGAAAGGTACAATCTGTTTTCTGGAGTCACACACCACGGACCTATCATATCCATACTTATCAACGGACATCATTTGGATTATTCTCATTTTCCAGCAGTTGCAACATTAGTGTTCTATGCTTTGGTGATTCAAGTGCTTGTCAGCAACTCTACTTACACCTCTATCTTCAGCAGTTTTCCAGACACTTGCCACTCCGTGGAAAAGATCCCCCCTCACTATCAAATCCCCTCTTATCCCCACATCCTCTAGCTTTATCTACCTCTGATATAGGGAATGTTGGCTTACAGAGATGCATTTGATGATTTCTGCAGGAGGGAATAAAACTAATTTACTTTCAAAAGTTGTGCTAATTCCAAATATGTAACTCATAACTAACCATAACTTTATCCTACACTATAGAAAATGGATAAATCAATGAAATGTCTGCATTCTGAGGGACACTGCTCATGCACAAAAGTTTCAGGTAATATTAGTGACTTTACTACAGACCTACATTCTTGAAGTCAGTCAGGCAGCAACTATGGAGCGAGAAGCAATTAACCTATTTTGTTCCTGGTTAAAGTTCAGCGACTTGAAATGTCTGCTATTTTGCTCTTCATTGTTGTTGCTTGAAATGTTCTGCATTTACAATGTTTTTTGATTTCAGATTTGTACCACATGAAGCTTGCTTCTTATATTTAAATATAAGCTTTACACCTTAATTTTTTTAAATCCTTCTGTTGAGACTGACTACTGAATTTGTATAAGGAATGAACAAAGCACATGTGAAAGAGAGATTGGCTGTTGCATCACAGCATTGCAATATGCAAATACTCACCAGTCTATTCTGCACTGCTTTCAGCTTCACTGCTAATACAATATCAAGATTATGGAAATTAATTTGCCAGCAATTACCCTACTATTGTTAGGTGTTCTGAAATAGTATTGTCTTAAGAGATGAAATGCACAAACATCTATTAAGCTAAGCTGGCAAACACACCTTCAAAGGCTGAAATGAGAGAGCTCTGTGAGTAGCAGCAACACTTGAAACCTTAACCCAGCTCCAGTCCTCTCCTCCATGCTCATTCATTCCATTCTGATCTTCACAAAACCAAGCTGTTTATCTCATGCAAAGGAGGTAGCATAGCTCAAAACAGGGCTGTCAAAAGGTCAATTTACAATACATAAGAGAAATGTTGCGTTTCTTCCACAAGGATAACTCCACAATCCAAGAAATCAGAGACTTTTTGTGACCGACTTCACTGCAATACGTTACAAACTGAGACAAATGTAACAAGGACAAAAGTCTCTCAGAATTATACTCACTTCTGCTCACTTGGGACTGAAGCATGTAAAAAATACCTCAGGGCATTTATATCAATCCTTTGTAACTATTATGCAGGAAAAGAAGTTTTTTAAATTATAAAACATCATTGACAAAATACTTCATATTAAAACACTGTCCTGTTCAGGATGCACCAGTTCTAAAATGCTGTCAGCAACCTAGCAGGCATTGATTGTTTCCTCTTAAGAAGCAAAAGCACATAAACATAACCTCAGAATAAAAGGCAGACAGTTGGCAACCAACCGCCTGCATCCATGAATGAATGTTTAGGTTAGGCATGGGAGAAAATTCTGTTCCAGTGCCAAACACCAAAAACAGATAGCTCAAGTACAGCCACTTGAGTAAGTTTGCAAAGAGGGAGTGTACAAAAAAAGGCAATGAGCCAACATATTGGAGGGAAAAAAAGACATGAGGTTGCTTTGGCAGCCAATGTGAAAGAAAAATCTTAAGGGTTTCTACAGATATATTAAGGAGCAAAAGGATAGTAAGGGACAAAATTGGTCCTCTTGAAGATCAGAGTGGTCAGCTTTGCATGAAGCCAAATGAGATGGGGGAGATCTTAAATGTTTTTTTTTCCCCATCAGTATTCACTCTGAAAACAGGTACAGAGTCATTGGAAGTAAGGAAAACGAGCAGTGAGATCATGGACCCTATACAGATTAGAGGAGGAAGTGGTTGCTATCTTAAAGCAAATAAATCCCCAGGGCCTGACAAGATAGTCCCTTAGACCATGGGAGAGGCTATTTTAAAAATTTCAGGGTCTCTGGCAGAAATATTTAAAATGTCTTTAGCCATGGGTGTTGGTGCCAAAGGATTGGAGGGGAGCTCATGTTGTTCTGTTGCTTAAAAGAGGCTCCAAAAGTAACCCTGGAAATTATAGGCCGGTGAGCCTGACGTCAGCATTAAGTGTAGTGTCACGGTTGTGTACTTACCTTTGTTGGGAGGAAGAGAATAAGTGTCAGGATCACTCATGCGGCAGTGAGCCAATGAGAAGATCAGAGGAGTTTGGCTGGGTGGAGTTTGGGGAGTTGAAGAATGAAATGTTGTGTCTAGTGAATAATAAAGAAAGTCGACTTCATGGTGTGCCGAAAGAAATGGATGAGTGTATTCTTCATTTGTTTGTAAGCTGTGGTAAATCAGCGCCGTTAAAATAGGAAGGTATTCTGAGAGATTGGTTATGCAATTATTTGGATAGCCAGAAACTGATTAGGAATAGTCAACTGGTTTTATGCATGGTAGGTCTTGTTTAACCAATCTTAGAGTTTTTCGAGGAGGTTACCAGGAAAGTTGACGAGGAAAGGCTGTGCTTGTTGTCTACATGGACTTCAGGAAGGGAGCACCAGAGGTATACGATCCAATGATCGTTAGGGGAAAAGCGGTGGAGAGGATTGAGCAAATTTAAGTTCTTGGGAGTCAAGATCTCACAGGATCTCTCCTGGACCCAACACACTAATGGCATTATGAAGAAAGCATGTCAATCGCTCCATTTCCTCAGGAGGTTGCAGGGTTTGGTATGACATAGGAAACAATGGCAAATTTATACAGATGTGCTTACAGGCTGCATCACAGTCTGGGATGGGGACACCAATAATCCTGAGTGTAAAATCCTGGAAAAGGTAGTGGACACAGCCCAGGACATCACAGGCAAAACCATTCCCATCATTGAGAACATCTACAGGAAATGCTTCCATTGGAGAGCAGTAGCAACCCATCAAGGATCCACATCACCCAACACAATCAAAAACAAGTATAGTGCTAAAAGACCTGCACCACCAGGTGATACTCCTCCAGCATCAGACTCGACAAACTCAATCAAGGACTCATTTAAGGGCTTTTATTTATTGATTTTTTTTTTCTCTCTGCAGTGCCAAGTCAGTTTGTTAACATTTCTTTATTTGCTTAAATGTGTATGTTATGTACAGTTTTCAATTTGCCTCATCTGTAGGAAAAAGAATCTCAGGGTTGTATGCAATGCTGTGTATGTACTCTGACAATAAATCTGGAATCTGAAACCAGTATGTAGACAGTGAGGCCACAGTAATATAGATTTACAAATCCACAGATCTGTCCTGTTCAACATTCTCTATTCCAGGTTCCCTACATAGAGGGGATTGACCTTCACTGAGTAAAACCTCACCACAAGATGGCTGAATGGATCCCACAGTGCATCTCAACAGCAGATGAGGGCAAAGAAGTGCACAGAAGCACCTGTGCAAAGAACCCTCCATGCAGTTTGTAATTTGAAAAGCATTTTTAAGTTGTGAAGGAGTTATTCTTGAGATGAATTTCTATTCTGCCATGAACCATAATGTAGGTTGAGGAGTTCACCATGAAAAATACTCCTTGCTCAAATGGTTTGTTCTCTCACTGAAACAGGCCAGCCTTGGTTAACTTCACATTCTGAGCAGGAGCTCAGCGTATTACTCTCTCTGGACGGTGCCAGAGTGTACAAGCTTCAAGCTACAGTATCGTAAGATATATGCCAGAGTCCAAGATTATGAAAAACTGGGAGAAATTAAGTTTTCCACTACACCAAGTTACATATTGATTTAATTGGTTTAAAATACCTTCCTCATTTTCATAACTTCATTCTATTCATAATTCTGCAGGTAGGGGCAAAGCAACAAATGGTAACAAGCTGAGTGCATGAGAAAACAGAAAGTAGATAGCTATTTTGCCTGCTGAATAATGTGAAATGCTAATGCAACAGGAGAGGAATAGAAATCACTTTGGTTGGTAATTTACTTAAAAGGATTGGCCTCAGAAAATTGGAGATACTCTTTGAAAATTTATGATTACAGCAATTGGGGAGGAATGTAGCACAGAGAAGCATTGTGTTGAACACCAAATGTCATTAATATACTTTCTGAATGGGAATATAATGGTAAATAAATGTGCAGTTGTTAGTGCTTGTAGAAAAATAAAAGACTCCATAAACTTGGATAAAAACATTAAAGTAATCTGGGGTACTAATGTACAATAATCACAGAGATAAGTAGTACAGATAAATAAAGCCTTAAAATAAAAGATTTTTTTTTAAGAGTACTCAAACTAAAAGGCAGAGATGTTTCATTATGCTTGTATACTTTGGTTAGATCATACTTGGAATTTTGGGGCATAGGTTGGAGTAGTAGGAAAGGAAGGAAGGTGATGGTTCATACTTTCAGAAAACAAACTTGCCAGATTGCCATGATCAGTAAGTAGATGGTGCAGTTCTCCATGACACCATAAGAGGACACTGCAGCGTTTACAAAGCACCTGTACTGGTATTTCTCTTCAACTTCAATAACATCATCAAGGCATTGATCAGATCTTCTAAGTCTCCTCCATGCATCTGAATTTCTGAATATTGACTTTATCAAAACTACATTTCTGGTGATCAAAGGTTACTTGATTTGTAAAGGTCTTTTTTTTCCAATTAAATTTTTGACGCCAAGATTTAAACAGTTATATCAAATTTAGAGTCTGCACCTAACCATGATTACTTCCGAAAGTATCATCTGATAAATGCTATCCATTCAGATTTCTGTGTTGTGAAGAATAAAATGGTACTTTTTCATTAAGAGAAAAAGAATGGTTGATGCTTGAGGTCAAAACCTGTCATCAAGATCTCGATGTAGAGTTCTGATCTGAAAAATTGACCATTCTCTTTCTCCTATTGATGTTGCTTGACCCACTGCAGTGCATAGATTTTGGTTCAAGGTTTACATTCTCTTGTGTGACTTTACTACTTTTTCACTACACGATGACATTGAATGATGTAACGATTTGTTCAACAAAGATGCATGGACATCCACTTATAAGAAGGTGATTCTCTGCAGTGTGTCATGAGCAAAATTATTATACAGATGTATCTCAACTAATTTGCCCCAGGGTAAGGTGGCTTGGACTTGGTTGTATGTTTTGTCTGATGTTCATGCTTGCTGTTTTGCTTGCTCATGATGGCGGATCATAGATTCACAGCTGCTTTCATGGTTGGCTGAGTGGCATGCATGGAGTGTCTTGGTTTGTCTTGTTTGTTAGGTTGTTGTTGGTTGGGCCTTGTCTCATGTTGATGGGCACTGGTTTGGAGAAATGCGGTTTTGTTTTTATGCTTTCAATATGGAAATGACAATAAAGTGACTCTTGACTCGGAAATCTTTCTCTGGATTTCGTCTATCCAGGGGCACAATGAGCATGGAACTTCACTTCCTGGAAAAATCCAAGGAATATTATCCATCAATTAATAAAATATTGTCTTTTTTTTTAACTTCATTGAAGCCTGTGATCTCCAATATCCTTCTCTGTCAACAGAAATTTGTCTTTGTTCCGTGTGCGCAACAGAGTGGCCTTTACAAAAGGTCCACAACAGGTCCATTCTCAGTACATTCTCAATTCTCCTATTTTTTTCCTCAATCTTTCACAATGCAAAGCAGCACCTTCCCTCCCAGACATCACATTGGAATGGAGATCATGTGGTGGACAAAGGGAACAATCAAAGGATGTTCTCAAAGTTTCTCTGAAAAAATAAAATCACCGTCTGTGCACCAGACTATTTTAGTGGCTTCCAATTCAACATCTGTATCTTTCGAGATTTCAAATTTTTGTTTTCATTTTCATGAAAATATTTCATTCAAGGATTTTAGTGATTCAAGGCAGAAACCCCAGGAAAGCTTCACCTCACTAAATAAACCAATAAAGAACAATCACGCTCAACTATCACTTTTCCTAACTGAAGCAGAGTAACTCAACAAATTAATTTATTGTTGAAATCTTCCTTTTCCCTCCAGAAGGCCTTGCCCTTATTAAGTACTTTTCCATTCAACAGACTGCTCTTATTTTATATTCCTTAAGCTATTCCTAATCACACTCCTCATAGGTCATGAAAAATTAAAAATACTGCTGCTATTACCTCACTACTTAATAATCAAATGAAGCAAATAAAAGCTAGCTGTTTGGCTTTCCTTCCACCCCATGAAGCAGCCAGCCTCCAATCACAATTCATGGAAGCATAACCAATATCTAGAAGTCAAAGCATGAGAGTACACAAAGACTAACTCAAGAACAGTGATATTTATTGTGATCAAATCAAATTCAATTCAAACTAGTGGCTTAGAACTTCAGGAGCTTTAATAAACTTGAACAACTTATCTCAATGAAGATGGGTTCAACGCACCCCCAACGGCACTCCTCAAGTTAGGTGTACAGGTGCACAACCTTTTATCCGGGATCGTCGGGACCAGGCACCTATCATTGTTTGGAATCTTCCAGATTTTGGAATCATTTTGATTTTTGTCCCTTTAAGCCTGCCCGAGTCGTGCTGCCATCTCTTTTCTCCCCCTCCCCACCCCAGCGAGACGCACTGCCATCTCTCCCCCTCGCCTGACCGACTCACGCTGCCGTCTCTCCCCTTCGTCCAAGTGGTGCTGTCACCTCTCCCCTTCCCCCCGCTGTACCATAACCAGGAAAATGACCCCCTTCTCAGTTCCCCTGCACTGGTACAGCAATTTCAGCGGTGTGGGGGACGATGGCCATTGAGCTACCGCCGGGCTGATTGAAAGCACCACCACGCTGGATGGGCGTCAGTATAGGTGATTCAGAGGCACATATAAAGTAGCAGAATGGGACGGGTTACACGGGAGTTGAGCTAGGGTTGTGTCGAGTCATGTTTGCTACCAAATTCCATCTTTGATGAGCAGATATCATCTACCAAAAAAAGTAATTGTTTTTGGAGGTTGCTGTTTTTCAGAATTCCAGATAAAATATTCGGCATCTGTACGCAGTCCACTACTATACTCCCATCACACCCACGATTGAACACCTAAATACTGTGACAACTCAGCCTTCAAATTTGCAGTATCGGGAAAGGTATCAAATACCATTGAATCAAAATGTAGGAAAGTAATTGAAGGTTTTGTAGACAAAAGAGATTATCACTGACCAGGAAAGGGGTTAGAGTTCACACCAAGCAGTCATTATGTCTAGTAAATACACTTTCCATAGTGCATCTTTAGAAGTTGAATAACATGCCAAACTTCCTTGGTCTTCTATGAAAGTAGAGGTTTTGGTGTGTTTTCTTGATCATTGCATCAATGTGCTTGTCCTAGGTCAGGTCATTGGAGACATTTATTCCCAAGAACTTGAAGTAATCTATCCTTTTGACTTCAGTGCCATTAATATGGGCTTCCACATTAATGAAGTCATTAATTATTCTGCAGGTGCACCATTCAAAGCATACTTGTTGGCCGCATCACAGCTTGACATGGGATCTGCTCTGCTCAAGACTGGAAGAACCTACAGAAGGTGGTAAATAGAGCTCAAAACAAAAACTTCCCTCCACTCCATGGTCTCAAACTATATATCCTGCTGCCTAGGAAAGGCAGCCAACAAACAAGGACCTATCCGACCCCATCTCTCTTCTCCCTCCTCCAATCAGGGGAGATGGCAGAAGAGGGTGAAAACACACACCAACATACTTAGAGGTGTTTCTCCCCTGTAACTATCAAGCTCATGAATGAACCGTAAAATAGGCCACTCATGCTGCCCTTGCCTGGAGAAAATTGATCTTCCATTTCAATGTAATCCCATACTCTGTAAATTGTGCTCTTTTCACAGCAATAATGTAATGCTTATCTGTTTACAGAAGAACCTTCTCACTGTATTGGGTATTTTATAACAAATAAAGAAGCTTAAAAACTTTAAACTGTTACTTAATTTGACCCCGATCATCATGTGATGAAATGGTTCAAAATCTCAAAGTTAAAATTTTTGTACATAAATCACATCATATACAACCCAGAGATATAACTTTACCTGTGCGCCAGGCTGAATTTCTACTTATCGGTAACTGCAAATTGTACTCAAGATAAAAGATACCTATACATAAGAGAGAGAATTTTAAAGAAAGAATTGTAAACAAACTGAGTGTGCAATACAGAGAAAATATAGATTTAGTAATAAACAGTGGGCAAAGTAAGAGTATTAAATGAGTCTCTCAGTATGTGGTTTAGCAGTCTGATGATGGAGGGGTACCAACTGTTCCTGAACCTGATGCTGTGAGTCTTGTGGCACCTACATCTTTTTCCTCATGGCAGTAATAAGAACAGAGCATGTGGAGGGTGGTGTGGCTCTTTAATGATTGCTGCTGCTCTCCAATGGCAGCGATCCATATCTATTTTCTCAATGGTGCGGAGAGTTCTGCCTGTGATGTACTTGGCTTTGTCCGCTTTCTTTTGCCTTGCTTTCTGCTCAGAGGTAATGGTGCCCCCATAACAGGCCGTTATGCAGTTGGTCAACACACTTTCCATTATATATCTTTAGAGGTTTGCCAAGGTTTCCAACATCTGATGTGAATGACAAAGCTGAAGGTTTAAAGCACCAACAAGGGTGGAAGGGGGGGGGGGTTGAGGGGAAATCATCAACCTGGGATTGATAAAACAATTTCTCCTGAAACTTCAAACCACCAGTGTTACACACGCACGTGCACGCACACCACAAAAGGAAGGGTTTAGCCTCAGTATTTTCATAACTATTCCAGAAATTTCTTGTTAGGTTTAAACTACGTTGCACTTAAGAAATGCAGATTTCAACGAGTTTCCTTGTCCAAAATAGGCTTCGTTACCTTCTATTGAGTGAGAGAACAGCTTACATAGCTCACCGAGGACCTCAAGTGGCAGGAACATGGTAGTAGAAATACAACAACGGCAAATGTGAATATTTCATGAAGAAATACAAGAGACTTCAAAATATAGAAGCAAAACATAAACATGTGGAAATGGCAGGTAATATCAAGAACAACCTTTGCAATCTATGTTTACATGCCCATTCCTTCACCCTTCCCTCACCACTTAAAATTCAGGCACAGTAAACCTTAAAGTGATCATCGGCATGTGGCAAAGGTGGTCTCATTTTCATGTCAAAGATGATGTCATCAAGTTTTTCTCTTCCATCATCTCACAAACCACCCAAGACCTGGAAATCCTTTTCCATCAAGTTAAACTTACCCTGATTGTTACTTAAACAAAAATGAACTTGAACTGCAGCACACATCTTTATAAATGGAGAACAATGTATTAATTTTTGACAACACTGAAGGTTGAATTTTGCACATTCAGATTCTATTACAACTGTGAGAACAGAATTTACACCATTATCACTGCAGGTATAATGTCAATTAATATTATTTCCCAGAAACATATACATAATATTTGTTTCAAAACTGTCCAAACTTTTCCAACTTTCCTTGAACCATATGTGAGTAACTTCTTAAGTTGTGATTACCGTTAATTCATTACAAAAGCTTCAGCACTGTGAACGTTTGGGGTTGGAGCATGCTTTCTGCCTGATCAAGGGCAAGTCACCATTGAACAATAGAGTTTTAGAAGTCACAGTCATTGATGAATCCCTAGATCCTTACAGAAAAATCCCTCGTATCCAGCACCTATGGGGATTGGTAAATGCTGGATAAGCAAATTTTCAGGTTGCTTGATTGGGAAACTAACTGTGAGGAGCACAATTTTTAAACTTCCTTTTTTTTCTAACCTATTTATTTTCTGCAATATTTTTAGCCAGATGCTTGTGGCTGACGATTGTTGGAATTCCAGATAACAGGGCTTTATTGTATATCAGCAACCAGTTACTGGCCTGAAAGGAATATGTCTGAATGAAACAATGGACTCACAAATTCTGATACAGAATAGCAAACTAAATATACTAGTTACATATACATATATTATGGAAACAGTGGGAGAGGAGCAGTTGCTTTTATAATTAAGAATTAAGTCACTGCAATTATAAGGTCAATAACTAGAGGTAAATGAAGATTTCTTTTTGATAGAGAATAAAATTAGGGCTCTAGTGAGGGTTATAAATACACAAAAGTGCTGGAGAAACTCAGCAGGTCCTGCAGCATCAATAGAAGGCAAAGATCTATAACCAACGTTCTGGGCCAGAGCCCACCTTGACAAAAGGCTCAAGTCCAAAACGTCCTAAGAATGTTGCAGGACCTGCTGAGTTTTTCCAGCACTTTTGTGCACTTACTATAATCACAGTGTCTGGAGACTTCCTTGTTTCACTCCAGTAAGTTGTCTTTCAGTCCCAATGATGAGCAGTAAAATTATAAAATGCAGAACTGCAGAAATGTTACAAGAATATAGCACAGTTGGAGGTTTATTCAGTGCATCACTAAGGTTGGTGTCACCCAGTGCAATAACTCATGGTGTCACCCCCCCCCCCACCCCCTCTCCATGGATCTCTTAGATTATATGAATACTAACAACAAAATTGTTTTGTAAAATCTTTCTAGATTGAATGACAACATTATTAGTTACAACATTATTAGTTACAACATTATTAGTAACTGAGCAAAGCCTTTTTTGATTGTTCTCTTCCTTTTCCTTTAATTACTACTTCATTCTCAAAAAGGTTATTGATATAGGTTCACAAATACTAATTACCACAAAATAGTAGCTAAACCACCAGAAAATTTGTCAAAAGCAGCAACTATAAAAACACCAGCAGCAACAAAAACAACAGCGCATGCTTGTAGCACATGCAGATGAAACTATGCGATTTGAAGCATCATTGATAGCTCTGACACATTAGATGGTTCATAAAGTAAATTAGCATAGTTTTAGCCTTATAGGTATATTGATACATGTAAGCTGGGCTTACAAAAAATATTTTTGTTATTATAACTAAATGTAGGGATGTTTTATAAAAAATAAATTTCTGCTGAAACAGCACAAAATTTTTAAAAACAGTCATTTGGTGTCGCCCCTTCCGATGAGGTCACCCAGTGCGGTCCTCACCTCCCTAGTGATGCCAGTGGGTTTATTGAACTTGCAAACAGATTGGGATGAACAGATCATTTCTTGTCAAAAGGTAATACGTTTCCGGAGTTTCCCTGAAAAATACATCTGAGAAACCACATCTGGGTGGCCATTATTAGATTTAATGATCAATCATATTTAGTTAACAATCCAACAATGTTTGAATATTTATCTGATCTTATTTATACTGCAATCAAATTGAATGTAGTGGCCAAAAGAGAGAAATATGAAATTTCACCATGCACAGTAAACTTGGCAAATCCATTTGTGGGTAAAAAGACATAAATCAGTGGGAGATATTAAAAATAAAGATTTTAATGATGAATAAAAGGGAAGGAATAAATGTAACCAGATGAAGAAAAAAGCATAATAAATACAAAATCAGATGGTGATTATGGAGAAATAAAAAAAGAATAGCTAACAAAAAGTAAACGCCACATTGAAATACAATGTAAATAAACTCAGGCAGAATATTAAAATTAAAAAACAGATTCAGGAAAAAATGAATGCCATGTGCTCATTTTAAAAGTAATGTGATGCTACTAAAAATAAAACAAGAAACTGATTGTGGATTTCAGTAGGGGTAAATCAGGAGAACATGAACCATTCCACATCGAGAGGTTAGTGGTGGAAATTCTTGAGTATCAACATCGCTGAAGAACTGTCTTGGGGCCTCCAAGTCAATATAATCATGAAGAAGGCTCACCAGCATCTATATTTTGTGTGGAATTTGAGGAGATCTGGTATGTCACCAAAGACTCTGGCAAATTTCTACAGGTATTCCATGGACAGCATTCTGACTGAGTGCATCACTGCCTGGAATGGAGGTGCCAATACACAAGACAGGAAAAGACTACAGAGAGTTGTGAACTCAGCCAGCATCATCATGGGTATTAGTCTTCATTCTATCGAGGACATCTACCAGCAAGAAAGCAGCCACTTTCAAGGACCCTCACCACCGAGGCCATGTCTTCTTCACATTGTTACCATCAGGAAGGAGGTACAAAAGCATGAAGACCAGTGGCACAAAAATAGCATCTTCCCCTCTGCCATCAGATTTCTGATCTACAGAGACTTTCTCTTCTTTTGCACTAATCTATTTGTATGATTCATGGCAATTTTTGCACTATTGATGCTGCTGCCAAATCAATGAATTTCCTGACAATAAATTCTGATTCTGAGATGTTCAATGAATAGCTTATACAATGGAGGAAAACAAATAGAATTCTGGACATCCAAAGGAAACGAAGAAACTATCAGTGAAAATCACAGACTAAAACTTACAATACCAAAATAAGATTAATGAATTAAATAATGACATTAAAGGATGACAAATTCCCAGTCCAAGATGGTTTTCATTGCCAAGTTTTAAAGGAAGCAGGTGAAAATATTGCAGATGCTTAAATACCTCCTAAAGCTTTCTTGGTATTTATTATTTGAAGAAAGAAGAAAATCAGGGAATTAGAGAATAGTTAGCCGAAAATTACTGAAGTCCATAATTAAAAATAGTACTGAATACCAGCAAGGACAATTTATTCATTAGCCTCTGATGCATGATTGCATTGAATGCCGAGCTGGTCTTTGAAGTTTAGGAGGTATCGTTCCCTAGCTGAGTCAGGAAGGAGTAGAGGGTCAGGGTTATTGCATTGTCTATGGTTCGGTTTGGCCAACGGGTAGACTGAAATGGATCCATTGTCGTAGGTAGGTGAACTTTGATGTGCTCCATTATCTGTCATTCAAAGCACTTTCTGATCGTAGACATCAGTGCCACCGGACAGTAGTCATTTAGTTCAGTTATCATCGCTCTCTTGGGCACAGTGAAGATGGTGGTTGCCTCAAAACCTGTAGGGACAATGGAAATCTGGACTGAGACATTGAAGATGTCTATTAGGATCTCAGTCAGCTGGTGTGCACTGTCCCTCAGCACCCGACCAAGTGTGTTATCTGATCTTGCTTCTTTGTGGGGGGGTTCACCCTGGATAGGATCCTCCTAATTTCAGACACCCTGCATTGCAGCATCTGGAAGATCCTATCCAGGGTAAGCCCACAAAAAACAGCAGGACCAGATAACATACCTGGTTGGTGCTGAGGAACTGTATGGTGTAGATGACTGAGGTCCTAACAAATTATCTTCGATATCTCACTCCAGCAGTCCATTGTCCCCGCAGAATTTCAGTGCCCAAGAGAGCAACAGTAGCTGGACTAACTAGGCTGCATGGCTGGCGTAGTAGTTATCACAATGCTGTTACATCGTCAGCAACCCGGGTTCAAATCCAACGCTATCTGTAAGGAGGTTGTATGTTCTTCCCGTGTCTAAGTGGATTTCCACCGGGTGGCCTGGTTTCCTCCCATCCTTCAAAAACATATGGGGGTTGTAGGTTAATTGGGTATAAATGGGCGGCACTGGCTCATATGCCGGAAGGGCCTATTACAGGGCTGTATGTCTAGATTAAAATTCAATGATCACTGTTCAGTGGCACTGACCTCTGTGATCACGAAGTGCTTTGAACAACTGGTAATAGAGCACATCAAAGTGCACCTACCAGCGTCAATGGACCTACTCTAGATTCCCTATCGGCCAAACTGATCCACAAGTGATGCAATAGTCCTGACCCACCTAGAGAATGATTCCTCAGCATTCAGCGCAATAACAACTCAGGATCTGGTGGATAAACTGTCCTCAGTGGGACTCAGTACCCCTCTCTGCAACTGGATCCTGAGATCCTGGAATTCTTTACTGAAAGACCACAGTCTGTCCAGGTTGACAATAAAACCTCAAGCTCCATTACACTGACTCACCTCACGGCTGTGTGCTCAGCCTGCTACTGTTCATGCTGCTAATTCACCAAATGTTCAGGTGCTCCCCTACTTACGATGGGCTGATTTATGATTTTTCAAAGTCACAATGGTTCGAATCCCTTCTTTCAATTTTGAATTCAGATCTGTCCCCGCACTTGAGAGATGCGGTACGCCACTGCCTCGCGATGCTGGGTGAAGGCAGAATCACGCGAGAGATTCTTACAGCATACTCTCTTGTGATGCTGACTCAACCACGCTCGCAGTCTCTGCTGCGATCATGCAAACAAGTGAAATTGATGACCCTGTTGGTTTAGCATCCCCACCATCCAGCAATTTATTTTAGTTCAATGCTTTAAACATTGCTGGAATGTAACCTCATCATAAGTTGAAGGGCACCTGTACTGCCAGATTCACCACCAGATGACACAATGGTAGCTGCCTCATCACCAACAGTCAGCTTAGAGAGGAGGCTGATAGGCTTGTATAGTGGTGCAAGAGCAACAACCCGAGTCTCAACGTGGACAACACAAGGAAGATGATATGGACTTCAGGAGGATGAAGGACCACTTCCCACTACATATTAATGATTCTGCCATAGAGAGAATGGGAAGCTCAAAGTTCCTTGGCATCCATTTAAAAGACAACCTATCCTGGACCCGTAATATCTCCTCATTAGTCAGGAAGGTGAGGCAGTGCCTACACTTCATAAGGAGGTTGAGGAGGGCAGGCGTATTGGGCACCATTCAAACAAAGTTCATCAGGAGCACAATAGCTGCAGAGCATCGCATAAGAGGTCAGTCATTGAAGAGGGTGAGCTCACTGGGATCTCCCTTCCCTCTATCGACGACATCAAGAGGGAGCAATACTTAAAGAGGGCTCGGAGAATTATCGAGGACATTTATGATCTACTGAGACATTGCCTTCAAGGAAGAGGTACAGGAGCACAGAAAACAGAACTGTCAGGCTGGGAAACAGCTTCTTCCCACAGGCACTGAGACTATTGAATAATTCTAGAAACCCGTAAATTATTTTTCTACTGTAAAATTCCCATTGTCTGGAATTCAAGCAACCAGCAGCCTCAAGCAACTGAGAAAATAAATTCTAAATTTTAAAATTGGCACCCTCTAGCAGTTAGTTCACCATTCCACGCAACACACAATCTCAAGCAACCAGCAATTTCACCTATCTGACATCTACTAATACCAGGGTTTTACTGTGGGCACTACGGTCTGGAGATACGCTGTTTTGTCATATTGTATATGTACAATTAGATGACAATAAAGTGAACTTGTACTTGACCAAAGGAACCCAGAACCAATTTAAAAATGGATGTCACTAAGGATGGATTTTTTTTTAAAATAGCAAACTGTCTGTACATATTGGTTATATTGGTCCAGAAACCACTCTCTCATAAGATGTTACTAAACAAGAAATTCAAAGGGAAGGCAAATCCTGCTTTGAAATTTGGCTGAGCAATTGGAAATGCAGCAGAGGGCCAACATATAAATATACAAATTTCAGAGTTTGAATTGATTTTTGTCAGACCCCATTTATCTTATGAACATCGAGGAAAGTGGAAGCGTCATTTAAGTATATGAATGAAAGAAAAACTATGTAAATGAGTAATTTTAAAAACACGATAGTAGAAAAATAAGAAAGTTCTCTATGAAATATGAGCATTTTTATCTCAAGGACTGGAGTACAAGCAGTTAGATGTTGCGCTGCAGCTATGCAAAGCACTGTTTAGACCACACCTGCAGTTCAGTGAAAAGTTCCTGAGCACCACACCCAAAGGAGGAATCCAGCATAGATTTATCAAAATTATTTCAGACTCCTGGGACTAAAGTACAAGGAACTATTACTCAATTGTCATTGAATTCACAGCAATTTATATAATTATGGGTGAAAATTGAAATTTTCAAGAGATTAAAGATAACTTCCAGAAGCTATTTTCATTGGACATGGACCTGAGGCCATATTTAGATATTTCTCCTGGTTTAATACAAAGAGAAAACCAGCAAGGCCCATTTCAATGCCTTACCTCTGCTGAGTAAACTGAAGCTACCCTCAGTACTTAGAGAAGAGAATCAGCCAGGAGCCTTGCCACTGAGGCCATGGCAAGTTCAAGCAGGCACAGATCCTGTGATCTCACTGCTTAAATTCATGTTTGAAGAATGGTCATTATTAATTATTAATGGTGTATTAACACCCATGGTACCCAACTTCATATGGGGAAAGATAAGAGGAATTCATCCAGAGAAAAAGATCAGGTGAACGTGCTTTCATTTTTTCAATGGATGTGTCAAAACAAAGGGCATTCCATGGCAAGAGTAGGATTTCAAAAAGTCAATCCTTCAAAGTTCAATTAGCTTTGTTAGCATAAAAATGCATTGAAAGCAAGTTGGAGTCCTGCCAGGCCATTTCCTGTCCTGATTATTGGTCTTGCACCTCAACACCAATAGATTCTTCTCAGGGATTATTCACTTGAAATCCGTTTTGGGTATGTTAATTTGCATAATGGTTAATTATGATTCCAATGTCCCTCTCATTACCCCCTGACCCAATGATTATATTTGATCATCCTTTGCTTTATAATGCGCATTAAAATTTTTATTCACTTACTTCTGAAGGAGTATTATTATGAAGTGGTAGAAGCGACACCCATTTTATCTGTTCAGAAATGAAGGGTCTTAAATTCTTAACAAAAAAATGAACATCTTCTGATGAGAATGGAGTTTATTTGTAAATGCCCAAATGCACCCCTTTTTTTCCTGCATTACCATGCATTGAAAAAGAGAATTTCATGCGTTTAAAATAGACCCAGAAAAATTTTGCCCACAAAGGGTTAAGAACCTGCTGTGCTGAGTGGGTTTTTTTAAGTTTCCAAATCTCCTGTGCACGTTGGAACAAAAGGGAACAGAGTGACTTCAAGGTCAACAATGCTCTTTCAAGATTGAAATGTCCACAGACTCGGCCTGCCCTTGCTTCCACCCCCTTTAAAAAAAATCTGCCCTGACTCAGTTTTCCCGCCAGTCACGGTTGATGAACATGCATTTGGCTCCAACTCACATCTATTAAACAAATGGAACTAAAGTGCTTTAGCAGTAAATGCCATATACCACTCTGCTCCCACAGCTGCTCTGAGCCCAGAGCTCAGCCAATCAGAGCACACACACCCCTCCTCCACATTTGCACAACCAGCCCTGTTTTTGTCTGGTTCAGCAGAGCTTCAACCCTCTTAGCTTTGTGTTTTTTTCCCCCCCTTCCTCTCAAACACCATCATGTACTTATTTTAATTACATAGAACGAGCAGCAACTCATCTGGCTTGGAAGGGGGGGGAAAAAGGTGGAGTTCTGGCAGGAGCTGGCAATGATAAACAACACTCCTCTCCCAAAAGTCAATTAAATGAGATATTATTCAAAGTACAGCACGTCAGCGATAGGAATAAATCGACTTCCAGTGTGTCAAAAAAGAGTGAGGGGAACTCAAGACTGGAGCAGCAACCCAACAAAATGCAGCTGCATTTTGTTTTAAAATGAGGGGATGGGTGGGTTTAATGGATGAAATTATTTTTTAATGTTATTTAATCTCAATGTTATTCAAGAGAACAAGGGATGCTAAACCCAATAAATAATTACTCTATTCTCAACTAAAACTAAAAGCCACAGTGAATGGCCGTGCCTCGACCCATATTCATCTGCTTAAAACTTTTGGCATAGGTGCTGAGAAATAGGAACGGAAAAAAACTATTGGGGTGGGGTGGGGTGGGGGGCAGTGACTCCTTCCTCTGAGGGAGGATATTTGCCCTCAGTCCGCACTTCTCTGGATTGACAAAGGCACATCTGTGTGTGTTACAGGGCCAGTCGGACGTGTTTTCCACCAGCAGCAGCTGCGGTTTCTGAGGAAACCAGGCAGATTTTCAATTCAGGCTGGGAGCCTTTCTCTGTGTATGTCAATGTGTGCGGGGGAGGGAAGAACTAGGAACAAGAATTATCAAAAGAAAGTCCAGAAATAGGGACTTTATTCAAACATGTTAGAGAGGATCATTTCTTGCAATTTGCAACTCTGTTCGTGCCTTCCTTTTAAAGGAAAGCAATGCCGGAAAGGCTTATTCATTACAGCCAGTACTGGGTTGGAAAATAGTGCCGGGCATACATCCCTCACAAGACCTTTTAATCATCTCATGCTTAGAATTCTCAATTGAGTTTCTCCTCTTTCCATCCTCCTGTTTTGCTCATTTTGCTTTGACAGATCCCTTCCTCACTTCACTGCTTTAATGTCCTTCCCCTAGTAAAAAGCCTACAAAGTCTGTGATGAGTCAGTGTTGCTGATCTCGCTGTTTTCAGGCATTATGAGTTACTGAGATTTTAATCAACAGCCTGTCATCCCACTGAATGATCAAGTCTGGACAGACATGGGGAAGTGTTTGTTTTGGGGAGGGGGTATGGGGGATTGGGTGGAGAAGAAAGCAGGGACGGGAGTAAATGAGAGAGAAGGAAGAAGAGACAAAAACTGCAACAAAGCTCTTAGAATGGATGCAAAAATCATTTTAATACCTGTGTACATTTAATTTTGTTCGCACCAATTTACTTTTTAAAATGTAAGTATTTGAAAGAAATGAACAACATCTACATGATGTGCTGCCTCAAGTAAGTAATCATAAAGGGGAGTCAGCACTTCTAAGTTCAAGAACAGCTTTTTTTTTCTCCAGCAGGCTCCTGAACCCCACCTCTGTCACCTGAAGCAAAGCCACCAAAGATCTGGCTGTACTATTGACAACACTAGCCCACTGTGAACATTGAACATTTATTATTTATTTTATTTACTGTTTCTTTTATTTTTGTTCTTCTACATCTAAATTGTTAAAATGGGAAGCTGCAGCAAGTAAGACTTTCATTACATCTCTTATTCATTCCTTCATTTATTATTATATTTGATTTCTTTAAGTCACAACCGAAGCTTTCATTTTAAAATTTGCAAATTCAAGCACTGATTAAAAAATCACTGAAAATTGACGTGAATTTCTGCAGGTCTAAGTTAAGTACAACTAAAAAAACACACACACCAAAAGTTATTGGAAATTTCGAGAAAAGTCTCCGTTCACAATTCACTTTGACCGCAGAAGCAGTACATCAATAAAAGGCACTTCTCCTTTCACAAATGTAACTGAACTTTGGTCAGACATTAGCTCGGTTACCATGGTATAGTCAGGATTTAAATGTGCTGGAGAGGATGCAGAGCAGATTCACCAGGATATTGCCTGGGATTGGGCTGTTCAGTTACAAGAAAAGAGCAGAAAGCTAGGTCTGTTCTCCCTGGAACAGAGGAGGTTAAGAAAGATGTGACTAAGGAAAATAAAATTATGAGGGGTATAGATAGAGCATACTGCAGGAAATGTTTTCCAATATCAGAGCTAGTTATGGCACAGAACCTAGGTTTAGGATAAGATTTGGATGTGATACAAGGGGGATATTTTTCACTCAGAGACTAATAGGTTTCTGGAATGCACTGCCTTTCGGACTGAATGAGGTTGGGTCACTGATATCACTTAAATGTTGAAATGAATACCTGAAGGACAGAGGACAACTGACAATGTGGTTAATACAGAATGATGCCCACTAGTCAGCATGGATGAGTTAAGTCAAATGGCCTGTTACCTTGCTGTACAATGTATATACCACATTCCACAGAGGGAGATCTCTTCCAAGTCAGGATAAATTATACTTCAAGTGGTTTACCTTTCCGAAAAAATGAAGACTCGGAATTAAATACCATCCAATGCTGACCAAACTCACTTATAATTCATGGATTTTGAAGATATACCATAAAACATTCTTCTTTTTCTTTGGCTTGGCTTCGCGGACGAAGATTTATGGAGGGGGTAAAAAGTCCACGTCAGCTGCAGGCTCGTTTGTGGCTGACAAGTCCGATGCGGGACAGGCAGACACGGTTGCAGCGGTTGCAAGGGAAAATTGGTTGGTTGGGGTTGGGTGTTGGGTTTTTCCTCCTTTGCCTTTTGTCAGTGAGGTGGGCTCTACGGTCTTCTTCAAAGGAGGTTGCTGCCCGCCAAACTGTGAGGCGCCAAGATGCACGGTTTGAGGCGTTATCAGCCCACTGGCGGTGGTCAATGTGGCAGGCACCAAGAGATTTCTTTAGGCAGTCCTTGTACCTTTTCTTTGGTGCACCTCTGTCACGGTGGCCAGTGGAGAGCTCGCCATATAACACGATCTTGGGAAGGCGATGGTCCTCCATTCTGGAGACGTGACCCATCCAGCGCAGCTGGATCTTCAGCAGCGTGGACTCGATGCTGTCGACCTCTGCCATCTCGACACCACCTACGTCTCCTAGAACGCTTCCACCACCGTTGTCTCCGCTCCATCCTCAACATCCATTGGAGCGCATAAAACATTACAGCATAGAAAAAGGCCCCTTTGGCCTTTCTAAACTGTGCCAAACCATTTTTTTTGGCCTAGTCCCACTGACCTGCAGCTACTCCATAACTCTTCATATCTCTCCCATTCATGTACCTATCCAAATTATTCTTAAATATTAAAAATGAGCCCACATTCATCACTTCAGCTGGCAGCTCGTTCTACACTCCCACCACCCTCTGTGTGAAGAAGTTCCCCCTCATGTTCCCTCTAAACTTTTCCCCTTTCACTCTTAACCCATGTCCTCAGATTTGTATCTCACCTACCCTCAGTGGAAAAAGCCTACCTACATTTACTCTATTACCCTCATAATTTTGAATACCTCTATCATATCTCCCCCTCATTCTTCTATGCGCCAGGAAATAAAGTTCTAACCTTTCACTGTAACTCAGTTTCTGAAGTCCAGGCAACATCCAAGTAAATCTTCTCTGCACTCTTTCTATCCCATTGATATATTTCTTGTAGTTAGGTGACGAAAACTGCACACAATAATCCAAATTTGGCCTGACCAATGACTTGTACCACCTAAACTCAGTATTTTAACTTTTGAAAGCCAATATCTAAAAACTCTCTTTACAATCTTATCCACCTCTGACACCACTTTCAGGGAATTATGCATCTGTATTCCCAGATCCCTCTGCTCTACCGCACTCCTCAGTGCCTTACCATTCACCGAGAATGTCCTTTCTTGGTTTGTCCTTCCAAGGTGCAACACCTCACACTTGTCTGCATTAAATTCCATCTGCCCCCAGCTAGTCCAGATTCCTCTGCAAGCTTTGAAACCCTTCTTCGCTGTTTACAATGCCTCCAATCAAATAACTGCTCAGAATAATCTTAAATCTCTTCCTTCTTCAATACTCAAGTCTCATAGCCTACTCGTTACTGAAACAGATTCTCTGCTGGTGTCATCACCAGATTTGTTCATTTCAATGCTGAATTAGTCATTCATGTCTTCTGTGCTCTGGTGTAAACCTTGTGTGTAACTTTTCTACTTATATTCTCTTCAGGCCTGTCTTTGCTGACCCACACCACATCCCACTCCTGTTGTCACAATTTTGCAACTTAAACCACGCCCTCCCCCAAGCAATATTATACATCTTGAACATCCTCAGGATCAAAACCCAAATACTCCATTCTTCCAAATAACCTTATGCTCCATTTACCTCTTCATTCTATAATTCATGATTTCCCTTTTAGTCATCAACCACATCATTGTTAGACTATTCTCTATTCTGTTGTTCTCTATTGTCCTAGTTTATGACTACGTTTTGGATCATTCTGACTCTCACATCTTTCAAAAGCACAGACAGCTTCCACTGAAGGAGAACAAAGTCAGCATGTACACAGGAATTCCTCTCGTACATGCACATGATTTTAACTTGGAACTTGATCGTCATTCCTTCATCATTGCTTGCTGGATCTAATTCCAGGAACTCCCAACCCAGCACAACTGTGATCACCTACCTCTAAGGATGGATTGCAGTGGGTCAAGCTACTTATCATGCATTTGGCAATGAGCAATAAATGCTAGTCTTGGCAGAAGCATTTTCATTCTGTTAAAAAGTCTTCTATTTTAACATCCACTCCATCCAATTATTGCTGTGAAGTGCCTTAATGCTGTAGAGGTGTAACATGACATTTTATTTTCACAAAATTTTAAATTATTTTGAAACATTAAAACTGTTACAATTGCAATTCTTTACAGACTAGCTTAGTAAAACATAGGCAGTTAATTTATTTTAAATGATCTGAAAAAGAATTCTACTGAACTGAATTCAAACATTCTTTTCTGCTTATTATTGATAGATTTTCAAAAAGGAATCAAACAGCAATAATGGCTGGTTTCTCATTCAAAGGATACACATAATTTGTCAACTGGTATTTATAATTAATAATTGTATCCATTAATATCCATGAAGAGCCAAAATTATGAAAGATCAATTTAGGAGAAAGCATGCAAGCTCCCCCATTTGAAACAGGAACTATGGAAAGACAATTAGTATTAACTCATGACTTGAGTTAGACCTAGAAAAAAAAGGCTTTGGTACTCAATTCAATTATTTCATCCAAAGCCAAGATGATAAACCAGTATGTTTTCAATAAATTAAAATGATAAATGAATGAGAAATTCTTCAAAACAATAAACTGAAAATAACAAAAACATTTAATTAGTTTACCAATTTAATTGATGGCACTTCAAGCACGTTCTTTTTTTCATGTTACATCAATTACACAAATTGAAAGCAAGCTACACCATCTGAGAATCCTATCCTTTATTGCCATATGGTTCTTCCAAGTTAAATCCTCCAAAGCTTCACTGATTCCTTTGATTTAAGCATTGCCACAATATGGAAGTTCTATTATTAGATCTGATTTTCATAGCAAAACTGGTTGTATGTCAGAATACATTTAATATTTCTTCGAGTCACGTCCATCTTTTTGCTTTCCAGGAATAAGTTTCACAAGCTTCATTTACCTTTGTGTACCATATCCAAGCAGCCAAATAAGCCAGATGACTATGGCATCAAAAAGACATCATAACCAGGCCCAAGTTCATCCCTGAAACAGACCCAATTGTCATGCATGTGCTATGGCTGCAGGAAAATCACAATCGCTCCACAGCTGATGCAATATCGCTGGCTCTACACTCAGCTCTGGATTACCTTCAAAACAGCAATTCATATATATGGCTGCTCTCCCTCAACTACAGTTTGGCCTTCAATACCATTATTTCCTTAGTGCTGGTCATGAAGTTACAAACTCTCAGCCTTTGTACCGCCTCTGCAACTGGATCCTTGACTTCCTCTCAGAAGACCACAGTCAGTACGAATTGGAAACAACATCTCCTCCTCAATGATTATCAACAGCTCACCCCAAGGATGTGTGCTTAGCCCACTGCTCTACTCATTATACACCCATGACTGTGTGGTCAGGCACAATTCCAATGCCATCTACAAGTTGGCCGATGACACCACAGTTGTCGGCAGAATCACAAACGGCAATGCGAAAGTGTACAGGAGGGAGGTAGATCAGCTTGTTGAATGGTGTAATGACAACAACCTAATGCTCATCAATAGCAAAACCGATATGATTGTGGACTTCAAAAGGAAGTCCAGGGGAACATGATCGAGTCCTCATCGAGGGCTCAGTAGTGGAGAGGATAAAGAACATCAAAATTCTGGGTGTCAACATCTCCGAGGATCTGTACTGGAGCCTCCTTGTTGATGCAATCACAAAGAAGACTCGCCAGCAGCTATACTTTGTGAGGTGTTTGAGGAGATTCAGTCTGTCACCAAAGACTTCTACAGGTGTACTGTGGAGCGCATTCTGGCTAGTTGCATCACTGCCTGATATGGAGATACCAACTCTCAGGACAAGAATAATCTCCAGAGGGTTGTTAACTCGGCCTGTGACATCACAGGCACCAGACTTCACTCGATCAAGGACATCTACTTGAAGCAGTGTCTTAAAAAAATCAGCCTCCATTCTCAAAGACCCCACCACCCAGGCCATGCCCTCTTCAATCTGCTACCATCGGGATAAAGGTACAGGAGAGCACTCAACTGCACAAGGACAGCTTCTTCCCCATTGCCATCAGATTCCTGAATAATCAATGAACCAAAGACCTTACTTCTCGTGCAGTTTTTATATTATTGTTGTAAGATGGTTATAATATGAATGTTTACACTGTGATGTTGCTGCAAAACAGCAAATTTCATGACTTGTTAATGACAATAAATCCTGATTCTGAAAACACACTGAAATTAAAACACTGTTAATTATCTTCTTAAATTAAAAATGCTACAACCAAATGTAGCACTCTCCATTTAAAGACTTCCTCAAGATTCACCTTTGAGGATGAAGAAATATTACCCTGAACCTTCATGCAGGACACCTTCATGAAGGAGGAGGCATTGTTTGGTTTTCAACTTGAAGATCAATTGTAATGTTGTTATTGGAACCTGGATAAGTATTAAACTGAATGCCATTTCTGGCTTCACAATCTGCTTACAGAGCTACTGGGACTGGGAGTCAGAACTGGGCCAGAAGATTATTTCAGGTTTCCTCCTTCAATAGACTAACCTGCAAACCTGAGCTAGCAGCAAAATTTACACCCCAATCTGCACCAGAACTTACTCCCCTGCCAGTATAATTGGTAGAGAGTTCATTTTGCATCCACTGTTTGGATTCTCCCACACTTGTTAACATTTTGAAGCTGTTCCATAGTTTTGGCTTCCCTTAGTTAATGCTGAACTATTTAAAAGTTTCATTTCCATTTAGTACAAATAAAATAAAATATGCTTGGAATTTTAAGTAGATTGCACCAAAGTATATTCCCAGTTTATCTATGATAAGTGTAGAAAATAGCCAGTGCACAATATAAATAATAAAAATAAAATGTTGTGGTTATGGTGATACTTCATTAATTCCCTAAAGTATTTCAATTTTATCTACATATGTTGTATTGCATGACACTGGTATCCAGTCAATGTAACAGTTGCATTTGCTGGATATTCTTTCACTTATTTAAAGAAATTTCGCCAGAAGGTGACCCAATGATGTCAGATGTCTCTTTAAGGTGTGACTAAAGCAATTACAACTTGGTATTCAATTCCCTTGAGCAGCAAACAATTCAGCTTTCAGTTTATGAGCAATGTGTATGCACAGTAGGTAGGGGAGAGGGAAATGCAGATAGAGAGCAGTAAATTAATCAAGGATAGAGTTAAATTGATTCTCCAATGTTCAGCCTTCATATGTCCTTCTTTTCAATTACCTCAAACCCTTTTCAAACATAGTTGCATCGTACTGGAAAGGTTCATTCTACAAAAGCATACAGTAGGTTTTATGATGCCAAATAGCCCAGCACAGAACACATCATTCAGGGCCAACCGATTTGGGAGCTTCTCTTTCAGAAACTGTGATATTTCACTTTGGAAGTTTTTGTTAATAAGTAGAATACAAAGCTCCAGAACTGAGGAAACGGTCATATCTGTTAATAGCTCAAGATACACAATATTCCTTTAAAAAGTATTTTTTAATTGCTGTTTAAAACAAATGAAAGTTTGATTTCTCGCTTCAGTTTTATTTTCATTTTCTGAATGAAAAGATTCCTTGCTGGCAATTTGAACCTCAGGAAACAAGTTCTTCCAATACCCTACTCAAGTAGCTACTGTCCATACCCTAAGCAAGTTTAGCAATACACCTAAACATAATTGTACTCCCAAATCAGTACCTACATCTGCACAATTCCATTGACTGCAGGATACTAATCAGGACTTGTGAGCCAGAGCTGATTTTCCTCTCCCCAGCTCAAGGGTTCCGAGTCAAATTGTAAAGCTTCTACTTCAGCTAAAATTAGATAATTCAAACTGATTGAGAACAATCCTTCCTGGTTTACATGGCTCACTATGCACTGAATAAACATGCAGTATTAAAAGAAGGAGCAGAAGCAGATAGCCTCTTAAATTCATAACTCCCCTACCCAAAGATTTTGTGATCAAGATCCATGCATAGCATTTTAAATTACGGTTATATCATTAAATCAAGTGGTACAATAGTCAAATCTTTTGTAAAACTAAGCAAAACATAACATTTTTATTTTTTTCTCCCTAAAATTTTTGAAGGTTAAGCAATTGAAATGCTTGTTTTTCCAAAATACATTTTCAGATGTTCTTCATGAATCATGGAACGATAAAGTTTTAGCTGAATGAAAATCAATTACTGATCTGAAACTTGCATTTCATTATTATGAAAAGGTCAGTTTACACACTGCAGATGTTTTATGTAAAACTCCAAATTACAAGATTCCACATCTCACATACACCATGTATTTTAGTATGGCTAATATCAAATCAGCATTGAAAATATTACTCGCACTGGGTAAAGATGTGGTAGTCAACAGCAAGATGGTCAACATTTATTGTGAATGCCAATCACTTGCACAGATGAAGATGAAAGCCATTAATCTGCTGTGCAAAAATGCAGTCTGCATGCAGCCAACAAATTTACCGGTATAAATAGAAACCAAATATTATTACAAAATCATACATCACAGAGGAGGGCCACTCAGGACTTTGTGCTTGTCCCAGCTCTCTAAAAGCAATACCCATACAGCCCAGTTTCAGCATGGTTCTGCAATATTTTTTTCAAATATAAACCCAATTCTTTTTTGAAAGATTGTGAAACCAATATTCCACTGTAATTCATACTGCAATGTGTTTCATAAGCCCCTTTACACTTGCATCCCACTAAATTGGTCATTCAGCACCCCGGAATAGGAATGGCGCTTTTGCTGTTCACACTTGACGACTCTTTACTGGGACACTGCACGCATTCACATTTGCAAGGAGCTGTCCCCGGGGTTAGGACTATTCTATCTTTACCAGTGACATTATGACGCATCGAGTGATGATGGACCTGCCCTAAATTCTAATCAATTATGATCTCATATTTGAACAAAATTAATCAATTATAACATAATTAAGCTTTATGTATAGCACAGTATGAGCTCTTCAGCCCGTTGTTGTTGTTGTGCCAATCTATATAAACCTTTATAAAGGACTGTGGGAAATAGCAATAGCGGACAATTTTTAAACAGCATGGGTAAGTTGGTAGCATTAATGCACACAATATAGAACTACCATGGGACCTGCCCTCCCAAAATTCTGTGCAGCACACAAAGGGCTGTATGCATGGCTGCATGCACAGAGCATCATGGAGGGGTCTCTCTGCTGCATGTCATTCTGGGAAGTCAGGCCTGCCATTGCTTTTTCCCCCCATGCTCTTTTATAAATTGTGTGCTATAGCACTACCAACTTTCCCACGCTGTTTAAAAATTGTCCATTATTGCTATTTATTTCCCCTCTCTATCTCTCACTGTGACTTTCCCACAGCAAAGTTTATACCAGTGATTTTCAACCTTTTTCTTTCCACTCACATACCATTTTAAGTAATCCCTATGCCAATAGGTGCTCTGTGATTAGTAAGGGATTGCTTAAGGTGTTATGTGGGTGGAAAGAAAATGTTTAAAAACCACTGTTTTAATCGTACCTAACTGGCTCGTTATGTGCACGGTTTCATAACTCCAAAGAAAATGGGTCAATGGCAATTTTTCTCAAGCAAATTATTTCTGTAACAATCGGGTTAAGAGCAGTGATTCTCAACTTTCCCATCCCACTCACATACCACCTTAAGCAATCCCTTACTAATCACAGAGTACAGATGGCATAGGAATTATTAAAGTAGTATGTGAGTGGAAATAAAAAGGTTGAGAACTGCTGGTTATACCTTCATTTTAATTTTTTCTTCCTTCACGTTCCTGCACTCATGCAAAAACTTGGATAATTTCTATCCCAGAAAGCAATTGCCCGTTCTACACTTGCCTGATTGCAACATCAGCATCTGCAGACACATTGGGCTCAAGGCAGTCTATCCCCAGCGCGAGATGATGACATCTCACGCCAGTGTTGAGTAAATTTTCCTTTCATACTAGACCCTTTCAAGGCTGATTTGCCATTAATTCCTGGGACCACTTGCAAGTGTGAAATGGATTATCCTTGCCAACTACAATAAAATAACTTACACATTTAAGGTCTGCAGTTTCTTGGAAAATGTAAATACAAAGTTTCTCCTCAGCTTGTATGCAGGCTAAAAGGATTTGTAACTGTGCTGTATGAAACCATGTGATTATGACTAACCTGACTTAACCCAAAAACAAATCTAGTTACCTCAGTACAGCAAACAAGAAGAGTCAGTTCAGTACATTACAAATGCAGAGTATCTAAAAGCATTTCATTAGTTTTTGAAACAAAAGTTTTGCTTCAGATGTCTCCTTTTTATAAAAAGCTTTTGTTAAGAATTCATAGCATTTCCTGCTCTTGTTAAACCAACCAACTACAATTAAATATTTAGAAGTTTTTTTTAATTAAAAAAAAGGATAAACTGGATAGACATGAGTGGCCGAATTGATTGGTTTTTTTTTGCTGTTATATTTTATTTCATGATCAAGATGTGCTCTGTCTTAATTATGATCCATATTTTAATCAATTTTGTCTAATTTATGTAGCACATTGTATAATTGTCCCATTAAATTGTTTACACTTTAAGTGCCAATAAAAATATTTTTAAAAGAAATGTGCTTCAGCTGCAATTACTTTGGCTTCAGTTAAATGTAGTCTAAATTCAGTCGATTATGGCAGACCAGGACACACCCACGTGATATCAATTGACTGCTGCCTAGCAATCAAATGCATCAAGTTCAAGTTTATTATCATCTGATTGAACATCTGCATCCCAATGAAATAGCATCTCTTCAGACAATGGCATACTCACAAAAACACACAATACACAGTACATAAAGATCACATAAATAATCAAAATAAATTATATATAAATATTTGTGATGATTTTCACAGCTCCAGGATACTGTTCATCTGTTTCACAGCCTGTGGGAATAAGTTATTTCCCAGCCTGGTACCCCTGATTTTGATGCTCTTGTACCATCTTCTTGATGGTAATGAGTTGAAGATACTGTGTGCTGAAAGGAAAGGTCTTCTGTAATTCCTTGAGCTCTACTTAGACAATGCTCTGAGTAAATGTCATCTATAGAGGAAAGAGAGACCACAGTGATCCTCTGGGCCGGTGGTTTTCAAATTGCCCCGCTAAGCTCACATTCCACTCTACGTAATCCCTAGGTCGTAAATGCTCTGCGATTAATTAAGGGATTGCTTAAGGTGGTATGTGAGTGGGAAGTAAGGTTGAGAGCCCAATTGTTACTGAAATATTTTGGTTGAGAAAAATTGTCATTGAACTTTGGAGTTATGAAAATGTAAACATAACTAGTCATTTAGGTATAAAAAAACCAGTGGTTTTCAAACTTTTTCTTTCCATTCACAAACCACCTTAAGCAATCCCTTACAGAGCACTTACGGCAGAGGGAATATTTAAGGTGGAATGCGAGTTTGGGGGGAGTTTGAAAACCACTGCTCTCGGCTATTTTAATGATCCTCTGGATAGAATTCCGGTCTGATGCTTTGAAGCTACCATACCACACAATGACGTGGCCAGACAGAACACACTCAATTGTGCTCGTGCCCTCCTCAGTCGCCTTAGAAAGTGTAGGCGCTGTTGCATCAAGGGCAGATCAAAGTAATCAATTGATGCCAATTAAGGAGCAAGACAAAGAATATTAAATCAATTAATTGAAGAACGGCTGATTTCCTAGCAATCCCATTCATCTGTGTGAGGCTGGAGGACTCTGTTCCAGTCACTGATCAATTATTATTGATAACTCTGATGCATTGCATTGATTTGTGGTAGATTTCACATTTTGGTTTATGCTCATGTAGTTTGTGCATAAACTTGAGGAAAATCTCTCCTCAATGAAACTTAACCCAAACTCAATCCATTCTACTGACTGCACCCCAAGCAGAACTCAACATCACTGTTCGATTAAAATTCAATGAAGCTCCAGATTTTAAAAAAAACAAGCTTTTATTACATTTCTTTCAGTAATGCAGAACAAACACTAGAAGAACTGGCAGGGTTTACAATTATATTTATTACTTTTTTATTTTAAAAATGGCAGGTTATATCAACTATAGCTGCTTTTCTATGATCATTAGAGCCAGAAAGTTACAAGCTTGCTTCTACAGTAAAGCAATTGCCCTTTATTCTCCTTTAAATTGCTTTCCCTACTGTGGATAATCATAAACAAAAACATGGAAGGCTGCTGAAGGTGACATAGTATTAGCATAATCTATTCTGATTAAATTTTATTAGAAATATTGCATTAGTCCCTCCTTTGAACCTTTCCACTTTGACTGGAATGTTAACCCTGTGGTAGATTTGCTTACACCACACTGTCAGCTCTCTCCAATATTCTCCAGTCCCATGAGACTTCTTGTAGGATAGATTGAAATAGAGAGGCCCATAATACAATTAGGTTGAATTGCAAACGTTCTGAACTTTGTTATTCAAAGACAAAGAAAATACATGAATAAACAGACTCTACTTTTCCACAAAACATTTTTCATGACTGGTAGAACCAAATCATACTACTTTCCTCCAAACTCTTGCAGACCAAAAAGTAATACATGTCTGAAACACTGATGATATGAATGCATTTGAACAGAAGTATGGCCAGCTGTTACAGCCTTTGCAAAAGACATGCCCGACAGATGGAGAATCTCAGTTCAAATGTCCTAGCCCAATAAGCAACGCTTTGGTGCTAGCCTTCTGCTCTTTACAGTTTATAGTGACGGAAGGGGAGTATGGACAATGTAAGTAAGCAAAAGACAACATATCAGAAAAAAATAACAAGCAACTGAATTAAAGTCCATTTCACTTTGTTAAAAAAAAATTGTGAGTTTTAACACGATGGCCCTGCATTTCCAAATACCACCTGAAATCTTGGGGAAGTAAATGTTTTCTCTTCTCATCATCAATCAGACTGTCTGCTTATGCTGTGTACTGAATCATGTATCTTAATTTTTAAATAAATCAGAAAACTTTATTTTCTTTTGCACTCCACTGCTTACACTGGTTCCATATCCACCAAATACCCTCTGGTGCCACAACCACATTGCCATTCAGGAACACTACGTCATGATCGCAGCATCTTTTGAAAGCTCTGCAAAAATGAAAGGGAGGAAGTAAAACTGCATCTCTAATAAAATAACTTGCAAACACAGTAACAACTTCTGTACAAAGTGAAGGGAGGAAAGTTTAGTAGAAGCATCAAGGCTAAGTTTTTTTTTACACAGAGTTGTAGGTGCTTGGAATGCATTGCCTGGGGTGGTAATGGAGGCTGGTGCAACAGGAGAATTTAAGAGATTCTTAAGCCCCTTTCACACTTGCAAGTGATCCCAGGAATCAAATGCCAATTGGCCTTTAAAGATGCAAGCGTGAAAGCAAATTAAGCTCAACGCTGGCGTCAGATGACATCATCTCACGGCGGGGATTGACAGCCTCAACCCCTAGTACAATCCCCAGCGCCTGCATACGCCAGCGTTGCAATCAGGCAAGCGTGAAAGGGGTAATTGCATTGTGAGATTGAAATGACCCAAATTTTAGTGTGAGTGCAGGAATAAAAGATTAAAATGAAGGTATAAACTTTGCCATGGGAAAGTCGCAGTGGTGGGTGGAGGGGGGGGGGGGGGAAGCGAGAGAGAGAGAGAGAGAGAGAGAGAGAGGAAATAAATAGCCAATAAACAACAATGAATAGCAATAGCGGAGAATTTTTAAACAGTGTGAGAAAATTGGTAGCGCTATAGCGCACAATTTATAAAGACGGTGGGGAAAAAAAAGCAATGGCGGACCTGACTTCCCAGAATGCCATGCAGCAGAGAAACCCCTCTATGAATACTCCATGTACGCAGCCAGGCATACAGCTCTTTCTCTGCCTCATGGCAATCTGGGACGGCAGGTCCGCCATCGCTTTTTCCCAATGTATTTATAAATTGTACACGATAGTGCTAGCAATTTTCCCACACTATATAAATTGTGCACTATAGCGCTACCAACTTTCCCACGCTGTTTAAAAACTGTCCACTATTACTATTTATTGCTCGCACTTTCCCACGGTCCCTTATAAAGGTTTATATAGGTTGGCACAACAACAAGGACTGAAGAGCTCATACTGTGCTGTACATAAAGCTTAATTATGTTATAATTAGGTATGATTAATTTTGTTCAAATATAAGATCATAATACATTGATGAGGATTTAGAGCAGGTCCACCATCACTCGATGCATCATGTTGTCACCGGTAGAAGGTAGAACAGTCCTAACCCCGGGGATGGCTCCTTGCAAGTGTGAAAGCGTTCAGTGTCCCAGTTAGGAGTGGTCAAGTGTGAAAAGCCAAACCCCCATTCCTATCCTGGGACACTGAACAGCCAAATCTAGTGGGATGCAAATGTGAAAGGGACTACTGACAGGCACATAGATGAAAGAAAAAGAGGGTTATGAAGTAGGGAGAGTTTAGTTTTTTTTTTAGTAGATATATATATATGAGGCACCTGCAAGCTCACACCAAGACACAAGAGAAACTTGTCCGTGAACTACTCTTTGCAGACGATGCCGCTTTAGTTGCCCATTCAGAGCCAGCTCTTCAGCGCTTGACGTCCTGTTTTGCGGAAACTGCCAAAATGTTTGGCCTGGAAGTCAGTCTGAAGAAAACTGAGGTCCTCCATCAGCCAGCTCCCCACCATGACTACCAGCCCCCCCACATCTCCATCGGGCACACAAAACTCAAAACGGTCAACCAGTTTACCTATCTCGGCTGCACCATTTCATCGGATGCAAGGATCGACAACGAGAGAGACAACAGACTCGCCAAGGCAAATAGCGCCTTTGGAAGACTACACAAAAGAGTCTGGAAAAACAACCAACTGAAAAACCTCACAAAGATAAGCGTATACAGAGCCGTTGTCATACCCACACTCCTGTTCGGCTCCGAATCATGGGTCCTCTACTGGCATCACCTACGGCTCCTAGAACGCTTCCACCAGCGTTGTCTCCGCTCCATCCTCAACATTCATTGGAGCGCTTTCATCCCTAACGTCGAAGTACTCGAGATGGCAGAGGTCGACAGCATCGAGTCCACGCTGCTGAAGATCCAGCTGCGCTGGGTGGGTCACGTCTCTAGAATGGAGGACCATCGCCTTCCCAAGATCGTGTTATATGGCGAGCTCTCCACTGGCCACCGTGACAGAGGTGCACCAAAGAAAAGGTACAAGGACTGCCTAAAGAAATCTCTTAACTATATAAGAAATTGAAGGAATATGGAGAAGTGTCGGGATACAAGATAAACGTAAATAAAAGTGAAGCAATGCCTATGAATAACGCGGATTTCTCAAAATTTAAGGAGGAATCCCCATTCAGATGGCAAACGCAGGCAATAAGATACCTAGGTGTGCAAATAAACAAAAATCTAGGCCAATTATATAAACGCAATTACAATCCACTAATGAAAAAACTACAGGACGATTTAGAGCATTGGAAAGAGCTACCACTAACACTGATAGGAAGGATAAACTGTATTAAAATGAACATTTTTCCAAGGATACTATACTTATTTCAGGCATTGCCAATACAACTGACAGAAAAATTCTTCAAAGAGTTAAAGAAAATAATAAGGAGATTTTTATGGAGAGGGGGGAAACCGAGGATAGCACTAGACAAATTAACAGAATGGTATAAACAAGGAGGCTTACAATTGCCAAACTTCAAAAATTATTATAGAGCCGCACAATTAAGGTACCTATCAGATTTTTATCAAACAAGGGAAAAACCAGACTGGACGAGACTAGAATTAGATAAAATAGGGGAAAAGATACCTGAACACATATTATATAAATGGGACGAAAAATTGGTACAACATAGAACTTCTCCAGTATTACACCATCTCCTCAATATATGGAAGAAGATACATGTAGAAAGAAATAAAATAAATTACCAAATACCAAAACTAATATTGACGCAAAATAAGCTACTCCCTTTTACAATAGACAACCTTGCCTTTAGAAAATGGGAAAAAAAAGGGATTAAAAGAATAGAAAATTGTTTTTCAGGAAGTAGATTCTTATCCTTTGAACAAATGAGAGATAAGTACAATATAACGGGAGATACAGCGCTGGCATATTACCAACTGAGATCCTACTTGAAAGATAAATTAGGAAGCAACTTGAGTTTACCAGAGGGAAGTAACCTTGAATATGTGATTACAGATACAATGTTAATCAAAAGATTTATAAAAAATATGTATATTAAACTGCAAGAAAAGGAAAATGAGGAAACAAATGGTAAAACTAAACAAAAATGGGAACAAGATTTAAATATAAAGATAAAAAAGGAAACATGGGAGAAGTTATGCTCTGGAACGATGAGAAATACAATAAATACGAGGCTGCGTATGATACAATATAATTGGTTACACAGACTATACATTACACCGCAAAAGTTAAATAAATGGGACCCAACAGTATCTGATAGATGTTTTCGATGTAAAAAAGAAAGGGGAACAACAATTCATGCAATCTGGACATGTGAGAGAGTAGAAAAATTTTGGGATGATCTCAATCAGATATTAAATAAAATAACAGAAAACAATATACCAAAGAATCCAGAGATCTTTCTCCTAAGTAACATAAAAAATAAAGAATTTGGAATTGACTTGGAGGATGCACAAAAAAGATTTGTTAAGATAGCCCTAGCTGTAGCAAAAAAATGTATTATGTCAACCTGGAAATTGGAAGATAATTTGAAAATACAACAATGGTATATAGAAATGAATAAATGTATTCCATTAGAAAAAATAACATATAGTTTAAGAAATAATATTGAAATATTCGAACAAGTATGGGAGCCTTACATTAAATACAATAGCGAAAACCTACCGGGAACAAACATTACCTAAGTTGATGGAAGGAGAAGAGAAGAAAAAAATGGACTCAGTAGAATTTCTGGTGTATTTTTGTTGAATGACAACATTGTCTAACTGAATTAATGCAACCTAGATTGTATAACTAAAATGGATGAGAGGGGGGAGGGATGGGGGGGTGGCTTGGGAGGAGGGAGGGGGGAGGGAGAAAAAGTCACTGTAAATGTGTGGAAAAGAAAAAGTGTATATCATGGCTATTGTGATTTATGGTGTGAAAAATAAAAAATTAAAAAAAAAAAAAAAAAAAAAAAAAAAAGAAATCTCTTGGTGCCTGCCACATTGACCACCGCCAGTGGGCTGATATCGCGTCAAACCGTGCATCTTGGCGCCTCACAGTTCGGTGGGCAGCAACCTCCTTTGAAGAAGACCGCAGAGCCCACCTCACTGACAAAAGGCAAAGGAGGAAAAAACCCAACACCCAACCCCAACCAACCAATTTTCCCCTGCAACCGCTGCAACCGTGTCTGCCTGTCCCGCATCGGACTTGTCAGCCACCAACGAGCCTGCAGCTGACGTGGACATTTACCCCCTCCATAAATCTTCGTCCGAGGTCACCACAATATTGTGGGCTGAACAGCCTGTACTGTGCTATAATATTCTATGTTCAAGGAGAACAAGGGCAACAAGATTCTGGGCATGTTATTAGCCACAGGTTTCTTTCTAATTCATGTGGCATCTCAGCTTGAAAAGTCATCAACACAATCTAAATTTTGTTACTTCCTCATCAATAGCACTGTAGCAGCACCTTCACCAAAATGACTGTAGTGGTTCAAAGTCGCAGCTTATAACCACCTTTTTTGGTTGCAATTGGGGAGTGGAAGAAAAATGCTTAATTTGATAAAGGTGCCCAAAACCTATAAGTGAAGAAATGGAAAATATAAAGAATACCATCCTTACAGGCAATGAAGTATTTTTGAAGTGCATTCATTGTTCTAATGTACAAGAGCACACAGACAAGAATGAAGAAGTAAACTGTTGCAGTGGTATTGCTTGATGGATAAATTTGCTGGGAGCTGAAACTGACATGGATAGTTTTAAAAAACAGCTCTTTTGACTTAGTGGCATTAACAGTGAAACAAAACACTTATGTATGTCGCTGTTACCACTAGAATTGATATTTTTTCTTGATTCATTTTTTGAAAACCATTCCATGGCTTCTTCTATGCACATCTCTGGAAATTCTTCCAGCTTTACAATCTTCTGCAATCACCAGACTCTTAACTACTCTACACATACCCAATTTTGAATATTCCACTGTCAGCTGCCTAAACACTCATATTCCTACCTCTGTACCATCCATTTACTTCTTCTAAATGCTCATTAAGCTAATGCTTGGTGTAGGTTTAGAGCACCTTCAGCATTAAATATTGTTCAATTAATGCTCCTGAAGGACTATTTGAAAATTTACTATATTAAAGATAAATTATTGTTTTCCCTGAAGAATTCTTAATTGTGTCAATTGTATTTTTACAGAACATGACTTGAGAATAGGCCCTTTTTTAGAGGGGGAAAAAAAGTGAACATAAAGACAGAGATTCTCCATCTTTACATCACTGCACTTACCTTCATAAAAGGACCAAAGAAGGACTGACTGTTTGAACTTGCTCCAGCTTCCAACCGCCCTTGGGCGGGCGTAACAGTGAGAGATAGAGTGAAGTCGCTCCAACTCCTCTATAAAATGCCGCTGAAAGCGGCTACAAAGGAGAAGGCTGATGAAATGACGATGAGTCAGCCTGCGACCCAGGAGTGCAATTTTTTATTTAAAATCATAAGGTTAAATAGAGGCTATTACATTGTGCAGGGATCTGCCTGTGCCCTAAGACTGCTTGCACAGATCTCCACTAGGGCTCTTACCTGCTCTTCAGTTGTCATTTTTGAGTTAAGGCCACTTTCCCTTCTCATTGCACAAATTTGACATCATAGTGGTGGGTGGCGCAACTGCACCTCTTGCCTACCTCCTTCAGCTCTGTATAGAGGTGCTGCGGGATCTGCCTTTAGGTCACCATAAAAGATAAAATTGCCTTTTCTTTTAACTTGAGTCAAGTGTAATGCAGTGTTTCACCATAAAAAGGCCTAATGATTGCATTTCAACTTTCTGCCAATGGATGGCAGGTTTATTTGCATTGGATGCCATCATTATTTTGCCTTAAATTGATTACGATATTAACCAAAATACTTCAACCTTCACGTCCGGCTTTAAGCCAATTGGACCAATTGCTCTCAATTGGGCCCCGCGCCAGGGAAATACAGCTGCCTAACCTTTTATCCGGGATCTTTGGGACCAGACACCTGGTGATGTTCGGAATCTTCCAGATTTCGGAATCATTTTGATTTCAGTCCCTTTAAGCCCGCCTGCCCAAGTCGTGCTGCTGTCTCTCCCTCCCTCCCTTGCCCACCCAAATCGCACAACTGTCTCTCTCCCATTCGCCTGAGTCGTGCTGCCATCTCCCCCTCCTCGTCCGCCTGAGTCGTGCTGCCGTTTCTCCCCCTCCCCACCCACCCAAATTAGTCACGCTGCCATCTCTCCCCCATCCCGTACCAGTGCCAGGGGAATGGGCCTCTTCTCGGTTCCCTGGCACTGGCACAGTGGTTTCAGCTACTTGGGAGATTATGGGTAGTGGTGACGTCTATTTACCTTGGCTGTGAACCTGGGGCCCTGCAAAAATTGTTTCCTATTCGGCCCCATAGCTCCTAAGGCTGGCCCTATCAACCTTGTTTCCCTTGGTTGGTGAGTCCAGAACAAGTGGGCACAATCTTAGAATTATAGGGTACCCATTTAAAACAGAGATGAGGAGAAATTTCTTTAGCCAGAAGGTCATGGATTTGTGGAATTCATTGCCACATATAGCTGTGGGGGCCTGATCAATGGGGGAGTTTAAGGAGGAGATTCATTACTAGCTAATTAGTCAGGTATCAAGGGATATGGGGAAAAAAGCTGGAAATTGGAAATAGATGTGAGAATGGTTTAGTGCATGGTGGAGTGGCAGAGCAGACTCGATGGGCCAAATGGCCTACTTCTGTTCCTTTATCTTGTGAACCTCCAGTTGGTGCAATACATCAACTACATAAGAGAAGCATCGAGTGTGACACAACACAAATGTGGTTCTCTGATGTGTCTAAGCAGATAACAAGATGCCCTGATGGGCAAAGAACCATTTCACAATGACTTATTTCTAGTTTCCTTGGTAATTTATTCTCTTTGCTTCCTTTCTTATTCGAGGAATGATGACCAACTACTTTAAGCATAATTCAATAAAAGCCAAAATGTTTGGCCTGGAAGTCAGCCTGAAGAAAACTGAGGTCCTCCATCAGCCAGCTCCCCACCATGACTACCAGCCCCCCCCACATCTCCATCGGGCACACAAAACTCAAATCGGTCAACCAGTTTACCTATCTCGGCTGCACCATTTCATCAGATGCAAGGATCGACAATGAGATAGACAACAGACTCGCCAAGGCAAATAGCGCCTTTGGAAGACTACACAAAAGAGTCTGGAAAAACAACCAACTGAAAAACCTCACAAAGATAAGCGTATATAGAGCCATTGTCATACCCACACTCCTGTTCGGCTCCGAATCATGGGTCCTCTACTGGCATCACCTACGGCTCCTAGAACGCTTCCACCAGCGTTGTCTCCGCTCCATCCTCAACATCCATTGGAGCGCTTTCATCCCTAACGTCGAAGTACTCAAGATGGCAGAGGTCGACAGCATCGAGTCCACGCTGCTGAAGATCCAGCTGCGCTGGATGGGTCACATCTCCAGAATGGAGAACCATCGCCTTCCCAAGATCGTGTTATATGGCGAGCTCTCCACTGGCCACCGTGACAGAGGTGCACCAAAGAAAAGGTACAAGGACTGCCTAAAGAAATCTCTTGGTGCCTGCCACATTGACCACCGCCAGTGGGCTGATATCGCCTCAAACCGTGCATCTTGGCGCCTCACAGTTTGGCGGGCAGCAACCTCCTTTGAAGAAGACCGCAGAGCCCACCTCACTGACAAAAGGCAAAGGAGGCAAAACCCAACACCCAACCCCAACCAACCAATTTTCCCCTGCAGCCGCTGCAACCGTGTCTGCCTGTCCCGCATCGGACTTGTCAGCCACAAACGAGCCTGCAGCTGACGTGGACTTTTACCCCCTCCATAAATCTTCGTCCGCGAAGCCAAGCCAAAGACAAAGACTCATGTTTGGCAATGATTGGTGTTTACACATTACAGCGGATTCAAAAACATACCAATTACTAAGAATGTAAGGCAATGCCAAACCCGTAGGAATGATTTTTTTTTAAATTACTCTGCAGTTTTAAAAGTTCTGGGGGAATGGTCAATGATAGTTGGGGGAACGTACAGTTGGAATTCCAACAGCCAGGCACAAATCCCATTTAACCTTTTTTTTTCTACATTCCTTGCCCTTCAGAAACTAGTAAATTTGAGAATATATATTTCTTGGGCACACTTTGCACACTGTACACTCCTGATCTGATGTACAATACCTGGAATCTGCCTTTTCAGGACAAAGACTGGATAGCAAGGTATTAAAAGGATTCTGTCCTTGCAGGATCTTTTATTCAGCAATTCTTTCCTCCAAGACATGCATCTTGCTGTCATAGCATTCCATGAGCACTGGATGATCCTCACCACTGCTCTCAAAACGACCACAAAAGGTATTGTGGACTGAAAGAGATCATTTACATGAAATATTCTTCTCGTCACTCTTCAATCTTCTCAGCAAGATGTTCACTTTTGCGATGAGCCAGCATACAGGAGGCAGATAAACTAGGTTGTACTCACAACAGCCTCACACTCAGTGTCACCAAGACCAAGGAGATGATTGGAGACTTTTAGGGAGAAAAAAAAAAACCAGAGGCGCACAATCCAGTGATCATCGGTGGAACCAGAAGTGGAGAGGGTTAACGATTTGAATTCCGAGGACTCTCTATCTTGGAGGACCTTGCCTGGACCCAACATACTCGTGTCATTGTGAAGAAAGCACATCAGTGCCTTTGCTTCCTCAGAAGTTTGCCGAGGTTCATTATATCATTGCAAACCTTGGCAAACTTCTACAGAGGTGTAGTGGAAAGTGTGCTGCAACATGGTGTGATACTGTGGCACCAATACTTCTGAGTTGAAAGCCCTGCAAAAGGTAGTGGACACAGCGCAAGACATCATAGACAAAATTCTCCCCACCTTTGAGAAAATCTACATGGGATGCAGCTGTCACATTACAGCAGCAATCATAAAGGATCCACACCACTCAGGACATGATCTGTTTTCACTGCTGCCATCAGGAAAGAGGTATAGGTTCCACAAGACTTGTACCAGTAGATTCAGGAACAGTTACTACCCTTCCACCATCAGACTCCTGAACAACATTCTGAGAGGCTCATTTAATTACTCTTTGCACATTCACAAGATATCGGCCTATCTGGTCTGCTCTACCATTTAATCATGAGTGATCCTTATCACTCAACCCCATTCCCCGGCCTTCTCCCCATAACCCTTGATGTCCCAACTAATCAAATACCTGTCAATTTTTGTCTTAAATACAGCCAATGACCTCACTTCCGCTGCCGCCTGTGGCAACAAGTTCCATAGACTCACGACCCTCTGGTTAAAGAAATTTCACTGCATTTCAGTTTTAAATTGACGCCCTTTTATCCTGAAATTGTGGTTTCTTGTCCTAGATTCCCTTACCATGGGAAACAACTATGTCACATCACCTCTGTTCAGGCTTTTCAGCATTTGAAATATCTCTGTGAGGCCCCCCCTCATCCTTCTGTACTTCGAGTACAGTCCAGGAGCCAACAAATGTTCCTCATATGCTAACCCTTTCATTTTTGGGATCATTCTAGTAAATCTTCTCTGAACCCACTCCAATGTTAGCACATCCTTTTTCAAATATGGCAGCCAAAACTGTACACAGTACTCCATGTGAGGTCCCACCGTCTCCCTATAGAGTCTCATCATTACATCTCTACTCTTGTATTTTATTTCTCTAGAAATGAATGCAACATTGCATTTGCTTTCTTCACTGCCGACTCAATCTGGTTAACCTTTGAATTTTCTCCCTATCTAAATATTAGTCTGCCTATCTATTTTTTGTCCTAAAATGCATGTCAGTACATTTCCCAACATTGTATTTAATCTTCCATCTCTTTGCCCATTTTCCTAATCTATCCAAGTCTCTCTGTAGCCTTTTCATGTCCTCAGCACCACAGATTTTGGTGTAATTGTAAATTTAGTCACAATGTTATCTATTCCATTATCCAAATCATTTATAGATACAATGTAAAAAGAAGCAGTCCCACAAGTAACAGGCAATCAACCTCATAGATCCCCTTATTCCCACTCTGTTTCCTGCCTGTTAACCAATGCTCGACCCATGCTAGTATCGTTCTTGTAATTCCATGAGCTCTCATCTTGTTAAGCAGCCTCATACGTGGCACCTTATTGAAGGCCTTTTGAAAGTCTAAGTACATAACATCCACTGCTTCTCCCCTATCTATCCTGTTTGTTATCTCCTCAAAAAATTGCAGTAGGTTTGTCATACATGATTTTCCTTTAAGGAAACCATACTAATTTGGACCTATCTTGTGATGCTTCTCTAGGTACTCTGTAACCTCATCTTTGACAATTAATTCCAACATCTTCCCAACCACTGACATCAGACTAATAGGTCTACAGTTTCCTTTCAGCTGCCTCCTTCTCTTCTTAAATAACGGAGTGACATTCTTCAATCAGATTATTCTTCAATCAATTATTCTTCAATCCTCTGGAACCATGACAGAATCTATTGATTCCTGGTAGATCATTATCAATGCCTCCACAATTTCTGCAGGAACCTCCTTTGGAACTTGAGGGTGCATTCCATCCAGTCCAGGAAACTTATCTACCTTTAGACCATTTAGCTTCCCAATTACCTTCACTCTCGTGATTTTGACAGCACTCACTTCACTTACCAGAGACCTTTGGAGTCAGGTAAGCTACTAATGTCATCTAATGTGAAGACTGATCCAAAATATTCATTCATTTCCTCTGCCATCTCCTTGTTTCCCATTACAATCTATCCTGTGTTATTTTCCTAATGGTCCTATGTCTACCCTTGACTCTCTTTTGCTTTTTATATCATTAAAAATCTTTTTGAAGATATTATTTGCTAAGCTCCTTTCATAATTTCTCTTTTCCTTCCTAATCACCTTCTTAGTTGGCTTCTCTAAGTTTTTAGAAGTTTCCCAATCTTCCATCTTCCCACTCATTTTTGCTTCTTTGTATTACCTCTCTTTTGCTTTTACTTTGGCTTTAACTTCACTCGTCAGCCACAATTGTCTCAATTTTTCCATTCACATCTTTCTTTCCTTTTGGTATGTACCTGTCCTGCACTTTCCTCATTTTTTTTTGCAAAAATTCCAGCCATTGCTAATCTGCTATCTTCCCTAATAGGGTGTTTTCCCAATTGACTTTGGCCAGATCCTCTCTTGTGTGACTGTAATCTCCTTTACTCCACTGAAAGGTCGACACATTGGACCTTAGCCTTTCCTTTTCAAATTTCACACTGAACTCAATTATATTGTGATCTCTGCCTCCCAAGAATCCCTTTACTTTAAGCTCTCTAATCACCTCTGGTTCATTACATAGCATTCAATTCAAAAAGCTGATCCCCTGGTGAGCTCATCAGCAAGCTGCTCCAAAAAGCCATTCTGTAGACATTCCACAAAATCTCTCCTGGGATTCTGTACCCACCTGACTTTTCCAATCTACTTTTATGTTAATGTCCCCCATGATTATTATAACTTTGTCCTTCTGACATCATTTTTTATTTCCTGTTGTATTTTGTAGTCCACATCCCAGCTGCTGTTTGACTCTTCCTTGACTCAACCCGTAAGAATTCTACCTCTTCTGATCCTATGTCAGTTCTTTCCAATGATCGGATATTGTTGTTTACCAGCAGAACTATGCCACCCCCTCTGCCTACCTGCCTATCCTTCCAATACATCGTGTTCCCTTGGACGTTCAGCTCTCAATGACATCTATCCTTTAGCCACGACTCAGTAATGGGCACAACATCTTACCTCCAATCTGTAACTGTATTACAAGATTATTCACTTTGTTTTCATTGCTGCATGCATTTAAGTATAATATCTTTAGATCAGTTTTTGAATTCTCTGTGCCTTTGGTTGCAATTTTGTCCCATCACCTTGCAACACACTATTGTTCATTTATTTCTATTTTGCCATTCATCAGCTCCATGCAAAATTAGTTCAAATCTTCCTTAAAAGCCATGTTAAACATGCCTACCAGGACAATATTTATGACTGAATATTTTTTCTGTATTGCAGTTTTTTTTTACATTTCTTTCTTTGTTTACACTTCTCTCTTTTGTATATATATTTTTTCTTGAGTATAGTTTACAGTTATCGATAAATTCTGTCTGAACCACAGGAAAGAGAACCTCAGGTTTGTATGTGATATCATGTATGTACTCTGACAATAAATTATACTGTTAAACTTTAAAGACATATGCTCCTAGATTGCATGGGATGATAAACTGAAACAATATCAAAGACTGTAAAGTAAAAAGAAATCAGAAAGATTTAGAAAGATAGAATGCCTGAAATCCAAAATTTGCCTTTGAGAGCATAAATCCACGTGTTTAACTGGACCTAAACTTCAAACCTAATACATAAAGTATCAACATAATTATATTATAAAACACCACATAAATACAAAAATTATATTGCACCACTTGAAGCTCAAACATGATTTGAAGGTGACACCTCATTCTGATATATGATCAGCATCAGATAATTTGACCAGAGGAAGCATTAGCGTCCAGTCCAATACTATACTAGATCAAGTCACACATGCATTATGCTGATTTTTCCATTTTCACAGCCATGATCTTTTTTTTTAAATTTAGAGATACTGCATGGTAAAAGACTATTCTGACAGGGGCTACGCATAGCCATGGGCTACGCTGTCCAAATGCATTCATGTGACCAATTAACCTAACGACCCTGTTCTTCTTTGGAAAGGAAGAGGAAACTGGAGCACCTAGACCCATATGGACACAGTGAATGTACAAACTCCTTACAGATATTGTTGGATTCAAACCTGGGTTGCTTGCACTATAATACCGTTGTACTAATGCTATGCTAAACGTGCCACCCAAGTTATTATTAATTTAATAACTACATTTTAGTTGGCTCAGCATCAGAACATTTACCCATATTGGGTTCTGGGAATCACATATTTTCTCAGCTATTTTCTCCCTTTGTTGAATGATGGCATTTGCTGTTTTCTCTAAAGTACAAGTTGGTATCATTTGTATAAATGTGAGCTGTTGATATTGTTGTTGTTGTTTGCTATTAGCGAGTTACTCATCCAGAGTTCACAAAATGGCATTTGGAAGGGTGTTAAGGTCAAGTTTTATGTTTGCCAAAAAAAATGTAGATCTATATTATTGGTACAATAGAACCTAAGGTTGTCCAATATTATGGCCTAAGATTTGTAGATTAAATCCACTGAGCCTATAGCACAGCCATTCTTTAAGTTACTATTCCTTTACTAAACTTCTATGTCAAAACAATGATTCTCTCTGTTAATTTGTAAGTAACATATATTTCGGTGTACAAGTCAAGTGGGGAAAGCCAAAAAAAGGAGGGTGACTTATATGCCAGATATACTTTTGAGACCTTTTCTTTCTTCTTCTTTGGCTTGGCTTCGCGGACGAAGATTTATGGAGGGGTATGTTCACGTCTGCTGCAGACTCGTTGGTGACTGACAAGTCCGATGCGGGACAGGCAGGCACGGTTGCAGCGGTTGCAAGGGAAAATTGGTTGGTTGGGGTTGGGTGTTGGGTTTTTCCTCCTTTGTCTTTTGTCAGTGAGGTGGGCTCTGCGGCCTTCTTCAAAGGAGGTTGCTGCCCGCCGAACTGTGAGGCGCCAAGAGGCACGGTTGGAGGCGATATCAGCCCACTGGCGGTGGTCAATGTGGCAGGCACCAAGAGATTTCTTTAAGCATTCCTTGTACCTCTTCTTTGGTGCACCTCTGATTTGGTGGCCAGTGGAGAGCTCGCCATAGAACACGACCTTAAATTAAGCTTAAAATCTAATCCTCGCTTATATACAAGTCGACCCTTGAAAAACTGATTTGGTGTATAAAACGACCCTTGAAACACCAAGAAAAAACCTGACTGCGACAGATTTTCATTGAGATTTTTATTGAAAAAAACACAATTAGCACTCTTCAAAATCATTATCATCATCTGAAGCAAAGATGGCAGCAAACATATCTATGCACTCACTATTTAAACAGTCATCATATGGGTCCCAGTCTATATTTGATGAGGTGGCTTCAGTTTCATCATCAGTGTCCGACAATAAATCATATTCCGTGCCATCAATTGCACAAGAGATTCCGCACTTTTTAAACAATTTTAACACAGTCTCTACTTTAACTTTGTCCCATGCCTTGAGCACAAAATTACACAGCACATCAAGTGGTGCAGCATGCATTGCCCCACCTTTTGTAAATAACTTTTCTGCATTCAACTTCCATATATTCTATTTCTCATGCACATTTTCTTTGAATGGCTTGTTCAAGCAGACATTGAGAGGCTGCAATATAGACGTCAAACCACCCGGGATAACAGCCATGTAACTATTATTTATTATTAATCTACTTTTAGTGTTCTCATTTCAGTGGCTTCTAAACGTATCCCAGACCAGCAAATTCTGTTCTTTGTGTAAACCGCCTGCTGCCTGTTTCACACATTGTCTATCCATAGTTCTACACCATTTTCATCCATCCATCCTTTCATGAAAATGTACAAAAATATCTGCAGGGAATTTCATTTTCGGTTTAATTTTGCGTTTGAAGATTACTATGGGTCTTAACTTCGTCCCGTCAGCCATGCACAATAACACTATGGTAAACCTAGTCCTTTCATGGTCTGTGCTTGTGGTTTGCAGTTTTAAAACCTTTCCATTCCACTGTTATATTGCCTTTCATGTCAAAATTCATGGGGGTTTTGTCCATGTTTCCAATATTTGCAAATGCGAACTGTTTTTTTTTGCCACTTCCGTATAATAAACGGTGAAAACTTACAAATTTATGATCAAGATCTTTTGGTCGTTTCTGTGCAATTTTTGTTTTTTTGTCATACAAGATTTTTCCTGCTCATGAAATGACTGCACCAGCATACTGTAGCCTCAAAATCTTTACTGAGGTCTGGGTGCAAATGTTCTTATTTTATTTCGGGTGACTATGTTGCAATCTTGCCTCTGTTCACGTACCGATTCTGCAACGTGATTTTCCAACTCTGGCCAACGAGTGATTCTTTTTCTCAATGAACATGGCCTTTTTGGTATTTTTCTTAATGTATCTTCTTTCTTCCTCCATTCTCTTACCAATATCTCATGCCCATCAAATTATCTTACAGCAGCGCACTTGTTGGTTTCCTTGGCCATTTCTGGCACTTTCTACTTAAAACTCGCTTCATATTTGTCGATTGACCCTCCATGATAGCAATCACCAGCTAATGCCCAGCAGATCAATCTGCGTGATCTCTGGGGTGGTGGGTGGGGGGGGGGGGGGGAGAGTGGGGTCGAAGTATACGCCAGTCATCAGGCCTCGCAAGCATCGCTTGCTTTGGGGGTTGACTTATGCGCCAGTCAACGGGGCACCTCAGGCAGCCAGAAAATGGAGGTTGACTTACACGTCGGATATACCATAAAACCCTTAAAATGAGGCTGAAAAAGGGCGCCAACTTATACGCTGGTGGACGTACGGCGAAATATACATTATTTACTGTATTTCATATTCACCATATCATTAGAAATAAAGCTTATGTAAAAGGCTATTTTCATTTAAAAAATATTTAACAGGTATACCGGCACGGTTAACGTAATGGTTAGTATGTTCTCCCCAAGTGGGTGCGGGTTTTCCCTGGGGGCATCGGATTCCTCCCACCATTCAAAACGTATCGGGGATGTAGGTCAATCGGGTGTGACTGGGCTTGAAAGGGCCTGTTACTGTGCTTCATATCTAGTTTTTTTTTAATTGGATGCTTTTCAGTGAAGAACGTGTTTCTATTTGAATTAAAGGTTTTTTCCCCCCATGAGCAAATTGCTCACTTTTTTGCTCTCAAGCACAACATACTATGTAACAAGGTGAGTATATACCACATTCCCAGATTGCTTCCTTTCTTTCGATCAGAGATACACAGTAACTTGTTGAGTGTGATACAAGGGACTGACTGTTCTCAGTCAAAACAAGTACACAAGGCAACTCAAGTTAACTCAATTTGATTCAGCAGATCCACTGAAGAAAATTTTGTTTCATTGTTCAAAGTTGAAAATTTATGGACAGAGTACATACATGACATCACATACAACCCTGAGATTCATCTTTCTGCAGGCTAGGCAGAAATTCTACTTATTAGTTACTGTAAACTGTACAAGAAAAAGATATGTATACAAAACAGAGAAATGTAATAAAGAAAGAAATGTAAACTAACTGACGATGCAATAGATAAAAATAAATATACAGAAATAAACAGTGCAAAGTAAGAGTCCTTAAATGAGTCTGATTGAGTGTTGTTTAGGAGACTGATGGTGGAGGGGTAACAACTGTTTCTGAACTTGGTGGTATGTGTCTTGTAGCACTGATGCCTCTTTCCTTATGGCAGCAGCGAGAACAGAGCATGTCCTATGTGGTGTGGATGCTTGATAATTGCTGCTGCTTTTTGACGGCAGCGCACCATGTAGATTTTCTTGATGGTAGGAAGGGTTTTGCCTGAGATGTACTGGGCTGTGTCCACTACAATTTGCAGGGCTTTCCACTACACGTCTGTAGAAGTTTGCCAAGATTTCCAATGTAATAGTCCATAGAGCATTTCTGTTACTGCAGAAAGAGGAGACCAAATGGCCTTCTTTATGGAAACAAGCTGCTTTGCCTTATTAATTGTTCCTCGATGAGTCCCAATAAGAAATGTGCGTCTGAATTTAGCTCAGCTGTGATACTCCAATGCTTGAACAGCCAGTTTGCGTTCACTTCTAGGCACCTAGACAAAGGAAGAGCTGTTTGATTTCAACTATCAGAATAACATCTTGGTCCATGCTCTTTACAAGAAGAGAAAATTAAAATGTTTCTGAAGAATTAGTTAACCATTAATTTGCATGTTGAGTTTAAACTGTGGCAACACTGCACTTTCACTGTCTTTAAAATCTAATACTGTAGAAAATGAACGCATCAAAACAACAGCAATTATTGGGGTGTTTCATAGATAATTGTCAGAATGTTAACATTAGAATTGAGTTTATTTATCAATCATCTTCTCACCTTTCTCCTTTTTCCATAAATTTTGTTATGTGATCAAAGTTCAATGTCATGAAGTCAGGATCTTACTTTGAAGAAACTATATTCATATGCATTAATACTAAAATCAGAAGAAATTAATTCAACCAGGGTTGCAATTTTGAACAATTCTGTCATTGTCAGATTATTTCGAATAATAGTTTTTACATTGTCATGTACCATAATTTCTTGGAAGACCCCTGGAAAGCACCTATTTTGAGGGCAAAGTCATCACTTTCTCAAATTTTCTGTTAAATGCTTAATTGCCCTTTTACTTGCTTACCTGCTAATCATAAAATATGGCTTGAACAAATTATATTTTCATGAAGCGAATTTTAATTAAACAGACCATTACTTACATGCTTATGTGGAGAGGGAGGTGCATCAGGAAAATACTTTGAAAGTCTCCTAATCTCCATTAAAAATGGCACTGAACTGACACACTCAGTTCCATGGGTGCCGACACCTTGCTGTTACTTTTGTCAATTGTATTCATATCAAATGTGTACTTTTGCAAATCTAGACAGGCAATACCAGTTAAGTACAGATTTCATAATCCTGGGTAAATGCATATCTTCAAGCATGAGAGAGATATTTAATAGGTATCATCTGGATGCAAAATCATTAACAATTTTCCTTTCTCTTGCAGGAACGGCAAATAGCAACAATGTGGACAATCATTATTTGCAATGATCAACATCACCATGCACAACACAAAGTAGTTTTGAACCAAAAAACATGGGATCCTACAGTTCAATTGCCCACTCATTCTTCAGGGGAGGAATTACAGATTCTTATCATTCATTTCTGTGAACATTTGATTCAGACATAAAATGTCAGCAACATTGATCAATTATTGAAAGCATTGTATGGAGTGATCACATTTAATGGAAGTGTATGCTCTCAAGAAAAGTAATTGAGAATGGGGTTAGAGGTGGACACAGCACTATTAGGGTGCAAATGAGCAGCCTAACTGCAATTCAAGTTTATATTCCTGCTTTTACAATCTTGTATAGGTTGTCGAGCACTGGCAACAACCAGTCAACCAACAATTAGGCAGAACTCACCTTTGGCTATAACAGCAATGAAATAACTCCTGGAAACATTCACAATTGCTTTCTCTCTTCTTATATTGGACAGATCCAACAGTTTTGATTAGACATTGGGAACATACATTAACCAAAAGAATATAATCTTGAATAACCTGGAAGAACAATCTGCTAGAAATAAAATGTACAAAAAAAAGATGCTGGAAATCTGAAATCAAGAGAGGCAATGCTGGGAAGTCTATCCAATGGATGCCAATTATCGTGCTTAGTGTATCCAGTATTTTCTAATTTTATTGCAAATAATTTGCTGCCTTCCCAAACTTTACATAAACGAATGTAAATTTCTGATGTCATCTAAGTTTTAAAAAAATCCATCTCAAAGGTCTTTTTCCAAATGCACTAAATGAGTCTTTAGTTATCCTTGCAGATGCATCTTTAAACCTCAACATTTGAATCTTTCATTATTTCTACATTCATATTCTTCACCCAAATGCTATCCTCAAATGTCATCTTCATTTTATCTGTCTGCATCCCTTTGCTCTTTTCTCATGAATCACTTTCACACCTAACTTTGCATTAGCGGCAGGCATGTTTATGCTGCATTGAGTTTTCTCCTCTAAATCATTAACGTACATTGTTAATAGCTGAGAGCTCAGTATTGATTGCTATGGTACTCCACAACCTATTACAGACCTGTTTATTCCTACTCCATTTCCTCTCTTTCAATGATTCCTCTCTCCCTGCTAATAAGCCATTATTTTATCAGGGCCATAGGTTTTAAGAAAACGTTGTGTTAAAAAACGATTAGCATCCAGCGTGTGCAAGTACCAAGTAAAATCACAGAAATGGCAGAGGAACTCAGCGGGTCTTGCAGCGTTCATAGAAAATATATTAGTGACATTTCAGGCCTGAGCCCTTCTTCGAGGTATGAGTAAAAAGCAGGCAGGCATCTATATAAAGACTGGTGAAAAGGCTGAGGGGGAAGGGAAGAGGAGGAGTACAGACCAACAGACAAAAGGTGAGAATTGGATATGATAAAAGGTGAGAAATGATTGATGGAGAGAGGCTGAGACAGAGCTAGACAAAAGGAGACCTGGGGAAAGTTGGGAGGGTGTGACTAATGAAAACCAGAGAAATTAATGTTAATGTCATCCGGCTGCAGGGTGTCCAGATGAATATGAGGTGGTGTTCTTTTAATTTGTGTGTGGCCTCTGTTCAGCAGGGAATAAGACCGTGGACAGACATATCAGCAAGGAATGGGGTGTGAAATTGAAATGGGTGGCTATTGGAAGATCCACACTATTGCGGTGCACAGAGCTGAGGTGCTTAACATAGTGATCTTCCAGTTTGCAACCAGTCTCTCCAATCAGGAGTAATGGATACAGCAGATGACCCCCTGCAGATTCATAAGCAAAATGCTGCTTCACTTGGAAGGGCTGCCTGTGGCCCCAAAAGATGGTGAGGGTGCTGTAGGCACAGGTGGAGCACCTCCTGCAGTCACAGAGGTAGGTGCCTAAGGGGTGATTGGTGGGAAAGGAGGAATGGCTGAGGGAGCCATGGAGGGAACAGTCCCTGCAGAAGGCAGAGAGGACTATAGAACATAACAGCACAGAAACATGCCTCTTTGGCCCTTCTAGTCTGTGCTGAACCATTTTTTAGCCTAGTCCCAGTGACCTGCACCCAGTCCATAGCCCTCCATACCACTCCCATCCACGTACCTATCCAAAATTATTCTTAAATGTTAAAATTAAGCCTGCATTCATTACTTCATCTGGCACCATGTTCAACACTCCCTCCACTATGTGAATAAGTTCCCCATCATGTTCCCCCAAACGTTATTCCCTTCACTCTTAACCCATGTCCTCTGGTTTGTATCTCACTCACCTCAGTGGGAAAAGTGTATCTACATTTAATCTGTCTATCCCCATCTTAATCTTAAATACCTCTATCAACTCTCCCCTCATTCTTCTATGCTCCATGGAATAAAGTCCTACCTGTTTAACCTTTCCCTGTAACTCAGTTCCTGAAGTCTGGGCAACATCCTAGTAAATCTTCTCTGCACTCTTTCTATCTTATTGATATCTTTCCTGTAATTAGGTGACCAAAACTGCACACAATACTTCAAATTTGGCCTCATCGATGTCTTATACAATTCCTTTACGCAATACTTTGATTTATGTAGGCCAATATGCCAAAAACTCTCTTTACAAACTATCCACCTGTGATGCCACTTTCAGTATTCCCATGTCCCTGTCTACCGCACTCCTGTGCCCTACCATTCCCCGTGTGCGTCCTTTCTTGCTTTGTCTTTCCAAAATACAATATCACACACTTGCCTGCATTAAATTCCATCTGCCATTTTTCAGTCCATTTTTCCAGTTGGTCCAGATCCCTCTGCAAGCTTTGAAAACCTTCTTCGTTGTCCATAACACCTCTGAGCTTAGTGTCATCTGCAAATTTCCTAATCCAATTTACATTATCATCCAAATCAGTGATATAGATGACCAACAACAATGGTTTCAGCATCAATCCCTGAGGCACACCACTCATCACATACCTCCAGTCTGAGAAGCAATCATCCAACACTACTCTCTGGCTTCTCCCATCCAGCCATTGTCAAATCCAGTCTACTACTTAACCATGAATACCAAGCATCTGAACCCTCCTGACTAACCTCCTATGTGGGACCTTGTCAAAGGCCTTACTAAAGTCCACGTAGACAACATGCACAGCCTTTCTTTCATCAACTTTCCTGGTAACCTCCTCGATCTATCACACGCAAAGCCATGTTGACTATCCCTAATCAGTTTCTGGCTATTTAAATAATTGTATATCCAATCTCTTAGAACACCTTCCAGTAATTTACCTACTACTGATGTCACTGACCTATAATTTCCAGGTTATTTTTGGAGCCTTTTTTTTAAACTACAGAACAATGTAAGCTACCCTCCAATCCTCCGGCAACACATCATGCCAAAGGACATTTTAAATATTTGTGTCAGAGCCCCTGCAATTTCTACACTAGCCTCCCTCAAGGTTCAAGGGATTACCTTATCAGGCCCTGGAAATTTATCCACCCAGGAGAGAAGGGAAGATGCATCTGGTGGTGGGGCCATGCAACAAATGGCTAAAATGGCAGAGAATATGTTAGATGCAGAGGCTGGTGATGTGGTATCCAACCTTCTGGCCTATGCATCCAATCATTCCACTCTGTGCCAATTTGTACTCAGGTTCTACCTGTCTCCAGTTTTCCAAAGAAAGCTATTTTGCCATGAAAAGATTCCATTTATTGTAACTGTTCATTCCCATCTGCCCCTTCCAGATCAGTGTGCACAGGAGGACAGTAATGACAAAAAGTCAATCAGACAGAAGTCTGTACAGAATGTCCTTTGGGCAGTATGGGAAAAGGCAATGCTGTATCCTCTCAGTTGGCTCCCAAAACAGGCTGTCAAACTCATTGGGTAGAATGCCTCATCACCAAAACGTTCCAATGAGCACATTAATAGTGCTTGTCTGCTGATGAGATGTGTTACCTCCTCGCAGATTCTTTGTTGCTCAGGAGTCTCAAGGCAGAGGTCATTGGGATGAGACTATCATAAGGCCATTTCATGTCGGTCCTCCACCTTGAGACCGCCTACTGAGCGAATGGAAAAATGGGAACTTACCTTACAGCAGCAGGCCTGAAAGGCTGCTCCAGCATCCCATTCATATCCAGAGGCACCTCATAGCACCCTCCGGATCCGATGGAGGCGGGGTGACTGGTGCCGTAATGCCATCCGTCATAAAAATGCAGCCATTGCTCTGCCCAGAACAGTTCCAGCTGCGTGGGGGATTATGCATAGGAAAGCCTGCCATTGCTCTGTCACATTTTGAGCAACAGAGAGCGTCCCGGTGTGACTGTCCCAGCCTGCACTGGCCGCCCCCTGATGGTTCCCACTGCCCTACTGGCCCTGACAGTCCCCGCTGGCCTGATAGCCCCTGTTCACATCTATCGTTGGCCCTTGCTGCCCTGACGGTCCCCGCTGCCCCGATGGTTCCCGCTGGCCCCCGCAGACAGCTCCAGTTGGCCAGCCACCCCTGACTTGGAGGGAGAGGGGTGAGTGGGGAGATGGATCATGGGCTGATGTCATTATCAGCCCACCCCTAAACAGCCGCTTAGCACAATCAATAGAGGGCTGCGCTGCGGAGATTATCCCTCTCAGAGATGGGCTGGAATAAGCGGCTTGGAGATCAGCAAACTCCAAGACCTGGGAGCTAACACCTCATTGTGGAATTGGATTATGGATTTTATCACCTCCAGACCACAATCAGTGAGGACTGGTAAGAACTTCTTCTCCACAAAATTTGCATCAATACCAGAGCACCACAGGGCTGCATCCTTAGCCCCCTACTCTTCTAATTTTACATTTTTGACTGTGGCTGGGTATGACAAAAACACTATCAATTTTCCGATGATACCACGGCAGTGGGTTGTATAATAAAGAAAGGTGATAAGTCAGCATAGAGGAGTGAGACTGAAAACTTGGCTAAATGGAACACCAACAACAACCTTGCACTCAATGTCACCAAAACTAAGGAGCTGATTGTTGACTTCAGGAAAGAAAAGCCAGGGGTATACAATCCAGTGATCATTGGGGGATCAGAGGTGGAGAGGGTGAGTAAATTTAAGTTCTTGGGAGTCACTATCTCAGAGAATCTTTCCTGGACCAAACTCATCAATGGCACCATGAAGGAAGCACTCAGTGCCTCTACGTCCTTAGGAGTTTGCAGAGGTTTAGCATGACATCAGAAACCCTGGCAAATTTCTACAGAGGTGTGGTGGAAAGTGTGCTGACTGGCTGCATCATGGTCTGGCATGAAAACACCAGTACCTGAGTGTAAAGCCCTCCAAAAGAGTAGTGGACACAGCCCAGGATATCACAGGGAATGCTGCTGTTGGAGACCAGCAATCAGAGATGCCCACCACCCAGCACACACACCGTTCTCGCTTCTGCCATCAGGAAGAAGGTATAAGTGCCACAAGACTTGCACCACCAGGTTCAGGAACAGCTGCTACCCTCCACCATCAGACTCCTCAACGACAAACTCAGTCAGAGACTCATTTAAGGACTCGTGCACTTTATTGATTTTCTTTTTGTTCTCTCTGCATTGCACGATTTGTTTATATTCGTTATCTATTTACAGTTCTTTGTTTACATGTTTTACGCTGTGTACAGTTTATTTTTTGCACTACCATTAATGGTAATTCTGCCGTGCCTACAGGAATCTCAGGGTTGTATGTGATGTCATGTGTGAAGTGAACTCTAAATCTGAAATCCTGCTGAAAGATTCTCAACCCAATGAAAGGCACTCGTCTGCTCAAGATTTGCTGGTGTTCCAGTGCAAGGAGCCGCCCACAAATGAGTGACGTAGACTGCACACATCAAGGAGCAGGACTCTGTGCTGAAAGACACAATGAAGCTTGGTGCAATTACACCATAGCTCCCTGGAGAAAGGCCATGGTTTAGGGTTAACTGAATGGCTGCACTTAGTGTAAAAATTGCTCAAACTTATCAGTGATGGGATACTTGTAAAAGAAAAATTAATACAATATACTAATGTAATTATGGTAGACAAATGTAAAATGCAAGCCACATTAATGTTTTGTATTTATAAATTTTATGAAGTTCATCTTCATAAAAAAATGTAATCAAAGGACATCTTACTGTGGTTAAGAGCAACCCATTTCAGAAGAGTGGTTAAATACAATGCTACACCCATCTCTAGTGATTACAATGGTGGTCCCCACGGGAACTGATCTGTTCTGGAGATAACAATTGCCATTCCTTCAACCTGGATTTCTGCTGTTAGGAGGCAACTGTGCCATCTCTAAAATCAAAGGTCAATGGAATCTCTCTCTTCATAACAGATGTAATGTACTAAAATGCTTTGCTCTCTCTCATTAATATGTTATCCCTGGCTCTGAACAATAAACGTCTGGCTGCTTTCCAGCAACTCTCATTTTGCTGCTGGCAATGTCTCAACCAGTTGCTCAGGATGGTGGCTTCAACAGCATTGTCGATGCAACTGCACAATCCAGGAAATTTGACAGCACATTGGACATCATCTTTGGGACTCGTAACAGAAGCAGTAAAAATGCAAACTTGATTAGTCAGTCTGGCCCCAGTCAGACCCACCTCTGTCATGCCAATGTTCATCTTGGAAACAAAGCTTCCAACATCACCTAAAAGGAAAACCAGGGCACTGGTAGGAAAAAGGGCTGAAAGTTGAATGTGAAACTGAAAATTCGAGAAAACATTGTGGAACTTAAAAAGCATTTAAAAAAAAGGAGAGAAATGTGCCAACTCTCAAGAGTCTGTTCTTGCTGCAATCAATGGCATTGGATGTCCAAGGTACCCCAAGTGAAGAAACAACAAGCTTCATTCTGCATTGAGTTCTCCAAGATCATCTTCTTATATGGAATTCAGAGCGTGGAGCAGGATGTGGTATATTCACACTTTTTCCAAAATATTCATGGCACATAATCTGTAATCAGTAGTTTTGTTACTTGCAACCTGAAATATTATGAATCTATATATTCTTCCAAACTAGACTATGAAATTTCAAGTTCACAGACAGCTTAGTTTCCCAGAACGTCTTGAACACTATCCTGGAGGCTTTAGATGACAACAAATAGCAGAACCTCAACTATGCATTAACACTGGATGAAAGACAAATGAAACTCCAGAAACTTTGACTAGCTCAGTGGAATTAATTGGTTCCAGCCTGCAGGAAGTATGCAACATTACTATTGCGACCATCTTCCTTTATAATCGCCCGGACAGCATGAAGACACCATTGTTTTGACATCAAAAGTAGCACAGAGTTCTTAACTGTTTATTAGAACTTTATATGAAAAGAACTATTAAAACAGTTAATAAGTGCAAAAGAACAGTCAAAAGAATTGTGCCACCCTGGTTCTAAATAGTACAAAAGCAAACTCTACCTGAATGTTTATTTTAAACATGCAAAAGCTAACTAACTAACCTTGGAATTATCTATTACTCAGAGACACTTATGGAATTCGTAAACAATATTTGCCAGCTCCTTGCAAAATATGCTTGCAAGTCATTTTAATCCTTACAATTACATTTCTAACTGGTAGCATAACAGAATCCATGAGGAGAGGCAACATCGTCTTTCTTTAAATGCAAAAAGGACAAGGTCAACAACTGGCCACTCAGCTCTCTGCCTAATGTGAATTATAAGACTGCCTCCAAAGATATTGCCAATTATATAAAACTTGCTGCAGGGCGGGTGATCCACTCATGTCAGATCAGGGCCATCTCCTGCAGGAAGAACTCAAACAACTTTGCAAAACTCGCAGATACAGTGGAATCCTGATTTAATGCGAATTCAGATATAACGCAATGAGTCATTGCACCCCTTAATGTCCACATTCCATTCTTTGAGATAGGTCATTAAATGAGTACATTTTAAAAGATGCATTACCAGGGATGGCCACTCTGTGGCACAGTAGATGGTTAGAAATGGCACATCTAAATGATTAAGCTAAGTACAGTAATATCTTGATGGGGGGGGCACAAACAGGGGGAGTGCGTGCTGTCACAAATGATGGGGGAGGGAGGTGTGAGTGCTGCTGCAGATGGGGAGGGGAGGAGGGTGAACAGATGGGGGTGATAGGGTTGCAGCCATGATCAATGTGTGTATATATTGTATACAGTAGTGAAACCCCGATTTAGCACGACCCCGCTTTTTTTTGCGATGGAATTTTTTGGACCTTAACTATTGCGTTATAACAGGGTTCCATTGTACTATGACACACACATGTCAGTGGGGGGATGAAAACAGGCACACACTTGTTTAGTCAGGTTCAATCGGGTGGAGGCTTTTGACAAATTACTGCATATTTCCTTTGATATTGCTCTCCAGAATTGGACTTGGGAGGTAGAATCTGCACAAAAGCCACTTATAGACACAAGTAGTGCGACTCATGTATTAATTAGAAAGGGAAATTATTAAATAATTATACATACAGCAACTGGCTCTACGAGTCCATGCCACCCAAATTCCATCCCATTAACCTACACCCCGGTCGGTATGCTTTTGAAGGGTGGGAGGAAACCAGAGCCCCCAGAGAAAACCCACAAAAACACGGGGAGAACACTGAAGCTCCTTACAGACAGCGCAAGATTCGAACCCAGGTCTGGTCCCGATCACTGGTGCTGTAAAGCCACTACACCAAACACGCCGCCCACTGATTGGAAATGAAAAGCATCCTGATTGAATCAGGAGTTATTCAAGCTTTCCCGCTCCATCTGGTTGTGGTTTGTATGCCATAATCAGGTCTTTTGGAAAAAATTTTCAGGAAGCACAAAAGTGGGTTCATGGACAGTGCCAACATCCACGCTGATCCTGACCAAGGTACCGACCTAAACTAATGTTATTTACCTCTGTTCAGCCTATAGCCCCCTAAATCTTTCCTTTCAAAGTACCTACACAAATCTCTTTTTAAATCATTATGATTGTACAGGTTTGTCTGAAAGCTCCTTCCATAGACATATCACAGTATGCAAAAAAAATCTTGCCCCTTGGCATCAGTGCCCTCAACCATTAAACTCCCCTGCTCTAAGAAATGAACTACCATTGTTCACCTTATCAGTGCCCCTCATGATTTGAAATACCTCTATTAGGTCACCTCTCAGCCTCCTGTGCTTCATGGAAAAACCTATCTAGTCCCTCCTTAAAATTCAACCCATTGATTTCCGGCAATATCCTTGAGAATTTTTTTCTTCACCCTTTCAAGATTGGGTGGCAGTTGGCGTAGCGGTTAGCCAGCGATTAGCACTGGGGTTCAAATCCCACGCTGTCTATAAGGAGTTTGTACCTTTTACCCATGTCTGCATGGGTTTTCCGACAGGGTCCGGTTTCCTCCTACCATTCAAAACACACTAGGGGTGTAGATTAATAGTGTGTAAATTGGGTGGCATGGACTTCTGGACCGAAATGGCCTGTTACCATGCTGCATGTCTAAATTTAAATTTTAAACAAAAAAAAAAAATTTTTTTTAAAGAATGTATATTAATTACATCCTATCTATAGCTGGGCAATCAGAACTGCATGCAATATTTTTAAGTACAGTCTAACTTTTTCTTTTGCAATATTTTTATTAACACTGAAATTTCACATCCAAAAATACAGAGGGCATATGGATATATGTTAAAATTCAAAAAGAGACCTTACTCTTAAATCATATCATTTCATCCAAGGTACTTCACATTTTAATGAAACAGATTATATTGCATTGATATTATATTATTATTTTTTTTAAAAAAAGGAAAATCTAAGCCCACTACCAAGAAAGAAACTGGCCAAAAAAGAAAGACAGAATTCTTATCAGAGAGATAAATTGGCTGATTAGTCAACATTTCTATCTTCATAAGAAATCAAAGATTATAAAAGTAATTCAAATAGTGCTGGAAAAAGTAAATTCAAATTGGAAATTGAGCATCTAGTCTTCTCTAAGCTTAAACAATGACATGATATCACATAACCATTGAGCATGATGAGGTGGGGTAATGTCCCTCCTTCTGAGCAACACCGCCCAACCTAGCCACAAGAAAAATAAAAGCAAATACATCCAGCTCAGATGTCATTAACGTTATGTCACTCTCTCCTAGAATACCAAATAAAGCAGTTAAAGGGTATGGCTTAAAATTAACTTTAGAAAAGGCAGAGGAAGTTTTAAATTCTTCAATCCAATATTTCTCAAGACTCAGTCATGTCCAAAAAATATGAATTAATGAAGTATCTCCATTGTTGCATTTATCACGAGATAGTTTGACTTTAGGCAGGTGACCCCTATGTACTACTTTAAATTGTAGGAGAGAGTGGTGGGCATTCCAAGTTTCTTCAGAAATTAAAAGCTGTCGGTCCTGTTCCCAGGCTTTTTTAATTTTATCTGAGGGAGCCTCACTTATCCCCAAGAACATAAAAATTAGATATTGAACCATTTTAGAAAGGTTGTAAATTAAAAATTACATAAATTCTTATCAGTCCTCTTAGGAAATGTATGTAATTGAGATCGTAAAAAAATCTCTAATCTTAAAATAACACTAAAAATGACCATTTGATAAACTGTGTTTAACTTCAAAGGAAGTGAGACTCCCCTGGACAAATACATTTTTCAAATATTTAATGCTCAATCTATACCATTCTCTAAAAGTTACATCAATCATGGAAGGGTTTGAAGAAAAAAATAGGAGTAGAGAAAGAAAATCTCATTAAACCAAAATGTTTTCTAAATTGTAACCATATTCTCAAAATATGTTTAATCATCTGATTATTAGTGAATTTAGAGATATAGAAAGTGAGGATCCAAGAGAAATGCGAGAAAATTTTGTAACAGAATTAGATTCCAGAGTGATCCATATTGCAGTCTTCATGGTTATTATAATATAACCAAAATGTAAGGATTCATCTATTTACTGCCCAATAATAAAACCTAAAAACCAAGGGAATCAAAAAGACTTTGGAATAAAAACAAGCAAAGCCTGAAAAATATCTATTTTAATAGAGTTGATTCGTCCAACCAATGATAAAGAAAAGGACGACCTTACTAACAGCCTGTAGAACTGAAGCAGGACATCCCAAATGCTTGTATTCAATTCCCTGAATGACCAACACAAGCATACCAAATTGTTCTTTCACCAACTTTATCACCATTTTCATGGAATTTCAGTTCCATATATGTACCCTGAGGTCTCTCTGTTCTGCCTCAATTTACAGGGCCCTGCCATATACTGTGCAAGTCCAATCCTGATTTAACTTCCAAAAATGTAAGACATTGCACTTGTCCAAATTAAATTCCATCTGAGATTCCTGAGCCCATTTTCCCTGTTGATCTAGATCCTGTTATAATCCTAAATAACCTTCTTCACAGTCCACTATACCAGCAATTGTGATGTCATCTGCAAACTTACAAACCTGGCCACCTACTTGCTCATCCAAATTGTTAATATAAATCACAAATAATAGATAATGGATCCTAATGTATGGTACCCTGGGCAGACTTTCAGAATCATTCAGCAGATTTTCTTTCTTACAAAATATTCAAGAAAAGACTGTTTGATGGTAGCGAGAAAGTTGCAAATTGGTTAGTTTTGATTAAGGTTTTCAATGAACAATTGCTTAGCCACCATTACAAAGTCTGGGCCAGTAATTTCCATGGCTTCAAGAGATCACACAATACAATAAACAATGCTTTTTTGAAGTCACTTTTGCAAATAAGGAACGCAACAGTCAATCAGAAGGAATTGCACAAAATGTCCCAAGATATGTGCTTTGCTTAACACGTTTCAGTCTTTATTTAGTTAAGTTTATCAGAATGAGAAGTTTGGGTTTCAAAGCAACAGAAGGCGAGTTGGGGGTGCCCAAAACATTTGGTTGGGGGGAGTGGTGTCATAATCTCTGGACATGAACACACCAATCCAAGTGTGAGTAGAAATATAATTCATGTAATCGTACAAAAATATTTTAAGATGTATTATTATGAAATATTAGATAATACTTAGATAATATTAGAAGAGACATATAAGGCAATTGAACAACTGAAAAGTGGCAAAGCAGCAGGTATGGATGGAATCCCCCCCCCAGAGGTCTGGAAGGCTGGCGACAAAGCTCTGCATACCAAACTTCATGAGTTTTTCATGCTCTGCTGGGACCAAGGAAAGCTGCCTCAAGACCTTCGTGATGCCATCATCATCACCCTGTACAAAAACAAAGGCGAGGAATCAGACTGCTCAAACTACAGGGGATTCACGCTGCTCTCCATTGCAGGCAAAATCTTCGCTAGGATTCTCCTTAATAGACTAATACCTAGTGTTGCCGAAAATGTCCTCCTAGAATCACAGTGTGGCTTTTACGCAAACGGAGGAACTACTGACATGGTCTTTGCCCTCAGACAGCTCCAAGAAAAGTGCAGAGAACAAAACAAAGGATACATCACCTTTGTTGACCTCACCAAAGCCTTTGACACCGTGAGCAGGAAAGGGCTTTGACAAATACTAGAGCACATCGGATGCTCACCACAAGTTCCTCAACATGGTTATCCAACTGCACGAAAACCAACAAGGTCGGGTCAGATACAGCAATGAGCTCTCCGAACACTTCTCCATTGACAACGGCGTAAAGCAAGGCTGCGTCCTCGCACCAACCCTCTTTATTATCTTTTTCATCATGATGCTGAAGCAAGCCATGAAAGACGCTGAACAATGAAGATGCTGTTTACATCCGGTACCGCACGGATGGCAGTCTCTTCAATCTGAGGCGCCTGCAAGCTCACACCAAGACACAAGAGCAACTTGTCTGTGAACTACTCTTTGCAGATGATGCCGCTTTAGTTGCCCATTCAGAGCCAGCTCTCCAGCGCCATGACGTCCTGTTTTGCGGAAACTGCCAATATGTTTGGCCTGGAAATCAGCCTGAAGAAAACTGAGGTCCTCCATCAGCCAACTCCCCACCATGACTACCAGCCCCCCCACATCTCCATCGGGTACACAGAACTCAAAATGGTCAACCAGTTTACCTACCTCGGCTGCACCATTTCATCGGATGCAAGGATCGACAAAGAGATAGACAACAGACTCGCCAAAGCAAATAGTGCCTTTGGAAGACTACACAAAAGAGTCTGGAAAAACAACCACCTGAAGAAACACACAAAGATCAGCGTGTACAGAGCCGTTGTCATACTCAAGCTCCTGTTCGGCTCTGAATCATGGGTCCTCTACTGGTATCACCTACAGCTCCTAGAACGCTTCCATCAGCGCTGTCTCCACTCCATCCTCAACATTCATTGGAATGACTTCATCACCAACATCGAAGTACTCGAGCTGGCAGAGTCTGCAAGCATCGAATCCATGCTGCTGAAGACCCAACTGCGCTGCGTGGGTCACGTCTCCAGAATGGAGGACCATCGCCTTCCAAAGATCGTGTTCTATGGCGAGCTCTCCACTGGCCACCGAGACAGAGGTGCACCAAAGAAGAGGTGCAAGGACTGCTTAAAGAAATCTCTTGGTGCCTGCCACATTGACCACTGCCAGTGGGCTGATATCGCCTCAAACCGTGCCTCTTGGCGCCTCAGAGTTCGGCGGGCAGCAACCTCCTTTGAAGAAGACCGCAGAGCCCACCTCATGGACAAAAGACAAAGGAGGAAAAACCCAACACCCAACCCCAACCAACCAATTTTCCCTTGCAACCGTGCCTGCCTGTCCCGTATCGGACTTGTCAGTCACCAACAAGCCTACAGCAGACGTGGACATACCCCTCCATAAATCTTTGTCCGCGAAGCCAAGCCAAAGGGAAAAAAAAAGAGATAATACACACAAATAGGATCAGATTGCCAAACACTTAATATGTCTTAATAGGCAATGAAAAATTATTTTAACCCTTATGCAATAAACCACAAGATTTTCAGGAATTTTAACTTTCTCTGGCACAGATGAATTTGTTCGTCAACAGTTTAATAAACTCTATTAAATTCAAGCAACTTCCTGTGTTTAATTTTCCCTTCAACTAGAACCACAAAAGATTTCCTGTAGTCTAGAAATTGAAAATGTGCCTCTGATACCTGTGTCATTATTCCAACATGGAACTGGTGAACCAAAGGGCTCGTTTCTGTGCTTTTTGAGTATAAGTGAATATTCTGACTGTGTCTCTGTTGGTAAAAAATTATGATATTTTGGTTATTTCCCCTTCCCATTGCTCAGTCCACAATATTGCATAATCTCTTCTTACAGCATGCTTACAGATGTTGATTTACGTGCCTTAAACATTGATTTATACTGTTCTTCATACCTTTTCCAGTACTTTTTCTATCACTAATGGTATATTGACTGGTGGTACATTACTCAGTTTATTGATACCATGATGACATGGATCAAAACTGAGCAAGAAGAGAAACATGTTAAATACTTAGACAATTGTGAAACTCGACTGTAGCAAATCAGAAATGCCATAAAAGTAAATGTAACAGTGTTTGCATTCTAATGTGGAAGTTTCCAGAACATGTCCAATATTGCAAATTGACTTGAAATACGATCATCAAACCAGTCATAAAAAAATTAATCAAGTATGTGGAGTGAATTTGATGTTTGAAATAAAATTCAAATAATTTTCCAACAATATGTGATAGTAATAAAATATTAAACACCACTCAACACAAAAACAAATGCTCAACGTTAATTTAACTCAAATTAACAAAAATGTAAATTACCTGAAATTCTCCCCATCTCTGCATAACTCTTTTTTCTTCAATGACAATAAAGGTGTTTCTGAATCTGCATCTAGCACAGGTTAACACCCTAATGTGGAGTGTTGCTGCTGGGAAACTACAGAGTTGTCCAACGTTGGGAGTGCAGTTGGAATGTCAGTAGAAAGGAATTCTAAGAAAACTGGGGATTTGTACATTCGCACACATATTTCCCAGAGGTGTTTTATATTCCTGAAATCATCCTCCCCACAAAATAACTTCTATATCACTGTATTATTCTACATTCAGTTGTACCATCTAGGATGAGCAGTTCTCAACAAATTCGCTCTCAAACAAATAGCCATGCACCTCTTTCTTCCTGGTGATAATGATAGAAATCTAGTAATGAGATACTAAACGTGAGACTATACTGTTATATGCACATGTGCAGAGGTGGGTGATAGGAATTGCAGAATAAGAGTGTTGTTAGAAAGGTAGAACAGTTTGAACCAAGCAGTACATTAAGTTCCATGATAGTGAATGAAGAAATCAAAAATGACAGTTATGGATGATGACAAGATATTTTCAAAATTGCTACAAGATGAATGTCATCTTAAGTCTAACTATACTGAGGGTCTACTGATCAATGAAGTGAAAACTCATATTAAAATGGACTCCCAACTTACTTCGGTGGAGAATAATTACAGTGAACACAAAGAATGGGCATAAAAAGTTTTTTTGAATGGTCAAGAGTTGAAGGAGAGTCTAAAAAAAATCTGCAAAAAGAAACTCGAGGGCTTATCAACTTCAACAACAAAATGCATTCTGGCCAAAAATTGCAATTAAACTGGAGCCAATACATGATTGATCCAGCAGACTACTGTATGTACCACAGATCATAGTGCCAACAGAAGCAGTGAAACTTGAGAAGAAAATTAAAATAAATTTCAACAGAACAATTGTTTTCTTGGCTGTTTTTGCTACAAGCACAGCTTAAGCCCCCATCAATAACTTCTGAGCAAACTAGCAGATAAAAATTTGTGTTGGATCACTCAGGATAAACATTTACCTTTCCCCTACCCACTGAACTTTATTTTAAAACCTGAAAACCATTGCAGATTTTCAATCACTCAACCCTCACAGTTGTTTTATTTTGCTCACCTTTATGGTCCATATTTAAAAGCCACCCCATTGTTAGTTTTTTTTTCAGCATTGATTACAAATTTTATTCACATATCTCAAACAATTAAGTAAATCAAGTTCAAGTCAAAAAAACTCAATGCATTACAATTTTTGCTGTATGATTTTTAAGTATAACTGTAAAATCTCAACTAATTTTCTGTTTTGAATTTGCAGCATTTTTGCATTTAGTATTTTCAGACTGAAAGGTTAAATACATTACAAATAAGAGATTTCAAGGCTTTGATCATTATCCTGAACTGAGGCTTTAACTTATCGGATCTAAAAAGGTACTGGAATAATTAGGTCTCTCATCCTGATTAAAACTTTCCTTTCCAGGCAACATAATCATAAATCTCCACTGTACCCTCTCAAATTTAATCATGTTCTTCCTCTAGTGTGGGAACCAGAATTACACACAATACCCCACCTGTTGCCTTTAATGAAGTTGTACTATGACCTCCATGCTCTTATATTTTCTGCCTGCTGCATGTAATTTGGTGAGAATGCAGTGGTGAGGACAGCTGTGAACAAGATGTCATTTCAGGGCGAGAGATCCTTGGAGGCAAGTGAGATCTGATGGGCAAGAAGAAAGGTTTGTGTAACAGATGGGTGTACTCAAATAAAGTAATGATAAAGTCAACAGGGATAAATGATGTGTAGAAAAGTTTAAAGTAGTCCAATCCAGAGCAGATTTGGCAGAGAAAAATTGATTCTAAAAGTCTATGGAACCATGTAAATCATCATTTATAAAGCTCCAGATTATTCAAGACAGTCAAAATGAATCTGCCAACATGATAACTTTTAGAACTTAAAGAACATCAATGAAGATGGTGTATTTTACGTAGTCTAGTTTACTTGCTTGCGAGATCCCAGCCAGCTTTTTAGAAGTAAAGAGACATAGGAAAATGCCACTGTTTAATATCATAATCAATTTTGGATCCCAAATAAAAGGATAGGCAGGAGTTATTGTGACTGGAAGATGTTCCCAATCTAGTTACTCAGCTTTTTTGCTCTTCAAATATTCAAACAGTTGCAAAACATTTGGAAACATTATATTCAGTGCTCACTAGTAAGAGGTATGAACCACTCCAGAATGCAGTGATTTTTTAAAGATCACTACCAAAGCCTCCACAACCTCCTCAGATCCCTCTTAAAGAACCCTGGGGTTTAGAAGGACGAGGAAAGAACTTAAGGGAACATAAAATTATGATAAAAGGAGGAAGGTAGTTTCCACTGGCAGGTCAGACTAGAACTGGAGGACATAGCGTCAGGATTCAGGGAAATAAATATTAGAAAGAGAAGGAATTCCTTCTCCCAGGCAGTGGTGAATGTGTGGCATTCGCTGCTCACTGAAGTAGTAGAGCATCGTTAAATATATTTATGACACAGAGAGACAGATTTTTGAATAGTAGAGGAATTAAAGGTTATTAGAAACAGTAAATTAAGTGGAGTTAAGTCCATGGTGACATCTTATTGAATGGCAGAGTAGGCTTGACAAACCAGATGGCCTACTCCTGTTCCCATTTCTTATGGTCTTTATAGGGTGGCCAGATATCCAGTTTTAGGCCAAACAGTCCAGCTTTTGAGGACTCTGTCCTCTGTCTGGCAGCACCTTGAGCCGGGTGTTAATTTGTCCACCATCAGGGGGTAGCCACTACAACCCCAAATGGAGGACAAATTAAGGGGCAGAATCAACAGAAAGGGCAAGGGAGGGACAGGGGCACACTTACCTGTCAATTTGCAACATCCCAGGGTCTGTAGGCCATGTGCTGCCATGTTTCTTCCTGCACGCATGCGCGATGGATTTGAGTGCTGGGGCCGGTCGGTGCATGTGTGGTGGGCCTGCATGCAGATGGGGATGGATTCGGGTCAGGAACAGCTAGCGCAGTTGCGTACTTCTGGCACAAATGATCTTCAGTTGCGCATCGCTTCAGTCAATGACGACGTCGAGTGAACAGTGGCGTATGGCAGGCTTTGATCTTTGAAGGAGGGTGAGTAACTCAGTTTTGAAATGCTTAAAGAGAAACTTTTACTAGAAAAAAAAGACTTTTATTGCTCTTTGCAGATGCAACATTATGTTAATAGGAAAGTTAAAAATGTAACCAAGGCAAGTACCTGCTTGCTAAATCTGTTTAAGCACACAATTCAGGTAATGGTAGTAAAACTGTCAAACTCAACTTCATATATTAAAACAAAATGGGAAAAGGAAGGAGGGATAACTATATCTGAGGAAGAATGGACAATAATATGGAGGCATCAACGGAAGTATATCAGTCACAGAAATGGAGGTTGGGAGTTTGAGGAGAAAAACCTAACAAGATAATTTATTACACCTTCTCAGAATGCCCTACAAGACATTTTTAAATGTGAAATACCCTTAGAAAGTACTAAGTCCATATATTTTAAACTTTAAACACAAGAAAGGAAATTATAATGGACCCTCAGATAAATATTATGTGGAAAATCATGGCAAATATGAAGATGATATATATGTATAATATCTGAGATACATCTTATGGAAACATCTGTTTAAATTACAATAAAAAATATATTTTAAAAATGCAGTGGACAGTGGAGGTGTGGATAGTTGGAGACACAGTGTTTGACTTTTTTGATCTGACTTTTCTGACTGTTACCCAAGTTGTGCACGTTGTGTATGCGTACATCCGCACAAGCGTACAGCCTGCATGTGCTCAGCACTTCTGTGTGTGCATGCGCACATGCACTTCCGTGTGTGCATGCGCACATGCACTTCCGTGTGTGCATGCGCACATGCACACCGCTTAGAGGGATGTCCTTCATTTTGGATATTTAGTCCTTTAGTTTGTCATTTTTCTCATTTCTAGATTGGATATAGCTTTATATTCTCAGGATTTTTTTGTGATTAATTTATTTCTCTAAGCTTTGAAATTAAGTTTAGAATGGCAGGCGAACAATAGGATTAAATGTCTCATGGTAACATGTGGCGCTCAAGTGTGTTCACATTTTCCTTCTGGTGATTGAAACAATTAAAGACAATTTACCAAAGCAGCAAAATGGATTGCAGTCAGATTATGAGAAGCATCTATTTTTTATGCATCTCCAAATAACATTCACAGCTATCTATAATCCCATTCCTGCCTTTGATGGCAAGAGACACAATTAGTAAATTGACCACATCTGACAGCATTCACCACTTTGCATTTTACAGTGAGGAAAAAGTGCACACTTACGAACAGACTCTACATTTAAAAAAAAATCAAACAAGCATAACTTCATGGGATACGTCAAGCATGCTTCTATATTACTGTTTAGAATTAAATAAGGTGACTGAAGCAGAAATTGCTGACTGTGTTCCAAAGAAAAATATCTGCCTGATTTTGCAGTAGCAATTGTGTTGAACTAACCATTTCCCCAAACTTCTACACTTTTTTGATAGGATGGGGGCAAAAAAATAGGATCGAGTAAGATAACATGGAGTGGATGAAAGACAGTCTTTTAAACCCTAAACATATATATTTCACATTATGTAAAACTGTTCAATTGATTTCTTATGCTAAGTATCCTGCAGGAGATGGAAAATAAGTGACCCCAATTTTTTAATGATGATTCAAGTGTTATGAAAAGATTTTTCTTAAGTACTTTTGAGACCACCTGAATCTGACAAGCTGCTTTCTGCTTTATATAAATGCTGACATAGAATAAGGAATAGGACTAGATCAAATATGGTTCTACACCTGTGCCACAAAAGAGTAAATCACAAAATTACTGTAGTTAGACTTTTCCTTTTTGCAACAATGAGCATCTATGACCTTTTTAAAAAAAAAGCATCACCAGAATGGAATGCTCAAAATGCTACTTCTTTCGACCAAAATACTTGCTGGACAAAGCATGCTAAGCCTTCTTTATATGGGCAACCTATTAATACCTAATCCAACAATTTGAGATTAATAAGCCTCACTGTGAAAATTAAACTTCAATTTCTATTAATGGAATTCAGCATATATATTGTTGTTGGGTATTACCAGCTACGCAAAACAAACATCTAGAGACTTTTGATTATTTGTAATAAATTCCAAAAACTGTGGGGTGTTGTCAATAATTCACCTCTGATAGCATTCACAGCACTATAAAATTATATTTCACCAAAACGCAATTTTTATAACTTCAGTTCCATTATGTTACAGTTTGGGTGGGAAAGTACAGGAGCTCTTAAATAGCTTTTTCCTTGGTCCCATGATCATTCACAAAATTATGCCAAACAGAATAATTAATCCATCACTTCTGCCTTCTTCAGAAGCCAATCCTCAGTGTTGTAATTAATAAGCAGGCAGATCCCCTTGATGTGATCCACTTGCACTTTCAAATGACTGGGTTCATGGGAAATTAGAGTTGTGTACATATTACCACCATCTCTCCCTACACACATTTTTGGTCCCACCCAAGCAGGAATTTTCTTGCACCGCGACAATTTTGATCACGGGTTAAGGTTTTAAATGTGATTCTTGATGGAGCAATGAAAAGTAAAAAAGGTCATGTATTTTCTAAATGGTGTAAACCAGAAAGTGAGGAATAGCAAAGAGTCCCATGTATGCAGGTAAAGCAATCCTATTGCTTTTGGTAAATCACAAACAAAATAATCAATGCAAATGGAAAGTGGCATTTGCTTCAAGAGAGCTGTAATACAACAGGTTAAACTTAACATTCTGATAATACAATACCTGGAGCTATGAATTCAGATTCATGTGCTGCATTTCAGGTGTTAGAATGAAATTAGGGAAAGGGGTTAAATTATGAGGTTGGGTTGCATAGATGAGACAAATATCCCCTCAATTTTAGAATATTTTTAGAGATTAGATTGATTAAAGTGTTTGAAAAGGTTTAAAAGTTTAGATTCCTCTCCAGCAGCAGCACGTCACACACAATATAGTGAAAATCCAAACCATCTCCCTCAAGAGCTGATTCAAAACAGATTTATGCATCCAAGTTTCTGGATTTCTGTCCCTACACAGATCATAATTGGATCCCACATGTTCTCAGGTCCTATTACCACATTCACTTTAAAAGTTCATCATCTGTCATTTCTGCCACCTCCAATATAATGCCACTAGCAAAAACAGGCTCCCCTCTTCTTCCAGAGTTGCAAAATATGATCATGTTGACATCATTACACATCTCAACTACATCCACTACACCCTCCTTCTCCTATTTCCCCCACAATATCTTATTAGACAAACTTCATACTTTTTCTTTTACCACCTTCCTTTCCATTTTTGACACCCAACAATCTATTAAAATTAAACAGTTCTTTGTTTAATCGTTCTTTCTCTGCAGGAAATGGTATTTACTCCTTATAATGTATTGTTTAGACCTACTGTGATTGTGTAGATCGGCCCATTCAGTTTGCCAGTGTGCCCCACAGAATCTTTACACCCTTCGATGGGCTCATCAATTTAAGACTATAAATACTGATTTTTTTTTCCCGTTCCAGATTGCAGTTACCAGTAATGTTTCTGCTTTTGCAAATGGTAAGAAATGGGAGAAAATAGTAGGGGACCTCCAAGCCTGCTCCGTTATTTTGATCAATATTATGGTTGATCTTCTACCTCAGCACCATTCTGCAGAACTCTGCTAAACTATTAACGCCCAGAAATCTATTGATCAATGTTTTGAATAAATTCAACTCAAACTCCACTGTGTTCCATAGTGGAGCATTCAAAAGGTTCATCATCCTCTGTGTAAAAAGTTTACTTTTTATTCTGAAGCTCTTTTCCCTCTCCTAGATCCAAGATTCCTGCCAGGAGGAACATCTTTTTTGCATCCAGTCTGTCATGCCCATCAAAAATATTGAATATTTTGAGAAGATCTCCTCTCATTCTTCTAAACACCTCAAGAATTACTGTTTCAGCCTATGCATTCTTTCTTCATATGGCAAATCTGCTATTACTTGAACCAATCAAGTGAACCATTGTTAAAATTCATGTATAACAATTCTTTGGTAAGATCATCTACAAAATACTCTAGGTCCTTGCCTAATTTGTATACAAGCATACCTCAGTCACTTTGAATATTAACACTACCCAATCTCTAACCACTCAACAAATACACCATCTTTCTGCGATGAGCAAAAAAGTGGACACCTTTATCCGCACTGCATTCCATCTACTATGTTCTTCCACACTCAGCTGGTCCAAATCTCCCTGAAGGCTCCATATATCCTGCTCCATATTCAAAGTCATACTAAGTCTGCATTTCCTCTACACTGTTATTTTTCTTATTACCACTTTCTTTGGCTTGCATAGTTTTCCCCTTTCTAATTTAAGCTGTTCTCCTTTCTACTCAATCACTGACCTTATCTCTGCTCCTTCATTTTTCTTCCCTATCCTTCGGATCTATATATAGAGCATAAAACATCTGTTTTCAATTATAATCCAAAGTTTAAAATGTGAAAAATTCTTGTTGTTTCTTGTTCTATGGATGGTGATGACCTGTTGTACAATCTTCAGCATTTTGCTTTTATGTCAGATTACCAGTATTTTGTTTTCATTGGTATAATGTTCTTTTGTTGAACAAGGATATGAAGACTATCAGAAACAGGATAGATAGATGGCATTGATACAGACATTCATGATCTAACTGAATGGTGGAATGATTCAAAGGGTTAAATAAGCTATTCTCTATTCTAATATTTTAAAATATTAAACAGCAAGGGTACTCTACAGAATGGTCATAAAGAAATGTCATCACTCTGGTCCTTTGCCAAGATTAGTTACAACATCATGGAAAAGTCTAGCTTCTTGAAGGACTGGACTGGAAAATGTGGGTTCTGAACCCAAAGACTCAGTTATACTTGGCTTATTGAATATAATAACTGATATAATAACTATTACAAGCCTGCACACATTCATTAAATCTGAAGATGAGCTTGCCAATACCGATGAAAGAAAATTCTGCCACAGAGCCAGTACTGAGAGAAAGCAAAATTAACAGAGATGAAAACAAAATTGAAACCAGAAAAAAGTGATAAATGAATCATATATGAAAATTCTTGAGAAAAGATGATCATGTGCCGCAATTACCAGTTTTCCTTAATCTACCACAGTTGCACTATGGTTTATTTGTATAAAATGATGTACATCTTTGGGAAAATCAAAATTACAGATATTGAAAATAAAAGATAGCTATGGGAACCCACCAACTCGCAGAGCAACCTCAATTATTCTTTGCTTCACCCTGCCTCCTGTATAGACTCTAATCCAGTGGTTTTCAACCTTTTTCTTTCCACTCACATACCACTTTAAGTATTTCCTATACCATAGGTGCTCTGTGATTACTAAGGGATTATTAAGGGCTATGTGGGCAGAAATAAAGTTTGAAAACCACTGTTTTAATTCTAATTGACTCGTTATGTGCACAGTTTCGTAACTCTAAAGGAAATGGGCCAATGACAATTTTTCTCAAGCAAAATATTTCAGTAACGACTGGTTCTAAAGCAATGATTTTCAACCTTCCCTTCTCACTCACATACCACCTTAAGCAATCCCTTACTAATCACAGAGCACCAATGGCATAGGGATTACTTAAAGTGGTATGTGAGTGGAAAGTAAAAGGTTGAGAACCATTGCTCTAGTCCATTATCCAAGTTCCTCCATCATCTTTTTTCTGGGGAGACTTTCCATATCTTTCTTTGGCTTGGCTTCGCGGACGAAGATTTATGGAGGGGGTAAAAAGTCCACGTCAGCTGCAGGCTCGTTTGTGGCTGACAAGTCCGATGCGGGACAGGCAGACACGATTGCAGCGGTTGCAAGGGAAAATTGGTTGGTTGGGGTTGGGTGTTGGGTTTTTCCTCCTTTGCCTTTTGTCAGTGAGGTGGGCTCTGCGGTCTTCTTCAAAGGAGGTTGCTGCCCGCCAAACTGTGAGGCGCCAAGATGCACGGTTTGAGGCGTTATCAGCCCACTGGCGGTGGTCAATGTGGCAGGCACCAAGAGATTTCTTTAGGCAGTCCTTGTACCTTTTCTTTGGTGCACCTCTGACACGGTGGCCAGTGGAGAGCTGGCCATATAACACGATCTTGGGAAGGCGATGGTCCTCCATTCTGGAGACGTGACCCATCCAGCGCAGCTGGATCTTCAGCAGCGTGGACTCGATGCTGTCGACCTCTGCCATCTCGAGTACTTCGACGTTAGGGGTGTAAGCGCTCCAATGGATGTTGAGGATGGAGCGGAGACAACGCTGGTGGAAGCGTTCTAGGAGCCGTAGGTGGTGCCGGTAGAGGACCCATGATTCGGAGCCGAACAGGAGTGTGGGTATGACAACGGCTCTGTATACGCTTATCTTTGTGAGGTTTTTCAGTTGGTTGTTTTTCCAGACTCTTTTGTGTAGTCTTCTTTGTTCTGGGGAGACTTTCCATATAGGTGACTCTAAAACTACATTTCTGAACTACATTTTCTCTCTACTATTGTAAACAGAACACATATCACCCATTTCCTGCTCTCATGACCTTTCTTCCAGGACAAAACAAGGATAAAGTTTCCCTGGGTCACACCTTACATTCTACCAGCTTCCATATTCAACAGATCATTATTCATAATTTCCACCACTTTAAGGACCACCACCAGTCCATTCCTCTACCCCTTTTCAAAATTTTGCATGAACTATGCTCGATAACTCCTTGGCCACTCTTTCCTTCTCACCAAACATGCCTCAGATAATCTTTCCTGGTTAATCAGTAATTTACTTCCAGTCTAGTGGAATAGATTCATTGTTCACAATATGCTCTCCCCTATATTGGGAAAGCCACTTAGATTACCTGTGTTCAGTCTGCAGGGGCAATACTGAGCTTCCTTTTAACTGCTACTGTTATTCCTCATTCCACTGAGCTATGGCCTCCTGTCCTGACTTAATGAAGCCCGATGGAAGCTTGAGGAACATTACCTTTTTCTTCTGTCTGGGTACGTTTTAGCCTTCTGCACCAATATGAATTCTATTTGGTTTCTCCTTTTGTGCTGCATCTTGAAACTCCAACATCCTTTTGTCTAGGTTCTTTTGTTTATTCTCTCCCATTCTCTCATTGATGGGATAACCCCTGTCATCCTGGTTCCACCTATCCCATAATTCCTACAGCTGTACAAGTTTCCTTTGTCTCAGGCAACTGGTCTCAACCTGAAACATTGACTCAGTTTCTCTTCTTAGAGATGCAACCTGACTGATTAATTCCAGCATTTTCAATTTGTGTTGTCGAGGAAGATTGCGAGATCAGTTCAAGCATCCTTTTTAAACTTCATCTGAACTCCACATCACCAACTGAGGAACAGAGGTCTGCAGACTAAATGGTAGTACATAAGCATAAAGTTGATATTATAGTGGCCCGCAGCCTGCACCTCAGGCCGACACAGGAAATAGCCGTTGAACATGGCAACCAGCAAAGCATTGTGAGGTCTGAAATTTTCATTTCCATAGGCCGCCGGCAGAGTGGTGAAACTGGCAAATCACCACAGTGGATCGCAGGGATCCCAATCAGGACCCAGGCATCTGAGGTAACCAATCGGCAGCCGGCCCGGTCAAGCCACATCCTGGTGGTGACGCAGCTGACCTGACTATAAAATGCAGAGCTACCACTGAATAAACTTGGTGTCAAATAGACTCTACTGGTGTGTGTGTCTTTCTTCTCCTGCGGATTTGAGCTACAGCCTTAGGGCTATAACAGAGAGCTATAACCTAGCTGTAGCCACAGTGAACTCACTACAATATCACATTAAGTGTGTTAGTGGGGGGAGGGGGAGGCATTTTGAAACCAGTGGCTATTAATTATTGAGGAAAGTAGGACTGTGTGCAGGACAATGTCCAAAATTGGGGAAAGGATGGGAACCTGCAGAGGTTATTTAGGAAAGGCTGTTTGCAGGTAAGGGGGTGTGGCTGGCAAGTGGAAGGCTTTTAAAAGGAAGGTGGCAAGAGTTCAGGGACAGCTTGTTCCTGTTAGGGTAAGTGCAAGGCTGGTAAAAAAAAATTAAAAATCACTGGTAGAAAAGGAAAATTGATGGTCTGATTACAAAAAAGGTGGCAGCTGGATCAAGCAAATCCTTTGTCAAAATCAAGATGAATCTGGCAGGAAGGATGATAGAAAATCAGAAAAGATTCTCCAGGTATAGGTATATTAAAACTAAAAGCATGGCTAGGGAAAGAGTTGACCCCCTTAAAGATCAGTAGGTGTGGATCTAATACAAGATGGATGAAATTTTAAGTGAATATCTCTCTGTATTTACTGAGGAAGCTAAGGAATTGAAGCAAATCAGTTGAGATGTCTTAAACAATGTGCAAGTTACCAGGAATGATATTTAGACAGCCTTGGAATGCATGAAAGTGGCTAAATTCCCAGGGCTTGATCAAGTACATCCTCGGATCTTTTGGGAAACTATAAAGAAATTGCAGGCCCCTTGAAAAGTCACTTGAATCATCTTTAACCACAAGTACTAGAAGGCTGGCTAATGTTGTACCGGTACTTAAGAAGGGCAGCAAAAATAAGCCAGGGAACTATGGCCTTTGAGCCAGACATTAGTAGTGGGTGGTAGGAATTCTGAGCAGCAGGATCTACCAGCATTTGGATGGGCAGAGACTGATTAGAGATGGTAAACATGACTTTGTAGATTAGAAATTGCATCTCACAAATCTGACAGTTTTCAGAAGTGACCAAGTGGATTGGTGATGGTAGGGTAATAAATGTTGTCTATAAGGCTTTAGCAAGGCCTTTGGCAAAATCCCACGTAGTAAGTTAGTCTAGAAGGTTAGATCACATGGAGGTCCTAGATGTGTGGGCCAACCAAGTACAAAACTAGCTTAGAGGAAGAAAGGTGGTCAGGTTCTGTGACCATTGGCATGGTGCAGGGGTTGATGCTGGGTCCTCTGTCATTTGTTTTTTATATTAATAGTTTCAATGCAATGTAATAAACATATTTTGTAAATTTGCAGATGACACCTAATTTGGTGGTATAGTAAAATGTGAGAAATAATTTCCAAATTTACAGCAGAATCTGGATCAGTTGGGCAGATGCGACAATGAATGGCCAAATGTAATTTAACTCTGACCAATGTAAGGTTTTACATTTTGGTACATTAAACCAAGGCAGAACTTGCACAGCAAACAGTAAAGCTGTGGAAATGGTTGAGGAACAGAGACCTCAGGGTACAGGTGCAGAGTTCTCTGAAAGCGGTAACACAGGTGGACAAGGAGGTGAAGGTGCCTGGCATACTTGTTTTATTGGGCAAATGTTCAGACATCATGATCTATTTATACAAGTTGTTGGTGAAACAATATGTAGAGTATTGTGTGCAGCTTTGGTGGCCCCACTATGGGAAGGATACCATCAAGCTGGACATTTGGAGGAGATTCATCAGGTTGTTACCAGGATTTGGTCACTTGAATTATAGGGAGAGGCTAGATCAGTGGTTCTCAACCATTTTCTTTCCACTCATATACCATTTTAAGTATCCCCTATGCTATAGGTGCTCTGTGATTAGTAAGGGATTGCTTAAGGTCATATGTGGGTGGAAAGAAAAAGTTTGAAAACCACTATTTTAAACATACCTAATTAACTTGTTATGTGCACAGTTTCATAACTCCAAAGGAAATGGGCCAGTGACAATTTTTCCTCAAGCAAAATATTTCAGTAACAATTGGGTCGAGAGCAGTGATTCTCAACCTTCCCTTCCCACTCACATGCCACCTTAAGCAATCCCTTACTAATCACAGGGCACTGATGGCATAGGGATTACTTAAAATGGTATATAAGTGGAAAGAAAAAGACTGAGCATCACTGGGCAAGATCTTTATTCCCTGAAGTATAGGAGTCTGAGGGCAGCATTACAGAGGTGTGTAAAATCATGGAGGGCATGGAGAAAGTGAATGCTTGGTCATTTCCCACCTCACGAACAAAAGGCAAAGGAGGAAAAACCCAACACCCAACCCCAACCAACCAATTTTCCCTTGCAACCGCTGCAATCGTGTCTGCCTGTCCCGCATCGGACTTGTCAGCCACAAACGAGCCTGCAGCTGACGTGGACTTTTTACCCCCTCCATAAATCTTCGTCCGCGAAACCAAGCCAAAGAAGAAGAAAGAAAGAAGATGACACTTGAAATAGAAGGCACAGGTTCAAGGTGAGAGGGACCTACGGGGAACTTTTTTCACTCACAGGCTATTCCATATGAGAGGGACTTGCAGGGAAATTTTCCCACTCACAGTATATTCTTTATCTGGAGTGAGCAGCCAGAATAAGCTACAGAGTGTGCATGATATCAATGTTCAAAACACACTTGGACAGATATGGATAGGAAGAAGTTAGAAGGATATGGAAATGTAGGCAAAATTAGTTACACAAGAATGCCAATTTAGTCCTTATGAGATGAATAAGTTTGGCCAAAGGGACTTTTCGATGGTGTGTGACCTTATGACCACTACGCTCATCAGGCATTTTTAATTAAACATATTTGCAGTTTCCATATTTACCATCTTTTGAGGAAAAACATTTCTGTCCCTCTAATCACTTTGTTTTGCCTCTCACCTTGTAATCACTAAATTCAAATAGATTCATCACATTTACTTTGTCCGGGCATCTCAATTTGCTATCCTTTAATTAAATTTTCCCTCACTTTCCTTTATTCCAACCCACACCAGCCTACACCAGCCTAGACAATTGCTCAACTATAATCTCTCAAAAATTCTTTTACACACACTCTCTGCAACATCCTGCCCCTGATGTGATTCCCATAACAGTACACTCCAGGCAAGAGATGGTTTAACCAAAATTTTATACAGATTTTGCATGACCTTCATAGCATGGTAGTATATATGCTGTCTAAGAGAGTAAGTTTCCTTTCTAAACCACTGTATCTGCCCATAATGCTTCAGAGACATTTTAACATGCTCTTTAAGATCCTTCTGTTCTTCACTTTTTAGTACCCCATTTATTGCACATTCCCTTGCTTTCTTGCCTTCTTCAGAAACAATACCACATTTTTCTCTGAACTGAAACCCATTTGCTGATGCACTGCCTATCAAGTCTATATAGTCCTGAACTTCAAAACCTTCTTACTATGAACAATGACAATGTTGGATCAATTTTCTGAATTGTGACCTACCTCTTAAAGCAAATATTGAGCCCCATTTCATTTGGCCTTAACTAACTTAAATTCATGTTGACTATTACTCTTTGCTCCCTGTCACTGTGCAAAATTGACTCATCTAGGCTTTGTAATTAATTATCCTAACAAGCACGAATTAAAGAAACACAATGGCAAAAAGCACGCCACGTCTAGTTAATCAGTCACAACCTTCACTTAAAAATCCAAGGTTATTGTTCATGTTTAACCTTTACTTTTATAAATGCAAATTACCACTAAGTTGCTTTTGGACAGATTATAAACTTTGAATAATAAATTAATTTTATGAATAAAAATGGCACCAAGTCTTGGAGACATGACACTTTCACCGATAAATGAGCCAAAAACCAATGCCACTGAACTAATTGTTCTGGCTGCTCTTGGGCCTGTAATTTTCTTCATTATTGGCAATTGTTGACAAGAGTGAAGACCCATTACTGATTCAATATTAATTTCATTTGATTGCCCAGATTGCTTTATTCTTCTACTGTCAATATTGAGTGACTTTATTGATAATATTGTTCGCAGTCAAGGGTCCCACAAAATTTATAAAATTATGAATGGCATGGAAAGGGCAGATAACTAGAGTGGCTCTCCTTTAAACCCATGCCCTCTCGTTTGGGAAACCTCTACCATGGAACAAGGTTCAAAGGAGATGCAAAAGTGTTTTTTTCCCCCCACACAAAAAGTATGGGTGGTATCCGGGATGAGCTCCCAGAAGTGGAGGTGGCAATAACCATAATATTTAACAGGAATCTGGATAGGTCCATGAATAATCAAGGCACAAAGGGGTTTGAAATGAATGCAGGCAAATAAGATCAGTATCAATAGGCATGATGGTCATCATCAGTATGGAGAACTGAAGGGCCTTTTTCTGTGCTGTACAACTTGAATACTCTGAATGTCAACAGGTCCCTCCCCCCCCATATAAATGCAACATTTTTTTAAATATTTATTTGTATATAAAATCTTGCAAGTTTCTTTTCATATTCACTTGTTTTTGAACACCTCCCAACAATCTGCAATTAATTTGGTTGTTAACATATTTGTCCAATTCAGTGTTGCAGTTATGGTCTCAGTTGAATAGCATTTGAGATCTTAGTAAAAATGTCACATTCCAGGACCCTTGCTTTCAAACATTATTGAAGTCAAACATATTAGGATTCTTATTAAACTAAATTTCCATTTTGCTTTGAGATCTCTGCAATAGGTGGGTCGGGAGGTATGAGGGGATCATGCAGAGAGCACTCTCTATGGAAGGTATAAAGGGGTGGGCAGGCACGTGGTGGTGGGTTCTACTTCTAACTGGCAGAAATGGCACAGGATGTGATGTGCTGAATCCAGAGGCTGGTGGGGTGAAAGGTGAAGACAAGAGGAACTCCATCTCTGTTATGTTTGGATTGGGGGTTTAGAGATAGAGGAAATTACCACATTATCTATTGATCATTAAAGGAGAAGCACCATTGCATAAAAAAAGTGAAAAAGGGGGACAGACACCAGATGATCTGGAAAGGAAGGGCCTCATTGGGGGCATGGCCATCCGAATGACTCAAGACAGTTGTTTTGGTTGAGCTCTCTGAGTACTAAATACTAAAAACTTGAAAATCAAGATTTTCTTCCTCAAAAATGCATAAAACTAACACAAATAAGCCAAGTCAGCCAAGAACAAAGACTGAAGAAGCTCCTATTCAATAGGGAACATCAGCTGAAAGTCTGAAAGAAAGCAGTGCAAAAATGGCCATGGGACCCAGAACAGAGTAAAACTGGGGCGATGGGTCAAGAATTGAGCACCATCCTGGAAAAAATTGAAAATTTGAGTAACCGGTTCATAAGTGTTGAAACAGTGATAAGAGATATGATGGAGTAAATTATCAAAATAAAGGAGATTGTTGAAGGCCTGATGGAGAGAATAGGTTGAGCAAAGTTTGAATTGACAAAAATGCATGAAAGACTTGGAAAGTTTGGGGGAAAAAAGCCAAAGAACGGAAGTTGGATAAACAAGGACTACTTGACAAAATTGACCATATGGATAATTTTAGTCAATGGAATAATGTCTAAATTATTGGACTAAAGGAAGGAATCGAGGGAAGAGACACAATGAACTTTTTTCAAAAATGGATCCCACAAGTGTTGGAAGATGACAAATTTGGAAAAAAACTCCATATCCACTGCACTCGAACCCAGAAGAGCCAGCGATCAGATACCATGACCACTTCTGGTGAGACTTTAAAGCAACCGAGGTCAGGGAGTCAATTCTGGGAGCAGCTCGAGGTTGATCATGAAAAGGTACTATTTTTTCAAGACTTTAACCCAACCTTGATTGAACGAAGAATAGAATTTGAAGATGTAAAAAGACAACTATGTGGTTAAAAACTTGAAATACTCAACGATATATCCCATGACTTTGAGGGTCAAGATAGTGATAAGAAACCAGCGATTTTTCAAGACCAAGAACAAGGTGGAAGACAGTCCACAAAGTTTGTTTAAAAAAAAACGATTTGGGTTGCCAAGGGAGAAGATTGTGAAAATATTTTAATGGAACTAAGTAAAAGTAGTAAAAGTTATATTTTTAAAATTTTTGTTAAACAGTCTTGTATTTATTGTTTAAAAGTAATATGTATAGAAATGCTCACGGAGAGCTCAGTGACAGAAAAAAAATATGGGAAAAGTGGTAGCAGGGTTAATGGGGATAAAGGCACCTGGAAAGGAGTAGCAAAAAAAATGGGCTAAAGGGGGAAGTTCTTCCTCAAGAAATTCAGTGGGCTTTTCATCACTGGCATTTGGGAATCTATATATTCGTCACCGTTGGGGCAGGGACATTGTGTGTTTTTCTTATAGGGGAAGGATCACTTTATTATTAAGAGTCAAAGAGATTTTACTGTTTAACAAAAATAGTTTTAAAGAAGAATATGTATAGAACATTAAAATTTATTATTTTAACGTTAATGGAATTGACGGAGAAGTAAAAATGGATCTAGACAAACCTAAAAAAATTAAAGTCAGATAGTCTTTTTACAAGAAACACATCTTACCAAATTGGAACATGCAAAATTAAAAAGAGGATGGGTGGGGCAAGTAATATCATCTTCATATGGATTAAAAGCAAGAGATCTAGCAATTTTAATTAATAAAAATATACCAATAATAATCGAAGAGACATTAATCGATCAAACTGGAAGATTTGCAATGGCACACATAAAATTTAAGCAGAATTATAGATATTTATGAACATTTACACCCCAAATTATGATGATGAAGTCCTTAAGAAGGATATCTTTTTTAAAAACTGCAAGGGAAAGACAAAATATATTGATTGGAGGAGATTTCAATTTTTTTTTAGAATCAATATTGGATCAATCAGCGAGAATAATAAGAAGGCCAAAAGCTGCAAAAACATTATCACTTCAGAAGGATTTAAATTTTATTGATATATGGAGGTAGCTCAACCCCTTAGAAAGAGATTACTCATTCTACTCAAGAGTACATGATTCACATACAAGGACTGACTTATTTTTAATGTCTGCCCCATTACAAAGTAGAGTGGTAAAATCAGAGTACTTGGTAAGACGTTTTATCAGACCACTCGCCATTAACATTAACTGTAACGATAATAGAAAAGCTACAAAGTATATACAGATGGTGCCTAAATGCTACATTATTAAAGAGGAAGGATTTTTGTGAATTTATTAAGAGACAGATAGAAATATATTGTGAAAACATTCTTTCTTCCACTGACAACAGTTTTCTAATATAGGATACGTTTAAAGCTTATCTGAGGGGACAAATTATTTCGTATTCTAAAAATTTTTGAGAGAATGTGCGAGAGATTTAGAAGGCCTAGAGAAGGATATAACAAAATTGGAAGAAGAATATCAGTTATCAGTAACACAGGAAAAATATAGAATATTACACACTACAAATATATAGAATGGAAAAATAATATTTAAAAACTAAATAAATAAACCTGAATAAATGCATCAGGAAGTTTCTGTGGAAAGGTAAGCCTTCCATAATCTCTATTGACAATTAACTTGGAATTATGAATTGGGAGGATTAATACTCCTGGATTTCAAAAAATATTTTTGGGCAACCCAATTGAAGTTTGTCGCCTCCCTCTTTGATAAAGGAGACAAGTCTTCATGGGTAAAATTGGAGCTGCATAAGGTTGGTGAGAGGATAGCAGAAAACCTTATATATTAATGGAATTCTAAATTATTATCTGGCCCTAAAAAAGTCCCCCATTAAAGTATATAATTACAATATGGAATAAAATTAATGGTCAAATTGGGGGCAAGGGGAAGTCTTTCACCTAAAACACCCCTGGCTCAAAATATGTTAATTCCATTCACAATAATAAAATCCTGGACACTTGGTCCCAGAGAAGGGTCAAGTGTATTGAGGATTGTTATGAGCAGGGACAATTTATGACATTTGAGCAAATTAGGAATAAATATGGACTTTTAAATGCATCTTTTTTCTGGTATCTTCAATTAGGATCTTATTTAAGGGACGCATTAGGTCCAGCACTAAACAAAGGCTTGATAAATCAAGACAAAGGTGGGAATCAGATTTGGGTATAGAAATTGATCCATTTTGCTGGTCTGACTTATGTCGGGACAACATGATTAATACGATTAATGTTAGGTATTGGCTGGTGCAATACACTTCTTGCGTCAGCCATACCTTACTCCACAAACATTACAAATTCAAATGGGAAACATCAAACCAATGTTTTCGAAGCGGTCAAGAAATTGATACTTTCTTGCATTCAACCTGCTTATCTCTACTGTTAAGGACACTCCCCTTGGATATAACTGTATATGCATCTATTGTCTTTCATTATTGTACCATGAGTTTCTGCTAATAAAAGCCATGATTATTGTTTGACCACATCATCTTTGTCTCTTCATCAACTGGCACTTCACACCTACTATGTCTTGCTGCTTCAAGGGTTTATTTAGATACTTCTTAAATGTTGAGAGAGATTCTGCTGCCATCAGTCATTGAAGCATTACATTCTACATTTTTTAAAATGGCAGCCATTTGGAACTAATTAGAGCGATGACAAGTAATCTTGCATGGACTGTGGACCTAAAGTGAAGTCTTTCTGGGAAGATTTGGGTAATAAAATGGTCAAATACAATGGAAAAAAAATTATTTGAATTCGATACCCTCAGGTATCTGAATTATTTTTACTAGGGAATTTAGAAGATGTAAGACCTAAAATGAGGCTTTTGAAATATCAATTAAGATTCATTAAGCTCACTTTAGCAGTGGCCATGAAATGCATAGTAATAACTTGGAAATCTGATTCACAACTAGGTCTAGCCCACTGGAAGATAGAAATAGATAACTTATGGAGAAGATCACTCACAACTTCAGAAACAGGTATGATGCATTTTTAAGAACATAGAATTCATACCTAAGATACATCAGGGTAAATTTTTAACGATTCCTCCCTCATGTATCTTCCCCTTGGTGCTTGCAGCGCTAAAGACCCTAGATAAGTCATGTCCCTTGATAGGAGTGGGGTTTATCCTAGGTAAAGCTGATCTTTTCTATTCTTTCCCTTTTCTTACTTTTTCTTCTTGCTTCTTGGGGGTGGGAATGGTGGGATGGTTCCCCTTATTTTGTTCTTCTTTCTCTCTATTATACTTTTCTCCCTTTCGTTCAACATGGAAATTGAATTTGTATTATTCTCATTTTTATTTATACGAATTAAATCATGTTGCCTTCTTTTTTCTCATTTTCTTTAATATCAACATGCGGATGGATTTTGTTAATATTATGGATATTGTTTTTTTCTTTTTGATTATTCCTATTTTGACTGCATGTTGATTGAAAATTCTCAAAATAAAATATTCAAAGAACAACTGATTAAAAATATTTATGAACTAGGAGAACAGCCACACAAAGTGTTATCTTGGCAGGTTAAAGCAGAGGAGTTATCCACAATGACAAATACAACTGAAACAGAAGTTAATACTATAACATATAATCAAAAAAAAATAATGTTTTGCCAATACTATCTGAATTTATATAAATCAGAATTAGTAGGAGATGAAAATGAGCTGGAAGAATTTTTAACAAATGTTAAACTTCCTAAACTAGAAGAGAGAGAAAAAGATGACTTAGATACACCCTTTACTAGGTAAGAAATAGAGAAAACTCTAGGTACTTTACATGCTAATAAGTCCCTGGGGGAAGATGACTTTCCTCCTGGGTTCTATAGACAATTCGTTGATGCCTCTTTTGGTGGAGACCCAGACCCTCCCAGAACCTTTTTCAACTGCTGTAATTACAGTGCTACTGAAGAAAGGTAGAGATCCATTAAAAACATCATCATACAGACCAATATCACTTCTGAATGCAGACTATAGAATTCTAGCAAAGGGACTAGCCAACAGATTGGTTGAGTATTTACCAAAATTAATATATCCAGATCAGGTAGGACTTGTTAAAGGAAGGCACTCTTCAAATAGTCTTGGTAGATTATTCAATACATATGGCAAAATCAAGGTTGAATCCAAACATAACTATTTCTTCAGATGCAGAAAAGGCATTCGACCGACTATAATGGTCTTTCTTATATAAAATGTTGGAAAAATCGGTGTAGAATTTTTAGGTAGAAAATCTATAAATTGGATAAAAACTTTATCATAAGGCACAAGCTAAAATTATAACTAATAACCAAATGTCATCTACTTTTCCCTTGAGTAGATCGAGTAGACTGGGATGTCCCCTATCACCAACATTATTCATCCTAGCTATTGATTATAAGAGGTTACAAGAGATCCGGATATTAAGGGCTTCAAAGTTGGACAGCAAGAACATAAAAATCATTTATTTGCTGATGGTGTGCCATTATCTATGTTTGGCCCAGCTAAATCATTGATAAGATTACAAACAATATTAGAAAAATATGGAAGAATATAGTGATACAAAATAAATATGGATAAATGTGAGATAATACTATTGCAGAATTTCCATTATGAAAGATACCAAAAAGGTAGTAGATTTAAATGGAAGAAAGACAGAATTAACTATTTATGAATAATTGACAGATAATTTACAGAATTTATATAAGGTTAATTATACCTCTCTATTAGAAAAAATTAAAAAAAAAGATTTACAGAAATGGAAAGATCTGCCAATTAGATTAATAGGAAGAGTAAATTGTATAAAAATAAAGGTAATGTCAAGACTACAGTATCTCTTTCAATCATTGTCTAATGCACTAACTTAAACAATTCTTTAAATTATTACATAATTGTATAGGACACTTCTTATGGAATAATGAAGTACCACGAATTGGACTGGAAAAGTTAACATGCGATTATAAATTGGGTGGACTTAGACTCCCGGATTTTAAGAAATATTATCTATCAGCTCAAACAAGATTTCCATCATCTTTCTTTGAAGAAAACAGTCCCCCTTCGTGGATTCAAATGGCACTGAATTCAATAAAAGAGGAGACAATGAAGGACTTTATTTATAAGTGGAATGTTTAATCAATAACAATAAAATGAACATAATACACATGATTAGAATATGGCAAAAAAATAAATGAATGTATCCAGAAAGAAGCAGGTTTGTCACTGAGGACACCATTATGTAAAAATGTGTCACTCCCTATGAATCTAGGTAACAGAATACTGAATTCATTGTATGACAAAAGAATAAGATATGTTGATGATCGCTATATGGAAAGATCTCTTATGTCTTTTGAACAATTAAGAAATAAGTATGGAGTATGGGACATACTTTTGCTTTCTCCAGTTAAGATTGTTCTTAAGAGAAAGATGGGGACCAAACTTGGCCCCACCTGAAATTAGTGAAATGGAACGAACAATTTGGCTGGGGAACACACCCAAATTTATATCTAAAATATACTTTGCTCTCCAAAATGAAAGTGCAAAGCCAGGTTTACAGAGATCGAGAGAGAGATGGCAGTCCGTTGCAATAATGGAAAGATGCTGGTCAGATTGGTGTTTATATTGCATGACGTCAATTATAAATGCAAGATACGGATTAGTACATTATAATTTTCTACACCAATTATACCTCACACCACAGAAATTACATAAATCAAAATCAGAAATATCAGAGATGTGTTTTACATGTGGAATAGAAATAGGAACATTTGTATATGCTATGTGGTTGTGTGTGAAGGTCAGACCTTTTTGGCAGGATATTAATGAAATACTAACAAGGATAACAGGGGTAGCCTTTGCGGACGACCTGGAGCTTTATCTTTTGGGCAGTTTTATTGAAATAAGTAATGAAGTAACTAAATTCCAAATTTCATTTTTTAAAATAACTTTAGCTGTGGCTAAGAAATGTATTGTGATTACTTGGAAATCCGACTCCCCTCTACAGATAGCATGATGGAAGACAGAGATAAACAGTTGTACACCCATGGAGAAAAATCACATAAAATCTAAACATCAAATATGATGTATTTATAAAAATATGGCAACCATATTTGTATTATATAGGGGCCAAATATAATAATAAAAAATGTCCTACTATTATAAAAATGTGACCTCCCCAGGGAAGACTTTCTTTTTTTTTTAAACCCAAATGTAAGCCCTTACGGAGTATGGATTTATACTGTGAAGGGGGTGGGCGGGAAGGAGTTGTTGTATTTTGTTTTCTAAAAGTTCACACCAAAAAATATATATACATATGTATATATAAAAACTTGAAAATGGAAAATTTTGATATGTATATTTATGGAAAAAAACAAAAATTAAATATTCAAAAAAGGGCCCCATCTTAAGAGCAGATATTGTAAAGATAGAAAAACTGGGAGAAAGAGATGACATCCTTGCAGGAGACCAGGTAGAAGGTGATGTAGTCAAGTCAAATTTATTGTCATCTGTTGTTTAATGACACGACAGGTGAGAAAAACTCTAGATCTTCCCAATAATCTTCCCTCCTAAAAGACTAAGACATACAGCACAGGTACAGGCTCTTTAGCCTACCTTGTCCATGCTGACCATCATAATATTTTCTATTTTTCTGGTATTGCTCCATCACCTTGTGGTGAATGTCTGCCAAGCTGCCTGTCTCCCCACTCTGGTGAGCTTTGCTGTACTAACATTGGCTGTGCATTATCTCTACTGTTAAGGACGCTCCCCTTGGATATAACTGTATATGCATCTATTGTCTTTCATTATTGTACCATGAGTTTCTGCTAATAAAAGCCATGATTATTGTTTGACCACATCGTCTTTGTCTCTTCATCACTGGCACTTCACACCTACTATGTCTTGCTGCTTCAAGGGTTTATTTAGATACTTCTTAAATGTTGAGAGAGATTCTGCTGCCATCAGTCATTGAAGCATTACATTCTACATTTTTTAAAATGGCAGCCATTTGGAACTAATTAGAGCGATGACAAGTAATCTTGCATGGACTGTGGACCTAAATAAATAATTGTTGAGCCAGCCTGACTGAAGTGCATCTCAAGTTCAAATCCTCCACAAGTGGGGAAAGTATTCACCACAATCATCCAATCGACTGGAGATGGGTTTTCATTTATATGTAGCAAAAGATTTGAAAGTTATGTACTGAAATATTTTTGCTGTGTTTAGAAGGCTTAGTCAATGGTTATTTCAATTACTGTGCAGAAATTATGACCAAATTTCAAGACCAGCCAAAACATGGCATTGAATTTGTGAGATTTATAAGCAACAATTATTTCTACCAATTCATGTACTACTCTGCTCTCATTAACATCAACACCTTTAGGTATTATATTCAGAAGACTAAAACATTAGTAATAAGGATTTAAAATAAATCTTTGACTAGTCACTGTTAAGATTCCTTCAGCTGTAATTTGCAACTTTTCAATGGTGCTTGAAGATAAAAAAGACTGTACACTGAAAATCGTCTCGACACAAGAAAAATTTGAATTAGACAATCAGTAAAAATGTGATTTCAAGTATTCATTAAGGCCTTTAAATTAAATGTTTTGGCAACAAAACAGCTCCAACTTCAGAAACAGCACACCAAAGGGAAGAAGACAAAAGGGAAGAAGAAAACTTCAAGTTAATGCAGGAAATTTCACCAGGATTCCAGGTTGCTTTGATGATTGAAGATGTGCTGTCAGGTTAACTGCTTCGACATTAATTTCAGACTGGAAGTGCACGACCAAAACATGCCTCTTAAGATAATAAAATTCCAATCACTGAATTTGGAAAACAAAATGATCAATTATGATTAAAAAGGGATGCTATGAGGATTTAAAGTCTGTGTGATGGCTTTATGATGTTTTCTAGTGTGTTGTGTCCCCTTCAATTGTCTTTGATGAAATGGTTAACAGGTCAGTGTTAAACTTCACCAGTTTGGGATTCTTTTTGGCTTAAATTGGCATCATCTTGGAGCATTACTGCCCTCAGTCTTCCCTTTTAAATAGAAAGCAAACCCAGCCTATGCAATCTATCTTCATAATTGGAATAGTCATCACAAACAACATCCTGGTGAGTCTTTTCTGCACACTCTCCAGCGCAATCTTGTCCTACTTTGAGAACAGCAATCAAAAAAGTACACCAGACTCCAGCTGATGCCTAACCAATGTTTTAACAAGTTGCACGATAACTTTTATTCCATGCCTCAACTCAAGAAGACAAGCATCCCATATGCTTTCTTCACTGCCTTATTTTATTGTGCTGTTGTAATCAAGACTTCTTGTACTTGCACACCCAAAGTTCCTCAGTTCTTTAATATTTGCAAGGTCTCTTCCATTGGGAGCATCCTTACCATTATTACTTTTGGCAAAATGCATTACACTGTGCTCAAATGGATCAAGTTCTGTTTGCCATTTCTCTTAGTTCACTGCAAGTAACGAGAAACACAGTTAAGTCACAGACCTGCCCGCCCTATGCTTTTATCCATGCCATTACAGCATTTGCACATGCAGTCTTGTTGTTCCGATTAAAGCTGAAGGTTTTGTGATGTGGCCATCTGTGACATTAGAGGAGGTTGTGAGCATTGACAAGGACTCAAGACAGCAAACTCTGCGCCCAGAACACCCTGATAGCCTTTTGAAACACACTGCTGTTGTCAAAGGCCAACAAATAATTTATTTATATTCTTGATAATCCAGCAACATTCAGAAGTTTAAACAAACTCAAATTAAAAGCTGCTACAACTTTAAAATCGACTTGAAAACCTCTCAAGAGATTGAAATAAAGGAAAAATGCAGATAAAATAAAATGAAAACAAACCACTTGCTTCTAATTATCTTTTCAATTTATGCCAGCGACACCATTCAAATGAATACATAATGCAAGCCATTGCTCATACAAAGCTGAGAGGTGGATATGAAATATGTCCAGCTCCCTCATTTCTAAACTTTGCTCCACGTCAGACTCAATAGTGAGTCTAGGTCTGGATCAGAAGCTCAGATGCAGATAGAGCAGTAGTTCTCAACCTTTTTCTTTCCACTCGCATACCACATTAAGTACTCCTTATGCCATAAGGGCTCTGTGATTAGTAAGGGATTCCTTAAGGTGGTATGTGGGTAGAAAGTAAAAGTTTGAAAACCACTTCTTTAATCATACCTCATTGACTCGTTATGTGCACAGTTTCATAACTCCAAAGGAAATGGACCAATGACAATTTTTCTCAAGCAAAATATTTCAGTAACGTTGGGTCTAGGGCAGTGATTCTCAACCTTCCCTTCCCACTCACATACCACCTTAAGCAATCCCTCACTAATCACAGAGCACCGATGGCATAGGAATTACTTGAAGTGCTATGTGAGTGGAAAGAAAAAGGCTGAGATCCACTGAGACAGAGTATCCTCCATAATGTTTGGATAGACTGTGAACATAGGAGTGTGTCTCGGAATTGAAGTGGTTGGCCACTGGGAGGTTGCTGTGGTTGTGATCAGAGCAGAGGTGCTGAGCGAAGTGATCTCCCAGTCTGCGACCAGTCTCTCCAATGTAGAGAATGCCACAGAGGATGCACCGGATGCAGCAAATAAGTTCTCTGGATGTACGAGTGAAGTATTGCTTCACTTGAAAGGCCTATTTGGGGCCCAGACCATGGTGAGGGAGGAGGTGTGGGTGCAAGTGTTGCACCCCCTGCAGGCATAGGGGAAGGTGCTGGGGGTGTGATGGGTTTGGAGGGATGAGTGTATGCAAGAATCTCGGAGGGAGCAGTCCCTGCAAAAGGCCGAGAGGGAAAGAGAAGGAAAAATTTATCTGGTAATGAGATCCTGCAGTAAGTGCTGGATATTATGGCGGATAATGTGTTGGATGGAGAGGCTATGGGGTGGTAGGTGAGGATAAGGGGGATTTTATGTTTGTTGCATCTGGGGGAAGAGGGGGCCATGGCAGATGAGCGGTAGATAGAAGAGATGCATGTGAGGGAATGGTGGTGGAGGGGAAGCCACGTTTGTGGAAGGAGGTAGACATTTTGGAAGATCTGGACTGGAAGATCTAATCTTGGGAACAGATGCGGCGAAGACAGAGAAATTGAAAGAAGGGAATGGAATCCTTGCAGGGGACAGGGAACGAGGATGTGTAGTCAAGGTAGTTGTGTGAGTTGGAGGGTTTGTCTCTTGAGATGGAGACAGAGAGATCCAGGAAGGGGAGAATGTTGTCAGAGATAGACCAGGTGAGTTTGAGATCAGGGTAGAAGTTGTCTGTGAAGTAGAGGAAGTTGGCAAGCTCATCTATATACCAAAGGAAGAGTTGAGGGGGTTTTACCTGTGTAGGCTTGCAGCATGGATTGCTCCACAAAGCCCACAAACAGGCAGGCATAGCTAGGACCATGCGGGTACTCATGGCTACTCCTTTGATATGGAAGAAATGGGATGAGTTAAAGGAGAAGTTATTTAGAGTGAGGACAAATTCTGCCAGGAGGAGGAGGGTGGTGGTAGAGGATGACTGTTCGGGTCTTTGTTCCAGGAAGAAGCGAAGTGCTTTCAGATCTTCTGTGTGGGGGATAGAGGTATAAAGGGGTTGGACAACCATTGTGAAGTGTCGCAAATGTAGGTGGGGAGGGATTGGACCAGGGGAGAAAAGTTAGTGTCAAGGTAGGATTAATCTATTTTGGTGGGGTAGGAGCAGGTAGATGGTTGGGTTTGTACATCTTGTAGAAGGTAAAAATGGTCAGTGCGGAGGTGGGAGAGAATGAGGTTAGTGGCATGGCAGGGACTTGACCAGAGGTGATGAGGTTGGAGATGGTGTTGGTGTGGCGTGGGGTCCTGTGGGAAGGAGCAATAGGAGGAGGTGTCTGAGAGCTGTCGACTGGCCTTAGCAAGGTAGAGGTCATTGCACCAGACCGCAACTGCATCACCCTTGTCTGTGTGTTTGATGGTGAGGTTGGGATTGTTGCAGGGAGAGTGGAGGGCAGAGCATTCTGAGAAGGTGAGGTTGGAATAGAAGAGGGAGGTGGTAAAGTTGAGACAGTTGATGTCTCGGCAGCAGTTGGCCAGGTGAGGTGTCCAGGAAGAGGAAGAAGGCTTGAAGCAGCAGAAAGGGTCAGGAGTGGGGGTGTAGAGAGTAATGGCCACAGAAGTGAACCCAGAGGTGGAGGCGACGGAAGAAGAGTTTGGTGTCGCGGTGTGCACGGAACTCATTGAGGTGTGGGTTACAGAAACGAACCCGGAGGCGATGGAATTGTGCCAATGAAAGTCAAATAAACCATTTTTAAGACTGAAAAACAAGAATAAAACAGTAAGAGACATCACCCAAAGGATTACCTTAGAGTTAGCCAAATCAACTGAAGAAGAAAGAGCATACTGATGAGCTCAGTAATTGCAAAGAGACTAGTAGGACAAAGAAACCTCCACCACTGATGACAGAAAAATTCTCATCATAATGAAGATAAATCCCCAAACACCTGTCAGACAAATCACAAAACTTTTCAGGAGACAGGTGTGAATGCATCAAATGACTACTGTCCACAGAAGACTTCATGAACAGAAATAATAGAGGCTACACTGCAAGATGCAAACCACTAGCTAGCCTCAGAAACAGGATGGCCAGGTTACCATTTGCCAAGAAGTATTTAAAAGAGCTTGCGAAATTCTAGAAAAAGGTCCTGTGGACAGATGAGATCAAGATTAACCTGGTGATGTTATGGCCTGGGCATGTATAACTGCCAGAGATACTGGTATACTTATCTTTATTGATGTAAAAGCTGATGGCAGTAGCAAAATCAATCCTAAGGTGTATAGAAACATTCTATCTGCTCAAGTTTGAGTAAATGCCTCCTAACTCATTGGACGGAGCTTCATCCTACAGCAAGGCAATGATTCCAAACAGACAACTAAAGCAACAAAGGAGCTTTTCAAAGATAAAAACTGGAAAATTCTTGAATGGCCAAGTCAGTCTCCTGATCTAACTCCAATTGAGTATGCCTTCCATGTGCTGAAGAGAAAACAAGTAGGATCTTAAGATTCTTGGCAGAGTATCACCATAGAAGATACTCAGCACCTGATGATGTCTATGAATCACAGACTTCAAGCAGTCATTGCATGCAAGGGATATGCAACAAAGTACTAAACATGACTGCTTTAATAATCATACCATTGTTATGTCCCAAATGAAATAACTTCATGATCAGAAATATAGCGGCTACACTGCTCTAGACCTAATGGTTACTGAAATATTTTGCTTGAGAAAAATTGTCATTAGCCCATTTCCTTTGGAGTTATGAATTATGCACATAACAAATCAATTAGGTACAATTAAAACAATGGTTTTCAAACTTTTTCTTTCCACTTACATACCACCTTAAGCAATCCCTTACTAATCACAGAGCACTTATGGCATAGAGATTCCTTAAGCTGGAGTGTGAGTTTAGGGGGACAGTTTGAAAATCACTGCATTAGGCTGCATGAGAAGGCATTTTCACTCTAAGATTATTAAATTACCACTTCATCTTCTTATATAGACCGCAGTAATAATTATCTTTCTTAGTCTTCAATTTGTATTTTTTTTCATAAAGCACTTACTTTCATGACATTTGCAATGTCTGGTTTCAATACCAAGGAAGAGAGAGATTGAGATAAATGAGGATTTCCATAGGAAAAAAAGGTAAGAACCAATCTGTTAAAGTGGCATTCATGTGAGCTAAATTTGAGGCAGGTTCTATTCGGCCACAGATGCCTGCAATATTGCTAATCTGTAGGAATGTTAACAGTTAAAGACAGTTAACCTGTATGGAGAGTTGTGCACTTATAGTCATATGCTTGAACACCTTCCAGTATACAGAAACCTAGAAGGCTACCAGCTAAGATTTTTTCCCGTCACAAGAATAAATATCATGAGTTGACATCCTCAACAAAACATTGCCGGGTTCAATATAGATTGACATTCATGCAAACTACTTCCATGTTTGAACAAGAAAAACAAAATCAATTCATCTTGATGCAGTATCATGTTTTGAAATCAGGACTGAGGCATAACTCGGGGGTGGAGAACTCGTGGAAACTGCATTATGTTATAACTGGCACTGCAATTAGCATAAACACGAAGTAGAAAATCTGAAATGTTCATAAGCATCAAGTATGTGCATTGACATTCTCTTGCTTTTATTGGTCCTTATCACATTGAACACAGGTGAAGATATTTATTTTGAACAATATATTCGTCACATTATGTTTTTTTCCTGAATTCTTCAAATAATTGTGTATATAAACCAGAAAAATATTGGCTTTCAAGAATCCATTTAATCTCTTCTTCTTATCCATTCTCCTACCCTGCTCCTCAAAATGTTACATCAACTTTGTCATGCTTCATTTATAAAAATTACAAATAGCAAAGAATACAAAATAGTCCCATTCTCCCTCTTATTTCCCTCTAACCAATTCTCTCATGCCCATTCATCAGCATTCCACCCCCACCTCAGGTTATCCAGCCACTCATATTTAGGGGTAATTTACTATAGCTAATTAACCTATCAACAACTCTTTGGAATATGGAGGAAATTGGAGCACTTGGGGAAAGTCAGGTAGTCATTGAGAAAATATGCAAATACCACTTTGGCAATACTCAAGGTCAAGATTAAACAGAGTTTAGTGGTACTGTTGTGGCAGTACAGATCACTGACGGAAGGCGAAATGCCTCCATTTATTACGGTCGCGGCAGCAGAGCAGCCTTGTCAAGATGGTGCTGCCGGTGTCATCTTTTCTGCCAGCTGTGTCGGGTCCACGTGTGCAGGGCAATGTCATGACATTGTTTCTGGCGCAGGGTGGTACTTACCCGTAGCCTTATAAGGCAGAGTGGAGAAAGTTTCAATAAGCAACTGGAGTGCAAATAAGCCCACCGTCTACTGGTCTCGTTCTTCCTGACTCTGTTTAGCTGCCATTACATTGGTAAGCCTGACATGTCCTGACGCCTCTGGACTCAACAGTGTGGATGGTGCAGCAGTCAGTGCAGTCGCCCTCAAACTCCGACTTTCTGAATGCTTCATCCACGCACTTAGTTTAGACAGGGAAAGGCCCAGTTCCAGATAAAGCCGATTACCTCAGACTCCACCAAGTACTACCATGTCGTCAGCTCCCTGGACCAAGAAACCGCAGTGTGGATGACCTCATACAAAATCCATCGGAGGAAGGTAAATGCTCCATGTTAAGAGTGCTGCTCATCAGCACCTATGGGCTCTCCAGATGCCAGAGAGCAGCCAGGCTAATACACCTGGACGGCCTCGGGGACAGAACACCATCTGGCCTCATGAATGAAATGCTCATGCTGGCAGAGGGCCACAAGCCTTGCCTCATGTTTGAAAAGGCATTCTTAGAACAGATGACATCCAGCTGCTACTGGCGGATGCGGATTTCAGCGACCTCACAAGGTTGCAGCGAAGACAGACATTCTGTGGCGCACCAAAAGGGAGAACGAATCCACCATGCATCAGCTGACACTGCGGTGGTGTTTCTATCAGAAGCTCATAAATGCAAGCAACCCTGTGCATTTCTGGGAAACGCCAAGGCCAGCTGTGGCTAATGGCTTCAGTGGCTGGCCAAGCAAATAGCATATGACAAGGGCCGCTGGTTCCTCATTGATATGGGGGCAGAACTCAGCATCATTCCACCAACGCCACTGGAGACCCAAACACGACCACGTGGTCCCACCTTGCAGGTGGCCAACAACACTGCCATAAAAACACAGCACGCAGCGAGTGCTAATACACCTTGGCGATGAGTCCTTCCACTGGCCATGTGGGCATGAAGTCACTCATCAGTGCTCACAGCCTGCTCATGGACTTCAAAGCTAAATGCCAGGTGTATGCCCAAACGATCTAGCTCGCTCCTACCAGCGCATAGAACCAGCAAATGGTCACAGTCACCATCACCATCCCCACCGATAAGTACAGCTGCATTTTGACCTTATATCTCTCCATCCTCAGGCCCCAGTTTACATCTACGATGCCGAGACATGGGATGCAGCACACAGGGCCCCCACCCCACCTCCACGCAATGGCCAGACGCCTTCCCCCAGACAAGCTGCAGCTGGCCAAGGAGGAATTCAAACATATGGAGGAGCTGGGGATCATCCGCAGGTCTGACAGCCTGCGGACCTCCCCTCTGCACATGGTACCCAAGGCCACAGGGGGCTGGCAACCTTGGGGGGATTACTGGTGCCTCAACGATTCAATTACTCCAGGCTGCTACCCAGTCCCCCATATAAAGGATTTCACAGCCAACCTACAAAGTGTGACCGTTATCTCCAAAATCGACCTAGTCCGAAGCTACCACCAAAATCCCTGTGTCCACCCAGATGACATCAGGAAGACGGCCATCATCATGCCTTTCAGACTTTTCAAGTTCCTGCGCATGACTTCAGGACTTAAAAATACAGCACCTTCCAGCGCCTCAGAGAACCAGTGGGCAGAGATCTGGACTTTTATTTTCATCTACCTGGATGACATCCTCATCGCCAACAGGAACCACCAGGAACACTCTACCCACCTATGCAAACTCTAATATTGCCTGGCTGACTTTGGCCTCACGATCAACCCAGCAAAGTGTCAGATTGGCCAGGAGGTGATTGATTTCCTAGGCCACCAGATCATCAAGGATGGAGCAACACCACTGCCAGAGAAGGTGGAGGCCATCTGGCATTTTGCAGAACCAAACACACTCATGGGCCTTCAGGAATTCACTGGCATGGTCAATTTTTACAACCGCTTTATTATACCCGCCGCAGCAATAATCATGTGCCCCCTCTTTGCCATGATAACCTCCAAACAGAAGGACTTGGCCTGGAGTGAAGAGACAGCCAGGGCTTTCGAAAGGACCAAGGAGGCCCTAGCCTATGCCAAGTCACTAGTCCACTCCAGAACGGACATTCCCATCTCCCTGACAGTTGATGCGTCGGCCACAGCGATAGGGGCGTACCCAAACAGCTGGTCAATGGACATTGAAGGCCACTGGCCACCTTCAGCCACCATTTACACCCACTACCCCTCCGAATTAAAATACAGTACTTTTGACTGGGAACTCCTAGCCCTCTACCTCGCAGTCAGGCACTTCCACTACTTCCTCGAGGGCAGGCCTTTCACCATGTTTACCATCCACAAACCCCTCAACTACGCCTTTTCAAAAGTTTCCAACCCCTGGTCGGCACGCCAGCAACACCACTTGGCATATGTCTCGGAATTCACCACCAACATTCAACACCTCTCCGGCAATGAGAATATCGTCGCTGATGCCCCCTCAAGGCTGGCTATTCAGTTGTTGGCACCAGGCCTAGACTATTCCGAGCTTGCACAGGCACAAGAAGATGACGCGGAGACCCAGGCCTTTCGAACAGCCATCACCGGCCTCCACTTCAAAGACGTCCCTCTGCCAGACAGCGGCCACACCATTCTCTGTGATGTGCACTGACCGGCCAGCACCAACCAGTCATTCTGGAACAATGGAGATGATGGGTTTTTCACTCCATCCATGACCTCCAGCACCCGTCCATCAAGACCACAGCACACATAGTCATTGCATGGTTTGTATGGCATGGCTTACGAAAACAGGTCGTTGAGTGGGCCCACGTTTGCCCACATTGCCAGGCTTCCAAGGTCCACAGACATACAAAAGTTCCCATCCAGCAGTTGAAACCACCTAGCCAACGATTCGACCACATCCATGTCGCTATAATTCCCTTGCCCATTTCACAGGAAGCCCAGTATCTCCTGACAGTGGTTGACCAAGCCACGAGATGGCCAGAAGTCATCCCCTCAAAGATATGTTCACAGACTCCTGCACCAGGGTAATGCTCACACACTGGATATCCCAGTTTGGGACACCGGGTCACATCACAATGGACAGGGGGGTTCAATTCACCTCGGCATTGTGGACACAGCTTGCCTCCCTTCTCAGCATTAAACTTCACCATAACACTGCCTACCACCCACAATCCAACGGCCTAGTAGAATGTTTCCACCGCCACCTAAAGTTGGTGCTCATGGCCCACCTGACCGGACGAACTCTCCTGGGTGCTCCTTGGCATCAGAACAGCACCCAAGGAGGACCTTCAGGCCTCTTTGACCCTTTGACCCTCTCAAGGGCACAGACACAGAAGGAGAGGCAGCACTGCAAAAACTGAGAAACAGGTTGGGCTCCTTCGCACATGGACACCACTCCATCTCGGTGCCCGCAAACTTAAAGACAACTGACTATGTTTTCATTTGCCACGGTGCACACTGCCCCCCCCCCCCCTCCAGTGACCCTATGAAGGCCCCTACAAGGTGGTCCTTAGAAGCGGCAACATGTTCACATTAGACATTGGGGGCAGGAAGGAACTGAAGCTCGCGCATCTCGACCTCAGCCAGCTGGTTGCCCTACAGCCAACCAAGCATAGCGGCAGGCCCCCTAAGGCAAAACCGACACAGGACTCAGGGGCACAGCACACTATCGTTAATTCTGAGGGGGTTGTGTGGCAGTGCACATCACTGACGGCAGGCAAACCAGCTCAGTGTGTTACGGTCGTCTATTCCACTGGTCAGGTCCACATGTGCGCGGGGCAATGTCATGACGTCATTTCCAGCATGAGGGCGGGACTTAACCCTAGCCTTATAAGGCCCTGCGTGGGAAGTTTCAATAAACAACTGGAGTGCAAACAAGCCTACTGACTACTGATCTCATTCTTCCCGACTCTGTTTAGCTGCCGCTAAATTTCTGCAGTGCTGTGAATGGAGCATCCAATGGAAATAACATTTGACTATTCTATTGTAATTCTTTCTGGATGTACTTAAGCAAGTTGAAAATGACAGCACTGCTGGAGCTGCTGTAGTGGCAGTGCTGCCTCTGGTGCAGGCCCACGGAGAGCGAGGAGTGGAGATACAGCACTCTCGCGGGGTCCAACAACCCAGTCAACAGCCATCAGCTCCGCACAGGCTTTGAACAGCCCGTTAAAGGAGATGACTGTAATTTTATTTAAAATCCTGCAACCACGGGGTCTGCACCCAAGAAGGCAGTGCCTGTGTTCAGCAGCAGCCATGAGGGGTTGCAGACTCCAGGGGAGCAGAGGCGTGGCACAAGGCACCAGAAAATGGAGAGTCCATCCCCTGTCTTAGAGAAGAAGAGGAGACGACCCACAGGAGGGTGACCATGGCAGGGGACCGGTAGGGGGCTCTGCAGCTGAAATACTGTAGCGGGTTGCTGCTGACGACGCGAGGTGAGGAACTCATGGAGGCTGGGGGCTGCTGTTGGGAGACTCGCACTGGGCTGCTGACTGCTGGAGACTGGCTGAGGGTGCCAGGTGTCGGAACCAGGATGCAAGGGGGTGCTGAATGCGCCGACAGGTTCCTGACCGTGTCAGAGTTTCAGATCTGGAGATCGGGTTTTCAATGGTTTGGACTTCACTCTGTGTGGCTGCGGAAGCGAATCTACAGACAATCAGGATTCTGGGGGAACTCTCCATTGCATCTTTTCTCTGACTGTAAGAGGCGCTTCAAGCAATTTCTGCCGATCACGAATCTGTCTACCTTACAGTAGGCAAAAGAATTTCATGCAATATGACACTATTTATTACAATGGCAATAAATTGAATCTTGAAGTATTAAAAAAGAGAAAACCTGTGGATATGGTGCATTTACATTCTCAGAAGGGTTTCAATAGGTTGCAGATAGGAGGCCAGTGCACCATTTTTGTCATTTAACTTCCCTGTCTTGATCATGTTTGCCTGTAACTCAGGTTTTTCACATCACACAATCTGCACTATTTACTGAAAGATGGAATCTATCAGATCAGCATCTATTTCCTCAATTTCTGTTGGGGCTCTATCCTGTAGATTTAAAACTCACTATTAGTTTGGTATTTACCCCGTTATGTAAACATTCCTCTGTTCCATTTCTGATGAAATAGCTTGTAATAGTCTATCAACAGAAAATACCGGAAACACCTTTGGTCAGGCAACATCTCAAGAAAGACGACATTTTGGATATGCTTTATTTCCTTTGTTTCCCCTTCCATTCATTCTGCCTGATCTATTGTGCTTCTAGCATTTTTTATATATCCAGCATCTGCAGTTTTTTCCCCCATTTATAATGGTATTATCTTATCATTTTAGAATCCTAGAAACAGCAATTCTATCACCTCCCTAGTTGCTATTCACTCAGTGAAATAGTGTATAATTGTTTATAAAATTGTTCTTCACAATTCAATTGCTTCAATCACCCAATCATTGTGATTCATCTGATCTTTATTGCTTCAATCACTCCAATGCCTATTTTGCATCGAGTTGCCCAGAACATTACATATTCTTCTATGGATGCACAGCATCACATTATCCAAGAAACACCATAATATAATTCCAAAAACTTGATCTTAAATATAAAGATCTAATATCTTTACAAGAAAATTTGTTTTCAATGTACAAATACAAATGTAAAGATATAATAGCCAAAAAAGTCCAACAGTGTCGAAGCAAATAGAATAAATGCAAAGATGGTACACTAAAAACCCTGCTGTTAACATTTGTAACAATTATTAGTTTTTTTGTCCCTTTCCCAATCAACCATGCACTCACTGAAGACATCTACTGTACATGAGATGCCGCCACAAAAAGGATTCATATCACCCTGGTTTCAACCTCTTTTCATTGCTATCTTCATGAAGAAGGTACAGAAGCATGAAATCCAGCACCTCCAGGTTCAAGAACTGTTTTAAATCCTACAGCTATCATGTTCTTGAACTTCCCCTTATGACCTAAACAAAACACTTGTCTCCACTATTGAAATTCCACTTTTTTCTGGCACCAACTATAATTGTGATATTTATTTATCTACCTATCTTTTATATTATTATGTTTCTGTACCTCTGCACCTATTTTCTCAGCATGTAATAATTTTGGTAAAAATGTACCTTGTACTTATGTGTATGACAATAATCTCATCATTATTATCCATGTGAAAACAAGATGGTGCAAATACAAATTTTTATAATAGCAGTTGACATGAGTTATCTGATTCTGACAGTAAATTGATACTGACCAACATGGCAAAAGCCACAATATATTGGATAATAAATGGGGACTGTTTATTCAATATATCGATGTAAATTCATGAGTGATGCAACTCCTGCTTGTACAAAATATTTTTGTCATAACCTCTGGAACCAACAGTCCTCTGTTTATTAACAAAAAATACTTAAAATTTCAAAATGCCCTTCACACCTTTGCAACTTTAGAAAATAATTTGTCGCTAAGAAAGTACTGCAAAACTGTGGTTTCTATGGTATAAGAAGAAAGGCAATAAATTTGGACACAGCAAGTTTTCACAAATTTCAATTTGGCATTTTTTATGGGTACAAGGTGGATTTAGGGGTGAAGTGTTCATGGCACTGGAGGAATCTTCCCCACTCTTTTTTAAATAGTGCCAGAATAGTTACATCTGAGAGAACAGATTGGGTTTGATTTACAGTTGAAAGATGACAGCTTCGACTAAATAAAAATCTCTCAGAATATCACCTGAGTGTTAACCTCAACTTCTGTCCTTAAGTCTTGACTGTGGCTTGAATCCTATACTTCATGCATCTAAGGCAAGAATGATGACCATTGAACGGTGACTGAAAGTCTTACATATCTATAGAGAATCAGGAATTTAATACTACATTAACAAAATGGGTGTAAAATATTGTAAAATAATAGCAGCTACTCTTTGTGAACTGAAAAATATATTTCTTACAACCAGATATCAGAGATTGATTCTTGTTAAATGAAGACCAGATAGAACACTCTGAAAGGGAATCATGACATATGTTAATTTCACAGGGGGCTTGGAGCAGCTTGCAAATATTTGGGGGGGGGGGGGGGGGAGAGAAAGAAGAGCATAAATTCAGCATGAAAAAGGCAGTTGTAGCTTACATTTTATTCTGTGAGATGTTATTTCAAAAGGGTTCATGTTGTACATATTTCATCTGATCAATATTGCTTCATTCTCTCCAATGCCCTTTTTGCACTGTGGTTCCCAGAACTTTACATATTTTTCAATGGATGCACAGCATCATTATGATCCATTGAAGAATATGTAATGTTCTGGGCGCCACAGTGCAAAAAGGCATTGGAGTGACTGAAGCATATTGATCAGATGAAATAAAATACAGCATGAACCCCTCTGAAATAACATCTCCCAGAATAAAATGTAAACTACAACAGTCTTTTTCATGCTAAATTTATTCTGCCATAAACATTGTGCTCTCCCCTCCTCCCCCCCCACCAAAAAAAATATTTGCAGGGTGCTCTGGATGTCATGAGTGTTGACGGAAGTATCATTATGAAACAGTCCTATCTCCAGCTGTCTGAAACAGGTTTTTGCCATCTGAGAAGAGAATGCACAATGATCAAAAGCACAAACGGCTTAAAGCTCCTGGTGCTAGGAGCAGTGTTATTTACAGCTGCTTGCATTGGCACCTCAAATCACTGGAGAGGAACCTCAATAACATCTCCACAACATCCTCAAAAACTACTGATACGATAAACCAACATCAACATTTTCTTCAAGACTATCATGGCTCTATTTCACTGAACCACCTCCGAAGGGCAGGTCGCATCGTATACCTGCCCACATCAACACTCTGCTCCAAATTGTCACAGCAAGAAATTACCAGATGCACAAGAGGAAACTATTCTCAACACTTCAATGAAAAGCCCAGCAATTGTTCTCTGTCTTGTACAACTCTTACTTAGAAACCCAGACTAGAAAAATCAATATAATTATTTATTCTGTAAGAATTTTGTGTATGCACTATCTATCTGCCTTTGTCAGCAAGAAAATATAAAAATTCATTGCAAACCAATTTCCAAACAGAAAATCCCAAACATATGGAAAATACATTCTTCCAATTGGAGTATAATATTATGGATACTCCTAACATCACGAGACTGGTACAATATTTGTAGAGGTGTTCAACTTCTAAAGGCAAAAGGCTACCTCACATGATAGTTTGTAACAATAATGGTACACTTGACAAACATTTGCATAATTAATGGAAACATAAAGAGGGCATAAACGAAGAGTAATTTCTCTCAACTACATATAGCACTCAGCAACTCAATAACTTTTTCATCATTTTGATTTTTTTATTCTTAAAATAGATCTATTTAGCAGATCCCATTTAGTAAATGTTTTTTAACGTCATGAGGGCTTTTGATAAAAGCTGATGGGATTCCAGTGACAAGAGAGTCAATAAACAGAGGATAAAGATATATTGTATAGGGCAAAAAAAATGCCAGAATTCTCTTTTGTTTACGCATGGCCATGATTAACATTTGGATTGATACATGGGTGGAAGCAAAAACATTGTACTCCTGTAGAAAAAAGTGCAAGAATGTCAGTCCAAAAGTTCTTTCTTGGTAGGAACTGCAAAATAGTCTGCTTATGAGGTATCATTCTTTGATTTAAGGGGAACTTCTTCATAGGTGACCCCTACATTACTGGAGATGGTGGCATTCCCATAAAATGGCCCAAGGTGCAATTTTCCACAATGCCAAGTTGCATCATCTGCATGTGCATGAAGAAAAGTCAGCTTAAAAAAAAGTTATTTTTACCCCCATATAAATTCAGGAAGAGTGAACTTAATTCCATTTCTCAAATCTTTCGGTGATTATTTGAAAATTCTGTCAGGGTCTTTCCAGAAACCAAAGAGCCACAACACACAGATCACCTGTATTTTTGTTCTATGTAATAGCAGATATCATGTTGTTCAGAGTACTATTAAACAGTGCACTCAACTTACTGAAATGCATTATTGTGAGTCACTTACAGGTAAACTTGATGGTCTCTCTTGCTGTAATAAGTTCAAATCTTCATGATTAGGCTTGTTAGATGTCAATGGTGGTGCAGTGCGAGTTCCATAGCCTTCCTGAGTTATATCCTGTAAAAACAAAACTTGTTTAAAAAACTTTGTCGCTCTATCTATATGAATCATTGGGAAGTTACAGTGTCAAAAGACTAGCAGTGTGATGAGATAACCAGCAGAGGGAAACAATCCAACTTGAAAGTCATAAAAGCAGGCAAGTGATTATCTTCCACTGCTAGACACTGCTTCCCTGACACAATAACCTCCCACTGCACAGCCCAGCAGGTTGCAAGGGATTAATAGCAATGTTTAAACCAACAAATGTCTGAAGTTTCTTTTGAAAGCTCCTCACTTCACTACTTTGGGAACCAAAGTTAGACAGCTTTACAATGGACAAACAAAATGAGCATGCATTGACTTTGCATCTCATTTGTCTTTTTTCTGTTAAGCCTGACACTTACACATGTGAGATAGGAGAAAAGAACAATGTATACACGTAAAAGTAGCTGCGTGAATAACACAACGCATTTGCCACTTCATGTTCCCAGTTGCAACATTTACAAGACTTCAGAAAATATTTGTAAAGTCATGCTTTAAAAGTAAATGTGGACACAGAAAAATGAAAAATGATCCAATATGCAAACCTACCATTTAAATGTGTTTTTTTTCCACTTATGATAAAAAACCAATGGTATTTTCTTTGCAGCACAGATTTAATATCCCATTCAAACATTAACAGATACTAACTATACTGATGCTGACCTGCAGATGAAATTTCCCCCCACCCCCCACACTCTTCAGTATGAAAAATATTTGTGTTCTCAGGTTGCTGGAGACACAATTACCTCGTAACTCAATCAAATTTCAAAGACAGAAGAGAATAAATTATAATCAAACTGAACTAGAAATAAAGTGGGGAGAGATGTATATAAAATGGAACTAGAAAAAGCAACAGTAACATCTAAGAATGAATTATATGTGCATCAATAGAGTACCAAATCTCGTTATTAAAGGAGCCATGATGTAGCTAAATAAAAGCTCTAACTTTTATGCAATGAGATTAAGCTTGTTTGAACAGTTCAAATACTGCTATTTCTTGAAACTCAAGAAGCAGAGAGGCTCAGTGCCTGGTTCAGCGCCAATGTCAAGGAGTTAAAAGGTCAAGAGGGAATTGTGGCCCCATTTTTCATTCAGCAGATAACTTGTTTGGATTTCTGCATTCCCATAAATTGTTTTATTTTTCACCCTCTCCCTGGATTGAGCATTCAAATCACTATTAATTTCCCATCCAGGCTAATAATTTATATTGATTCAGACTCTTAATAAAAGAAGGTGGGTGTCTACTTAAGGTTCAAAATCAAAGACTTTAGAGATGGACATGAACCCACAACTCCAGAATCAGTCAAAATCACTGTTTCACAGCCAACTCTCAGAATATTTTTTAAAATTTAGACACTAGCAGGCCACTTCTGCCCATGAGCCAACGTCGCCCAATTGTACCCGATTGACCTACACCGCTCCCCCCCCCCACCCCCAGTTCATTTTTGAATGGTGGGAGGAAACCAGAGCCCCCCAAGAAAAACCACGCAGACACAGGGAGAAAGAATGTACAAACTCCTGACAGTCACCGTGGTCCCTACAGCTGACGCTGTAAAGGCACTGCGCTAACTGCTACGCCAATCGTGCTGCCCTCCAATTAATTCCTATTGCAGAACAGGAATAAGAGGAAAATAAATCATAACTCAACAAGCCACGCAGCTGTACAATCACATAGGCAAACTTTAGCTGGATCTTTCAAAGAGACTTTGCTAAATATTATTTCAAGTAGTCACATTGCTAATCTCCCACATTATCCACTCTTCTAGGAATTTTCAGCTTGATTCTACTGTAAAATGTAGCCTGCTGAAATAATACTCAAATCATCAGACAATATCTGTGAAGGGAGAAACAGTAAATGTTTTAGGTCAATCACCTTTAATCATGAAATGCTGCATAACCTATCAAGTATTTTAAGATCTTTGGATGGCGCGGTTAGCCCTTCACTATTATAGTCCCAGTGATCTGGGTTTGAATCTGGCGCTGTCTCAAAGGAGTTTGAATGCTCTCCCCGTGTCCTCCAGATGCTCGTGTTCCCTCTCACCCTTCAAAATGTTAACCAGTTGTAGATTAATTGGGGAATTATGGTGCCACGAGCTTGTGGGGAGAAGGGCCTGTTATGTTCAATTTTTTTAAATTCTGTTTTAAGTTTTGATTTAATTGTACGGATACCACAGAAAGTAGCTCCAATATGATTCATTAATTTCATAACTTCATCTGTCATTGATATTTTTTCAAAAATAAACCAGTGTAGTGATAGCTATCACAATTGAAAGAAAACCACCGGTCATTTCAGTTCCAACTGACTTTATTCGAATGACCGCGCGCGGCTTTAAGGGCAGGCTCAAGCCCACCCCGCGTCAGCATTGACATCAACACGCTGCCAAAAAGCGCGCGCTGTGGCCGAGGCCACGAGGCACTCTCAAAACCTGGCGGCGCCACGTTAACGCAGCTGCTCCGTGACACGCGGGGCCGGTTCGCCTGCGTATTGATGTGAGTTGCCACACCACCTCACATTTATCTATATTCAAAACAACTTTTCAATTATGCCCACTCTGTATCTTCACAAAAGGACATGTGAGATATCTTCAATACTAACTATACCCTCTGAATGCATTGTACAAATTTTGATGGTGTGCTTCCCATGACAAAGCCAACTGTTGCAAAGGTTACAAACAGTGGTCTCACTAGATTTTGAACCAAGGCTGATACTTCAGATAGCAAAGACACATTAGAGTTCTCTTGACCTTCATGTCCAAACACCCACAGGTACCATACCTTACCTTCAAAAAGACATGCACTCAAGCTGCATGCTTGGTATTTAGTGCAAACCACCTCCCTGCAGTGAATTTCCCTGTAGCTCTTGAGATGGTGTGTGTGATAGCTAGTATTGGGAAAGCTGTTTTGAGAAGTGCAGCAGACTGCCAGGACCTGCTCTGTGTGCTAGCACACTACTGGATCCTCCTGGCCGCTACCATCATCGCATGTTGGGTCGGATGCAAGATGGTGTTTCCTCCTCTCTTGTTTGACTGTACAGTTCTTATCAATCCAGTGGTGATCCCTGGCTATTCTGCTTGATATTACAGTACAGAGAAATCTAGGCTGCAGCTAATTCAACTAAGAAAAAACATAACTTAATCTGTCATTGATATTTTTTTCAAAAATAAACCAGTGTAGTGATAGCTATCACAATTGAAAGAAAACCACCGGTCATTTCAGTTCCAACTGACTTTATTCGAATGACCGCGCGCACCTTTAAGGGCAGGCTCAAACCCACCCCGTGTCAGCAATGACAGCAACACGCTGCCAAAAAGCACGCGCTGTGGCCGAGGCCATGAGACACTCCCAAAACCTGGCGGCGCCACATTAACGCAGCTGCTCTGTGACACGCGGGGCCGGTTTGCCTGCGTATTGATATGCACTGCCACACCACTGCTTGCAATGCATGCAATAAGTGATGATGAGAAAAACCAAGGTTGAAGTGGTCCACCAACACATGGCGTAGGTGCTGCAAGTCCCCCACCATTGTCTCACACTCACGTATCTGCCAAGGTACAGGCCAGAGTCTTGTAATTTATTGCTGCTCATCATGGCTAGTCTAAACAGTAGTCCTTTCAGGTAGCTTCTCTCCATTGAGTTATTGGTCATTCATTGCTGCATTTACACTAGGTAGGTTCCTGACACAATAGTTGCTGTCAATAATGCTTCTCTTTATATGCAATGATAATAATGATCAGTTTTAGTCCTAATTTCATCAGTGTTCTTGTTCCTCTGAATGCATGTTCACCACTAAGAAACCAGTGCATCCTTGTACCCTACTCTTTTTCTATTTTGTAACCCAGTCTGCTGTCAGTACTTCAAACCCCAAACATTCAGACCATGGTCAAGTCTACACTGCTACCTTCTGAAAATCAAAATTGTATCTGTGTTTTAATTATGCTCCTCAACTTTATGCATTAAAAAAACTGAAGAGCATTTTTGCCCATTTTGTATCAAGAGCATTTCTTTCCCATTTGAAAAAAATGCTATTGCATTCTCATTCTGGAGAATTTCCAAAGGGTTTTTGAAAAAGACTTTATCATGTTTCCTACCATAGGGTAACAGGTCGCCTGTATTTGTTTCATCTCCTCTTAATGCAAAGCCAAATATGAATCATGTAGGTACCAACTTATCTTCCAGCACATATACAGTTTGGGACAAAGACATTTTTTTCCTTTATTTGCCCCTGTGCTCCAGTTTTAATTTTGTAATCAAACCATTCAAATGTGATTAAAGTGCACATTCCAAATTTTATTCAAGGATGTTTTGAATAAATTTTGGCTGACCATGTAGAATTATAGCACTTTTATACATAGTCTTCTCATTTCAGAACACCACAATATTTGGGACTTAGCAATTTTATGTACAATATATTAAAGTAGTCACGTTTAGTACAGGCACAGTACCCTGTATCCGAAACATTTGAGACCAGATGATGCTTGGTTACTGGGTTTTTCTGTTTTTGGCACAAAACCGAAACCTCCCCCCAAAACAGCACAGTAGCATCAGCAGGGATACTTATATCAGCGGTTAAACAACAAACAATGACATGAAAATTCACATGAAATAATTTTTAATACGTACCAGAAAAAAGCAATCTCTGCCGGTGGTCCCTGTCACCTCCCAAATCCAACCACCAGTCCCCGACTACGGTTCCTACTCCTGCCCGGGAGCCCGAGGTCCCCGCTCCTGCCCGAGAGCCCGAGGTGACTTCTTTGATGCAGACGGCACCGCACCTGATGTTGAGAATGGATTCGCTGACTCCAGCTGCAGCTGAAGACTTGGATCCAGCTCCGTTTAGCATCTTCCCGGCCAGATGCAAAGATTACATTTTTTTTTAACCGTTTTTGTAATCAAACCAGCACCAACAGAGCGTCAGAACCCCACATGGGCAAATCAAGTGTTGAATTTTTTTCCACGTGACATCATGTCGGGGCTAAAATAAGTTCAATTTTTGAATTTTTTTGGCTTTTGGAACCTCAGATACGGGGTACTTGACCTGTACTTTACTGCATATCCCTTGTATGCAATAACTTCATGAAGTCTGTGATTCATAGACATACCCAAGTGGTGAGTATCTTCTCTGGTGATGCTCTGTCAGGTGCCTACTGCAGCCATCCTCAGCTTCTCCTTGTTTCAGGCGTGTTCCCTTAAATTTTCTCTTCAGCTTATGGAAGGTGTGCTGAATTAGATTGGGTGACTGACATGACTATTCGAGAATGTTCCAGTTTTTAGCTTTGAAAAACTCCTTTGTTGCTTTCGCAGTCTGCTTTGTGTTATGAGCCCAGAGGACCCCAAAACCAAGCAGCAATAGATATTCACCGAGACAATAGTTACTTAAACAAGAGTTGCTTTTAATTATCTTTATACACAAAAACAGGATCAAACTTTAACTTATCACTATTAACTTAACTAACCTAACTTAACCCCCTTCTAATTCGAAGCGCATGTGTATGTAATGTGTGCATAAGTTTAGAAAAAGTTATTTGATTCACACACCAATCTCATTTTTCATTCCTCCAAATTCACTGGTTTCAGGCAATTCTTATACTGTGCACAGAATTTAACATTTATGAAGTTCAACAGGCTTTGCTACTTGAAAGGCAAATGGTTACCGCTCAGGAAGGTTCTTGTGAGTTTTTAGAGAGACATTTGTTGTTCCTGGACACAAACTGATATCTTTTAATCAGCCACATCAGTGTCTTGCTTTTTTTTCTAATATAATTTTTATTTTTCATATTGTGAACCATATCAACCAAAATGTATACAAATGTTTCTCATTAAATATACACAGTGGCATTTTCCCCCCTACCTTCCCTCCCCCCTTCCCAAACCCCTCCAAAACCAATAAATATTCAACATATACAATACAATAAAACCATTAAACAATGTCATCACACAATGAAAAATAAACAAGAAAAATGTGTCATCTACTTTTACACACTGAACCAAATCGTTTTGTCTTCTTACCATTTTAGGGGGTGGAGGTCCGAAGCAAGCCCTCGCTGTTATGTTCCATATATGGTTCCCAAATTTGTTCGAATAATGTGACTTTATTTTTAAAATTATATGTTATTTTTCCAATGGAATACATTTATTCATTTCCATGTACCATTGCTGTACTTTCAGGCTCTCTTCTGATTTCCAGGTTGACATTATACATTTTTTTGTTACTGGTAAGGCTATCATAATAAATCTTTTTTGCACTTTATCCAATTTGAGGCCTAATTCCTTACTTCTTATATTACTTAGAAGAAAGATCTCTGGATTTTTTGGTATTTTTTTTGTGATTTTACTTAATATCTCATTTAGATCTTCCCAAAACATTTTCACTTTCTCACATGCCCAAATTGCATGTACTGTTGTTCCCGTTTCCTTCTTACAGTGAAAGCATCTATCTGATAATGTTGGATTCAATTTTTTTAACTTTTGAGGCATGATATATAACCTGTGTAACCAATTATACTGTATCATGCATAACCTTGTGTTTATTGTATTCTTCATAGTTCCAGAACACAACTTTTCCCATGCTTCATTTTTTATCTTTATGTTTAAATCCTTTTCCCACTTTTGTTTGGGTTTATAGCTTATTTCATCATTTTCCTTATCTTGCAGCTTAATGTAAATGTTTGTTATAAATCTTTTAATTATCATGTGTCTGTAATCACATATTCAAAGCTGCTTCCTTCTGGTAATCTCAGTCTTTTTCCCAATTTATCCTTTAAATAAGATTTAAGTTGATGATATGCAAACATTGTACCATGAGTTATTCCATATTTGTACTTCAACTGTTCAAATGTTAATAAATTATTTACCAAAAAACAATTTTCTATTCCTTTAATTCTTTCTCTCTCCCATTCTCTAAAGGAAAGGTTATCTATTGTAAAAGGGATTTGCGGATTTTACGTCAATAATAATTTTGGTATTTGGTAATTCGTTTTTTTCCTTTCTAAGTGAATCTTCTTCCATATATTGAGTAAATGATGCAGTACTGGTGAGCTTTTATATTGTACCAGCTTTTCATCCCACTTATAAAGTATATGTTATGGTACCTTCTCCCCTATTTTATCTAGCTCTATCTTAGTCCAGTCCGGTTTTTCCCTTGTCTGGTAAAACTCTGATAAATACCTTAATTGTGCTGCTCTTTAATAATTTTTAAAGTTTGGTAACTGCAATCCACCTTGATTGTACCTCTCTGTTATTTTATCTAACACTGTCCTTGGTTTCCCCCCTTTTCACAAGAATTTCCTTATTATTCTCTTTAGTTCATTAAAGAATTTCTCTGTTAAGGGAATTGGTAACAATTGAAATAAGTATTGTATCCTTGGGAACACATTCATTTTAATGCAATTTACCCTCCTTATCAACGTTAGTGGTAATTCTTTCCAATGTTCTAAGTCTTCATGCAATTTCTTTATTAGTGGTTGATAATTTAATTTGTACAGATGGCTTAAGTTATTATCTAACCTAATACCTAGGTATCGGATTGCTTTGTTTGCCATTTAAATGGTGATTCTTTTTTAAATTCTGTATAATCCGCATTACTCATTGGCATCACTTCACTTTTATTTGCGTTGATCTTGTACCCCGACATTTCTCCATACTCCTTCAATTTCTTAAATAATTCTTTTATTGATATTTCTGGTTCTGTTAAGTATACTATGATGTCATCTGCAAATAAATTGATTTTATACTCCTTCTCCTTTATTTTTATCTCTTATTTTATTTTCTGTTCTTATCAGTTCTGCCAATGGTTCTATTGCTAAAGCAAACAGTGAGGGGGATAACGGACATCCCTACCTAGTTGACCTACTTAATTTAAATTGGTTCGATACATATCCATTTACTGGTACCTTCGCCAATGGTCCATTATATAATGCTTTAATCCAATTAATATATTTTTCTGGTAGATTGAACCTCTGTAATACTTTAAATAAATAGTTCCACTCTCCTCTGTCAAAGACTTTTTCTGCATCTGAAGCAACAGCCACTGTTGATTTCTTATTTCCTTGAACTGCATGAATTAGATTAATAAGTTTACAGACATTATCCGCTGTTCATCTTTTCTTAATAAATCCAGTTTGATCTTGTTTTACTATTTTTGGTACACAGTCGACCAATCTGTTTGCTAATAATTTTGCTATGAATTTATTATCTGAATTAAGTAGAGATATTGGTCTGTATGATGCTGGTGTTAGTGGATCCTTCCCCGCCTTTGGTATTACTGTAATTATTGCTGTCTTACATGAATCTGGTATGTTTTGTGTTTCTTCTATCTAGTTCATTACTTCCAGGAGAGGAGGAATTAATAACTCTTTAAATGTTTTATAGAATTCTATTGGGAATCCATCCACTCCAGGTGTTTTATTGTTCAGCAGCTTTTTTAATATATCCTGTACTTCCTCTATTTCAAATGGTTTTATCAGTTTGTTTTGTTCCTCTTCTTGTAATTTTGGCAGTTCAATTTTAGCTAAAAATTCTTCTATTTTATCATCTTTCCCCTCATTCTCAGTTTGGTATAATTATTCGTAAAATTCCTTAAAGTGCTCATTAATCTCTATTGGATTATATGTAATTTGCTTGTCCTTTTTCCTTGATGCCAATACAGTTCTTTTAGCTTGTTCTGTTTTAAGTTGCCAGGCTAATATTTTATGTGTTTTTTCTCCTAGTTCGTAATACTTTTGCTTTATTTTCTTTATGTTCTTCTCCACCTTATACGTTTGTAATGTTTCGCATTTTATTTTTTTGTCCGCCAATTCTCTCCTTTTTGTTATATCATCTTTTTTTACTAGTTCTTTTCTGTACTATCTCCCCTTCCAACTGCTCTATTTCCCGATTGTAGTCCTTTTTCATCTTAGTTACATAACTTATTATCTGCCCTTTAATGAAGGCTTTCTTTGCATCCCATAATATAAATTTGTCTTTCACTGATTCCCTATTTATTTCAAAATATGTTTTAATTTGGCATTCAATAGACTCTCTAAATTCCTGCCTTTTAAGTAGCACGTAGTTTAACCTCCAGCTATATGTTCTTGGTGGGATGTCCTCCAGTTCTATTGCTAATAACAGGGGTGAATGACCAGATAGTAACCTAGCTTTTAATACCGTTTTCCTAACTCTCCCTTGAATATGGGCCGACAACAAAAATATATCAATCCTTGAGTATGTTTTATGCTTTCTTGAATAATATGAGTATTCCTTCTCTCTTGGGTGCTGCCTCCTCCATATATCCATAAGTTTCATTTCCTGCGTTGATTTAACCATAAATTTGGCCACTTTATTCTTTTTGCTAGTCTTTTGTCCAGTTTTATCTAACATTGGATCCAAATTAAGGTTAAAATCCCCTCCTATCAATATATTTCCTTGTGTATCTACAATCTTCAAAAAAAATCTTTCATAAACTTTTGATCCTCTTCATTAGGTGCATATAATATTGAGCAAATTCCAAAATTCTGAATATATCTGACACTTTATCATTACATACCTCCCTGCTGTATCTATTATTTCCTCCTCTATTTTGATTGGTACATTTTTATTAATTAATATAGCTACACCTCTAGCTTTTGAATTATATGATGCTGCCACTACGTGTCTTGCCCAGTCTTTCATTAATTTGCTATGTTCCACTTCAGTTAGATGCACTTCCCGCACAAATGCAATATCTATTTTTTCTTTTTTTCAGTAAATTTAATAGCCTCTTCCTTTTAATTTGGTTATGTATTCCATTAATGTTGATACTCATATACTTCAACATGGCCATCTCATATCCTGTTTACATCTCATTTCCGCTTCCTCACCACCACCATCCCCCTTTTCCCCATTTTCATCTCTGTTTTCCCTTTTTAAACTCAATGTATGACAACACATTTAAAACATAAAATATTCCAACAACTCCCACATACAATATTCCCTTAACCTCAAATATGCCACCCCCCCCCCCCTGAGTTGCCCCTTATCCCTTGCTAGGCAACCACAACTCCCCTTTCCATTTGGATTGCGAACCTGCTTGCAAGCGTCAACCGATTTCGCAGAGATGGTTATTCTCTCCCCCCAACTCCCCGAAAACACTTTTTTTTGCACATATAACAAAGTTTTTCCTTTTTTCCCCTTACTTCCTTTCTTTCCTTCTCTTTTCCTTCTTTAGTTCTTTACTTCTACACTGTTTTTACATCTTATATATTTCATCGCCATTCTTCATTCTTGTTACATCTCTTCATCTCTCCTGTCCTGCAAGTTTTCTGCAAATTCTTGTGCTTCCTCCAGATCCGAGTTTTTGCTCCCCAGGAATAAATATTTTAAACACAGCTGGATGTCTTAACATAAATTTATTAACATTTTTTCTATCGGATCGATTTTGCTGTATTAAACTCCTTCCTCTTCTTTAAGAGTTCAAAACTTATGTCTGGGTAAAAAAATATTTTTTGACCCTTGTATTCCAATGGTTTTTTGTCTTCTCTAATTTTATTCCTTGCCCGCTCCAGTATATTTTCTCTTATCGTATATCTCAAAAATTTTACTAAAATGGATCTTGGTTTTTGATGTGTCTGTGGTTTTGGAGCTAGTGTTCAGTGTGCCCTTTCTATTTCCATTCCTTCCTGCATTTCTATCATTCCCAGGACCTTTGGGATCATTCTTTTATAGCTTCCTTCATATTTGTGCCTCCTTCATCTTCCTTTAGGCCCACTATTTTTATGTTGTTTCGCCTACTATAATTTTCCATCAATTTTCTGAGCTAACAACTCTTGTGTCTGTAACTTTTTTATCACTTTCTTCCAATTTTCCTCTTAAGTCATTTACTTCCATTTCTACAGCTGTTTCTCATTCTTCCACATTTTCTAATCTTTTCCCTATTTCTGTCATGACTAGTTCTAATCTTTGCACTTTATTTTCTGTTCTTTTCATTTTTCTTTTAATTGCACTAAATTCTAATGACAACCATTCTTTTAATGCTCTCATTTGTTCTTAAAAAAAGCTTTATCTATATTCTGTCCATCTGTTTTACTTTCTATTTCTCTGTGCAGATCTTGGTCTTCTTCTTCCTCTTCTTCTCTGTCTGTACCTGTGTTGGTGTTGTCTTCTTCTCTTCTTTGTATCTGTATCTCTTCTGGCTTTCCTGATGAGTTGCTTGTCTCACTTTGTCGGGCCTCTTCTTGCTTGGCCTTTTGCTGTTGGTTCTCTTCTTCTGGGCTACTCATCTGTTGGGCCTCCTGCTGCTACTCTTCTTTCCTTTCACTCCCTCTCCTGCCACTTTCCTCTTCTTCCAGCTGAGAGCCCTGGTGTCGGGCATCAGCTGGTCGCGCTGTGGTTGCCCGCTCCTCGGCTGAGCCCCCCTCCTGTCGATGTTCTCCTTCTCCTTAGTTTGCGCAGTTGCGCACTTTTGTTTGGCTCAGAGAGCCATTTTTTCAGTACAGTGATCGGGGTGTTGCGACTCCACGCGGCCGTTACCAACCTCAGTGATCGGGCACTCTTTTCTACCACAGCTCCCTGTTTCTTCATGCAGGTAAGGCCTTCTCCTTTCTTTTCCGGCATTTTTTTTTCCCCTTTGTTTTTACTTTTTCCTTCTTGGGTGCCATTTTTTTTCTTTTCTCTACAACTTTATCTTTTATTTCTTATATTTTGTATTTATTGAACTTTGTCTTTTCTTCACTTTTTTTATTCTTTTCTGGAGAGGGCTGGTATTACCCTACCAGCCACTACTCCATCACATGACTCCTCACATCAGTGTCTTGCTGAAGAAACTTGCCCCCTCAGGATTTTCTAGATGATAACCTCTGTCTTTCAGGACACCACAGAGTTCCTTTTTGTTTCACTTATTTTAAGTGAAATATTAAGCAGCCAGTCCTCTCCTCTTGTATGAACCACAAGGGCTTTGACTAGACTGAACTAAGCACTCACAACCCGTCTTCCAAATGGGGTTTTTCCACAAGCATTCCAGTTTGTCCTGTTCCAGTCCCAGCTGCTGCTGTTGATAGTATAACTGCAGAACTGAATTCTCTCTCTCTCACAGAGAAAAAGCCTGTTCAACTCTCTCTGCTTACAAAACCACATGACCCTCTGAGAACAGCAAGTTCCTCTCCAGACAGCCTGCAGCTCCGATTAGATTTTTTCATCTTTTGCCTTTTTGTCAACATCAATCCATTAGTGAAGTCATTTGGTCATTCTCCAAAGCTTTTGCAAAGGCTCTTGTAGCCAGTCTGCCTAGCATGAGCATAGCTCCAGTATTTTAAATAAGATCTATTTTAAAGTGTTTGTATGTGACCTACACTCACAAACCTTTCCCAATTTATCTCCCAAAAACTTATCTATATTCTATCACATTAGAATCATGGACTTGCTATAGGATGAAGTGCCGTCCAATGAGTTGGGTCTGCCTAGCATGAGCAGAGCTCCAGTATTTTAAATAAGATCTGTTTTAAAGTGTTTGTATGTGACCTAAACTAACAAACCTTTCCCAATTTATCTCCCAAAAACATATCTATATTCTATCACATTAAAATCATGGACTTGCAATAGTACGAAGTGCTGTCCAATGAGTTGGGAGCCATTTGCTCGAACATGAGCTGATAAGATGTTTCTATACACATCAGAATTCATTTTGCTGCTGCTATCAGCAGTTACATCATCAATGAAGGTAAGTGCCCCAGTTCCTCTGGGAACCATACATGCCCAGGCCACAACACTCCCATCACCATGCTTCACAGATGAGGTGATGTGCTTTGGATCTTGAGCAGTTCCTTTACACCTCCGCACTTTGCTCTTGCCATCACTTGGAGATAGGTTAATCTTAGTCTTATCTGTTCATCGGACCTTTTTTCAGAATTCTGCAGCCTCTTCCAAATTCTTCTTGGCAAACTGTAATGTGGCTATCCTGTTTCTGTCACTAAAATGTAGTTTGCATCTTGCAGTGCATTTCTTTTCATGAAGTCTTCTGTGAACGGTAGTCATTGACACACCCACACCTCCCTCCTGAAGAGTATTTCTGATCTGTTGGACAGGTACCTGGGGATTTATCTTCATTATGATGAGATCTTCCTTGGTCTACCAGTCCCTTTGAGATTACTAAGCTCAGCAGTACACTCTATCTTGTTAATGATGTTGATTTTGCTAAACCCAAGGTTTGGGTGACATCTCTTACTGTTTTATTCTTGATTTTCAGCCTCATAATGGTATCTTTTGGCAAAACTCTGGCTCTCATGTTGAAAAATGGCAAATATAGACTACAGAGTCTGGTTCATTCAGAAGTGGGAAAGAAGCTGTCCTTGTGCCACTGAGAGCTCATCTTTAGGCTCCTGTACTCCCCCCCCCCCACCCACCCCCTGATGGTGAAGAGGGCATGGCCTGGATGGTGTGGGTCTTTGGAGGAAAAAGGCTGCTTTTTTAAGACATCGCCTCATGTCGACGACCTCAATGAAGTGAAGTCTGGTGTCTGTGATGTTGCAGGCCAAGTTAACAACCCTCTGGGGTTTACTCTTGTCCTGAGAGTTAGCACCACCATACCAGGAAGTGATGCAACTAGCCAGAGTGGTCTCCACGGTACACGTGTAGAAATTTACAAGAGCCTTCGGTGACACCCCATATCTCCTTAGACACCTCACAAAGAATAGTACAACTCTGATTCTCCATGGTACACGTGTAGAAATTTACAAGAGCCTTCGGTGACACACCACATCTCCTGGAGACACTTCACAAAGAATAGTACAACTCTGATTCTCCATGGTACACGTGTAGAAATTTACAAGAGCCTTCGGTGACACACCACATCTCCTTAAAACACCTCACAAAGAATAGTACAACTCTGATTCTCCATGGTACACGTGTAGAAATTTACAAGAGCCTTCTGTGACACACCATATCTCCTGAAGACACCACACAAAGAATAGTACAAGTCTGATTCTCCATGGTACACGTGTAGAAATTTACAAGAGCCTTCGGTGACACACCATATCTCCTGAAGACACCACACAAAGAATAGTACAACTCTGATTCTCCATGGTACACGTGTAGAAATTTACAAGTGCCTTCGGTGACACACCACATCTCCTTAGACACCTCACAAAGAATAGTACAAGTCTGATTCTCCATGGTACACGTGTAGAAATTTACAAGAGCCTTCGGTGACACATCACATCTCCTGAAGACACCACACAAAGAATAGTACAACTCTGATTCTCCATGGTACACGTGTAGAAATTTACAAGAGCCTTCGGTGACACACCATATCTCCTGAAGATACCACACAAAGAATAGTACAACTCTGATTCTCCACGGTACACGTGTAGAAATTTACAAGAGCCTTCGGTGACACACCATATCTCCTGAAGACACCACACAAAGAATAGTACAAGTCTGATTCTCCATGGTACACGTGTAGAAATTGACAAGTGCCTTCGGTGACACACCACATCTCCTTAGACACCTCACAAAGAATAGTACAAGTCTGATTCTCCATGGTACACGTGTAGAAATTTACAAGAGCCTTCGGTGACACACCACATCTCCTTAAAACACCTCACAAAGAATAGTACAACTCTGATTCACCATGGTACACGTGTAGAAATTTACAAGAGCCTTCGGTGACACACCATATCTCCTGAAGACACCACACAAAGAATAGTACAACTCTGATTCTCCAAAATCAGATTCTCCAAAATCCTCATTTATCCAAAAAATTTTCGGAGCTGAACTGACCAGGGGCATCGGGCTGTTGGCGGTAGAGCGGATTTCAGGCTACCAGCAGGAGCAGGGCCTTGGTGGGGAGATGCTGATGATTGGCATCTGTGATACTTAAACATTATTTTAATGCTTAAAAAACATTCCTTTATCTTTTGTTTTATTTTAAACACTATTACAAGTGATTTGTTGTTGTCACTGGGCTGTTTTTAAATAATAACCAGTTCTCTGAATAAATCGGTTATTCAACATAAGCCAGGTCCTATTCATTTCAGATCATTGGAGTTGTACTGTATAGCCGCTAGCGAGCCTTCTTTGTGATTGCATCAACATGGAGCCTCCAGGACAGATCCTCGGAGATACTGATATCCAAGAATTTGAAGCTCTTGACTCTGTCCACTACTGAGCCCTCGATAAGGACCGAGTGAGTCATGTTTCCCTGACTTTATCCTGAAGTCCACAATCATTCCCTTGGTTTTGCTGATGTTGAGCACAAGGCTGTTGTCGTGACACCATTCTCTCTCCCTCCTATACGCTTCCTCATTACTGTTTGTGATTCTGCCGAAACTGTGGAGTCATGGGCAAACTTGTAGATGGCATTAGAAACGTGCCTGGCCACACAGTCATGGGTGCATAACAAGAGCAATGGGCTACACATGCATCCTTGGGGTGTGCCTGCGTTGATGATCAGTGAGGAGACGATGTTGTTTCCAATTCGTACTGCCAGCTTGATTACAAATTTTAAAATGTGAAGCACAGGGACAAATAAAGGAAAAAAATAGTGCCTTTGTCCCAAACATTGTGGAGGGCACGTATGTAATGGCATCATTGCCATCCCTTGACTAATGACTTTTAACATGCACAAATGTAAATGATCCAGACCTGTGGATTTTTTATTTTCTTAGTTTAGGTCATCAATTCATTAGTTCATCGATTATTTATCTATCTCAGGCTTGTTTAACTTGCCATCTGGGTCCAACATTTGCATAACATAAGTGGCCCCAAAATAAATAGAGGCCAAATAACTATTCAATTGGGTCATCTTCCTTATTGTAGCTACCTCGGCTACAATTTGAAAAAGAAAATCAATTCTATTAAAAATCAAGAATAATCTATTTAATAACATGTTAAACAATTGCTAATTAATTACCATAGATTCATAGAACACTACAGCACAGAAACAAGCCCATTTGGCCCTTCTAGTCTTTGCGAAATCATTTTTTTTGGCCTTGTCCCACTGACCTGCACCCAGACCATAGTCCTCCCATTCATGTAACTGTCCAAATTCTTCTTAAATGTTAAAATTGAGCCCATATTCACCTCTTCAGCTGGGAGCTCGTCACTCTGTGTGGAGAAGTTCCCCCTCATGTTCCCTCTATCACTGTTAACCCATGTCCTCTAGTTGGTATCTCACCTACCCTCAGTGGAAGAAGCCAATCTACATTTACTGTGTCTATTCCCCTCATAATTTTAAATACTTCTATCAAATCTCCACTCATTCTTTTACGCTCCAGGGAATAAAGTACAAACCTGTTTAACCTTTCCCTGTAACTCTGTTCTTTGAGTCCAGGCAATATCCTAGTAAATCTTCTCTGCACTCTTTTTATCTTATGGATATCTTTCCTATAGTTAAGTGTCCAAAACTGCATACAATACTCCAAACTTGGCCTAATACAACTTTACCATAATATCCCAACTCCTATACTCTATACTTTGATTTATGAAGGCCAATATGCTAAAAGCTTTTTTTTTTACAACCTTATCCACCTGTGATGCCACTTTCAGGGAATTATGTATCTGTATTCCCAGATTACCTCTGTTCTACCACACTCCTCAGTGCCCTACCATTTACCATGTATAAATAACCCATTCTTGGTTTGTCCTTCCAAAATGCAACACCTCACACTTGCCTGCATTAAATTTCATCTGCCACTTTTCCAGCTGGTCCAGATCCCTCTGCAAGCTTTGAAAACCTTCTTTACTGTCCACAACGCCTCCAAGCTTAGTGTAATCTGCAAACTTGCTGATCCAATTTACCACATTATCATCCAGATCATTGATATAGACGAGAAACAACAATGGTCCCTGCACTGACCCCTGAGACACACCACTAGTCACAAGCCTCCAATCTGAGAAGCAATCATTCACCACTACTCTCTGGCTTCTCATGATCAGCCGTAATCAAAACCAGTTCACTATTTCACTATGACTACCTAGTCTCTAAACCTTCCCAACTAACCTTCTACGTGGGACCTTGTCAAAGGTCTTATAAACAACATGTAAACAACATCCACAGCATTTCCTTCATCAGCTTTTCTGGTAACCTCCTCGAAAAATTGGTTAAACATGAACTGCCACGCACAAAACCATGTTGACTATCCCTTATTAGCTTCCTGCTATCCAAATAATTGTACATCCGATCTCATTCCAATAATTTACCTACCACTGATGTCAAGCTCACAAGCTAATAATTTCCAGGGCTACTTTTGGAGGCTTTTTTAAATAACAGAAAAACATGAGCTAGCTCCAATCCTCCAGCACCATACCCGTGGCTAAGGATATTTTAAATATTTCTGCCAGAGGCCCTGCAATTCTACACTAGCCTCCCTCAAGGTCCGAGGGAATATCTTGTCAGTCCTTAGGGATTTGTCTACCCTTATTTGCCTTAGGACAGCAAGCACTTCCTCCTCTTTAATCTGTATAGATTCCATGACCTCACTGCTTCTTTTCCTTACTTCCAACAACTCTGAACCTATTTCCTGAGTGAATACTGATGAAAAAAAGCATTTAAGATCTCCCCCATCTCTTATGGCTCCATACAAACCCGGCCACTCTGATCTTCAAGGGGACCAATTTTTCCCCTTATTATCCTTTTGCTCTTAATATAACTGTAGAAACCCTTAGGATTTTCCTTCACATTGTCTGTCAAAGTAACCCCATGTCTTTTTTTTTGCCTTCTTGATTTCTTTCTTGAATTTTTCTTGCATTTTTATACCCCTCAAGTACCTCGTTTTCTCCATGTTACTGATACCTGCAATATACCTCTCTCTTTTCCAAAACAGATCCCCAATATCCCTCAAAAACAAAGGTTCTCTATGCCTGCTATCCTTGCCTTTAGTCCTGACAGGAACATACAAACTCTGTAGTCTCAAAATTTCACCTTTGAAGGTCGTCTACTTACCTCTCACATCCTTGCCTGCTAACAATTTGTCCCAATCCAAGTCTTCTAGATCCTTTCTCATTTCCTCAAAATTGGCTTTTCTCTAATTTAGAACATAAACACCAAAATAAAAATAACTAATAAATATAAAAATTCTTTGCGAACAAGTGCCATTTGAAAAATGTCATTCTTAAATGACCATTTATGAATGGAATAAAGTGAAGTTGCCAGATGCAAGTGTACAAAAGTCTATTAGGAAATAGACCCAAAGTCAGCATCTATACTAGAGCATGTTTTGGTCTTTCACACTGCAGTGCAGAATTACAGGAGTCTCAATGATCCACACACTGCAGTTCACCACCAGTTCTGTACAGATCATCTGTCGGAAGTCAGCACAATCAGGTCAAATATTCCAGCCGGTTTGCTGTCATCACCCCTGAATTTATTGTCGAAATAAATATGTCTCCTTCTCCATCCTGATTATTCTTTTGCTTTTTAATCGAGAATATTTCATAATGTATTACAGTAGGATTTTAAAAATTCTTTTACTTTCCTAATTTTTAATGGAATTTCAGCCATTAGTACATACATGATCATTCTGCCAATTAAGTCTACACCAATTTACTGCACATTACTTGCCCTCAATTCTAATTTTCTCAACTGCATATCAAACCTCCTTTTGAAATCATTGGTCACCCCCACTTCCAAAGCCCTCTTGAACAACGAGTTCCAACCATTATCATTTGCTGCACAAAATATTTCTATCTCATATCTCCCACATACCTCTTGCACAATCATCTGATGGGAATACCTTGACTTGGCTTCATTTAATCCTGAAGACATCTTTCAAATCTCTCCTCAGTTTTCTTTGCTGCAATGAGAAAATCCACAACTTCTCTATCATAACCTTTTAACTAAAATCTCTCCCTCCAACTATCCTGCAAAATCTTCTTCTCACCCCCTTAAAAATCTTCACTTTATTCCTAAAGAATGAACAGAACTGAATGTAATACTGTAGTATTTCCAAAGCCAGAGCTTCGGAAAAGTATACTCTAACAGAATACCTCTAGTTATGAAGTCATACACTTTGTTAATTCCTCTGTTCCTGTGCAATCTTTAAAATTTTGCCTTTAGCTTTTCCATCCTTTTATACAAAAGGCATCTCATTTCACTATTAAGTTACCTCCACCATCCTCAAATGTTTCACAGCCCTCCCACAATAACAGGTTTTCGCAAATGCTCCCTAAGGAGAAAGTGAGACATCTCCACTGATGCCTGGGATCTTTGGCCACCTTTGTTCATACGTCAAGAGCTTAAATAGTGGAAGGAGCACACCATCTCCACATTTCTGCCTAATTCTGTCTGTTCTACCTCTGGCAAAACCAATTGGTATAGCAGCATCTTCCCACCCATAGCATTGGAGTGGAAGCCACCCTCCGTTTCAAGGCACTGCCAAGTAGGCTTCCAGCAAAAACTTTGGCATCAGTGAAACCATTAACACCACTCTGAGAGTTATCATTTCATAAAATCTTTATTTCATCAGCCACACAAGTTCCAAGCATACAAAGGAAGGTTATAGTTTCAGTATTCTGCAGGACATATTCTCCTTGTGACTCTTTAGTTCATCTTTTGGCATGTAAAGAATATGATGTAATACACTGTCAGTCAGAATCAGAATTTATTGTTGTGAACAAGTCACGAAATGTAATGTTTTTTGGCAGCATCACAGTGCAAACATTCCTATAAACCACCTTACAACAGTCATTTTTTTTTAATAGTGCACGATAAAGTAGTGTTTTTGATTCATTGATTATTCAGAAATCCGATGCCAGCGGGGAATAAGCTGTCCTTGTGCTGCTGAATGCTTGTCTTTATGTTCCTGTACCTTTCTCCTGATGGTAACAGAATGAAGAGAGCATGGCTTGAGTGGTGAGGTCTTTGAGGATAGAGACTGTTTTCTTAAGACTACCTCTTGTAGATGTCCTTGATGGAGTGAAGTCTCTGGTGCCTGTGAGTTGCAGGCTGACTTAATAACCCTCTGGAGTTTTTTCATCTTGAGAGTTGGCGCCTCCATACCAGACAGTTATTGTTCATACATTGGCGACTTCAGGGGTTTCTACGAGGCTCTAAAGGCTGTGTACGGCCCCTCACCCCAAGTCCAAAGCCCGCAGCGCAGCTCAGACGGCAAAGTCCTCCTCAGCGACAAGATCTCCATCCTCAATCGATGGTCAGAACACTTCCAATCTCTTTTCAGTGCCAACCGCTCAGTCCAATATTCCGCCCTGCTCCAGCTCCCTCAACAGCCCCCAAGGCTAGAGCTGGATGAGGTTCTCACCCTGGATGAGACATATAAGGCAATCGAACAACTGAAAAGTGGCAAAGCAGCAGGTATGGATGGAATCCCCCCAGAGGTCTGGAAGGCTGGTGGCAAAACTCTGCATGCCAAACTGCATGAGTTTTTCAAGCTTTGTTGGGACCAAGGAAAACTGCCTCAGGATCTTCGTGATGCCACCATCATCACCCTGTACAAAAACAAAGGCGAGAAATCAGACTGCTCAAACTACAGGGGAATCACGTTGCTCTCCATTGCAGGCAAAATCTTCGCTAGGATTCTACTAAATAGAATAATACCTAGTGTCGCCGAGAATATTCTCCCAGAATCACAGTGCGGCTTTCGCGCAAACAGAGGAACTACTGACATGGTCTTTGCCCTCAGACAGCTTCAAGAAAAGTGCAGAGAACAAAACAAAGGACTCTACATCACCTTTGTTGACCTCACCAAAGCCTTCGACACCGTGAGCAGGAAAGGGCTTTGGCAAATACTAGAGCGCATCGGATGTCCCCCAAAGTTTCTCAACATGATTATCCAACTGCACGAAAACCAACAAGGTCGGGTCAGATACAGCAATGAGCTCTCTGAACCCTTCTCCATTAACAATGGCGTGAAGCAAGGCTGTGTTCTCGCACCAACCCTCTTTTCAATCTTCTTCAGCATGATGCTGAACCAAGCCATGAAAGACCCCAACAATGAAGACGCTGTTTACATCCGGTACCGCACGGATGGCAGTCTCTTCAATCTGAGGCGCCTGCAAGCTCACACCAAGACACAAGAGAAACTTGTCCGTGAACTACTCTTTGCAGACGATGCCGCTTTAGTTGCCCATTCAGAGCCAGCTCTTCAGCGCTTGACGTCCTGCTTTGCGGAAACTGCCAAAATGTTTGGCCTGGAAGTCAGCCTGAAGAAAACTGAGGTCCTCCATCAGCCAGCTCCCCACCATGACTACCAGCCCCCCCACATCTCCATCGGGCACACAAAACTCAAAACGGTCAACCAGTTTACCTATCTCGGCTGCACCATTTCATCAGATGCAAGGATCGACAATGAGATAGACAACAGACTCGCCAAGGCAAATAGCGCCTTTGGAAGACTACACAAAAGAGTCTGGAAAAACAACCAACTGAAAAACCTCACAAAGATAAGCGTATACAGAGCCGTTGTCATACCCACACTCCTGTTCGGCTCCGAATCATGGGTCCTCTACCGGCATCACCTACGGCTCCTAGAACGCTTCCACCAGCGTTGTCTCCGCTCCATCCTCAACATCCATTGGAGCGCTTTCATCCCTAACGTCGAAGTACTCGAGATGGCAGAGGTCGACAGCATCGAGTCCACGCTGCTGAAGATCCAGCTGTGCTGGGTGGGTCACGTCTCCAGAATGGAGGACCATCGCCTTCCCAAGATCGTGTTATATGGCGAGCTCTCCACTGGCCACCGTGACAGAGGTGCACCAAAGAAAAGGTACAAGGACTGCCTAAAGAAATCTCTTGGTGCCTGCCACATTGACCACCGCCAGTGGGCTGATAACGCCTCAAACCGTGCATCTTGGCGCCTCACAGTTTGGCGGGCAGCAACCTCCTTTGAAGAAGACCGCAGAGCCCACCTCACTGACAAAAGGCAAAGGAGGAAAAACCCAACACCCAACCCCAACCAACCAATTTTCCCCTGCAACCGCTGCAACCGTGTCTGCCTGTCCCGCATCGGACTTGTCAGCCACAAACGAGCCTGCAGCTGACGTGGACTTTTTACCCCCTCCATAAATCTTCGTTCGCGAAGCCAAGCCAAAGATATATATCTATATAGATATAGATATATATATATATCAATAATCACAGACAGAAACAAAGATTTGCAGTTTTGGTCATTCCTTTGTGAACAACCATGGCCGAGATGTCGGACTCTCTTCAAAACAGTAAAATCACACAAAGTGACTTCCGGACTGGTGACTACATGGTGTAGGAGGCAGTAGTTAGGTGCTCCAACTAATTTTAAACATTTCCCACTTAATCATCTTTAATCTTTAACAAAAGTGGCTGAAACTTTGTCCCTTCAAAATTTAACATCGTTGCTTTTGAAAATTATGACAACTAAAAATGGTAAAGAGGTGACAGCACCTCTGACTGCAGACTTCATTTCAGACATGATGAAAAAGCAAGAATGGGAGAAAAGATGAGAAATAACTGCAGCAATGAAAGAGTCAACAAGAGATTGATTCTCAGCTTGAAAAAATCTCCAACCAATTTCAGCAATGGAGGATCACTTGGAAACTGTGGAGGTTGGTTTGGCATCTGTTAACAACCATAGAGATAAATTAGAAATTCGATGTGAAGCATTGTCTGCCACTCCAAGTTAGCCTCAAAGGTGGTTGGTATGGAAAGCAGGAGGAGACACCAAAAAGTTCTGATCTTGGGCTTAAAAGAAGATACTAAGACAAGTTATTTGTGGAAGTAGTGTTTGGAAGAGAGTTTTTTTTGCTACTAAACCCGAGCACGACAGAGCACACTAGTCTCTGATTCCCAAGCCAACCTTGGAGCATTGTTCATGCTCGGTAATTCTTTATTTTCATTGCTATCATGAGAAGGCTCATGTCATTCATGAAGTTCATTGGAATAGAAAATTGAACTACCAGAATCAACAAATTAGAATTGTTGAAGATTTCTGCTTTGAAGTTAAGGAGGTGCAAAAAGGATATAGAGATATTATGACTGAGTTGTATAAAAAGGATTTAGACCTGCTTTGTTGTATCCATCCTGGCTGCAGATCACCTTGGAAGATGGCCATAGGGAATTTTTGAATTCAGTGGATGAAGCTCGCCAAGTTTTGGCTGACTCTGTCTCACCTTCAAGTGTGATATGAACTAATAGTCTGCGTCTGAAGTTGTTCTCATCTTGAAAGGATTTTTTTTTTGGTTAGGGGGAAATCTACTGCTCTTAATTGACTTAATAATTACATGCTTTTTTATTTTAATTTTGTTTCATTTTATGTATTTAGCTTTGTAATGGAAGATTTAAACCATGTTTTTTACTTTTGCGGCCTTTGCTTCTCCAAGGCTGAGAACCTGCTTGTTTTTTAGAATCAGCAGACATAAGCTAAATTCCACCGAGGGGCCAGAGATGCAGTTATCTGACGAAAGGACATCTGTGTACCAAGAACATTTAATCTTCCTGCTTGTTTTGGTCACAGACTGTCAGAGGCCTAGCCTTGATGCAAAATAAACCATTTTATTCAAAGTGATAAGCTGAAAATTATGTTATTGGATAGAAGCCTAGCATGCTAGCTTGCTCGCTTATCTTTCTTGCTGACCTGGGAATAGGTGCTTGGGTAAGCAGTTTTTGAGTAATATAAGCCATGGTCCCGCTGCTGAAGTTTGAGACTCTCCGAGAGGTTGCAAAATCTCTCAGCAAGAAGAAGAACTTCTAGAGTCCAGCCAACGTCCCAGTCCGGGGAGGTGGAGAAACTGCTACCGGCGCCCTGACAACCTACTACAAGTGTGCAGTCGTTGCCTCGCTTCGGCAGTTGGGACCAGTCCAGGCGTTGAGAAGTATAGTTGGGAAGGGTTTGCATATTGTAGTTTGAAATCAGCTTTTGAATTTGTAATAAACATTTGTATAACTGAACTGCTCTCGGTGTGTATGTCTATTTTCTTTCGGTAGTTCAAACACTGTGACCAATCTAAAACGAACAAAGTGAGAGGTACAAGTTTACCTAGGACAAGCTTATTTTGTTTTTCTTTGATGTTAAAGATTTAAATAGATTCTATTAATCTTATTGTTGACAGTATTCATCTATTTTAATTATTCATTTATTAATATCACAAGTGAGATTTATTATTTGACGATGGGAAAGTAAGTTTGTGCGGTTAGCTTACTCCGTGGGAAAATGTGATGAGCTTGAAATAACGTATACGTGTTTAATGTATTTTAGGTTTGGAAATTTTATAATAATCATATGCAAGTTTTAGTGTTCATGTTAGTGAGCTTGGAAAGTTAAATGTGGATTTTTATAGTTTAAGGAGCCTTCTTTTTTAATAATGATTTAATAATATTCTGAAAGCCTTCTTCTTTTCTTTCTTTGGCTTGGCTTCGCGGACGAAGATTTATGGAGGGGTAATGTCCACGTCAGCTGCAGGCTCGTTTGTGGCTGACAAGTCCGATGCGGGACAGGCAGACACGGTTGCAGCGGTTGCAAGGGAAAGTTGGTTGGTTGGGGTTGGGTGTTGGGTTTTTCCTCCTTTGTCTTTTGACAGTGAGGTGGGCTCTGCGGTCTTCTTCAAAGGAGGTTGCTGCCCACCGAACTGTGAGGCGCCAAGATGCACGGTTGGAGGCGATATCAGCCCATTGGCGGTGGTCAATGTGGCAGGCATCAAGAGCTTTCTTTAGACAGTCCTTGTACCTCTTCTTTGGTGCACCTCTGTCACGGTGGCCAGTGGAGAGCTCGCCATATAACACGATCTTGGGAAGGCGATGGTCCTCCATTCTGGAGACGTGACCTACCCAGCGCAGTTGGATCTTCAGCAGCGTGGATTCGATGCTGTCGGCCTCTGCCATCTCGAGTGCTTCGATGTTAGTGATGAAGTCGCTCCAATGAATGATGAGGATGGAGCAGAGACAACGCTGGTGGAAGCGTTCTAGGAGCTGTAGGTGATGCCGGTAGAGGTTTTGATATTAACGCATATGTTTTGTAAAAATTGTTTTAGCTAGTAATGGGAACAGGACATGTTTCTACTGCGCATGTGCATAGATGGTCTATCTTTACAGCTAACTTTTTATTTTTCTCTTTAGATAAGGTTCCTTTCTATAGAATTCCTTTGTAAAATTTATTAATCATTCTTTTTTTAATATAAGGAGCTATATTAAAATTTACAGTAGAAGTGTAAAGGTTAAAATGTATTTTTTGAGCTGGTTGAAATTTTGTCTTGCAACCTTCAAAGTTGGGAAGCTTGGGTGGGAGGGGATTTTTTTTTAAACTTCCAAGGTTATATTTGTTTCATGGTTTACATATTTCGTGTTACAGCATGATTTCAAGGTGACGGCTCTTGGAATGATAGACACAGCTGGATTATTTTCACTAGCACTAATTCACATTAATTAAGACTCATGATTAATCCAATAGGCTTATATCATGGAATATTGAGGGTATGAATGGTCCAATTAAATGCCATAGAGCAGGGGTGGCCAACCTTTTAATTTTTAATTTAGACATACAGTACAATAACAGGCCACTTTAGCCCATGAGTTAATGCTGCACATTTAACCTACACCCCTCCCCCCCGGTACATATTCGTGGGGTGAAATGGTCTGTTACCGGGCTGTATGTCTAAATTAAAAATTAAAGGGTTGGCCACCCCTGCTGTAGAGTATGTGCTCATGTTAGGAATCTAAAGGCAGATATTGTTTTTCTTCAAGAAAAACATATCAGGAATTTTGATAAGGATTGGCTCTTTCAAAATGGAGAGGACAATTTTTTCATTCTTCTTCTGATTATAAAATCAGAGGGGTTTCTATTTTAATCAATAAAAACATTCCATTTGTGCTTCATCACACTTTAATCAGATAATCAAGGTCATGATATTATTCTTACTGGTGAATTATATAAAAAAAATGGATGTTTTTGCTCATGTATATGCCCCTAACACCGATGAGCCCGAATTCTTTGAAAGTTTTTTTCATCCCGACCTGATTTAAGTCAATACTCACTGGTATTGGGGGAAAGGGAAAGAACTTTAATTGTTGGCTAAATACTGTTCTTGATCGTTATTCTTCTAAACCTGCTGTTCTAAGTAAATCTGCAGTTATAATTCACTCTTATTTTTAAAAGAAATTTTGGTATTTCAGATATTTGTTTTTTTTTTAAATATCCTAACAGCAGAAAAACTTATTTTCCAAATGTGCAACATAATTATACTGGGACTGATTATTTTTTAAATAATCAATTGATTTCACTGACCAAATCGTGTGAATATCAAGGAATAGTGATATCAGATCATGCTCTTGTTCTCTTGTATTTGAACTTTCCTGACATTCCTTTTACAAAGAGGCACTGGCATTTTAATTCTACCTTACTCTCAAATAAAGATTTTTTGAACTTAATGAAAGAGTAGATTCAGTTTTTCTTCACTACAAATTCATCTCCAACAATTTCTAACCTGATTGTTTGGATACCATGAAAGCATACTGAGAGGGCAAATTATTTCTTATACAGCTAACATAAAGAAGTATAAGGAAAGTTAGATCTATCAATCAGATTTCTTAGTCCATTGAACAACAACTTTTGAGAAGTAAGAGTCAATTCTATATTCATGGTGAACAATCTGATTAGCCATGGTAGCAAAGAGAGAAATTAATAAGATTCAGATGGAAGATGTTACACATACTACTGATCATTCTAAAATAAATAATACATTTAGAGAATTGTATACTTCTGACTCTAATCATGGTAGTACTTCAATGTCAGATTTTCTGGACTGCCTTAATCTGCCTACGCTTTCTCAGGATAAATGTACGAGTCTGGAGACACCTATTTCTCAAGAGGAAATATTTTTTGCAATTTCCTCCTTGCAATATGTTAAATCTCCAGGACCTGATGGGTACCATTTGGAATTTTATAAACCCTTTCCCAAATTGTTTTTGTCCCAACTAAATTCTGTGCTTAATGACTCATTTAAACAAGGGAATCTTCCTTCCATCGTCTTTTAATTAAGCTTGTATTTCTCATTTTGAAAAAAGGGAAAGATCCATTAGAATTTGCTTCTTATGGACCTATTTCTTTACTTAATGTAGATACTAAAATTTAGTCTAAGATATTGCCGATGGGGGGGAGGGAGAGCGTAAACATTTTACCATTAATCATTTCTGAAGATCAAACCAGTTTTATTAAAAATCATTATTCTTATTTTATTAATCATCGTTTATTGAATGTTTTATATTTACCTCCCACTCCTGCCCTTGAATGTATGCAGAGAAAGCTTTTGACTGAGTGGAACGGGGTTATCTATTTGTCACTCTGGAAAAATTTAATTTTGGACCATGTTTTATTAAATGAATTAAATTATTATATTTATGTCCTACTTCCTCAATTCTTACTAATTTACAGCAATCTTCAATGGGGTACTTGTCAAGGTAGTCCAAAAAGTCCATTACTTTTTAACTTGGTATTAGAACCTATAGCAGTTGCTCTTCATGAAAGTAGAGATTTTATAGGGATCCATAGGAATGGCATTGAACACAAAGTCTCCTTATAGGCAGATGATCTTTTGCTTTGTGTATCTAATTTCTAATTCAAATGTTTCTTTACCAAGCATATTAGTCAGTTTTCTGGGTATAAATTGAATCTGCATAAAAATGAACTTTTACCTTTAAATGGTTCTATATCAAGATATTCTAATTTTCCTTTTAAGACTGTGAAGGATCAATGTACCTATCTCAGTATTACAATTACTCAGAGTTTTACACATCTTTTTAAGGAATTTTTTTCTACTTTATTTAGTCATGTCAAATTACTGCTATCAAGATGGTCAGCTTTATCTATTTCCATGATTGGTTGTAATCAATTCTATTAAAATGAATATTTACCTAACGTTTTGTACTTTTTCCAATTTATACCAATTTTCATTCCCGAATCCTTTTTTGATTCATTGGATCCAATTACATCTTCCTACATATGACAATGAAAAAAAAAGGAATGGTGGATTGGCGGTTCCTAATTTTAGATTTTATTATAGGGCAGTCAATATATGTAATTTGCTTCTCTTGTAACTCTTCGATAATCTGCTTGACCACCCTCCATGGGTCGAAATGGAACTGAATTTTACTATAAGTGCTTCTATCTTGGCAATTTTAGTGTATTTTTTATCCTCTTTTTTAATATAAAAGAATTTTTAATCCACTAATTAGACATAGTTTGAGAATATGGGCACAATTTAGACTGCTTTTTAGATTTCAGAGTTTTTCTCTTGCCAGCCCTATTATATTTAATCTTTTTCAACCTTCTTTGCAAGATACTGTCTTTAATGACTGACACAGATTGGGTATTAAATGTTTTATTACAATTTTGCTTCCTTTGAACAATTGGTGGTAAAAATTTAACTTACCAAACAGTCATGTTTTTAGACATTACAAATTAGACATTTTGTTCAATCTCAGATCCCTGACTTTCCGTGAATTCCCAAGGCAAATGTTTTAATATACTTTTTGATTTAGAACCTTCTCATAAAGGTTTAATATCTCTTATTTATAATTTCCTTGATTTAAGAATAGCCTCATTAGTTAAAATTAAGATTGATTGGGAATAGGATTTGCATCTTTCATTCTCAGATGAGATGTGGGATTCTATTTGTAATCTGATTAATGCAACCTCTTTCTGTGCATGACAGCATTGCAATTTAAAGTGGTCCATTGAGTACATATGCCTAAAGTTAAATTGTCTCATTTTTATTTGGATATAATTCCTTTATGTGACAAATATAAAATTGGTGATGTACCTTTGGTTCACAGATTCTGGACATGCCCTATTTAAGAAAAATTTTGGAAAGGTACCTTTCAAACATTATCAGTGATTCTTAAATTCAGAATAGAACCTTGCCCTTTAATTACTCTATTTGGATCATTTCAAGATGATGTTTTACTGACTCCAACTCAAAGCCAAATTGATAGCCAGATGTGTAATTTTGATTAAATGGAAAGATAACACTCCATCTACTCATACAAAATGGGAAAGTGTTCAAGTTTAGAAAAAATAGATGTGCCATTAAAGAGTCAAATATTAACTTTCAAAAGATATGTGACCTATTTATGGACTATTATCATATCCTAAAAAAAAGTGTTCTTCTGAAGCTTTGATGCTGTGCTGTCCATCTCCAGGTTGTTGTCACTTGATTCTAATGTGTTAGCTTTTAACCTTGTTTAGTGGTAGGGGTTTTGAATTCTAATAGGTTTTTTTCTCCTTATCTTTTGAAGTGTACATTACAAAATATAATTGCACAATTCAATTTTGCATAGCAAACATCAATAAAAATATTTTAAAAAGAAAATGAAATCACACAAAGTCTATGTAAAAAAACATAAGTGAAGCAACCAGCTAGAATGCTCTCCATGTACACCTGTGGAAGTTTTCAAGATTCTTCGGTGATATACCAAATCTCGTCAAACACCTCACAAAGAATAGCCACTGGCGAGCCGCCTTTGTGATTGCATCAACATAGAGGCTCCAGGACAGATCCTCGGAGATGGTGACACCCAGAAATTTGAAGTTCTTGACTCTCTCCTCTAATTTGTAGATAGCGTTGGAATTGTACATGGCCACACAGTCATAGATGTGTCATGTGATGAGCAGTGGGCAAAGCACGTATCCTTGAGGTGCGTCTATGTTGATAATCAGTGAGAAGGAGATGTTGTTTCAAATTTATACTGACTGTGGTCTTCCAATGAAGAAGTCACAGAGCCAGTTGCAGAGTGGGGTGCAGAGACCTAGAGATTATAGGTTTTTTTAAACCAACACTGAGGGAATAATGGAGTTGAGGGCTGTATCAGTCCGACTCCAGCAGTCAAGATGTTGACAACATGAAGAACAATTCAGCACAGTTGAATGCTCATCGTCAATCCACATTTCAGATGTATACACAGTGACTAGATAGTGTGCCACCCACTAAGTACACTACAGCAGTCAATTAAGTAGTTTTTTTTAAAAAAGCACTTTCCTAATCCATGGCTGATGCATCAAAAAGGCCCAGAGTAGTGGGTACAGAAAGGCACTAACACTTCCACATTCCCCTTGAAGTAGTAAACCAACAAACCAAGTAGCAGCCCTTTATCATCAATGGATCAAATCCTAATAGACCTGGACTACAAAATTTCTGCAGTTCCCAAAGATAGCTTGTCGTTGACTAAAACAATAATTCTTGGTGCTGTCAAGGACAACCACATCCTCCAGACCACAATCAGTGAAGATCGGTAAGAACTTCTCTTCTACAATCTCCATCAGTACTGGAGCACCACTGGGCTATGTTCTTAACCCCCTGCTCTGGAATTGCAGATCAAATGAAAGGTGCTGAAAATGACAATGACCAGGGGTGGAGCCCTTTAAAGTAGAACTAAACAAGGGAACAACAACAACACAATTTCATTTCCAGTAGTAGAGAAAAAGTTCTGTAACTTTTGGACATTTTGTATGATAGGCATTAAGATGGCTGAAACATTCAAACAACAGAGACCAACTGCTAAGACAGATGTAAAGAAAATGCACTCTTATGTGGTATAGAGTGAATCACACCATAAAGATCAAGGTATTAATCTATCAGTGCAGCATTGCAAAGTGAAATGAAACTGTTAGCACATCGCTTGGAGTTTGAGTGAAGGACAAGAATATTCTTTTTTAAGTCAAAAATCTCAGCTGAAATACAGTCAAATAGTCAGCTGATGGTATTACAAGTCAAATGTGAATAATGACCACCAAACAGCCAAGACTACAAAACCCTTATTGATCCTTTAGATATGTTGATTCTTCCAGAAGCAAAATATAAATTCTCTAAAATAGGCTTGATAGGCAAATGGAATTTTATTTTATGTAGATTTCCTGATCCAGTATTCAATTCAAGCACTTAATCATCTCTTGAACATTTTAGTGCATTTCACCTTAATATATTGAAAATGGGAAACTTTTCACATCAGTGAATCAGGGAAATACCCTCACTTACATTTTACATTGAATCCACTCAATTGAAACAAGGAAAATTATTCCAAAATTTAATTTTTGCATGGTAGAGTAACTCACCAGAAAGAATCCTGAATTCTAAAAGCCATATTTACTCTTTCTTTTGTTATGTCACATTATGATACTTCAATGTTTACAAGACAAACCATATTCTAGATTTTCATATTTCAGCAATTTATGTTCTCAGGTGTACATATATATATATTCCTCAATAAAACAGAGGCCACTTACAACTAAATGAGTTAATTTAATACTTCTAAATGATCTGATGCTCAATTTTCTTTGTACAACATATACAATGGCGATGAGAGCTCACAATTATGTATAAACCATACATTTATTTTTCCACTAACATGTCCAAAATATATTACTCTTATGCAAAGATAGAAATGCTTCCATTTTTGCATTCCTGTTCAGCAATAATTAAAACTATTTCATCCCTCTGCTTTTCAATCTATTTTCCATTTATTGTTCCTATTTCCCCACTCTTTCCCGAAGATGCCAATGTGTACTTGTGGTAAAAGCAGATATCTATGAAATCCCCTTGATTCCCATCACCATCATGCATGAAGATGGGGATGAATACCAAAAGACAATATGGTGGTGAAAAAGCATCACAGCCATGTTCAAAGTATATACAGAAACCATCGAATACACTCACCAAGTCAGTTAGCATCTGTGAAAAGAGAAACATTTTGTTAATTATCTTTCTGATGAAAGGAAAGGTCTTTAATGTAAAATATTAACCTTGGGAGCATGGCTAATACTATTTAATGCTCATAGTTCTTTCAAAAATGGGTCAAATTCATAGAGACCATTACAGATTCTACATCTTTCCTTCATTCCCAGCATGGAAAAACCATGATGTTGAGCTAATATTTACCCCATATTGAATGCGAGTTTTGCATTTTTTGTTGAAAACCTCTGGCCTTGGATATGCATGTGTTCATTCTAAGATCTGGATTTTGACTATGATCCACAAGCCCAGGAGTTGGATGCAGACAACAGAAGTTAAGGTTGGAATTATGGATGAAAGAGAAAATTTCTTTCCCTCCTGTAATGCATATTTACTGTATATAACATTAAAGACAAAAATCTATTTGAAGCAGCCAACAAGTGCATTTTCCTTTCCAGTTTTAATTATCCTTAGCATAATTAAATAAGATTGGATAACCGAGGAACCTTGTCAATTATTCAGTTAAGCATGGAGTTATTTGTGCATTGAAATTCCTGCCTTGGATACAAGTTGAATTTTTTGATAAACATGTACCAGTGCAGGTACTTGCCAAGCTGAACTTAAATCGTATCAAAATCTTACCTCAGCTACTGCTTAGTCTGCGAAGTAAAAGTATTTAAGTAAAAGAGAGAAATGTCACCAACATGTCTGCCACAGTTAATTTTGCCAAGTCATGTACAGAGAGATGATAAATTCGAAGTAATTTGCATTACGAATGCTGATTTAAAATTGGCAAAACATTTCACAATTTATGACACCACTGAATCAATATTATACAGTTTTGCAGGGTGTGGATGGAGAAGCACAACAATGTAAGCAATATGTGTGCATCTTTAATGAAATTTAACAAGGCATTTCCCTTGAATGGCTTTATTGTAGCACCTGTTAGTCTACAACGCAGACCAATACAAATCAATTTACTCAATAATTCAACCAAACTTGATGCCTATGGTTTCATAGCTGTTTCCACCATCATATGGCATCTGATGAATTTGTCTCCTATTGCAAACAATAAAACAAAAAAGTATGCACGTGATCAAACAGAGCAAGCCAATTGGTATTTAAGAAATGCAAGAGAGGGTGCCAGGAATGCTGAATCTGTTAAGATGATGTCCTTTAATGTGAAGATTTTATGCTCTTCGGAAGATCAATGCATTCAAATCAGTAGTTTTAAAAAATTGCCCAAATGCATCTACATATATCTGGTTTTGTCCATTTCTCAATTAATAAACATTGTGTTTGTGCAAAATCATTAGTGCAATGGTATTGAAGTGCCAGTGATGGGGGGGTTTGAATTCAGTAAGGATTTTGTACGTTCTCCCCATAACCTGTGGTAGTTTCCTCCAGCTGCTATGGTTCCCTCTCACCCTCTAACAATGTATGGGGTAGGTTAATTGCTGTATTAGAGTGGCATGGATTTGTAGGCTGGAAGAGCCTATGACTGTTCTGTATCTCTAAATTTAAAAAAAACTTCCAACAATTGGGCATATGATCATCATAAAACTTCTATACACTTAATACCTGACTAATAAAGTAGCTGATTGCTAGCCCATTAAATTGTTAATCAAAATGATTTGCAAAAGTTGCAATATTAGTGAAAGTTTCATTGTAGTTTCTCCGAAACCACGTCCCTGAGCTTGAGAGGATGTAAAAGTCCAGTGTTCCGATAGGAGTATGATTATCCAATACAGGTAAAGTGGTCCCCTTTCATCCGTGGTTTTGTTTTCCTCAATTTCAGTTACCTGTGGTCAACCGCGGTCTGAAAATATTAAATGGAAAATTCTAGAAATAAACAATTCATAAGTTTTAAATTGCGCACCGTTCTGAGTAATGTGATGAAATCTCACGCTGTCCCACTGAGAACGCGAATCATCCCTTTGTCCAGCATATCCACGCTGCATACGCTACCTGCAATTAGTCACTTAGTAGCCGTCCCAGTTAACAGATCGACTGTCTCGTTGCTTGTGTTTAAGTAACTTTTTAAAAATATTGTTATAATGGTTCTATTTTATTATTAGTTATTGTTGTTAATCTCTTAATGTGCCTAATTCATAAATTAAACTTTACCATAGGTATGCACGCATAGGGTTCGGTACTATCCATGGTTTCAGGCATTCACGTGGGGGTCTTGGAACATATCCTCCATGGATAAGGGACAATTACTGTACTGTATTCAAATTTACAAAAAGGGCTACATTCAGAGAAAATATTTAGTTCAGCAAAAAAAATCTTAAATTTAAAAGGCATTTTCCATATGTTTCACATTCAAGACTGCTTGCATTCTGGAGCTCAAGGCTCTTGGTTCACTGAACTTGAACACTTAAATAAATATACAACATAATTCAGAAATAACATTAGCCTAATTTTACATTAAATTAAAAAATATACCATATATAGTACCCTTTCAGGGTAATCTCAATGAAACATAGGAGATCCCATGAATCTTGACATATTAGCCTCCTAATTTTGTAGCAAGGAGTCATGATCTCAAAATAAAGGTTCATCCAATTAAATCATAAAAAGAGGTGATTTTGTAAAAATGTTCTCTTAGTCCAGTCTGGAATTTCCATTCTCAACAAGCAGTGGAAGCAGAATCTCCTTCACCGCAGATTCTTGATAACAAAAGGATGGAAGATCCTAGAGGTAGTTAGAAATTATAAATTAGATCAACTGGGATCTTCTTGAATGGCAGACCGCGAACAAAGGGATCTTCTCCTGTTCCTAATTCATGGTGGCCGTGCAGGTTATGGAAAGGGGTAGGTGAAAAGCAAATTGATCCTGGTAAATAGAGCCTGGAGTCACTGAAGGCTGAAGTTCCTACTTTCTACTTCAGCCAACAATCTTTTTTAATTGCAAAGAATGACAATTTCCATCTCACATACAATGTTATGCTTCATGTTAGGAAAATCAACTTTAAAGATGGTTACCATTTTCATGATGTGGCCAGATGTTTCCAAAACCCTCTCTTTTGCCCTCGTACCCATATGACCTTTTGCCTGTTGGCCTGTGCTCCTTCCACTACCCCTTCTTCCCTCCTTTCCTCCCTGCACTTTTTTACTCAGCTGCCTGCCTGCTGTTTGCTCGAAATGTTGGTTACATCCATAGAACATTACAGGACAGAAACAGGCCCTTCTAGTCTATGCCAAACTATTTTTATGCCTCTGTATCCAGTCCAAATCCCTTCATACCCCTTCCATCCAAGTTGCTTTATTTACACTCGGATAAATGTGAATATTAACCGTTTTAATTTTTTTTAAATTCAATTAAGTATACTATTACCCTGTTCAGCTACACCAAATAAAAATGTTGGTGCATATGTACATAGTCGGGAAGCAATGCTGGAAAAAAGGGTTTCTCTTGCCAAGTACATATCTTTGTACCAGAACAAAATGGACCAGAGCTACCCTGGCAACATATTTACTCATAACGAAGGAAGTGTCCATGTACTATGTTGTTCAAGTTTAGGCAATGAGGAATGCAGTTATTGAAGAAGTGGCAACCTTCCAGTTTTGTCCTATTGTTCCCTTTACTTCCTATAGATGCTTTGTGTCCTGCTGAGTATCTCCAGCACTTTTGTGTATTGCACTACAATCACTGTTTAACTCTGTATACTGAGTTGTTTTTGTGGTGGTTTCTTGCTTGTTCTCAAATATTCTTTCATGAACTCTTCACCATGTGATGCAACATCTTTTCTATGTCATCCTGGCTAATTCATCAAACTCAGCTTTATTTGCAAGTTTGCGAATCCATAGACGCACACACTGGCCATACACCATTCATCATTGCATGGGTTATATCATCCAAAAACATCCAGATGTAGAAAATGGCCAAAATGATAAGATTGTCATGGCTGCTGAACTTTAAAATAACTATTTATATGATACAAGCCTCAAAAGTGATGATAGCATTCTGATAAAAATGAAGAACTGTTAGAAAGCTAAAATACATACAAAGTTCAATGAATCTCGAGTGATAATTTCAAATGTCGCAATAACTCCATTGTTGACCAGGTCACTCTTCACACAATGGCCTTTGGTGGAGAAAGTGAGAAAATAAGTAGTGCCATCATCCAAGGTTTTTTTTCTAGGATAACCTCACCACTGTGAATATTATTTGAGAGTCATTGGGTCCTTTGATCAATACAACTTAGATGTGCAAACATCGTCAATCCTGCTTAAAAAGAACAAGGTTATCCTCATCTGCCATGAATCCTGGAGCAGCTTTCTCACTTCTTACATGTACAAGGGCATCCTCTTCTCAAACAGTCCTGCTTTACATATTAGACACTTGTTTAGGAGAGTTATTGCATGCCTCGATGACTTCTTACAACCAGTTTAGACATTATTCTACTTCCATGCTGTCTCTCCAAAATGTGAAGATAATCAGTATGCAGGTTTGTACACTACTTGGAATGTTCACATTGACCATGCTTTGAACCTATCAATGTTTCAGAAGACCCTCACTTCAAATCTTGCTATCTCAAATGCAGAGGCACATATCATTGATTCTAATCTTGCAAACCTAGAACATCTGTGCTTCATAATACATAATTATATGAGGTCTATTTCCCATAATGAGTCAATAATCAATTGCTTTAAGCAGTACTTATATCAATGGCTTAAGCAACTGAGCCCATTGCAGTGCAGCTGCCTACTTAGTGGATGCCTATTTTTTTCAAACACACCAGCACCAGAAATTTTAATTGCTGCGTATTGCTAATATCAATGTAATTTTTGTTCCCTATCACTGAGAAGGGAAATAAATATTCGCAATCCAAAACAATGTAGCGTCACTCGTGCAGATATATCTTTGGTTGTCTTCAAGCTGTGGAGGGTCAAGAGCCTGGTAGCCAGTTGGAAAAAATCTGTTTCTGAACTTCAAAGAACCAAACTTCATGCATTTGTATGTTTTGCCTGAAGGTAGCACAAATATGACAGCGTGATCAGGGTGGTTGAAGTGTTTTTCTACTAGGTAGGTTTGATGGTGAGGTTGGAATTGTTGTGGAGAGAGTGGAGAGCAGTGAAGTTGAGATGGTTGATGTGGCAGATGGAAATAAAAAGATCCAGGGGGGACCAGCTGGCCAGGACGTGGTGTCCAGGAAGAGGAAGAAGACAAAGCAGAAGAAGGGGTCTTCCCACCTTGTAAAATCAGTGACTTCCTCCTATCTAGTAGAATCAAACACCCCATCCTACCTAGTGGAAGTTGAGGTCAGATGACAACCCTGAGACACCTCCTCCTACCTAGTAGAAAAAGGACTCTCCACTCACCACCCCCCCTGCAATCCAAGACCCCTTCTCCCACTTTAAGCCTTCTTCCTCCACTTGGACACCTCATGCTGGCCAGCTGCCCACACTGGATCTTTTTATTTTCAAACCCCGTCGAGACGTCAACCATCTCAACTTCACCACTCCCCTCTCATATTCTAATCTTACTTCCTCTGAATTATCTGCCCTCCGCTCTTTCCACAACAATCTCAACTTCACCTTTAAACTGGCAGACAAGGGTGCCGTAGTGGTTTGTGCATTACCTGTACCTCTCTGAGGCCAGATGACAGCTCTCAGACACCTCCTTCTACCGAGTAGAAAAAACTTCAACCACACTGTCTACAGATTTTCATGTTTTACAGTATGATCAGGGTGATGGGGACATTTATCATATTGGCAACCTTCTTCAGACAATGCCTCACACAGAAGTCTGCAATGGCCAGGTCAGTGCCTGCAATGGACTTTTGTCTGCCTCTTCCTGCAGGCTTCTGTATTCCTGAACGTTGGAGTTTCCAACCAATCAACATACTGTCCCTAGTGCACCAACTGTAGAAATTTGATACTTCTTTGGCTTGGCTTCGCGGACGAAGATTTATGGAGGGGTAATGTCCACGTCAGCTGTAGGCTCGTTTGTGGCTGACAAGTCCGATGCGGGACAGGCAGACACGGTTGCAGCGGTTGCAAGGAAAAATTGGTTTGTTGGGGTTGGGTGTTGAGTTTTTCCTCCTTTGTCTTTTGACAGTGAGGTGGGCTCTGCAGTCTTCTTCAAAGGATGTTGCTGCCCGCCGAACTGTGAGGCGCCAAGATGCACGGTTTGAAGCGATATTAGCCCACTGGCGGTGGTCAATGTGGCAGGCACCAAGAGCTTTCTTTAGTCAGTCCTTGTACCTCTTCTTTGGTGCACCTGTCTCGGTGGCCAGTGGAGAGCTCGCCATAGAACATGATCTTGGGAAGGGGATGGTCCTCCATTCTGGAGACGTGACCTACCCAGCGCAGTTGGATCTTCAGCAGAGTGGATTCGATGCTGTCGGCCTCTGCCATCTCGAGTATTTCGATGTTGGAGATGAAGTCGCTCCAATGAATGTTGAGGATGGAGCGGAGACAATGCTGGTGGAAGCGTTCTAGGAGCCGTAGGTGATGCCGGTAGAGGACCCACGATTCAGAGCCAAACAGGAGTGTGGGTATGACAATGGTTCTGTATACGCTAATCTTTGTGAGGTTTTTCAGTTGGTTGTTTTTCCAGACTCTTTTGTGTCGTCTTCCAAAGGCGCTATTTGCCTTGGCGAGTCTGTTGTCTATCTCATTGTTGATCCTTGCATCCGATGAAATGGTGCAGCCGAGATAGGTAAACTGGTTGACCGTTTTGAGTTTTGTGTGCCCGATGGAGATGGTGGGGGGGGCTGGTAGTCATGGTGGGGAGTTGGCTGATGGAGGACCTCAGTTTTCTTCAGGCTGACTTCCAGGCCAAACATTTTGGCAGTTTCCACAAAACAGGACGTCAAGCGCTGAAGAGCTGGCTCTGAATGGGCAACTAAAGCGGCATCGTCTGCAAAGAGTAGTTCATGGACAAGTTGCTCTTGTATCTTGGTGTGAGCTTGCAGGCGCCTCAGATTGAAGAGACTGCCATCCGTGAGGTAGCGGATGTAAACACCGTCTTCATTGTTGAGGTCATTCATGGCTTGTTTCAGCATCATGCTGAAAAAGACTGAAAAGAAGGTTGGTGAGAGAACGCAGCCTTGCTTCACGCCATTATTAATGGAGAAGGGTTCAGAGAGCTCATTGCTGTATCTGACCCGACCTTGTTGGTTTTTATGCAGTTGGATAACCATGTTGAGGAACTTTTGGGGGCATCCGAGGCGCTCTAGTATTTGCCAAAGCCCTTTCCTACTCACGGTGTCGAAGGCTTTGGTGAGGTCAACAAAGGTGATGTAGAGTCCTTTGTTTTGTTCTCTGCACTTTTCTTGGAGCTGTCTGAGGGTAAAGACCATGTCAGTAGTTCCTCTGTTTGCGCAAAAGCCGCACTGTGATTCCGGGAGAATATTTTCGGTGACACTAGGTATTATTCTATTTAGGAGAATCCTAGCGAAGATTTTGCTTGCAATGGAGAGCAGCGTGATTCTCCTGTAGTTTGAGCAGTCTGATTTCTCGCCTTTGTTTTTGTACAGGGTGATGATGATGGCATCACGAAGGTCCTGAGGCAGCTTTCCTTGGTCCCAGCAGAGCTTGAAAAACTCATGCAGTTTGGCATGCAGAGTTTTGCCGCCAGCCTTCCAGACCTCTGGGGGGGATTCCTTCCATATCTGCTGCTTTGCCACTTTTCAGTTGTTCAATTGCCTTATATGTCTCTTCCCGGGTGAGGACCTCATCCAGCTCTAGCCTTAAGGGCTGTTGAGGGAGCTGGAGCAGGGCGGATTCTTGGACTGAGCGGTTGGCACTGAAATGAGATTGGAAGTGTTCTGACCATCGGTTGAGGATGGAGATCTTGTCGCTGAGGAGGACTTTGCCGTCTGAGCTGCGCAGCGGGCTTTGGATTTGGGGTGAGGGGCCGTACACAGCCTTTAGAGCCTCGTAAAAACCCCTGAAGTCGCCAATGTCCGCGCTGACCTGGGTTCGTTTGGCGAGGCTAGTCCACCACTCATTTTGGATCTCTCGGAGTTTGCGCTGAAGATGGCTGCATGCGCGACGGAAGGCTCGTTTCTTCTCTGGCCAGGACGGCTTTGCAAGGTGAGCCTGGTGGGCAGCTCGCTTCTTTGCCAGCAGCTCCTGGATTTCCTGGTTGTTTTTGTCGAACCAGTCCTTGTTTTTCCTGGAGGAGAAGCCCAGTACCTCTTCAGTGGATTGCAATATGGCAGTCTTCAGCTGATCCCAGAGGATTTCAGGGGACGAGTCTGTGAGGCGGATTGCATCCTCGAGCTTTGCTTTGAGGTTTGCCTGGAAGTTTCCTCTCACTTCGTCTGACTGCAAGTTTCCAACATTGAACCTCTTTCTGGGGGCTTTACTGTTCCTGGACTTTGGCTTGAAGTGAAGGTTGAGCTTGCAGCGAACCAGCCGGTGGTCAGTGTGGCATTCCGCGCTGGGCATGACCCTGGTGTGGAACACATCTCGTTTGTCTCTTTCTCACACCAGGATGTAGTCCAGGAGGTGCCAGTGTTTGGATCGGGGATGCATCCAGGTAGTCTTCAGGCTGACCCTCTGCTGAAAAAGGGTGCTTGTAATGACAAGCTGCTGTTCTGCGCAGAGCTCCAACAGGAGGCGCCCATTGTCGTTGCTCTTGCCGACACCATGCTTGCCCAGGATTCCGAGTCTTTGCTGACGCGAGCGTTGAAGTCGCCAAGGATGACAACCTTGTCGGCTGTAGGGGTGCGTTGAATGCAGTTGCGCAGATCAGTGTAGAACGTCCTTTTCTGCTGGTTCCACCTGGAGGGTTGGAGCATAGACACTGATGAGGGTGATGCGACGCTTGTTTTGAAGGGGGAGTCGCATGGACATGATCCGATCTGAGTGGCCTGTCGGGAGTTTTTCGAGTTTGGAGGCAATGGAGTTCTTGACCACGAAGCCTACACCAGATAGGCGATGTTCATCCATAGGCTTGCCAGACCAGTAGAGTGTGTAGCCCGCGCCGCGTTCTTGGAGGCTGCCTACATCCGCAAGGCGGACTTCACTGAGTGCGACTATGTCGATGTCAAGTCTGAGGAGTTCATGTGCGATGAGGGCAGACCGACGTTCAGGTCGGTGGCTGTCAGCCTTGTCTAGCATGGTTCTGATGTTCCAGCATGCTAGCTTGAGTTTGTGAGCATCTTTTGAGGGGGAGGACGTGGAGGGGTAGGACGTGGACCTGTCCTCGGGCCTGCGCAAAGGAGCTTTTAGGTGGAGTGCAGTGTGCGCCGTACTGGCCCCACCCTTTACACCCATGCTTCATGTGGCGTGGCCAATCAAGCTGGGACATGGCAGCGAGGTCCTTGGGTCGTAGGTTTTATATCGGAGTGGCCTTCTCCTATGCAGGTTTCTTACCCGGGCTGGAGGGGCCTGCCTCCCCTCCTAGGTCAGACCATACCTGGTTGCAAATCACCTGTGGACATGGCCTAGGTAAGTTTAATTGGGTTCTCTAACTACCTCTGAGGTAGGTCAGGGACCCGGTTGGATTCTGACGGGGTTGACCGAGTCACACCCTTTCTTACTGCTGTGTAACATTTTACACCCCAGTTAGAAATTTGATACACTATTTTTCAAAATGACAAATCTTCTCAAACTCCTCAAAAGTAGAGGTATTGATATGGAAAAGCTCTGGAGATTCTGAAATCTTTCCAGGGCAGGCTCTTCCTTTTTCACAGTTGCCTTGATGTGCTGGCTTCAGGAGAGGCCTTCCAATATATAAATGCCCAGGAACTCTCTTCATTGCCATTCCACCAAAGGGGTCAGCTTCCCCTTTCTAAAATCCACAATGACCTCCTTGCTGATGTTGTGACCAAATTGTTCTCACACCAAATAACCAGATTCTTGATCTCTGTGTTCTGTCTCATCAATTCCCATTATTCAGCCACCAAAACAAATGGTGTCCCAAGAGTTGTGATAAAATTTCCGAAAAAAAATAATTTAGTAGGATGAGTGTCCTACTTCATGAAAAATGTTAAATATGGGTTTAACAAAAAGAATAGAATGCAACTGTTCTTTAAATAAAAAATACCTTTACCTACAATATCCAAGAACTAAGTAGCAAACAGTGAAAAGAATAATGGACTTTCGGGCAATGCTAATAGATTGGTAAATTGGGTAGACATAAGAGTTTTAAATGAACAATGATATGGCTAAATTGTTAAAATAGACAAAATTAGCATGAAGAAAGAGACACTTGGAGGTCTTCATACAGGAACCTACCTAGAGAGACCAACACAAAATATATGCTCTTAATAAGTATATGGAATCAACAGCTTTAGAAATGGGGGCATTTAATTAAAAGATATTGTGATAAATCTTTATTAAAACACTGACATGCCAGTAACTAGAACAAATACCAATTTATTGGCATGACAAAAAAAAATACCAAAGCCAAGGAGAGCACAGCAGACAACATTTACTAGAAAGTCACAAAGTCATGCATTGGCTATGGAATCAGAGAGTGTTCTCAAGAGTTGAGGCAGTCAATTCATACATTCTTCAGTTATGATGAGATTCATTTTCAATAAACAAAAATCATATTTCCAACTCCAGTACAACAGGCAGTTAACATGTAAGATCATTTTTAAACACTTAAGTGAATCAATCCGTTTGATTTCTGAAGCCTGTCAGACATGTTCAGTGTATCAGAAAATGCACTCTAGGTCCAGTTGGTAATATTAAAATGATCTGACATTAAAACTACTATTACTACTGATTCATGCTCTAAATGGTCTAGGTTATGAAGTTGGCTACTGCATTTTAACTATGAAACTTTCCATTCCTCTTCATTACAGAAATATAATGCCAACATCTTGGCACAACTCCAACTAAATGTAAAACAAATTGTCAGATTATAACACATAAACAATGAAATTAATCATTAAAATAATTATCAGTAACATCAAGTTTCCAGTTGGGTTCTATCAGCATTGCATAAAGGTCAAGTGGCTGCGGTTACCACTAAAATTATAAAATCATTCTGAAATACTGTAGTGGAGCAGCATATTGAAGAGATGTTTCCTCATTAAAGTTGAGTGCAGAAAGGTTCACAATGGTTCCCTCAATATCAATATACTACACAAAGTTTGAGTCCATATTGCTTATTTTGATATGGATGGATTTTGAATAGTACAATGAACATATTTTGTATTTTTAATAGAAATTTAAGTGCCAAATTACTAAAATAGCCAACTTTCCATATCACATCATACAAAGCACTAACTGACTGGAATAGCATTGATTTATTGCTGACAACAGAATTGTAGTATTCTCAGAAGAGAAATTAGACTGCAACAAGGCCAGCTAATTAGAGGTCTATGTATACCAGCTGAATACCATTGCCCTCAGGTTGATAAACAAAGTTACTGAGTGATTTTTTTTTTCTTAAAGGAAGTAGAAGAATATAAAAATGCTTGTTAATGCCTAAAATTCATTTTAAAAAATACATGCAGAAACATTTTTCTTGTGTAGCTTTTTTCCAATTTTGATTTTCAGATACAGAATATTGATAAAAAACCACAAACCTAATGGATTCAAAAGTATTTACTCTTAAGACAATTAATTTCCTTAAAATACGATTTAAAGTTATTGCTGTACAAGATTTTCCATTTACATTTTTTCCCCCCTGGGTAATGCATCTTTTTTATTATATTTTTATTTTAATAAAGTAGATCTGGTCCACAAATAATTGTGTAATTTCAATAAACTTTAATTGTAATGTGTTTATTTTAGTCACACTATAGAAATGAATATGGCATTCTAGAATGAAAAACTAATATTGCAAGCCCTGGTATCCGGAATTCAAGCAACCAACAGCCTCAAGCAACTGACAAAAAAGGAAAATAAATTTAAAAATGAAAGTAAATAAGAATAAAATAATATGTTAAAAAATATGCATTTAAAATTGTAAAAATAAATGCTCTCTGGACTAACACATAACACTTTGGTGCAGATTGGAGCAAATATTCAGTGAGTGGAATGCCTTGCTCATCCTGTGCTCATAGTAGCTGTTTGAATAAAGTTGTGTGAAACAACAATGGCATCACCCAGGATGACTAGCTGGTTGATAACGCTCACTGTTGGGGTGCCTCTCAAAGTGACTCTTTATCCCTGCTTAGTAAGAGTTACTCTGGTCAGAGCCTTTATCTGTAAACTTGGGGAAGGGGGGTGGGGTTAATTATCTATAACATTGTTTTTCACCTTTAGGGTGGCTTTGCGGAAAGGGAGAAGCCAGCAGATGCAGTAACAGTTAAATGTTTTCAAAGAATGTGACTGAAAATAAAGGAAAATGCTTTAAGGTTTATATATTCATGCAAGTGAAGTTTGTTCAGTGCAAGTATAGTATTTTTGTCTTTTAAACTGTTTAATCTTAATGCAGGTGTATTAGTTAGGTGTTGTAAGAGTAAGTCTCAAGCAACCGGATAATATACTTATCCAGCATCTACCAACCTCCATAGATGCCAGGTACCAGGGGTTTTAATGTATATGATTTCTATTTATCCATTATCCCCTCCAATGCAAGTTCAAGTTTATTATCATCTGACTGTATGTGTGTATGTATATATATATATATATATATATATATCTTCTTTCTTCTTCGCAGACAAAGATTAATGGAGGGGTAATGTCCACGTCAGCTGCAGGCTCGTTTGTGGCTGACAAGTCTAATGCGGGACAGGCAGACACGATTGCAGCGGTTGCAAGGGAAAATTGGTTGGTTGGGGTTGGGTGTTGGGTTTTTCCTCCTTTATCTTTTGTCAGTGAGGTGGGCTCTGCGGTCTTCTTCAAAGGAGGTTGCTGCCCGCTGAACTGTGAGGCGCCAAGATGCACAGTTTGAGGCGATATCAGCCCATTGGCGGTGGTCAATGTGGCAGGCAGCAAGAGCTTTCTTTAGGCAGTCCTTGTACCTCTTCTTTGGTGCACCTCTGTCTCGGTGGCCAGTGGAGATCTCGCCATATAACACGATCTTGGGAAGGCGAAGGTCCTCCATTCTGGAGACGTGACCTACCCAGTGCAGTTGGATCTTCAGCAGCGTGGATTCGATGCTGTCGGCCTTTGCCATCTCGAGTACTTCGATGTTGGTGATGAAGTCACTCCAATGAATGTGGAGGATGGAGCGGAGACAATGCAACACAACACAAAACGCTGTTGAATGTTGAGCTGAAGTTAATGAACAGCCTAGCGTATGGGGCATCAAGGTTTTTGCATCATGTGTGGATCTGTTTGGATGGTATGTAAACTGGAATGGGTCTATCTTGATGTGTTTAATTACGTCCCTCAAAATATTTAAATATTGCGGTGCCACTGGGATGATGGTGGATGCGTTGAGATGATGATGTCCATTAAGATCTCCGTCAGCTGGACCACACATTCATTCAACACCCGACCAGGTACCGTATATGCAGCTGTATAGGATAACTCGTGTATAGGACGACCGAAAAATTTTCACCTAAATTGTGAGTTTAGAGTGATTCCCTTTGAATAAGATGACTCTCCCCCCCACACTCTGGCCAAATCTGACACTTACTGCTCATCAGTTGATGCTGTTAAAAGCAAATCACAATATTTTAATAACAAATATTCATTTAAAGGTTTAAATTTTACGTGGATATTTTAAAATAAACCAATTTTGGCTCATGTAACAGGATGTTTAAAGCCGGTACAGAGCCAATAGCAGTTGGACCAAGCAAATGGACCCTGCAGAGGAGCGCTTAGACTTAGCAAATAACTAATGGGGCACGTGTGAGATTGCATTGAAGCCAGCAGGAAGATGCCGGCAGTGTTGCGACTTCATCGTCAAGGTAAGAAATTTAGACTCTTTGTATAGGATGACACTGATTTTAAGGTGAAAAGTTTAAGTTTTGGGGTCATCCTATACAATGGTATATATACAGCAATTTTGACTGCTGCTTTGTGTAGGATTCTCCTCATCTCAGCTGCAGCTATACAGGGGGCCTGTCTTCAAGGGAGGCAGGGCTTCTTGATTGTACAGAAGAGCTCAGCCCTTGCTGATCTTCATATCATCTTGCTACCTGAACTGATGGCAGTGCCAAGAGCTCTGAGCAATGCACAATCCTCCATATCTAGCCATGGTTTCAGATTTACCTTGGGTGTGTATCCCCCTCAGTGATTAGGTTGTTTATTATGTTCATTGTATGGATCTCATTTAATATTTATTTATCGACTGTAGATTACATGTTGACTTGGACTAGAATATATTGCCTTGAAATTTTCTGGGTATCATTCCATAGAATATGATGGTTCCTTTCAGTCATTTTGTGGGGTTTGGAATGAGGATACCCCACTCCTCTCAGAAAAGAAAAGCGTGTGCGTGAATGGATTAGGCGAGTAGGGGGCGCACAGGTCCAGACCCACCGTCTCGACATTCCCTCTCAGATCCAGTGGCATAGTGAGGTCCAAGACAGCTGGGGAAGTTCTGTTGCAGTGAATGGCCAGACCAAGCTTCAATGCAAGGGATGCCCTTTCCGCGTTTCACGATATGTGTCTGCTAGATGGCCATTGACCCTACGAGAGGGTTTGTCTGCTTTGAAATATGACTGTACTCAGGGTACAGATCAGATCTTTCAGCTCAAAACTGGCATCCATGAAGCAAATTATATATCAATGCAATGTGTTGGAAACAATTTTCGTAAAATACAAGACCAAATTATGCCAAAGTTAAAATAGTCTTCACTTGCAACTGCCTTTCAATGTTAAGACACACCAAATATTCTAAATCCAGTTGTATCGCACATAGTATTCCACCATTTTTCTTAACATTCATCTGGGACTTTATCCTTAATCAAATAGCCAGATTAAATGAAAAGCGCAGGATACAATTTCATGGATCCCAGCACTAAAATTCACCTGTTTCCAATAGGGGGTTATCGGATGCAAGGGGGGTAAAAAAGTGAAGGATTTAGGCACAATCTTTAAATCCTATTTTGAGATAGAACTAGTGCAAGATGATAGGCTTCAAATGTGGATCTTAATTAGAAAATATGGAGTGGGGGGGGGGGGGTGGTGGTAGATGGAAGGGGAATAACCTATAGCATGCCAGCCACAATCAACAGTTGGAAACTTCTACGGTTAATAATGTGGGACAAAACTCATTGTAATTTGGATTTTAAAAAACCTGACTGAAAGAAATAACCAATACCATCAGATTTGTTTAAAAGAAAAATAGGTATAAGTTATACTTTGGTTCCCCAGAGGCAGGGTTAACACCTCATATCTTCCAATATATACATGTGTAATAGTCAATACTATGTAAAGTTGACCCCAATTTTTGGCCCAAAAATCTGGATTTTCCATATATCATGTGCAAAAGTCAATCCCCTATTTTTGTCAGCCGCCTGTCCACCTGAGCTCCCGACACCTTGATCGCGAACCCTTGCCTCAGCCACTCTCCCACCACAGGTCCCAAAGCCCAAACTGTAGAGCCATGCTTCGGCTGCCCACCCACCAGAGGTCTCAACGCCTCAACCACGGACTCTCGTCTGTGCCCCGACTTTCCATCCATCCGGATTCCGACGACACAAACGTATGCATACCACTTGGTCCTGGCCATTCGAACTCCCGAACGCCTTGAGCACAGGTCCTTACTGTGATCAAAAGTAGTGCATGTAATAATCAATCCCCTGAATTTTACCTTATAAATTGGTCCCCAAAACTCTATTACATGCGAATATATGGTATTCTTGGTGATTGCATCCTTGACAAAACTGAATTGGATACAAAGCCTTACATGATGAAACTGCATTAGTAATTAATCTCAAACCAATCCGGGTTGAGCAAGTCAAGGATCCCACCCCAATCAATTTTAATTTGGTTTCAGGTTCATGGTATGATTTTAGGCCAAGGAAATGGGCATCAATCACCTCAGTACTCTAGTCCCATCTCACACTCCAGTTTAGTGGATGCCACTGCATTAGATATTGGTAAATGGGAATACTGGACACCTTTGAATTTATCAACTGGATTCATTTGACCCATATGTCTGGATCATCTGGGTTGATTCGGTCTAAATAAATACAATGTCTCTTATACTGACAAATCGTTTTATCTATTGGGTTCTTGCAGAAGAACTTCTCTCAGTGGTCTCTGGGAGATTTATTTCCAAGGGATTCCTTTACAATTCTGGATACTATGTACTATAGACCAATGAGCTTAACATAAGTCATGGATAACTCATTGAAGATAAATCTGAGAGACAGCATTTACATGTATTCAGAAAAACAAAGACTGGTTAAGAATAGAACATAAGCATAAGAAAGAGGAACAGAAATAGACCATCCGGCCCATCAAGTCTGCTCTGCCATTCAATAAGATCATGGCTGATCTGATCATTGACTCAACTCCACCTACCTGCCTTTTCCCCATATCTCTTAATTCCTTTTTTTTTTAAATGTAAAAATCTACCCAACTGAACCTTTAAAAAGTTTAATGAAGTAGCCTCAACTGCTTCCCTGGGCAGCGAATTCCATGGATTCAATACACTCTGGGAAAAACAGTTTTTCCTCATCTCCACCTTAAATCTACTCCCTTGAATCTTGAGGCTATGCCCCCTAGTTCTAGTCTCACCTACCAGTGAAAAGAATTTTCCTGTCTATCTTATCTATCCCTTTCATAATTTTATATGTTTCTATAAGATCGTCTCTCATTCTTCTGAATTCAAAGGAGTATAATCCCAGGCAATTTAGTCTCTCCTAATAGGTCAACCCCCCCCCCCCCCACCCCACCTCATCCCCAGGATCAACCTGATGAACCTCCTCTGGACTGCCTCCAAGGTCAGTATACCCTTCCTCAAGTATGGAGACCAGAACTGCACACAGTATTCCAGGTGCGGCCTCACCAGTACCTTGTATAATTGCAGCATGACCTCCCTATTTTTTAATTCAATTCCTCTAGCGGTGAAGGCCAACATTCCATTTGCCTTCTTAATAGCCTGCTGTATCTGCAACCCAACTTTTTGCAATTCATGTACATGCACTCCCAAGTCCTTCTGCACTACAGCATGCTGCAGTCTTTCACCATTTAAATAAGAATCTACTCTTCTATTTTCCCTACCAAAGTGCATGACCTCACATTTACTAACACTGTACTTCATCTGCCAGGCCTTTGCCCAACATAACATAACTATAACTATAATATAACTATATCCTTCTGCAGCCTCTCCACATCCTCTGTACAATTTGTTTTTCCACTCAATTTAGTATCATCTGCAAACTTGGCTACACTACACTCTGTCCCCTCTTACAAATCATCAACGTAAATGGTGAACTGCTGCAGGCCCAGCACCGACCCCTGCAGCACCCCACTTACCACTGTCAGCCAATCAGAAAAACACCCATTTATCCTGACTCTCTTCCTTCTGTCAGTTAACTAATCCTCAATCCATGCCAATATACTTCCCCAGACTCCATTCATCTATATCTTATTGATAAGTCTCTTGTGTGGCACTTTACCAAACACCTTCTGGAAATCCAAATATACAACATCAACCCCTCTATCTACCACACCCATTATATCCTCGAAGAACTCCAGCAAATTTGTCAAAAAAGACCTGCCCTTTCTGAATCCTTTGCTTTGTTGATGGGACCCTGTCTCTCGTGAATTTTTTTGAAGAGGTGACCAAGAATATTCATGAGCAAAGAGCAGTAGATATTGTCAAAGTCTGTGTTGACAACAGCTGATCTAGAAGATTAAATCAAAAGGGATCCTAGGCAAGTTAACCAAATGGATACAAAATTGGTTTGGCAGTCGAAGATAGGTGGTGGTGGATTCTAATTCAGTTTGGAGGCCTGTGACCAGCCTGTGACCAGTGATGTGCCTTAGGGATCAGTGTTGGGTTCACTGTTTTTCATCATACTTGGAATCTTGATCAATCTTGATGAGGTATTGCAGATTAAGTTTAATTTGGGTAAGTGTGAGGTTTTGCAGTTTGCCAAGTTAAACCAAGGCAAGATACTCACAGTAATGGTAGAATCCTGGAGAGTGTTGTAGAACAGTTAAGACACATTTTCATTTATTGTCACATTATAGCACATACTATGATCTAGAAAGTCAACTCTAACATGGATACAGCCATACAAAGTAACAGGACAAGAGCACAGCTACAGAACATCAGGTTACAATGAGAGAGATCAATTGGTACATAGAAAGGACAGCATGAGAAACCATCTTTAAGCGTGTGGGTACACTTTGAACTTTTTACCCAATGGGAGAAGAGAATAGTGTGTGCCCAGGGTGGGATGGTTGGCTGCCTTCCCTTGGCAGTGGGAGGTGTCGGGTTTGTGTCACATTCTGAGCAGCATTCACTCCTTTATGTAACTCAGCTTGGGCAGAGCAACTTTCCACATGGTGACACATCCTGCTGAGATACAGAAGGAGTTCACCACCATCATCATGTTTGCAGTATACATCACATCCCAGGCTAACATCAGGTTAGCACTGGAGAGACTAATCACTGTGATCAGCAACCATGAGACAACACCCGAATGCCTTGCCAATCATTTTAGAGGCTATCAACACATCAACGAGAAGAAGTCTGATGAAGTACCAGTAACATGGTACCTGCAAAGCCAGAGGAGCTAACACACGACCACAGCTACACCATAATGAAGAACACCTACCAAGCCATCAATGGCCGTACTTTGGCAAATCTGATCACCTAGCTGTACTTCTGCTCCTGGCATACGAGCAGAGACTGAAGAATACAGCACCAATGGTGAACTCAGTGAAAGTGTGGTCAAGGGAGGTGGATAAGTGCTTAAGGAACTCCTTTGAATTGGTGGACTGGACTGTATTCAAGGACTCAACCTCAAATGTAACAGTTGTTGAGGATGTGTGTGTGCCCACACATATATATGCGGAGCTCCTCAATCAGAAGCCCTGGATGAATTAAAAAAATTGCAACCTGCTGATGATGAGGTTGATGGAATTTAAGACCGGTAATCCAGATGTCTACAGCAAGTCCAGGTACAACCTGTGGAAGGTTATCTCAGCAACAAAGAGGCAATTCCGAGGATAGCTAGAGGCAGAGTCAAATTCTCGCCAGCTGTGACAGGTATTGCTGGCCATTAAATCTTACAAGGCAAGACTGAACATCATAAATGGCTATGATGCTTCAGTACACAATGAGCTAGACACCTTTTATGCTTGCTTAAAGAAGGAGAATTCAACAATACCTATGAAAATCCTTGCAGAAGCTGATGACCCTGTGATATCTGTCTCTTAGGTGAACATCAGAACATCCTTCAAGATGGTGAATCTTTCCAAGGCATCAGGCCTTGTTGGTGTACCTGGCACGGTACTAAAAACCTGTGACAGCCAACTAGCCAGGGTGTTCACAGATATTTTCAATCTCTCATTGCTGCAGTCGGAGGTTCCCACCTGCTTCATAAGGGCATCATCTATCATCCTGGTGCCCAAGAGCAGGATGAGCTGCCTTAATGACTATCGCCCAGCAGCACTCACATCTAATGTGATAAAGTTGGTCATGGCCAGAATCAATGGGCCAACAGTCAAATTCGCTCCAGAGCAGATGCAATATCACTGGTTCTCCTCTCAGCGAACATCAGGTTACTCTTCATCAACTAAAGCTCATCTTTCAAACTATCATGCCCTCAGTGTTAGTCGACAAACACCAAAACCTTGGCCTCTGCACCCACCTTTGCAAAAGTAATCTTGATTTCCTCATCGGAAGACTGCAGTCAGTATGAATCAGACACAGTGTCTCCTCCTCACTGATGAACACAGGCGCACCTGAGAATGCGTGCTTAGCCCACTGCTGTAGTTGCTATACACCCATGCCTGTGTGGCGAGGGTGTATGACATCTACAAATTTGCCAATGACTCAATGGTCATCAGCACCCTCATGGACCATCATTAGGAAGCACATCCTGGACACACATCTTCCTTAGAAGACTGAGGTGGGCAAGGCTTCTGGTCACTATTCTATCAACTTGATTCAACTAAAATCAGTGACGACCCTTCCTAACCTATGTGTAAGATCTTCCAGCTAATCCCGTCTGGAAAGAGATAGAAAGGTATTAGCGCCAGAACCACCAGGCTAAGGAACAGCTTCTTCCCACAGGCAGTAAGACTGCTGAATGACTGACTGATGAACTCATATATGTATTTATGCACTCTACTTATTTGTTGGTGTGTTATATCTGTTTGTGTTTGCACTGTTTTGCATTGTAGACTGAAAAATACGGTTTCACTGGGTTGTACTCGCACAATTAGACAATAAACAAACTAAAAAAAAAGTGATCATTCATGGTTGTAATATACAATTAAAACAGATGGAGTTCCAGTTTTCAAAAGTTTTGAAGGAAAAGTGAGTATGACAAAAGCAGGATGGCAGGACATTAAAAACCAGTGTCATAATTAACTACTTAACGACACATATTTTAAGTAATCTCTGCATTTGCACTTTCTGCATTTCAATGGGTGTTCCAGTTCTGCCTCCACTTGAAGTGAACCAGATTTACTAACCTATGCTCATGTCTGTGGTTCATTGTAATGGTCCACAGAACTTAACCCACAAACTATCGCCATCACATAACCAGATGGAAAAGAGATCCCAGCCCACTTGATCATTGCTACACCAAGGAAGTCCCACAGTTCTAACCCAAAACAGCATTTTTGGATCACATGGCGGTGCTCCTTCTGCCTTCATAGAAACAGAATCCAAAAAGAGAGGCTCCAGAGATCAGGACAGCCAGAAGAGATTCAACAGGAGGCTGAAGAATGCTTACAGGACTGCCTTGAGTCGGTGGTTGGGTGGTGTTCAAGAAGTTAGCTTGAGCATCTGAATGATCACATCAGGGCCATTACAGAATCTAATCAAAACAGCTGTGGATGAGTTAGTCCCCAGCAAATTGTTCAAGGTTTTCCCCAACCAGAAGCCCTGGATAAACAATAAAATCCAGAACCTGCTCAGAGCCAGATCATGAGCATTTAAGTCCAGAGATCCAGAACACTACAATACAAGGTGCAGGTACGACTTATGGAAAGCCATCTCACAGGTGATGTGGTGATTCCAGACAAGATGGAAAACAAAGGATAGCTACGGTAGGGTCTAAATAACATAACCTGTTACAAAACCAAATCTGATGCAATAGGTGACCAAGATGAACTCAACTCCTACACCAGATTCAACCACCAGAACAAGGAAGAACCACTGCACACCACCATGTCCCCTGATGATCCATTTCTGTCAGCATCCAAAGATGCCATATTGACTGTATTCAGGAGAGTAATTCAAGGAAAGCATCCAATCAGGACAGAGTACCGGCCGACTACTAAAAACCTGTGCTGACCAACTGGCCAGTGTATCTCACCCTGACAGGGCATGGTACCCATCTGTCTTCAACCAGGCCTCAATTGTAAACTGCCTAAATGATTACCGACCAGTGGCACTCACATCCGCAGTAAATGAAGTGTTTTGAGAGGCTAGTGTTGAAGCATTTCAGCTCCTGTCCGAGCAGTGACATGGATCTGTTCCTATTTGCTTAATGCAACAACAGATCTACAACAGATGCCATCATACTGGCTCTACACAAAGTCCTGAAACACCTGGACAACATAGATGCAAACATCAGGATGCTCTTCATTGACATTTCATCATTCTATACTATCGTCCTCTCCAGATTAATCAGCAAACTCCAGGCCTTGGCCTCAAATACCCCACTATGTAACTGGATCCTGGATTTCCTCACCTCCAGATCCCAAAGTGTGGATTGTCAAGAACATCTCCACAATCTCCATCAACACCAAAGCACCACAGAGCTGCATACTTAGCCCTTGGCTCTCCTAGCTTTACACCTTCAACTGTGTGGCTCAATACAACAACATAATTTACAAGTTTGCTGACGATACCACAGCAATGGCTGCCTAAAAAGTGGCGATGAGTCAGCATACAGGAGGGAGATTGAAAACTTGGCTGAATGGTACAACAACAACCTCACAGCCAATATCACCAAAAAGAGGAGCTAATTTTTGACTTTAGGAAGGGAAAACCAGACATGTGTGAACCAGTTATCATTTGTGGATCAGAGGTGGAGAGAGTTAGTAAATTTAAATGCCTGGAGACACCATCACAGAAGATCTTTCCTGGACCCAACATACTAATGTCTTCGTGTTGAAAGCACGTCAGTGCCTCTACTTTCTCAGGAGTTTACGGAGGTTCGGTATCACATTGGAAACCTTGGTAAACTTCAACAGATGTGTAGTGAAAAGTATGCTGACCAGCTGCATCACGGCCTGGTATGGGGGCACCAATACTTCTGAGTGGAAAGCCCTGCAAAAGGGAGTGGACACAACTTAATATCTGTTTTACAGAAGGTCACCTGATCTCTCTTGCAGGAAACAGGTCAGAAGTCACCTCATGTGATTATCAAAGATGGGTCCATCCTCATATAAAGCTGCTATGCAATTGGTTGCCACAGATCACATGGTCATGATCACCTGGGTCAGCATCCCCAGCCAGCTGCAGTATAAAGCCCACCATATGGATACATTCTTTCACTGTCTTGGCTCCCCATGGGATAGTGCTGCTGTCTGGGAACATGTGTTATCATGAATCTCAATAACTTGGGGGAGCACCCTGACGGCTATCACAATGGAGATTCTGGCCTTTGAGATGACTGTGGCTCTTTGGCAAAGGTATTGGATGGCCCTAAACTACCCGATTGTAGCCAAGGGTGCTAGTGTTGGTAAAGTGTTGTGCTTACATTCCAGACCAATCAGAGAAGATCCCTCACTTGACACATACGAGAGTCAGCAAACAAATTAAACATGCCAAGGACCAGTTCCTTGAACATAACACTCCATGGGGAAGCTGGTGGCCTTTTGGGGTTGTGGGATATTGGTGGGTCAATAGCAGGTATAGTCCAGTTTGGCTGTGTGTGTAATGTAATAAGATGTCTGCAGTTATACTAGCCTGTAGATGGTTGGCGTGGTGTTGTGATTTCCAAGAGGAATGTTATATGCAAAATCATCTGACCTCTCCAGGGGGGGAAACAGGTTGAAACATCTCAAGTGCCAATCAAGGTTTGGTTCACCCACAGGTGCGAATGCCATGCAATTGGTGCTCAAAGATCACGCAAACACAACTGAGTTCCCCTTCACCACCACCCCCCCCCCCCCAACCTCCCAAAGCCAGCCTTAAGATGATCCCTGAGCTCTACTACAGGTTACTAGGTGCAAGTGATGCTGCACAATTGATTGTGAAGGTCTGATACAGATTGAAGGCATGAGTGATGCTGGAGAACCAGTTGTGAAATGTACGCTGGTACAGGGTTGGGGCTATTGTGGCATACAGCCAGGAGAGACTACTGCGTTTCAACAACTAGATTTACATTCTTGTGTTATTCAGTGTGCGGTGTTGGTTTATTATAAAAGAAGTGGCGTATATTGTTTGTGTAATGCAGGCATCACAATTGGGAGTTGCGATTCTCATATTAACTAGCACGATTGCAGTGTTACTGCTTTGGATGCATATATGAGCATTGCTTCCTGTTGAAAACTCTCCTGTGTGTAAATAAAGCTTACTACTAACATGTCCAGGACTTGTTACTTCTTGAACCTGAATCTATGCTCACCATCACTTCATCACAAATAAAACTGACATATAGAAATATTTTTGGGAGATAAATTGGTAAAAGTTAGAGTAGGTTACATACATACACACTTTAAAACAGATCTTATTTGAAAATATTGGAAACTTCATGTCCACAGTAGTGACTTTGCAGAAACTGTGAAGACTGCCTATGGAGACTTCACAAGTAGGTGTTAATTGAACTGATGTTATGGAATGATGGAGGAAGCTTGTTGGAACTGAAACAGAAGCTCCAGAGTGTGGAGGATGGCCTACTCTTGTGGTTCTGGCTGTCTGGTGTTTCACTTGGAATTAAACAGAAAGGCACTCTGTGGTAACCTGAAAGAAAGAGGTTATCATCTGGAGAACCCTGATGGGGCAATGTTCATCAGCAAGACACTGAGGTGACTAGTGGTAATGCCTCAGTTGTGAAAATCCTGGAACAACAAATCTCTCTCTGCAAACCCTACAAGAACCTTCCTGAGCGGTAAACATTTACCTTTCGATCACCAAAGCCTGGTGAACTTTATACATGTTAAATTCTGTGCACAGCATAAGAATTGCCTGCAACCAGTGAACTTGGAAGAGTGAGAAGTGAGATTGGACTGTGAACCAAAGAACTTTTCTGAACTTAGCACGCATTACACCCAAGTGCGCTTAGAATTAGAAAGGGGGTTAGGTTAGGTCAAGTAAGTTAACAATAATAAGCTAAAGTTTGTTTCCATTTTCATATTTAAAAGCAACTTTTGTTTAAGTAACCATTTGCCTTGGTGAATATCTATTGCTGCTGGGTGTTGGGGTCCTCTGGGCCTGTAACACCATCATCGAGAACATCTACATGGAACACTACCCTCAGACACAGCAACAGAAGCAACCTTGAAAGATCCACTCTGTTCTTGCTGCTGTCATCAGGAAAGTAAAAATTTTGCCTGACCCATAGGATAAAGAATCTCAGGATAGTATGTGATTTCATGTGTGTACTTTGACAATAAATGTCAACTTTGATAAAAAAACAAAATCATTTCAGGTTAAATTACTTGGCAACCTTTATATTCCAGTAATTGGACTAAATACAGAAAGCAGAGATTCTATAAACAAATTATTTTTCAGAATGGAAGATGGTGAGCAATTGCGTTGTCCTGGGGTTCGTCTCGAGACCTCTGCTTTATACTTTTAAATGAAAAACAGACATGAATGTGTCGTCAAATTTCAATGTTTTGAAAGGACATCAAGTTCACAAATATCCTCCTGCAATCCATTGGTATCGTGATACAAGATGCCAAAGGGCTGCAAGAGGACACAGGCAGGCAGAGAACCTGCAACTTAAATACAAAGGACTCAGAAGAGAGACAAAATCTACATGCATTTGGAAAAGCAAGGAGTGATTTGTGCTTAGGAAATTCTATTCACAAACTTGATTGTATTTTCATGAAGAGGTGACCAAGATGAGGGGAGAGCAGTAGATGTTGCCTACGTGGTCTTGAGTAGGGTCTTAGAATGGCTTTCATATGGGAGACTTGTCTGGAAGGTTAGATCACCTGTGATGCACATTAAGTTAGCCAAATTAATACAGAATCGGCTTGAAAGTAGGAGACAGGAGGGTGGTTTTACAGAATGGACACCTGTAACAAGTAATGTGCTGCAGGTGTTGGGTCCACTGTTGTTCATCATTTATTTCAAAGAACTAGATGATACATAGTATGGTCAGTGTGCTTGCAGATGAAAATTGGTGATATGAGAAATGTTATCGAAGATCAACTGAGTTAGTGGGACAAGGAATGGCAGGTGGAATTTAGACGACAAGTTAAATGCAGGGCAGGACTTGCACAGTAATTGGTTGGGCCCAGGGAGAGTTTTCTAACAGAGACCCAAGGGTACATGATTCTCTGAAAGTGGTGACACACAGACAAGGTGGCAAGAAGGCATTTGGTCTGGTTGCCTTCATTAAATACAATTGTTAAGATGTCTTGTCACTCCTATACAAAATATTAGTAATGCCACATTTGGAACACTGTGTTCAGCCTGGATACATTGCTACAGGAAAAGTGTCATTAAACTGGAAGAGGGTGCAAATAAAATTAATTAGAATATTAGAGGGTCTGTAATTAAAGAGAGAGAGGTTGGATACACTCATTTCCCAGCGAGAGACTGATGGATGACCTTTCAGAGGCATACAAAATTAGGAGATGCACAGATGAGGTGAATAGCCACAGTCTTTACCCCGGGGTAGGAGAATCTGATGCTTAAAGGCATAAATTGCCAAAACTAAGGAGCTGATTGTTGACTTCAGAGGTCAGAAGCCAAAGGTATAAAATCCAGTATTCAGAGGTGGAGAGGATGAGCAAATTTAAGTTTTGGGGAGTAACTATCTCAGAGTATCTTTCCTGGACCCAACACACTATTGGTATTGTGAAGAAAGTACACCAGTGCCTCTACTTCCTCAGGAGTTTCAGAGGTTTGGTAGGCATCTTTCTGTCTCAGAAGACAATAGTAGTGCCATGGATAGTCAGTTGGCTTTAAAGCAGCATCTAAAAATGGCTCATAAGGCCCACTCTGGCATGGCAGGCTCCGCCACATTTGCTGCAGATTAAGTCAGAATGATGGGATGTGGTTGACTCGCTCTGTTGTCTCTGCTTCCTCCGTGTCCTCTTGGCCTCCAGCTGGCGTATCCGCTTTTTCTCACCACTCTTCGTACTCTTTCTGACAACGCTTCTCCAGTGGCTACAGTCATCAGCAAGGGGCTCCCAGTTGAGCACATCGACGTAAGTAAGTTTCAGATCACATTTGTAGACATCTTTGAAACGCAGCTGTGGCCAGCCAGTGGGTCGAGATCCTCCAGCCAGACAACTGTACAGCAACCATCCACCATATGGTGTACATAGCCAAAGTCATCTCTGACATAAAAGTAGGTGCATGCTGAGGTTTGGTATGACACCAGAAACCCCTGGCTAGTTTATACAAATGTGTGGTGGAAAGTGTGCTGACCCGCTACATCATAGTCTGGTTTCAGGACACCTATTTCCTGAGTGTAAAGCACTCCAAAAGATAATGAACAGAGCCCAGGACATCATTGGCAAAATCCTCCCCATTGCTGCCATCAGAAAGCAGCAGTAATCACCAAGGAACCACACCACCCAGCACACGGTCTGTTCTTGCTGCTGCCATCAAGAGGTATAGGTGCAACAAGACATGGACCACCAGGTTCAGGAACAGCTGCTACCTCTCCACCATCAGACTCCTCAACAACAAACTCAATCAGGGATTCATTTAAGGACTCTTGTGCATTTTATTGACTTTTTTTTTAAATTCTCTCTGCATTGTATTGTTTGTTTACATTTTTTATCTGTTTGCAGTTCTTTATTTGTGTACATGTACAGTATACACTATGCACAGGTTTTTTTTTCACTACCAATACGTGGTCATTCTGCCTCGCCTGCAGAAAAAAAATAATCTCAGGGTTGTATGTGATGTCATGTATGTACTCTGACAATAAAACTGAAATCTAAATTTAAGGTAAGAGAGGAAAGATTTAAAAAGGACCTAAAAGCAACTTTTTTCACACAAAGGGTGGTGTGTTTATGGAACATGCTGCCAGAAAAAGATGAAGAGGCAATTACAATTATGGCACATTGACATTTAAACATGTATCTGGATATACATGGATAAAAGAGGGCGAGAGGGACCTATGTCGATCACAGGCAAACAGAACTAGTGTGGACAAGGCAGGCTGAAGGGCCAATTTCAGTGCAGAATGACTGGAATACATACTGCAGAAAGGAGGGGAAAGAATATAACATATAAGCTGGCATATAAGATAACTCATGTATAAGTCTATCTCCTGAATTTCCAACTAAAATTTAGGTTTTGAGCTATACTCGTTGAATAAGACCACCACAAGTCAGGCACTTACCACTGACCAGTGGAGTAATGCTGCTAGACATATTTAATATACTAATTCACAATATTTTAAAAACAAATTTCCCAGTAAAGGTTTAAATTTTATTAACACATTTTAAAATAAACCACCATTGGTTCCTTTAAAAAGCCGTTTAACACCAGTGCAGAGCCGACTGCAGTTGGACTTGGTCGGGGTGGGCAACCTTTTTAAAAAACCTCATATTCCACTTTAAGTAATCCCTATGCCATAGGTGGTCTGTGATTAGTAAGGGATTAGTTAAAGTGGTATGTGAGTGGAAAGAAAGTTTGAAAACCATTGTTTTAATCATACCTAAATGACTTGTTATGTGTACAGTTTCATAACTCTAAAGGAAATGGGCTAATGACAATTTTTCTCAAGCAAAATATTTCAATAACAATTGGCTCCAAAGCAATGATTCTCAACCTTCTCTTCCCACTCAAATACCACCTTAAACAATCCCTTACTAATCACAGAGGACTTATGGCATAAGGATTACATAAAGTAATATGTGAGTTTTAAAAAAGGTTGCCCACCCCTGGACTAGGCAGATGGACCTCATTTTGGTGGTGGGGGGGGTGGGGGGTGGGGGGGGGAAGAGTACTGAGACTTTGCTGTTGAGTATCGATGTTATACTTGGCATAAGAGAGCGCTGAGAATTTGCTATTGAGATTTGGATTTTATCTTGGCATTCAAGGTTTTTTTTAAAAAGTTCAAGGACCATCTTGTAAGCCGACATATATGGTACACAAATCTATCAAATTTTTTTTTAATGGAGTGCAGGAACTGATGGTCCTGGGTTTTCATGTGGAGAAATATCTGAGTGATCAGGTGGTGAAGTCTTTTGGTTAGTGTTTCATGAGGAAATGAATCAAAAGGAAATCACAATGATCCTTTGAAAATAATGGAGTACTCTAATTCTGGATATCATAAAATGAAGAAAAATGGGTGGAACAGTTGGAGAAGCAGTTAGTGCAACACCTTTATAGCGCAAGAAATTGGGACCAGTGAAGATGGGTTTATGGTTGAATTTTACAAGAAATTTCAAGATGTATTGATGCCTTTACTGATCGAGGTTCTTTAGCAAGTATAGAAATTCATTCTTTACCAGATTATTTTTCTCAAGCTATTATTATAGTTATTCTTTAGAAAGATGGAGACCCTTTGAAAGCAAGTTCTTATAGACCTATATCTTTGTTAAATGTTGATTATAAAATTGTAACAAAGGTTTTAGCTAATAGATTGGTATGGTATCCACCTTCTTTGATTCATATAGATTAGGCTGGATTTATTAAAGACCGTTATTCTGCTGATAATATTACAAAGTTAATTAGTTTGATAAATATTTCGCAGGAGTTTACCATTAGTTTACCATTAGTTTACCATTAGATGCTGATACAGCATTTGATAGAGTGAAATGGGGATTTTTATTTAAAGTGCTAGAAAAATTTAAATTTGGACTAGTATTTATTAGAAGGAATATGGCAATATATTAAAACCTGATGGCTAGAGTTGTGACGAGTGGACAGATATCATCACCGTTTATGTTGGAGAGGTCCACTAGATAGGGTTGTCCTTTGTCACCGGCATTGTTTGCATTGATAATCGAACCTTTGGAACAATTAATAAGACAAGATAGTAAAATTAAAGGGAAATCTGATGAATTTAAAATTAATTTATTTGCGGAGGATGTTTTGATTCATTTAATAGAACTAACAAAATCTGAGATTTTTATATGATGGTTATAAAATTAATTGGGGAAAAAAATAAATGATGCCATTAATTAAAGATGATTAGTCTCCTTGTAAGAATATTTTTAAATTTAAATGGTCAGATCAAACTAAATTTGATAATGATTTTAATCATTTATATGAATTAAATTAACATAACATAACAATTTACAGCACGGAAACAGGCCATTAGGCCCTTCTAGTCCGCACCGAACCAAACACCCCTCTCTAGTCCCACCTCCCTGCACAATGCCCATAACCCTCCATCTTCTTCTCATCCATATACCTGTCCAACCTTTTCTTAAATAATACAATTGACTCCGCCGCCACTATTTCTCCCGGAAGCTCATTCCACACGGCTACCACTCTCTGAGTA